>NC_141689.1:1467299857-1468008737 GCF_964263255.1 Lissotriton vulgaris
CCTTTGTCTAAGGGGGAAGGCAGGGGGAGAATCAGCTAGAACTGGTTATGAGGGATTCTTTTCACTGGCCAGGCTAGAGACATCAGATGCACCCCAGGGGGTGGAGCCAGCATTGTTTGGGGAAAACCCAGCCTCATTCAGGACCCTCAAACCAGACAGTCAATCCACAAGCAGGCCCAGGCTCACTCCTTTCCTCACATCAGCATGCTAAACACTCCATTCACCACCGGGGCAGACCCTCCCAGACTCTTGGAGCCAGGCTCACCAGCCAGCCTCAGCCAATCACACGCCAGACACACATTACACAAATATGCCAAATTCTCCCCTAAAAAATTCCGCTTGTAAAAAGTACTTGCGCCGGCTCGCGGCTGGTGCATTGTCCACGGGCGCGGCATTGGAGAAGAATCCTTCCTTCTTCCCCAAGAGTGAGTGTCTCTCCCCTTTGCCCTGAGTCAGCTTTTGGAGACTACACGATAATTCTTCTAGCCGCTATCGTGTATGTTCACCCCTTCTTCCACAGTGGTACGCAGTAGAATTATACCCGCCACACTTCCCGGACTTGTTTCGTGGAACAGCCGTCCCCCTGCCATTGTAATTGCATGCAGGTAGGAGACGCATTCTTATCTATCACACGAACCCGCTTGTAAATACTTACTTTGTTTACTTCGAGTTCATGGCTTATCACAGTGTGTTCTCTCTCTCTCTCTCCCCATGTCGCCACATCTAGCTTACACAAGAAAACAGTATGTGAGCCGCCCCCTCAATTGAGTGCGCACCGCTTTGCGGGCACCGTGATTTAAGACACTCATCTACCCACCACAGGTACGACATTGGTTTAATTTCCCACAACATGCTTGTTGTGTCTGTGGCTGCACGCCGTTTGTGAACTCACTAGTTCTGATTGCCTCCGCTTTTTACTTTTTCAGAATACTTTCTTGATCTGCAGTCGACCTACACTCCTGCAGCCTTTGTGCTCGTTGTGCAGGTAAATTGCTGTCATCACTTTGTGTGGAGACAGAGAGGGCTCCTTGTAAACTGGCATCAACTTCTGTCTACTTTAGGCTACATATGTACCTTTACCAGATTCTACAGGAAGGTACTTACTAATGACCGTTCACACAAGGAAGCAGTACCATCAGACTCATTATGTACTAAACTACATGTATTTTTTTACAAATATGACCAACGTCTATCTAATGTATAAGTTACTCCCATAGACCAACGTCTATCCAATGAATGAGTTACTCCCTTGAAACAAACATAGTTAACGCGCAATGGTTAGTATCACTGAACCCGTGGACCGAGAAGAAATAATCTGTAAGCATACACGCAATGCACATGAATGGGGACACCCGTCCCTACAGCAGACATGCGCAGTAGGTAACACCACCGTGAAGAGAAGAAACGGGGTCTTGGAGCTGGTACAAGGTGAGTTTATTCAGGAAGCACAGCAGTACAAGTACCAACCATCCTGCCTCAGCAACCGCCAGGATCAGAATGGAGAACATGGAACCATACAGGTAAGAGAACATGGAATACATGCTGGCATAACACTCTAAGCATAGAAAATAGCAATGACATTAAGATGAGAGGCACAACATATCTCCTCCCCTTAAAGAGAAAAAAAAAAAACATTAAAAAAAAACAAGTAAGAAGGAAAGAGAAAGAACAACAAAAGACGAGAGGAAAGAGAAAGGAAGAGAAAACAGAGAAAAAGAAAAATCAATATCTTACAAATTCATTAAATTTCTTAGGAACTCGAAGAGTTCTTCCATAAGAAGTGCGACCCAGAGTAGAGGGCGCTCCTTGCGAAGACCCAGGAACAGAAAGAAACTTCTTAGAACAAGTGGGTGTAACAGGAAAAGAGTCTGGCCATTGACAAGTTCCCTGAGCAGAACCTGAAGGGACATGAGAACCCCTTAGAAGAGAGTCACCCCTCAAAGACACTTCACTGGAAGATTGCTCAACCGCTTTCCCATCAGAAACTTGCCCCTTGGCGTACAAGGCAATCCTGCGGAAATTCCAATTTTGTCCGTTCTCTAGCACAACGTGCCATTTGTGTACTTCCTTAACTCTCATAGGATCGGAAAACTTATTCATGCCAAACTCCCTACGTCCCAACTTGATTTTAACCAAGTCGCCCACTTCAACTCTACCCATCTTTCCAGGAACTACTTTAGAAGCGACATTACCTTCCCACAACCACTGCGGGACGAGCTTAGTTCTGGGTGTTCTCCCACGCATGCATTCAAACGGGACCAAATCAGTCACTCCATGGGCTGTGGTATTGTAAGACCACACCATATCTTCTACTGCCCTACGCACATCTTTCTGTCCTTGCACCAACAACTGTATGGTACCCTTAATCAAACGATTCATCCGTTCCACTAAACCGTTACCCTGGGGGTTGTAAAGGGAAGTGCAAATGTGTTGAATTCCATGATTGGCCAAAAAAGAATGCATAGAGGACGACGTGAGTTGTGTGCCATTATCCGTAACAAGGATTTTCGGAAAACTTTCCTTAAGAAAAAGGGACCTTAACTGCTTTATAACAGCATCAGTGGTGATATTCCTCATAAACTCTACACACAACCACCTAGAGGCTGCATCAACAAGAACTAACGCAAACCTACAATCAGCAGGTAAGGAATCCATGGGACCAATAAAATCTAAACATATCTTATCCCAAGGCAAAACGCAAGAGCTGACAATGGAGCCCTGTGGAGGAGAGAAGATCTTCAACCTCTTTTCACTCTCTTTACACAGAAGACAAGACTCAACCCACCTACGCACATCATCGTCAACTCCAGGCCACCAAAAGTTCTTTTTAATTCTCTTAAGAGTCATGTTTTGCCCAAGATGTCCCTCATGAGCTAAACAAAAAACTTTCCTCCTGAGAGAAGAGGGTGGTATAAACCTCTCACCGCGCAACACCAAACCATCGGACACACCCAAACTCAATTCTTCTTGTAATTTGACAAAGGGACGCAGAGAAGGTTTAACATTCCCTTCCCTTCTCCATCCCAAACGAATAGCATCAACCAACTCTCCAAAATCAGCATCCTCCAAGACGGCTTGATGCCATTCATCTCTAGAAATAGAGTGAAATTCAGAAGAACAAACATCCTCAAAGGCAGCAATTAAACAGACACTCTCATCCTCCAAATCCTCACCAACATCCTCTGAAACAACAGGAAGACGTGACAAGCAGTCCGCTTGTGTATTCCTCCAACCGGAAATGTGCTCTAATTTATAAGTGTAGTCCTGTAACTTGGCAGCAAACTTCATTAGGCGGGGAGAACCATTATTGGCCCCGCCCGGTGACAGAATTTTGAGAAGGGGCTTATGGTCAGTTCTTAGACAAAATACCATACCCCACAGGTAGGTACGAAAGTGCGAAACGCCCCAAACAGCAGCTATAGCCTCACGCTCGATGACAGCGTAGTTGCGCTCAGAGGAATTGAGGCAGCGAGAAGCAAACGCCACAGTTTTCTCACTTCCTCCCGACCTCTGAGACAACACAGCGCCAATACCGTATGCACTTGCATCAACTGTAACGTAAGTATCCCTACCAGGTTCAAAGGTTGTCAAAATGCCAGCATTAATGATATCACTTTTAACCAGTTCAAAAGCTTGCGACTGTAAAGTTCCCCACTCGAAGTGCACACCTTTCCTAAGTAACATTCGTAACGGTTCAGTCTTATGTGAGAAATTAGGAACAAATTTGGAGTAGTACTCCACTAAACCAAGAAACGACTTGAGTTGGTCTTTGTCAGTAGGAATAGGAGCACACTTGGTAGCTTTTAGGAGATCTTCCTTTGGCTTAATACCATTCTGAGAAATAGTGTACCCCAAATAGTCGATTTCAGTTAACAAAAACTGACATTTGTCTTTTCTCAAAGTAAGACCAGCAGTTGAAAGAATTTGTAAAACTTTTGACAGATTAGAATTGTGCTCAAGCTCATCTATACCTGTAATCAAGATGTCATCTTGGAAGAAGTGGACATGCTTTAAGTCTTTGAAAAGAGAATGCATCATGCGTTGAAAAACGCTTGCCGCAGAGGCAAGGCCAAAAGGCAACCTTTTAAATTGAAACACCCCTTCAATGGTAACAAAGGCAGTAAACTTTTTGGAGTCAGGGTGTAATACAACTTGATGGTAGGCGGACCTTAGGTCCAGTTTACTAAAGAATTTAACCTTGTTCATTAGCAGGACCATTTCAGAAATGTTAGGCAAAGGAAATTTGTCGACAATAATGTTCTGGTTAAGAGAACGAAGGTCAACACAAAAACCGAGCTTACCGTCCTTTTTCTGTGTGACTACAACTGGCGAAAGCCACTCAGACGCTTCCACCGGTTCAATTATGTCCTGCTTTTGCATGTCGTCAAGCATTTCCTTTACCTCCTTCCTAACAGCAATGGGAATTCTTCTTAAAGCATGTCTAACTGGGGAAGCATTTTCCTTAACCTTAATTTCATGTAAGTAACCTTTCAATTTGCCCAATGTAGGACGGAAAACATCAGAGAATTTAGAAAGAACATTTTCAACATTGTAAAAATCATCAACTGCAAGTACCACATCATCAGACCTTGGGTCAAGAATAATATGTAAGTCGTACTGTTGTAACCACCCAAGAATTGCTGGGCCTTCTTCGGAAATGAAAACCTTGCCCGAAGCAGATCTGCCTTTAAATTGAAAAGAAGTATCCATGACTCCTTTCAATTTAATTACTTTCCCTGTATAACCTTTCGGCATGAAATCACTGTGTAGAAGTGGTACAGATGGCCAATGTTCCTTATACATGCTATAAGGTATGATGGAAAACATCGAGCCTGGATCAACCATGAGGGTAGCAGAAACATCGTTGAGAATAAAAGAAGCTCTTGGCTTCTGCAAGACAAAATGAGCATTGTCATCATCAGTATCACCATCCACACATAAGAACATTTCTTGAGAAGAAGCATCATCTTCAACAAAACTAACTCTATTAAATGCAGGAGATTTGCACACTTTGCTAATGTGACCCCGCTTACCACACTTACGGCAGTTTTTGTCTCTGGCAAAACAACCTTGAAAATCAGCAGCATGAGACATATCTCCACAACGATAACATCCCACAAATTTCACCTTCCCACCAGGATTATTATAAACAGACCTAGACTTGGGAAGAAAAGTTTTAGGTTTAGTGTTAAATTTATCAACATTAGAAGGTGGTTCTTTATCAGCTTTGGAAACAACGTTGACAGTCTCTTCCTTCTTTAACTCAAGAAGACGCATCTCGTCCATGCATTTGTCAGATTCCTCGACGACTTTAGCGATTGTGATGGCTTCCAGTAATGTAGGGTTTTTAGCTGCCCACAGTTTTTGCTGCATGCGCTTATTTTTACATTGTACTATCAGTTGATCCCGAATCATCTGGTCCGCCATAGCTCCAAAGTCACATTTCAGGGATAATTCTCTTAAGCGAGCAACCATTTGATCAACTGTTTCTTTGCCTTTTTGCGGAACAGTATAGAATTTGTGCCTTTGCATGACGATATTAATTTGTTTTCCAAAGTATTTTTCTAATCTTAATTTTGCCTCATTGTAGGGGTTATCAATAGGCTCACCATCATCATTTAAGAGTTCTGGTAGAAATTTGAAGACATGTTGTCCTGCTTTGCCTAAGGAATTCAATAATATAGCTTTCTTCCTGGTCGCAGGAAATCTAAGACCATCTATGGCCTCAAGATAATTTTCGAAAAACCCTAGCCATTCTTCCCATTCCGTGGTGGGAATCTCCCCTTCAATAAGAAAAGCCGGTGGTGGAGAAATTGTATGGTTGGCAGTGGTAGCCATGTAATTTGTATCTGTGCAAATTTATTATTTTAAAATTTCGCGGATTAAAGCTGAGGCAGGTGAACAGGAACGTAATGTAAAGTACTTTGCTTGTATTTGCTGTGGCAAACTGTTGTAAAGCAGTATTTATTACAATAAAGTTATTTTGCCGGTTGAAATTGAACGTGGTTGGCAAAACGGCAATGTTAACGAAGGAGTTTTAAGCGTGGTTGGCAAAGGCTCTCAAAATGGCCGCCAGACGCAGTGTGCGATGACGTCAGCGCGCATAGAGCGTCAGGCGCAAGCAGCGTCTCCTAGCAACTGAGAGACACAAAGAAGAGTTCTCGCGCTAGCACAGAAGAATGGCGCTTGAGAACGATGGTATCACTCGCGCTGTCTTGCGCTGTGTGCTCGAGCGCACAGCGACACCAAAACGGCCAAAACAACCCAAAATGAAAGAAACAGTACCTCGGGTTGCCGCTTTTCAGGAACGCAGGAGCAGTAAGCACCGTGAGGGGACAGCGCCTAGCGAGAGTCCACAGGAAACGCCAACCAGAAGAGAGGAACGAAGTGTAGGAAAACAGCTCTCCAGGAACACCGGAAACTCCTCAAAGACGTGGTAGACCGAAGCGTCGCCAAAATGAAGAGAAGAAACGTGGTCTTGGAGCTGGTACAAGGTGAGTTTATTCAGGAAGCACAGCAGTACAAGTACCAACCATCCTGCCTCAGCAACCGCCAGGATCAGAATGGAGAACATGGAACCATACAGGTAAGAGAACATGGAATACATGCTGGCATAACACTCTAAGCATAGAAAATAGCAATGACATTAAGATGAGAGGCACAACACACCGCAACACAGACAGCGCGCTTGCGCTAGTGTTAGTCTTCAACTCGGATATGCGCGATGGACCGCTAGCTGACAATGTAGCACCGGGATACCCATGTTTGGGCACATCCGACCAATTAAGGGCTCAAATTGGCAATTAACAGCAGTATATAACCAACAACCCCACGACAGACAACACACTCTCAGTGGAGCCGCGTATGGGGCAGTCAGGAAGCAATTTCCTCTAGACTTTTGTGAGCATGTCACTTTGGAGCAGAGGTGAACACCAAATGAGAATGTGAATACTACGTAATGCAATAACTGTACATATTTTGCAGGTAGCGAATCTGCACGGGGACCCCAACGTTCCAGAGGCTCATGAGGCATTAGAATTGATTTATGACAGTATGCTCTTTCAATTTCTTTTTCCTCTCATTACCTCTCACTGTATCTACCCCGGAACTTCATTATCACCCTTAAGCAAGAAAATGGACAACAAACCTGATCTGAGATTGTGTGTTTTATGTTGAGTGTACTGTATGTCTTGTATTTGTCTTTTTTCACGCAAGGCAAGAATTCACAAGTAGCATGACATTGATGTCCAGTGATTGGAGCCCGCCCAATGATATTACTTCTACACAGGTCACTGCGCCTAGTGTTTTAAATTCAAAGGAGCGGACCACCAAAAAATATTTTTTGTCCTCTTCCTTTTCAGGTCGGCTGTATTGCAACTACTGGCATAATTTGTAGGTACATATTAGAACCTGCACTATATCTCATTTTTGTAAATTTAAACAACTTTTAAGTAGTGAAACGTGAGTAAGGTGGGGATTTGTGTACCCTGTCCTGAACATGGAGCCCAGTCTCCAACACATGTTGACACCCACACATGGGAGGTAATGCACATTGCCCTGCAAAATACACCTCCTTATTCTGCACGCTTTTAATAGCGCCAGCCCGGGGGCCCATTAAAATTGTTTCTGACCCCACGAGCCAGGCCCTTTTCAAACATCACTCGCCGTAGAACCCCACCACTCACACACACGTAACCCTCAGACACACCACACATAGTCCTCAGTTGAAAGTGCTCCTGCGTAGTCGTAGGTCGAAGCACGCCGCATCCCGTAGAGTAGTGCGAAGACCCCAATGATGAAGCATGACAACAAGGGTCCTTTTGGTGTGTGAGGGGTATTTTACAAACATAGGGTGCTCCCAACCAGAGTAGGGAAACCCTTCCATTGTAAACAGTGGATTCTTTTTGTTTATATACGACTGACTAGGGAGAACAAATCGATTCTTATACTCTCTCTCCCCACTTTGTTATATTTGTTACAACCTCAATCACCTTTCTGATTTGATATCTATTATAGCTTTCTTTTTGTGTACCTTTTGTACGTTATCTCTTGTAGAAATGTCAATCAGCTTATGCTAAATGCATGTATTAAATAATAAGGTGTAATGAGTGTAACAATTAAGTATACAGATAAGAATCACCAATGTTTTTTACAAAGATAAGGTCTACACAGTGCCACAGGTAAGTCTATATGATGATAAAACTTATGCCCAAACTTTTACCCAATGCAGCGCAGCACCCAAAGTTGCTGCACTGCTTGGCGGGACAGGAAGAGAGTAGGGAAGTGCCTTATCTACTAAGATATGGTACTATCCTGCTCTCTCCGTAGTGTTGGTGCACATTTAGGCTGCTGAACACCATGCACACACCTTTGTGCTACAGTGTAAAGGTATCTGCATATGTCTACCATATGTTTTGTACTGCAAGGATGCTCTTGCAGTACAAAATACTATGCACAGACAAAGTTTAATGTTCTTCTAACTTTTGATGTCTTCTGTACACAGTGTAACACGCATGCTCAGTGGGAAAATATAGGAGAAATATCAGCATCTCTTCTTTTTTTAATGCCTGCTTTAGAGTGGTATTATTGTTTTGTGCAAAACTCTGCCTACTATTGTAAGTAGATTGGGTTTTGAATACAAACTATGGGTTGCTGAATGAGAACTTATCTGTACCACCCATAAAACATCCCTTTAAAGCAGATTAATGCTGGCACAGGACCATGGCCCGGACATTTAGCCTTCTCCTTGACATTCAGGCAACTTTCCAGAATTTTGTGCTGGAAAGTAAATTAAAAAAGTTGCTCAGGTTTGCATCCCTTTTGTTTTTAAATCTGCTCCCTAATCATATGCCTGTTTGATCAATAAAACATAAAATAATCTGCTTCCTAATGTACAGAAATACCTGATCAAGTATACATGGAAGAAACTCAAAACAATTACTTGAAAAGAAGCTCAAAGACAAAGGTTTCTGCATTTTGTAGCAACATGAACACAGTGGGCAATTCTGTACACAAATGTAACAGAAAAACCTTAGATGTACCAGGTCTTCCATTACAGACTGAAATCTGTTAAAAGAGGTTTTACTGCAATGTAGAGATACATTTTAAAACCACAAGGCTCACAATCTTTATAAGTACATTTGGAAGTTGGAAGTCCTCCTAAAAAATGTTTTTCATTCTATTTCTACCAAGTCATTTCTGCAGGGAATAAGGTTACCTTGCAAGTAAAGTCTTGGGGCCACATGTATCAAAATTGGAAATCGAGATTACCTAATTGCGATTTTCTGAGAATCACAATTAGTTAATCGGAATTTCCAATGTATGAAGCTCCCTGAGTTTCATATACTGATTCGTAGTGGGTCGCAAATCGACCTCTCTCATTAACATTAATGACGTAGATGACAATTTGCGACCCCCTAGGAATCGGAAAAATCACTGGAGTTATGGCCTGCTGGTGTCAGTAGACCAACATGTTTGTGATTGCTTTTAAATAAAGCAAGCTTTTTTTGTAGCACAGCCCATTTTCCCTAAAGGAAAACAGGCTGCTCTACAGAAAGAAAAGTGAATAGTTTTACTTTCATTCTTTAAGAACCGGCAGTGGTCTCGGGGGACCGCTGCCTGCTCTTAAAAACTATTTTAAAAACATTGACAAAGGTTTCCATTTGCAAATGGGTTACCACCTAATTGAAGTAGGTGGTACCATGCAAATGTTTTGCTACAGCATTCACAGTCACAAAATATTCCTGCATACCATTAGGATTCTCTATTTGGCAGGGACGCCCCTAAACATACACCTTCGAAATAGTGAATCGCAAACCAATGTCGCTATTCGATAATAGGTAACCAATTCACAAAAGAGGGTTTGACGCATGTATCGAGCATTTCTTGCTATCACAAATTGGCCGATTCTGAGAATCAGCCAGTTTGTGCATACAAAAATTATTGATGCATGTGACCCATAGTGAACACTGTTTGGACCAGTATCTGGCAGAGCAAAACATTTGCATGTGATACTATTGATATGCTTTCTGGATTTCTCTCTAGAACATTTCAGAAGAATGAGATTTCTAGACTTTCTGTACCTAAGGCCAGATTCACTATTCTCTAAAGCAAAGTAGTGCAGCAAGGTAACTTGCTCAAAAACCTATGTTCGGATCTGAACAGGTGATCTATTTTAGCAAACCCCCAACATTTCGGCTGCATCGAGGGCAGAAATGACAGCTTTTCAATCATAAATCAGTCGAGCCGCTGGAAGTGGTTTGCTGGATGATGCATGATGTTCCTTCATAAGTGCACCAAATATTTCATTATGCTTCTTGAGATCGTTAACACATAGTGGCCGATTCCAATGTCGGACAGACCTAGGTCCGTCCGACATCGGTCGGGAGCAGTAACCCACCGACCTGCTGTTGTGGGTAAAACGATGCGACCGATTTGTATACTTCACAATGCAGGCATGCATTCCAAGCAAAAAGCATGCCTGCATTGAGAAAAGCAGGGGTGCAGTTCATCCCTGCACCCTGTGGCCGGCACCCCAAGGTGCCTGGCACCGGGTGCAGGGATCCACAGAGGGGCATAGGTGCACCCATGGGGGCCCTGCTGGGGTCCCCAAAGACAGTTTTCTACTGCCTTTTCGTGCTGGATAGACCGGCACGAAAAGGCAGTGAAAAAATACCTTCGTACTCCGTCTGTCGTAAAGAGGCGACAGGGGGAGTACTGGAGGTTTTCCGGATGGCATACGGGCTCCCCGAACCTGTCGTAGGCCATACGGAAATCCGAGTCTGATTCCATTCCGACCGAGTCCATCGGAATGGCTCGTTCGGAATGGAATCCGGCCGGCACTGACCGATTCGGTCGAGCCCTTCCGATCCGAATCGGAATTGGCCCAAATGTGTTTCCATGACATGCTGTCTGAGAATTTAACTGTCCTATTAGTCGAAGGTGATTACCCCCTCAAGCAAAACCCCTCCCAGTGTAGGGGCTCCCACTATAGGAATTATGAGGGTTTATGGCCATATCTTTAGTCATTGATATGTTGATCTCAAGGCCTCACAATAGCAAAACGCTTCAAACCACTTTAATAACAACAGGGGAACCCCTGAAATTTTGTACACTAACAAGGTGTCAACTACAAATAATAGTGGCACAATCTTTCCCTCCCTAGCAGGGGAGCATCTGCAGGATGTAGAGACAAAGAAACAGGCTAAATTATTAAAATAAAGTGAAAAAATATTTGGTTTCAACAGGCACTCTTAACGGATTCCCCTGTTGACATTAATTGAATTGGTGAGCTGGACTTGGTCACCTTAATGTACTCTTAGGGGCCGATTAGGATTGCAGTGAATCCGCATCCTCCGGGCCGGCGGAAGCCACTGCCGGCCCGGAGGATGCGGATTCACCGCTGCGGAGCCAGAAAAGACCCCCTGCCAGATTAGGATGGCAGAGGGGTCCGCGACGGAAGGGAAGACTGTCCGCCGCTTTTCCGCTGCTATCAGACACCACCAGATATATTAGGATTTGCTTCAAGACATGCCTTTCCGCGGCGGCAATGCCGCCACGGAAAGGCATACGGTCTTTTCTTTGGGGGCCTGTTGCGGGCCCCCACGGTCAAGAGGGTTGGGGGGTGCACATGGGGGGTACCTATGGTAGCCCCCTGCATTTGCATGCACAATGCGGCAGGCACCGCGCGGTGTCTGCCGCTTTGTGCATGCAAATGCGAAGCATGCATTTTTAACATTGAGGCGGGTGCTGCTTAGAGCAGCAACCGACGCAATGTTAAATATACTAAATGTGACCCCCAGGGTGGCAGTCACATCCTAATTGCATTGAAGGGAACGCCGCAGCCCCTGCGGACGGTCCCTCCTTCTCGGGGTTGGCGGACGGACGCAGGTCTGTCCGCCATCATAATCGACCCGTTAGTTAGTCTCATGGAGACGAATGATTAAAGATAAAATCTCATTAGGCATCCCCATTTTATGCAACACATGCCACAACTTATATTTAAGTAAGTCTGTTGCAACATTTTCAACTAAATGACACATCATATTTTTTATACACTCTTACTCATATGTCTACATCATTGGTCCATCTTTACACAATTTACAATTTAATTAAAAATAAGATACAAACAAAAAATATTACAAATTACATTATTATTATTATAAATAAAGCACATACATATATAAATTACAATATAAAGTAAATTATTACACAATAAAATAAATACAAATAAATTTCCCACCACATTAAAAAGAAAATGTTTTTCTACTTAATGAATATAAAAAGAATTACTGCAACCTAGCACCACACAATAGTAACAACATATTTTACACCACTAAAAATAAGATTTACTATTTTATCTGCAATAAATAATAATAATATAACATTACGTAAAATGCAAGGACATTTGTGGTCTTGCAGAAATGTAATGTGCCCTGAGATCCACCAGTTAGATCCTGCAATGACTCGACTACCTGACAGTTGCTACTCCTCTGGGCAAGTGCTAAACTGTGGGGCAAGGCTACATACAAAGACCAACGTGGGACAACTAGCCCACAGGGCCTGGTAACAATGCATACTGACACATTCCGGGCATGCTTAGTCAATTGTAGATCCCTCCCTAAACACGCTGATGAAACCTTGCTCAACGCGGACACAGTGGCAGCTATCACCCTGGCCATTCCGCCTGGTTTCATGATGTGCTTTGCTAATAGAGAGGGCAACAAAAGAGGGGGTGGGATGGCTATTATTTTCAGTGGTCCATGGAAATTGGTCTCCTCTAGCCCACTCGACTTGCAAGATATTGAAGGCCTCAACTTTTGCTTCCAGATAAATCCCTCTTCATTCCTTAGCTGGCACCCTTATCTGTAGACCACCTGATTGCGCCGCAAATATCGGTTATGAGCTCTGTAACATTATTGCCCAAAAATCGCTCGCTCATGTTAACTACATGGCTCTTGGCAATTTAAATTTCCATGTGAATGACCCCAGCTGCTCTCAAGCAGCCCACTTGATATCCTCCTTGGCAGCTGCCAACCTATTACAAATGGTATCTGTCCCCACACACAAAGCAGGCCACACTCTAGACTTAGTATTTGCTAATATCTCTTCGATGGTGATGGAACCCCCAGGCCTCTTGGTCTGGTCAGACCACTATTTGATTTCTTTCTCCGTTATGTTGCCGAAGGCCAGCCAGGCTTGGGGCAGATGGCCTACCCTGTTGAGAAAGTGGAACAATTTGACTGCAGCAATGCTGGGTCCTTCTTTACAGAATAATCCCCCCTCCCTTTCTTCAGAGCCTAGTATAGATGCCTCGGCAATTAATCAATGGATCTCTTCGGCAGTAGAGGCCTTGGCCCCAGCCAAAATGATGCTATCTCACAGACTATCCCCATCTGCTCCACGGTTTTCAGAGGCACTTGAAGAAAAAAGGAGGTGTAAAAAATTAGAACGCCTGTGGAGATTAAACTACTGTGTCCTGGCTAAAGCAATTTATAAAAATCGTTTGAAAAACCTACGTAAGTCATTAAAAACGTCCAGGAGAAATTACATTGTTTGTTGCATCCACAAGGCAGATCATTCCAGCAAAGTGGTTTTTAAAGTAGTTCAGACCTTTTTTAAGCCCAAGGCAATTGAGACCGAAGTGCAACCCTCTGTAGCTCTGTGTGAAGACATCTCTTGTTTTAAAAAAAATAAAATTCAAAAGGTCTATGACTGCTTTTCAGCACCCGAAGCTACAGTGAAACCGGACTCCTCGTTAAGAGGGGCGAGATTCCTCTGTTTTTTTAATTTCCTACGTATCTCGCATCAAGAGGCAATGGTGGAAAATCAAAAATGTAGATCAGGGGCCCCAGATGATCCTTGCCCCCCGAAATTCTGGAACATAATATCCCATCACCTCACTGACACGCTAACTCATGTCTGGAATACATCCCTTGACACTGGTGTTTTCCCCGATAAGTGGAAGCATGCTACCCTTTTCCCTTTGAGAAAAAAACCCACCAGAGATCCAGGAGAACTTAACAATTTTGGCCAATCTTTCTATTGCCCACTACGAGTAAAATGCGCTAGAAGCTGGTCCAGTGTCAACTGACCAACTTCATTGAGTGCAATGCTGTTCTACATGAAACACAATCTGGCTCCCGGTCGGGCTTTAGTACGGAGACTGCCCTCCTTGAGGTGGCAGATTCAGTGAAATGGGCATTAGAATAAGGAGTATCAGCACTGCTGGTGCTCCTGGATCTGTCTTAAGCATTCAACACTGTCAATCATCGATTGGTTCAGAGATTAAAAGAGATAGGCTTTGGGGGGAAGGCGCTGACTTGGTTACAATCTTACCTCAGAGGCCGCTCTCAAAAAGTCGCCCTACGACCATCTACTCTAAACCTAAACCTCTCTGGTGTGGGGTCCATCAGGGTTCTGTGCTTAGCCCTTTACTCTTCAATGTGTACTTAGCTCCCTCTTCTCTCTGATTGCCAGCTGGGTTGTCAAGGCAATTTCTTATGCTGACGACACCCGGTTGGTTTTCTCTTATCAGGAGCAGACGTCAGAGACTTTTAAGAATTTTAAAGGGTGTTTGCACAACATTGCCCTCTGGATGAACTTAAATAAATTAAAGTTTAATGTGGGAAAAACAGAGGTGCTGTTTTTTGGAAAGGTCCCAGTGCCTGCGTCAGATTTGTGGTGGCCTTCGAAAAGAGGCCCTCCACCCTCTCCCAGCTCTAGTGTTTAAACTTGGGGGTGAGATGGGAAGCCGACCTCTCCTAGGCCCACATTTAACAGGTTTCCGCTGGTTGCTTTAGTAAATTAAAGAACCTTCAGAAATTTTTACACTTGCTTCCAGAAGATTGCCGCAAATCTGTAGTCCATGCCACTGCCACATCTAGGCTAGACTACGCGAACGGCTTATATCTCGGTCTGCCCAAATATGCGATTCGCCAGCTGCCGCTGTTGCAGAACATGGCGGCAAGACTGATTAGAAGTATTCCCTTTCGACATCATGTCTCCCCACACTTACGGGATCTACATTGGCAACCAGTACTTAAAAGAATAGACTTCAAGTCCTTGACCATGGCCTACCATGCACTGAATGTAAAATGCCCCCGTTATCTTAAACGAAGACTCTGCTTTATAAGCAGGATTTTTCTCTGCGATCAAACGCTCAGAACCTTCTCTGTGTCCCCCGCTTTGCAAAAGCTCAGCTTGGTGGTATCGCATTCTCTGCTAGAACAGCTAAAATGTGGAATGCCTTGCCTGGGTTCCTCTGTCACACAAATACAGAGTCCTGCTTCAGGAAAGCACTGAAGACATGGCTTTTTAGCAATAACTAGGTCTGCCCCCCCAGCTTCCGAAACTACTGTGCATGCGTTGCTTGATACTTGAGTGCCGGGACACCTCTTTTATGGAGGTAGCTGTTGCGCTTTATAAACGTCAGTATTATTATTATTAATATTATTATATAACATTACAAAATAATGTACTATTCCCTCTACACTTAACACCACAATAAAGTTTATAATTAACGAAAAAGATTGTGGAGGGGTAAAAGTTACTGTTCCCACTCCAGTGAGTGCAACAGTAGAGAAAGTGTTGATAGCACAGGGGTAAAAATAATATTTCCACTTCAATGAGTGCAACGGGATGGAAAGTGTTGGATAGCGGAGGTGTAAAAATTACTATTCCCACTCCAGTAAGTGCAACAGTAGGGAAAGTGTTGGCTAGTGGATGGATAAAATTTACTATTCGCACTCCAGTGAGTGCAACATTAGTGAAAGTGTTGCATAGCAGAGAGATAAAATTTACTATTTCCACTCAGTAAGTTCATTAATAGTGAAAGTGTTGGATTGCGAAAGTGTAAAATTTACTAATCTCACTCCAGTCAGTTCAAAATTAAAAACAATCAAAATTTCATCAACATAATAAAAATAATTGTTTATAAAAGTAAAAAAAACAAATGTAAATATGTTAAAAATATTATAATGTTAAATACATCCCACGGATACCTATAAATAATATATTAAGTAAAATTACAAAAATAATTTTATTTAGAAATTACGTTTTAAAAAAACATGACTTTTTAGATAAATGTAGTCTATTTTCTTCCTACCCTATAACACCACACAATTCACAACCAACAGTGATTATTTTTTTGGGCTAATTAACATACTTATTTTCAATTAAACCAATATGATTAATTAAAAAAACAATTAAAAATAGATATCATTTAATTACCTTCACAGCCTATAATCCCCACACCTAACATTTAACTCTAAAAAAATTAATTACACAATTTTTAAAAATCTATTAAATAACTAATAGTATTTAACAACTAATTATAAAGTACATACAATTAAGTTACTCCCCACTATTCATGCCTATGAAGCCAAAAGACACATACAAAAAATAAGTAAACTATTATGCTAATTAATTATCAATTAATAAATCAATAATATTATCACTAATTAATAATTAATTACAAATAAACTACTTCCCACCCTTTACCCCTAAAAACCCAAAAACCTGCAACTAAAATTAATTGCACAATATCCATATTTAATTGTCAATTAATTAACAGCACATTTTTAATTAATTAAAAGTAAATTACTTGATATTTGGGGTTTGTATAGCGCAACTATCGCTCCGGAAGGAGCATCTTGGCGCTGAGCATGCAGAAGAACCAGCTCGGTGAGGCATGGTTTAGATGGCTGCGAGAACTAATGAGTCGGGCTGTGGGAATATCCAGGTCTTCAGGAGTTTCCTAAAAAGGCCTTCTGTAGGGGCGTGCCTGAGGTTGAAAGGGAGGCTGTTCCATGCCTTAGCCGCTAGGAATGAAAAAGTTTTTCCTCCTTTCGTTTTTAACTTGATTCTAGGAACAGTGACCAGGTTGGCTCCTGATGACCTCAATTAACGCGATGGGGTGTAGTGCAAAAAGCGCTTAGAGAGGTAGAAAGGGCCTGTATTCCTGGTGGCTTTGAAAACCGTGACGAGGAGTTTAAAGAGGATTCTTTTGTGGAGAGGCAGCCAGTGAAGGGTGTTAAGGGCTGCTGAGGCCGAGGACCTTCTTGGGAGTTTGAGAACGAGCCTGGCCGCCGCGTGTTGAACGCTTTGCAGTTTCTTGAGAGTGGACTTCTTTACTCCTGCCAAAAGGCCATTACAGTAATCTAGCCGGGATAGGATTAAGGCCACCGCGACTGATTTCCTGGCTGAGATGGGAAGAAAGTCAAAGAATTTCTTCAACTGTCTAATGAGACTGAAACAGCACCCCGCAGTGATGCGCACATGGTCGTCAAAACTGAGGGACGAATCGAATTGGACACCCAGGTTGCGGGCCGAGGAAACCGCACTCGGCGGGGCTTCAGAGTTTTGAGGCCACCAATCTTTTGGGGAGAAGAGGATGTCTTTACCTAAGGGTATAATTTCCGTTTTGGCACTATTGCACTTAAGATGGTTATTGTTGAGCCAAGAAAAGACTTGAGAGAGACAATTCTGAAATCTGAGGGCGGCATCAGTGCATTTTTTATCTATGGTGACGACGAGCTGAGTGTCATCAGCATAAGATGTAACGAGGATTCCGTGGAATTCAATCACTGTGAGAAGGGGGGCCATGTAGATATTAAAAAAGAGTGGACTGAGTATAGACCCCTGGGGCACTCCTGATGTGGTGGGTCTTTCGCCGGAGAGGAAGGGGCCTAATGAAACTGTTTGAGATCTGTTAGATAGGAATGATGTTATCCATGTTAATGCTGTATCCGTTACACCAATCTCGCGCATTCTGTTAATGAGAATGGCATGTGAGATGGTGTCGAATGCTGCGGTTAGGTCGAGCAGGATGAGTACAGCTTGTCTCCCCTCATCCTGCAGGAACTTGATGGAGTCCGATAGCTCGATCAATGCAGTTTCAGTGGAATGGCCAGGGCAAAAACCTGATTGCTGTGGGTGCAAGATGTGATTGTTTTCCACAAAGGCTTTTAACTCCTCGTGTACTAGCTGCTCTGTGATTTTGCCTAGTGCCGGAAGTAAGGAGATTGGGCGCATATTGGATAAGTCTGTCGGGGATTTGTTTTGTTGTTTCATTAGGGGCTTAACAATGGCCTTTTTCCATTCATCGGGGACAATGCCTGAGCTAAGGGATTCGTTGACAATGGCATTGATTGTGGGGTTAACAGCCTCGATGAGATGGTGGAGGATAATCGGGGGGCAAGAGTCCGTGGGGGCTCCCGATCTACAGGTCATAATAGCCTTCTGTGTTTGCAAAAGGGAGACTGTTGAGAAGCTACCCAAGGTGGGTGAATTGGTGACGGCTTCCTGTGTGGGGATTAGGGGGGGGAAAGTCCTTGTGAATATTGTTGATTTTCTCGATGAAAAAATCGGCTATTTGATCGCAAAGGGTTTGGGATGGAGGAATTTCGAGTGCGAGGGCTTTGGGGTGGGTGAAAGACTTGACTATATTAAAAATTGTTTGCTGTTTCTGTTTAGCTTCCTCTATGGCTATGGTAAAGAACTCCTTTTTAGCTTTTTTTATGTTAGAGAGGTATCGTTTCCTCTGCAGGATGTATAGGGTTCTGGAAGTGTGGTCGTAAGTTTTCCTCGACTCTCTTTCTAGGACCCTGCACATGAGGTGACTTTCGGTGAGGGCCTGGGTATACCAGGGGGCATTGGGCTTTCTTTTGCGATGGACTGATTTTTGACTATTTGGGTTGGAATTAACCGAGACCACTTTATCGATCCACGTGTGAAAGTTGTTGGAGTCTAGCGATACGTCTCCAACAATAGTGGGAGGGGGGGTCGGAGGCTGGGGGTTCAACTTAATGCGCTCGGCCACTTTCTTCCAGTTGGTCGAGAAGGGGGTGGGGGAACACTTAGTGTTCAGTTGCGCTGAGGGTTTTGCCTTGATAGAGAAAGGGATGAAACAGTGATCGGTCCATATTTGTGGGATCGGGGGAGATACGAATAGAGTGACTAAATTTGTACAGATGCCGTCTAACGTGTGGCCGGCCCGGTGCGTTGGGGGAGTGACCACCCTTAACCCCAATAAACCTGCACCTAATATGTACCCAAAAAAAATAAAAACACAATTTCCACTCCCGCTACATAACTGAAAAACGGAACACTTAATTAAAATAAAATGAATAACTGCAAAAAATTTAACACATATTTTAAAAAACATAAATAATACTTATACAAACAAAACATCACATACATTTAATACATACTAAAATACATAACACTAATTAAAATATTGATATTTTAAACAACTGTATTTATGCAAACGATATTAATAGCTTCTAAATCGTTTAAACAAATATTACTTACCTTCAAATTGATATTCTTGACGATGATATTCTTGCACTAGATATTACCATTCCAAGATATTTTAAACTCAATGTTATGATAGTTTGACTTTTTTAGCCTTGATATTCTGTCTCATTACCAAATCATAGATATCCACATTTGCTTTGGGATTAGGCCCCACGTCTTCTTTTCTGTACTTTCCCTGCTGCAAAAGTTTGGCCTTTCATAAATTTACAAGACTTTTGCAAAAAAGTCTGAAATTTGTTGATCTTTTTTCCTAGTGCCATTTTAAGGATTATTGGAGTATCTGACAAGATATATAGTTGCTTTAGACAAATGTAAAATGATTACCCATGGGCACCCTAACAAACTTTTCAGCTGTCACGCTCTGGTCAACCAAGCAATAGTTCATTCAAATGTTTAGTATACCTGCTTCATAGGTCTTAAAGCAGCCTTTAATAAGGTCCCTAGATCTTACTATGGGCTATAATGAAGTCTTGGGGAGCCCCCACGAAATTGTTAGACGCAATCATCAACCTATACTCAAAAACATGGGTCCAAATCAAAATGGGGGATGGTCAAAATTTAAATAATAAAATCTTGACCGTAAATGGCTTAAAACAGGGGTGTTTTTTGGCTCCCTGTTTATTCAACATCTACACAGCCGACCTAGACCATAATATTCGCCTAGCACAAGGAAACCCCCCGAAGCTGGGAAATGTTTGAAGAACAAGTTTGCAGTATGCGCACAACATAGTGCTGCTATATCAAACGCCCAAATGTCTACAGCTCTTGATAAATCAATTCAACTAATCTTACATTTTAGGAAAACAAAAGTTATGTGTTTTTCAAACTTGCATAAAAAACAACCAACATTTACCTGGATGATAAACAGCGACCCACTGGATCAGGTGGGAACATATAAATATCTGGGGGTACTGTTAGATCAACACCTTAGTTTCATGCAACATCTAGAACTAGGGAAAGTCAAAGCAAAACAGCTATTATTCGCATTGAAAATTTTGCACAAAAAACAGCGACATTTCAACAACACACTTATTGACAGTTGTAGCGGCAACATTTTTGCCATCAATTACATATGGTTCTAAACGTCTAAACACAAAGGATGCAACAATTTTAAATACTGCTCAAACTAGTCTCTTTAAGAATCTATTTTAATTTCCGCGCCATATTCCTCAAGCCTTGTTCAGACTGGAATTTACATTAAAAAATCAGATCAGGGGCACTTGTCAAATATTATTGGAGAATGAGGCCAGCTGAGGAAGATTCTTTAACACATAATTGCTGGCTAGAGGGTGAAAAGCAATCCAGATCAACTAACAGAGTTTGATTCTCCCTAAAACAATCCATCACAGCTCTAAAACTAGAGGACCCTTGGAATACAATATTTTCCTACCCTGAATTTAAACAGGTAGTCAACAAAACCATTAAGCTAAATCTCAGGCAATAGACAAAGCCTCCTTGACTTAAAAAACCAACGCCTAGATGGTAATGCCAACATACAAAAAGCGAAAACCGCAATCTTACCTGACAGAACATTTTGCAAATCAAAAAAAGGAAAAATTGATTTTAATTAGACTTGGTGTGTATTCATCAAAAGATCTCACTCCAAAATGGAAACAGGCTTGGCCCACAATGGATTGCCGCCTATGTGGCCAAGGAGAAGAGTCAGTACTTCACCTACTATGATTTGTCCAGCATTATTACACATACGGAACCCTTCTACAGCCACTATTGAACAAAGAACAAATAAGGATTTGCAGAACTGCTGTAATTAAATGCCTAGGAGGCTCAACAGTAAAACTGGCTTGGAAGGCAATAACGTTTCTGACTATCGCAGCAGAGGAACAAGAAAAGAGGGACTGCCAGTTAGAACTAACTGAGGATACAAGGTGATAAATTGCAATTAAGAATTTAAAGTCCATTTATTATTGCCCCATATACTTCACTGTGATGAAATAATAGGAAATTAACAATGGCTATTGCAGACTATTAGTTTACAGCACCAAGCACTTTATCCTGGAATCACTTGATTCAATTTACACTAATAGTCTTCCTTTAGATCACCAACCCACTTCTATCCTTTTTAACCTGTTTTATTGTAAAATTTTAATGAGACTCATGTTAAGTAATTCATTGATATAATCGTTCTAGTAAATTCTATGAGATTCATGTTAATTAATGCATTGATATAATCGTCCTTGTACATTGTGTATAGTGGTGGATGTGCTACCCTTTTATGATTTAAACTAAATCAAATAAAAGTAATTTATCTATCTCACTCAAAAACAACCAAAAGCTCAGACTGCCTGGTTTCCACCAACCAAATAGAAAAACAGCAACATTGAAAAATCATTGATAAATTGATATCAAATTTTGCTTGGGATCCAGATTTATTTTTCAACAACATATAACTCCACTTTAGGAAAAGCACAGTATGAATGACTTGGTTGATTTTCAGTGTTTAATATAGCTTAGGCATAAAGATCTGTTCCAATGATTTCACTATTCCATTAGGTAAATTTCAATAGTTTTTCTCGTGAATCCTCTTACCATCATTTTTACCTCCTCTCCTATTTTTCTGTGTAAAATACTCTGGCTAGACTATGACTATGAGTAAGGAGAGGTGAAGTAGAGGGGGAACAGAGGTAGAGGTACAGGTGAGGTGGAGTGATACATGAGATAGGAATAAACCTATCCTAAAGATAGAAAGGTGAGTTGGCCAAAACTAAAACAACAGAGCAGTCGAAAGAGGTAGAGGTGGGTAAAGAAGGTAGGGCACAGGCCACCAGCCAAGCCCAAGTCAGGTCCAGTTGCTAATGGTCAGTAAGTCTCTCCAGGAACAATCCTTTTACAGTTTGTTGTAGATATGCATCTGCATGTATACAATATTTCTTTAGCACAAACCCAACCAAAATGCTGCAGAGAGCTTGTTCTATAAATGTATCCACCCAGGAGGTCAGCCAACTGACCCTTGTAGTCTCTCTCTTAATACTGGGAACCAGTAGGAGAAGGTCCAGGTCTTCAGATCTCTACATAGATCACAGCCAGCAGGTCAAGTTCTCTTTTTTTCTACCACAGGTCCATAAAGTGTTCTCATGTGCTGTGGGTGAGGTGTCAGTTTTACAAGATCAACTAGTCCATGAGTTGGGGAGACTCCTGAACCCTTTGTAACCAATAGGCATGGCCCGAAATTCAAGGGGCCAAACCTCCATATTTTGCATCACATCCTGTCTGACTTATTGCAAACTATCACATAGTGCATTAAACTTAGAGAAATCTGACAAGTCCTTCTGCCCCTAGATGAGATAAGTGACCCAGCCAGTGGCGTGTCTATGGAAAAAAGTAATTCTTTCACTTGATCTATTTCAAACTTGATCTGAAATCAACTACAATTCATACTGCAATTGTGCCCGGCATCAAATGGCCTCTCCTCCATAGGTTTTAGTGTGCAAACATCTATGACGTCAACCTTTATTAGTCGGATTTGTATTGTGCATGGCTGACCCAGCGATGGGGCGTCCCAGGGCCACCAAAGACCAAAGACATGAACCAAGAGAGAAAATGCTGAGTTAAACAGGGAGAACCGGGAAAAGCCAGGTCTTTATTGCTTTACAAAAAGCCAGGTGATTCTGGATTGCTCTGATGGAGGCAGGGAGCGAATTCCAGAGTTTCGCCAACCAGACTGAGAAACAAACAACCACCAGCTCTGGCTTTCACGACTCGAGGAATGCAGACCAACGCTTGGTCAGCAGATCTCAGAGGGCGCTGTGGCACAATAAAACTCCAACAAGTTGGACAGCTCCATAGGAGCCTGAAGATTCAAGATCTTGTGCGACACGCAAAGAGCCTTAAACTGAATGCGCTTTTCAACAGGCAACCAATGAAGTTTACTCTCAGCTATGAAAAGGCAGGTCTTACTTTGTTCCCTTTAACTCTTTCGCTGTGGCGGCTATTCCGCCGCAGCGCTAACGGTCGCGGGGGGGGGGGCGCGGGTGAGCTCCGTGGGTGACAGAACCGTTCCGTCACGGCTCGCGGGTGAGCTGTGCTCATGACGGAACGGTTCCATCATGGCCCCGCCCGCTCAATTAAACGCGCCACGCAGGCACGAAATCAGCACCGCGCAGGCGCGGCGGCCGGGCGGTGACGGAACCGTTGCGTCATGAGTCCAGCTCACCCGCGAGCCGTGACGGAACGGTTCCGTCAATAGCATGGATGGGGTTAAAGTTGATAACTTTCCATAACGCTGCACAAATGAAAAGAAAAGATTAGTAACATTGTTCATGCCTAGGTCTTCCTGTCAACAGTCTAAACCAGAGTTACTGCCCTGGGAGTGGGTTATTTGAGATTTTTTCACATTAGTAAACTATCATGAATTCTAGTTAAGATAAAATTGCATCTTTGGGAAATATACTGTGACCAAGGCTTAGTTGTTTCAACACTGAACAGAATATGATAGTGTAATAGCTTTATTCTAACTGCCTTAAAGTGGTTAAACATATTACTTGAGGATTATTAACAATCAAACTTTGCATTCATGTCAAGGATTTATTTCACTAAGTGTTCAGTAAGTGTTGTAATTGAATCTCATCCTGTGAAATGGTCAGCCTATTTTAAGTAGCCACAACCTAACATCTGCAAAATGTAATTTTGTTTTATATTCTCAAAATATTTTAATATTGCCTGATTGGAAAATTCTTCAGCATCAGAGCACTTGAGACTAACAATATGGATTTGATTTAGCAAAATAAGCATTTCTCTTCATGCATTGGCAAGCAATTATCATTAACGGTCTCAAGAGTGAGCTTTAATGCAATGTAGTGTTGTTCCCTTTTCAAATATTACCATTACATTTATTTAATTGTGGGCACTGGTTACAAGAGAACAGGGTATTTGTAATAATGCCCTAGACTAAATTGATAGATGTGGCTGGTAACTAGTCCCAGTATACAATCATGAAAGTCGCTGTAAAATCGTTAAAAGACACAACAAATGTACATAAGAAAATATGCCTATCTTCACCCGTTAGGACTGATGCAAGTGCAATTTAATTTGTTTGATCATTTGTTTTTGTGCTGACAATTTTGGAGATTGCTGGGATATCATGATGCTTGTCTTCATTTTGAATGTGTTTACACACAAAATATAAAATGCCATCTTGTAATGTTTTGCACTGTGCTATTAACAGATGCATTTACATGCAAATACATTTATGTTTTCTGAACTGCCAATTTAGTGAATATAAGTATTATATGCTTTTCATCATGTTTTCATTACTCTGTTGCCATGTTTGTGTTGTTTGTTTTACATCTTGCTGAATGACATGTTTAATGAGACCTGCGGATTATCTGAATTTCATATACAATTTCTTAGTAGGCAGGCAAAGTGTTTCAAAGCAGGAGAAACAGCTTCTTCCAGTTATCCCTGCATCTCTCCACACACAGGACCTCAATTACAATATTTTGAAGCATGGCAGCACAGCAAGTCTTCCTGCTGAACTTCCAGGTATCAAAACAAAATGGCAGGAATGCACCGGATCTACAAGATATGGTTCATGCCTGTTCTCCTCTCCTGCACCTGTACACAAACAGCAGCCATGCTTCATTTCGCAAGTGTGCCTGTGCTGAGGAGATGATTGTTTTTATTATGGTAAATGACACCTTCCTGTTCAAAAACAATCATCAAAGGCATTTTCCGCTTTCTATGCATGCTGCAGGATGTACTAAAGTCTGATTTATCTAGCCAAGTAACGCCCCCTTACGTGACCCTGATCGACTTGTCGAACCCACTTTTATTTTTGCACCCTTAACAATTCAACAAAAAATTGACATGATCTCAAAATGCAGTAAATGCTATACATTTGGAATGTTTTGTGGTGATTCGTGAAATGGGTGGAAAGTTATTAGGGAGCTAATATTTGAGGGTTTTACTATCTTTTGGAATACTAGTTGTAAGTTACAAGGGGCATTCACATTTAATGTGATTTCTTTCTTTTTATCTATTGTATTTGTTATATATTTGTTCATTGATTTTCACGTGGCACCCCTTCCCTGGGCTGATTTTGGCCCCGGGGACCCAATTCCCCTGTGGCAAGGCCTTTTCTCAGTGGAGGAGGGAGGCTGCATGGACCTCTTCCCTGGGCCGATTTTGGCCCGAGAACCCTATTGCCCCTGGCGTGGCCCTTTAAAACATTTTTATTAAAGAAGGGTGTTGAGAGGTCCCCCTTCCGGGCCTTATAGGCCCTGGGACCCCATCCTGCAGGCCCCATCCTCTAGCGTACTAGAGTTCTGGACCATGGGGAAAGCCTCAATGCCCCCTCAGTCCCTGCCGGCTCCCCACCTCCTGTAGGAGCTGGCATTGCTTTGACACAGAGGAAGCTGCTAACATGCAGCTCCCTCGATGTCAATGCAGTTATGCTCACTTTCCGCATGTGAGAGTATCAGTACAGTCAATGTATGGGTTAGTGAGTGCATGTGTCAGTAGTATATGGGTGAGTAACTGGGCATGTGGAAAGCACCTTAGGTGAGTGATGGGGTATGTGAGTGACTGTATAGGTGATGATGAATGTGAGAGTGGCTGTATGGGTGAGTGCGTGATTGTGTCAGTGACTGTTTAGGTGAATGAGTATGTGTTAGTATCTGTGTGAGTAAATAAGTGAATGAGTGTGTATGTAACTGTATGGGTGAGTAAGTGGCTGTGTGATTGCCTGTATGGCTAAGTGAGTAGTTATGTGAGTGGCTCTAGTTGTGACTGACACAGTGTATGAGATGCTGTATGGGTATATGAGTAGATATGTAAGTGGCTGTATTAGTGATTTAGTCGGTGTATGATTGTCAATATGGGTTAGTGAGCAGATGTTTGTCATGTACTATGGGTCAGAGATTGGCTGTGTAAGTACTGGATTGGGTGTGTAAATGGGCTTTGATTATGATAGTATGGAAGTTGAAGAGGGTGTATGAAAGTTAATATGGGGTGTGAGTGGCTACATAAGAGAAACTGTGAATGATGTCATCAGTGATGTCATCAGTAATATCATTTGAGATGTCATCAGTGATGTCAACAGTAATGTCACTGACCATGTCATGAGTGATGCAATATGTGAGGTTGTAAGCAGTACATTGCGGGGCACAAGTTATAGTTAGCTCACTAACTAGAACAGCAGAATTTCTCTGGTTTTGTTCAAGTGAAACCAGAGCCTAACTATAACGTCTCTGAAACCTTTGTTTTTTTCCGTGAGTTTGGAAGGCTTTTTAAATGCTAATTCCTAACTATACAGTCCATGCAACCTTTGGTTTTGTCAGGGAATTTCTATGTTTTTTCAAGTTGTAGTCATGTTTTCAGAGTGGTGGAGAAAGGGGGGGGGTTGCCTCTGAGAAGCTCTCAAGAATATTGCTGTATATAGGAATTACAGGAGGTACCAGGAGGGCAACTTGACCCCCAAGGTTCTTAATGAGTAAAATAGAATTCATCCCCCAAACACCAGTGCACCAGGAGCGAGTTTGCAGAGCGGTGCAGGATGGGACAGAGGGCTCCGAAGACCTATTGGCAATCCCACTGTGTAGGACTTATTGGAGATAACAGGAGGGGTAGTTAGCACCCACATTTGGTGTATACCACCGAACAAAAAGCTAGCATTAAGTCCAAACACTCATCCACACTTGATACAGTTGGCATAGGAGTTGACATGCTGATCTAGAAAGTGTACTGAATTGGTGACCTACCGTTAGTAGAGTATGTTACAATATTGATCACCATAGCTGCAGATCAATAGGAGCATGGGGGAAGGGTCAGAAAAAGACAACAATATCAAGGTGAATGGATAGTGGTAGTAGAAGAAGTAGGGAAAGAGATGCATTGGGATACAAATGTAGGCATGAATCCCAAATCTTGACAAAGGGAAACTATTTTGCCCTTTTTTTTGAAAGAGCTTGTTTTCCTGCTTGTATCTGTGGATCTACTTCAAAGTTACAGTATCTGTGGATCTGCACAAAGGTCCCACCAAATTGGGCTTTGCTTAGATGAGAGGAAGAAAGGGTTAATAAACCTACCATTCAGAAGACCAGTAATATATAAAAAATATGAAAATCATGTTCCTATTTGTTCAAAGAGTGTGTAACTTTGAAAGTAAAGTTGAAAAGGTTGTTTGTATTTTGTGAAGTTTGTTCATGCAGAAATCAAATTCATACTGAGGAAAAGAAAAAGAGATGAACAATCATATTTAACAGATATGTGAATTGCACTGTAGCGCAAAACATATTAGGAGGAAAATATAAAGTGGTTACAATTGAGAAAGCTGTTTCGAAAAACTAATAGACTACAAATAGAGAGTTTATGAAGCAAATAAAAAAGCATTGCAATTACAACATTAGAATAAAAATATGCATACATTAGCAAAATGCAGAGAATCAGCTATGTAAGCAATGGCACAAGCTAAGAAACACCTAGATAGGTATGTACTGGGAAACTGCAAACTAGCAACTTATCAATCCAGACAAGTTGGCCTTTAGGTAAATCAGCCAGTAAGGGCTATATTGAACCCCTTCCATACAGATTTACAGATTTATAGTGTAACTAACTAATGCAGCCATGTATCAATATGCTTATTTATATATACAATAACATCCTCATCAGCACTGCAATAGGCAATTATGTGTCTCCTAGGAAACTGGCAGTAAGAAGTCTTCCATGCAGACAAGTAAACCTTGAAATATGTTCTAAGTGCCCAAGTACAGTTCAACTATATATATATGTCACTCCTGAGATAGGCTGTATGTAGGATATAAGACTGTGAGCTATCAGTTCAAAAGATAAGAGGTGCTTCCTAAGTTTCATTCAGTTATATGCACATTGCCAGACCTATATCTTCAGTTATAGATCCAATCCCCAAGCTATATTGCTATTGACATACCTACTTATAAAAGGAAAGAATTATTAAAACACCTACTCATACACTGACAAAAACATGCACCCTCACACACATACAGTTCTTAAGTATCCAGTCATATGGGAGTTAGTTGAACACAAAGTTAAATAAACCAGTACCAACAGTACTAACAGCCAGGAATGGATCCATAAAGCTGGCTGTATACAGATTTACAGATCTATATGGTAACTAAGAAATATAGATAAGTACCAACATACTTACTTACATATCCAATGATACATCCTCATAGGCACTGACACACTGAGCTAGGTATAAACTGAGTGAATGGCACAAATAACTCATCTAACCATGCAACTAGGCCTTTAAACATGTCTCAGGTCTGCTCTAGTGGATCATGTATATGCACTTGTAATAGTAGGGTGAGTTCAGAATCAAAATACTCTGCTGAATCTTCAAGACCTTTTATACTGCATATAAGTTAGTCTTGAGATAGGCGGTAGGTAGGCTAAAAGACAGGGACCTATGAGCTTAAAAGGTAGATGTTCCTCAAGTTTGAATCCACTATATGCACAGTAGCAGACCCATATCTTCACTTACAGATGCAGCCTCCTATCTCTACTGGAACCTGCAGGCCTACATATAAAAGAATAGGGCCACAAATGCACCTATGCACACACTGTTAGAGACTCTCAAACATGCACTCAGTCACACACACAAACACACACAGCTCTTATATATCGACTAGTTTGGGAGGCAGTTGCACACACAGTTAAATACACTAAAAGTAAATACACAGTCAGCATGAGATCTATGAAGCCCCTTCCATACACATTTGGAGAATCATAGAGTAACTAACTGAGGCAGGCATGTACCAACATTCTTACTTACATAAAACAATAACAGACCCTCATAGGCACTGCAATAGTCAGGTAAGTGTGTCCTAGGAAACTGTCACTAAGAAGTAACTCCGCAATGTGACAAAAAATTCTCCCACGCTATGTGGAGTTCCGCAAGTGTCAGAGAGAGGTAAGTCACTCTGCTTGTGCTGATTTTTAGCGCTGGGTGTTTGTCCTGCCCTGTAAAAGCAACACATATGGCAGAACATGCAGCTTCTTTCTGTTGCTCGAACACATGTTCTACTCCAGCTTCCTCACCGCAAGCAGCAGGTTTCTCAATGAAAGTGGTAGTGACCTGCCGCGACCACCCGTGTTGAGAAATCTTTCTGGGAGGTGGTCTAGCATTGGATTGTCCATGATTGCCAACTTTAAGGTGGTGAGCTGCGAGAGAGGAAAAACTCTGTCTGCGCCACGCAGAGTGGGAAAAATTCCACGAGCGGGTGGAGTTTACCACACAGGCCTACTAAGAGGTCATCCAAGCAGACAAGTAAACCTTGAAAGATGTTTCAGGACTACTACAGTAGATCATGTATATGCAGCTGCTCTGGTAAGTTGTACTCAAAATCAGAAATTATTGCTCAGTGTTCAAGTTCTGTTCTACTACATATGTCTCTCCTTAGATAGGCTGTACGTAGGGTATGACCCCAGAGCTATGACCTTAAACATCAGAGATGCTTTTTAAGTTTCATTTGGGTGTATGCACACTATCAGAGGTATATTTTCAGTTATAGCTCCAATCTCCAAGCTATACTGCTATTGACATACCTATATTTAAAAAGGAAATAACCACTAAAACACCCACTGACATGCTGGCAAAGACACTTAAAACTACATTGTTGCATACTTACAGCTCTTATGTATCCAGTGGTGTGGGAGGCAGTGGCACACACAGTTAATTACCTCAGTACTAACTAAAACAGCCATCAACGGATCCATACAGATGGGTACATACAGATTTTGAGATCCAAAGAGTAACTAAGAAACATAGAGTTTATTTAGAAGATAGAACCAGTTTAAGGAGTTATGAGCTCAAATATTTTGGCCTAGAGTAGTACAGAATTTGCTAAAAAAGGATCAAGAAATATAACAGGACTAGTGCTGCACTTAAGCAAAATGAAAATATTGAGAGCATTGTTGAGAAATCATTTGTTTAAGAGGATTTATTTATATTAATATTATTTTTTATAATCTTAATATTAAATAGAACAATGACACTAGACAAAACAATAGTGTGTATGTAGGAAAAAACCCGAAGCATATGGAATTGCAGTAGTACTTGCAGTGCTTGTCAGCAATTAATTGACATACTTTGAGAACTTTTAAGTGAAATTCCAGATTGAAGTATAAAGCAAAACATTGTAATTTTGCAAGGATTAGATCCATGCAAAGTCAGAGAGTACAGTGATTTACAGGGATGTTCACTGGCATGTCTAACAAAGAAAGTGTGCACAAGCCATTTTCATCATGTCAGGATGTTTTCTGTACATCATTCTAAAATAAGAAACTTGGTTAGTAGACTTTACTACTTGAAAACTACTGCTTTATGTTTAGGAGTGATTAATAAAAGTCTATTGAATGGTGCAGTAGCAGACGTAGAAAAAGTCTCTGTAGATATTATGGTTTGTTTCTTTGGTCCAGAACAGGAGTCTATGGAAAATGAAAACTTGACTACTGGAAGTGTAGATAGATAAGATACAGCAATAGTACTGAAAGTTTTCTAAAAGACATTGCAAAAGTTTATAATGTTTCTTCAGAGAAACCAAACTGTGTTTACACTTTTTGTCGACAAACTCACTAAAAAATTCACATTTAGAATGTTGATTTGTATTTAAAAAGTGAAAAAGGGAACAAATGGTAAGTGGCAACAATTTGCTGCAGATTTATTTGTAGAAGGATTTGAGCACACTTCAAATGATATATAGAGGATAATAAAATGCCAGTTCGAGATGTTAGTAAAATTTTAAAAAGCTACATTATATCTGGTACAAAATGACATATATTATAAAAATGTAGATGCACTTCAAGATATTGCTCTGAGTCAGATTGAAAAGGTAGATTGATCGAGAGCAGTAGAAATTTACGAACACTAAATTATTTATCCTCTCCATTCCAGAGAATTTATTGGTTATGCTATTGATCTGTTCCAAATAAAAGAAGCAAGAGGAGATCCCTTGAGTGTGTGGGAGACAAGTTTAGAAACTCACAGTTTTCCACATCTCTTCCCCACAGGAAGGTGTGGTAGGTATGATGACAGACCTGTACAGATACGAGCAGCTGAGTACAGATCAACTAGACTATACCCAGAGGATCCTAGATTTTGCCAGGGTATTCTCAACATATTTCACCTTTTATTTGAGAATGGATTTTCAGGCCTATCTCTAGCAGTAAACCACATTTTCAAGACAGAAGTCAATCTGTAAAATCTTACAGTAAGGGTATTTTTTGACAAAGTTCAAGGAACAGATGAAAACCTGGAATACAATTTGATTAATTTAATAGCTTGCCAATGTTGCACTAATAAATATTTATATCATTGTTATGGTGAGTTAAAAGGCATGCTGAGAAACCTACGACAACCTACTTGGTTTCTAACACTCAGTTGTGCTTCACTTCATGCACAACAAACAACAACAACACAAACACCAATCACTCAGAGTCAGCCTCCAATGCATGCCATTCATTACCTGTTCCTTCTCATCTTAAGTTAAGAGGCAGTCTCTTTCGTCTTGGAAAGGAGGATAGCTATAGTCATCATGTTGCACTTCGTTTGGAGGGATTCGACGAGTCAACATTTCTTGTACTATTCTCGATCCAATCATCTGGCTTGACGGTAATGGATTTAGGGCGAGTCAGGAGGAGGATGGAGAAGGACTTGGAGGAGTGGACTTGAATACACACAGCTGCAATTCCAACATGGCACTAAAAAGAAAAGATGGTGGTGATGGATTTGTTACTATTAAAACCAGAAAGACAGAGACACACACAAATAATACAAGTAAAGTAACAAGTTGAAAGCCTTGTTGTCAGGGAAGTATAGCTCGTCCTCAAACTCCCGTGGTTCAACCTGAAGTAGGTAATCACCTAACACACTACTTCTGTCACGTAAGTCGCTGACCTCATCTTCCTGCTGTGATTTACGTATTTTGTAATTCGGTGGTATAAAGTGCTGATTCATTTTGATCATGGTTAACCTCTCCACGTTTTTGGATGAGAGCCTGTCCTTATCACTGTTACAATGGCAGCAGCAGCACTAACAAAATGTTCTGAAGAGACGCTTGGGACAGGGCAAGCTAGATAGTTTATAGCCAGCCTGCTGAGCACTGGCCAGTGGCGCACTTTCCCATACCAATACACCAATGGGTTTTTATCAATGAACACCTCTGTTGGGTAATCCAGATAGACCTGGACCATCCCCTCAATGCTCAGGAGTACTCCGCTATGCTGGGCCTCTTTTGACTTTGCATCAGCACTGGACGAAACAAGCCCCTGCTGTAGATACCAACCCTTTGACTATTTTACTGGGGCTGATGATCATGTTCTTGCTGTTGTTGGTGACTGATGTTAGCCAAACATACCGCCCTCTGTCTCTGACGTTGAACATGACCCTGGATGCCCTGCTGCCGTACTTGTTCTGGGTTGGAGTAGCAGGCCTTTAATTAACAACCATTTATTTTCCAATTCACTGGCTGCCATAGCTATGCAAGATTTGTACTGGGCAACATTCAGTTCTGAAAAAGGAATTACTATCTTAGTGTGCAATGCTGATTTGTACCCTGGATCTAGAATTGTGGAACAAATGTATTGTTTGTCTGACACAATGCTAGTTTGCACCCTTGTATTCTCAGATAAGCGAAGGGCTAAGCTCTCCACCAACTCATATTCTTTTTCTTTCCTCCACACCTTTGTACAATTCAGACACCGCCTTCATCTGTTGCTCTAGAATGTGCAACAATGGGATAGCTTGGCCCATAGTACTGTCCTCTTTGCTGAGTTAACGTGAGAAGAGTTCCAAAGAAAGTAGCATCTCAGTCAGGCATTTAACTAGGCTCAATTGGTCCATCTCAATGGCCATGCCTTTCACAGTAGCATGAGCATCCCCTAGTCTTTGCATGACATAGTCATTGATTGGTATCTAATGATCAAACAGACGATCATGCATGTAATGAGTTGAGTTGCAACGTGTTGGCACCTCCTGGATGAGTGCTATGACTGCCATTCTATGCTTACATTGAATGATCTCAGCTACTTCCAGGCTATAAAAGAATGGCTGAAATGTGTGCATATTCTTATGCAGGTGGTCAGAAAGTTGCTGACTTGTTTTTTTTCTCCAGAAAGTCTAGAACAATGATGTTAATGCAGTGTGCCAAACACAGAACCCTGAAATAGCCACCAGTATGCATGGCCTTAACTATATTACAGCCATTGTCCGTGGCAACACATCCAATGTTAAGCCCTCTTGGATGTAGCCATTCAAAGACCTTGCATGTAAACTCTTCAAAAATGTTTTCAGCAGTATGAGATTTCTCCATGACGAACATGGTTACAGTTCCCTATTTACGAGTGGCATCAAAATCTCAGCAGTGTCAACAACACCCATCTTTTCTCTAACCCCCACAAAAGAGACCCATTGTGCAGTGATGCACATGTAATCAGTGGCTTGGCAACTGGTCCACATGTCTGTTGTCAGGTGGATATTGTGAACAGCACTCTGCTGCAAAGCTTGTCCAAGCAATTCCAGCATGTTGTAATGTAGTGCTGGAAAAGCAACTCTGGTAAACTAGGACTGGCTGGGAACCTTCCATTCCAGATGGCTGTCACAAATTCCAGAAAACCCAAACCTTCCGCAAAATAAAAAGGGAGAAGGTCCAGCGCATATGCTTTCGCTAGCTTCGCAATGTACAAATGTGCCGTTGAGTGGTTGTGTTCATAATGCCCCTCCGACCTAAAGATGCTGGCAATGGTAGGCTGTTTTTTTTTACTTGCTGGTGGCGCTGATGCAGGTGACTTGTTGAACCCAGTTCGACTCAATTATGCACTTTTTTTAATTGTGGTACTCTGTTGCCTTTGTGTCTCAGCCTGACTCTTATTACTGTGCCACTGAGATGTTGCTGAGGCTCATGAGGACGTGGGCGGTATCACTTCACTGCTGGGATCAGGGCAACTTTGTGTACCAGATAAAATATCTCCCTCTCGTTCACCTTCCCCCGCGATTATATCAGTTTGTTGGCCTTTAAGTTGTGCCTCCCACTGGATCCAGTGGTGTTTTTTCAGATGGGTTGTTTGGCCTCCGGTACCATAGTTTGTACCAAGCTCACCCCGACTAACACCATGTCAACAAATTGAGCATATAGCAACGTGCTCCTCCTTACTGCTAACTGAAAAGAAGTCCCAAACTGGGGAGATGAACTTTCTTGCGCTGCTGGAGGTGCCACTTGCAATGCAGGATGAACTGGAGGGTGTGCCTGGAATTCGACTGTGTGCAGTGCCAGTAACACTACCTACTGAGGCGTGGTTGTGCTGGATGTAGGTCCCTTTCTGGGCTTTGTAAACGCAAATATGGAAGCTGGAGGTCATGCTGGTGTTCCCTGTGTTGGTGGTATCCGTGCCACATCCCTCACAGCAACTTGGGATGGGGTAATAATGTCAGTCTCCATCTCCATTGGGGCAGGAGTGATAATCATGATGACTGGCTCATCATCATCCCCCGCTTCTACATCTACCTCCATAACTCCAAGTCTTTCTGGAATCTTACTTTTTCTTAGCATTGTCGTATGGGGTGCCTCACTCTCAGACTGAGCTGGGGGCTTCCAATTGGCATCTAGATCATCAGAAGGGGGGCTTGAATAAGAAGTTGAAGGATGAATTCTCCTTTTCTTCGCTGGGGATCTGGAAGACAATGGATGTTATGTTATGTTATGTTATGTTATGTGAATTAATTCATAAAGCGCTGCTCTTACCCGTGGGTGTCCTGGCGCTCTCTGCTATCCTGAGATTGAGGGAGATTGAAGGTAAGAATAGAACAACCATGTTTTGAGCATTTTCCTAAATGGTAACAGATCCAAACAAGTCCTCAGGTGAAAGGGAAGCTGGTTCCACAGTTTTGCCGCACCTACCACAAAGCTTTTCCCACCCCAGTGGGCTTTTTTCACTGGTGAGACTCTCACCAATTTCCGAGCTGATGAGCGTAAAGGCCTAGTTGGTAGATACCATTGAAGTTGGTCCTGTAGATAACGGGGTCCCTGGTTCTGGAGTGACTTAAAAACGAGACACATGGATTTAAAATGTACTCGTCTCACTGGTAGCCAATGAAGTCTGCGGATTTCACTAGAGATTGGGGAGAATTTTGGTATGCCAGAGATCAGTCTAGCAGCAGTCTTCTGCAGCATCTGTAGCCTATGCAACAGACTCTCTTGGATGTTTAGATAGAGGCCGTTGCAATAGTCTAATCATGACATAATCAGAGCTGTCACCACCGTCTGTCGACTCTCCCTAGGCAGAAAAGGGAGAATTTTCTTAGTGGTTCTAAGGGTAAACATCGTGGATGACACAATGGCGTTAAACTGCCTTTTCATGTCCAATCTATCATCCTGGTACACTCCCAGGTTTTTGACTTGCATGCATCAACAAGAATTTTATGAAAAACTGATGTATAATGAATCAATTTGTATCAATGCATCAAAAGTTTAAACAGTAACCGTCTGGGCATATTTGCCTATAGTGTCTATAAATTTGGTGGAGAGAAACATTTTTGACTGATATTCTCAACTCTAACTTATTTTGATTGTTAAAATTCAATTTCTTATAAGCAGTTAATACTTACGAGCAATAGTGACAATACAGCTAAAGTTGATAATGTTTCAATTTGTTGACAGAGAGTGAATCCATGTTTATCAGTTCGCCCCTGACCGCTTATCCTAATGATAACTTCCCAGATAATGCAAGGAAATGAAAAAGACAAATAATTCTATCAAAGTTATGTATGAATATTCTGATTAGAAAAGGTACAAATTGGCTACTCAGTTAGAACTAAAGATACTATGTTGTTACTTTTAATTGACCAATGTATAATTATAGATTTTTCTTTATATGTATTTTTTAGAGTTCATGTGGCTACTCCAGAAGAAGGCGCTGGTTCGCCGAAACGCGCGTAGAGACCCATTCTGCCACTTAGATTTTTAATCTTTTTAACCTTTGTTCATATAAAATGTTTTGAATGTATGATCTCTATTGACATTGTATGATATATGATTCTAATTTTGTCCATTTGTCGTTTTTAATTGCATTTGTGCCACTGATTTTTCTAAATGTTTAACACTAATAATAAAATAAGTATTTTTGCAATAAGCTATAGCCAATTGTCCTTATATATTATATTGTTGTATGTTTTAAAACATTAGTTGCCTAGGTTGTTTTTTGTCACAGCCCTTTCTGATCCTGGAAGAAGTGATACCACTATCTACGTATCACCCGTGTAGGAGGTAAGATGGAAACCAAAAGATCTTATCAATGGAGCCAGGGACGATACGTACATATTAAATAGAGTGGGACTTAAAGATGATCCCTGTGGAACCCCACAGGGAAGTTGGAAAGGGCCGAACAGAACTTTCCAAGGGCCACTATCTGCCGACGATCAGAGAGAAAAGACTTTAATACCTTACAGGCGGAATTCTGTACTCCTCAGTCTGACAAACTGTCCATCAGAAGACCATGATGGACCGTGTCAAACGCTGCGGAGAGATCCAGCAAAATCATTGTGGCGTTACCACCCCGATCCAGGGTTTTCCTGATCTGGTCAGTAGATTTTAAGAGGGCAGTATCTATGCTATGACCCTCCCGAAAGTCATATTGAGTACAGTCAAGCACCTCAGCATCCTGAAGATATCTGCTCAGATGACTATTAATCCATCTTTCCAACATTTTGTCCGGAAAAGGGAGGCAAGAAATTGGTCTAAAATTGCTAACCTCTTTTGGGTCTAGATTACATTTTTTTAGCAGAGGAATCAAAGAGGCCGTCTTCCAATAGGCCGGAAAGCTGCCTACCTCCAGTACCATATTAAAAAGGGGAGTAAGAGCTGCAGCAAAGATTTGAGGGATCATTTTGGCTATCTTAATAGGACAAGGGTCATAATGGGATCCTGATTTCAGATTTTGCATAAGTTTGGCAGTGTCTATTTTAGCTAGCAGAGGGAAATCGGGCAATGAGTTCTGAGTTTGGGAGGCCGTATAACTATCCGTACTGGATTCATATGAGAGACCATTGTTAGCATTGTTTAAGGTAGAGCAAATATCCTCAACTTTGTCTAAAAAGTAACTGCCGATTTTATCACAAAGTTCCTGGCTCTCTACCACTGGTGACGTTTGTGGATTGGCTAGTTTACAGACAATCTTAAATAGTTATTTTGCTGAGTTGTCAGCTAGTTCAATTTGATTGGCAAAATATTCTTGCTTAGTCGTGAGCAACAATTGCTTATAGGTCTGAATACTTTCTTTATGTTTAATTTTATCCTCAGCCTTGTAACCCTTCCTCCATTCTCATTCAGAATGCTTGCAAATACATTTCTGAGCTTTTAAATTGGGAGTGTACCAGGGGGCAGAGGGATGGATCCTTTTTAGATAAAAGCATTTTTTGGGGCTAATTTATCGCATGCGTCATTAACCCAATCATTAAATCTGGTAGTAACATCATCCACCTCTCTGTCTAAAGAGGGCAGGGTAGGTTTCAAGAGATCTGACAAATCTTTGGCTTCAATCCTATTCCAAGCTCGTGTATAACAGGGCTTTGTTATGACTTTCGCATGATTCTGTTTATCTAGGCAGGTGATCTCAAATAGAATGGCAGCATGGTCAGACCAAACTACTGGTCGCACTTCTAGGACAGATAGCTGTGTATAATTCGAGAAAATCCCATCCAGCATATGTCCCGCCGTGTGGGTAGCCCCTTTAACTATTTGTAATAGATCCAATCTGTTCATGAAATCCAATAACTCCTGTGTGTCTATATCTGCAGTATCTTCCAGATGGAAGTTAAAATCGCCCATTATGGAAAAAGATCTGTCACTTATACCTTCCTCCATCAGATTACTCACCTATTCAATGAATGACTTCCTCAATCATGGAGTCCTATTTAGCAGGATACCTATCAAATCCTCCCTATGTGGGAGGAAGAGGGAGAAACTCAAGGCTTTTTGAAGATAGCTTTAATGGAATCCTGGTAGATGACTGCCAGCCCCCCTCCTTTCTTGCCCTGCCTATTCACAGTATGACATAAGAAGCCAGGTGGTGATGCCTTTACTGAATCTGGTCCAGAGGCTTCGTCCGTCCACGCTTCGGTGAAAAAGCCACTTTAAATCCTAGATCTTCTATCAGGGTCGCGCATTCGGTACTATGCTTGACCAGTGACCGAGCGTTGAGGAGAATTCCTCCGAACACCTGTCTCCTGCGATGTCCTTTCCCTTACTTTACTAAACAAGGGCATTGGAAGGTTGATGTTAAAATGAGGAGAGAACGTCGGATTTTCAGTTAGATCCTCAAATAGGAAGAGGCATGGACTATCTAAGCTCCTACCCAAGTTGTTACGTTGAACCAACCTACTTCTTGAATAAGTGGGTATTGGTTGATTATCTGGTGCAAAAGTGGCAGGGGTCTTGGCACTCGACGTGGTCCAGGCGCGGACGGGCGCAGACAGGCTTGACTTTGGCACGTCTTCGGCGTGCCATCAGCGCGTCCGCTGCACTCGCCCGCTGCGCACTTGAGTCATAATTCTTTTAAGGATTTTCCGGTCGAACAAATAGAGCACTGCCTCCCGAGCCTCCCCAAGATGGCGGACCCATTATGCCTGGAGCAGAAAGACCGTGACCGGCAGTGCCCTCAAATCTACCGTCACCGGTCAGTCCGCCCGCCCTAATGGTAAGCCCTCAGTTCCCCATAAAATTTAAAAGACTAAAATAAATATCAGCAGAATTTAAAGTGCAACGTGACGTTTTAGTTTAAAAATCTCCCGGCTGTGCCTCAGGAGTGTAGCAGAGACCAGATGCTTACTTACAGTCTCTTTTAATGGTTTTCCGGTTGAGTAACTAGAGCGCTGCCACTGGAGCCTCCCCGAGATGGCGGCCCCGCTATCCCTGGAGCAGAAAGACCGTGACCGCCAGTGCCCTCAAATTTACCGTCACCAGTCAGTCCGCCCGCCCTAATGGTAAGCCCTCAGTTCCCCTCAAAATTTAAAAGACTAAAATAAATAGCAGCAGAATATAAAGTGCAATGTGACGTTTTAGTTTAAAAATCTCCCGGCTGTGCCTCAGGAGTGTAGCAGCATCTTCTTAAAGAGTGGCTCACTCTTCTTCCTCTATGGGAAGCTCGATTTTCTGAACTGCCCCTACTTTGGGAGGAACAACTAGTATTGTGGGCAGTGGATGTGCTGTTTTTATGGCTGTTGTTGTTCACTTATCTGCTGAGCTTTCTCCTGCGTTATTGGGTACTACTTTGCGATAACGATAAGTTAATTTTAACATCACTGCTTGTTGACGTTTGCACAATTAGACTGGCTGCATCAGTGACACACTTGGACTTGGGCCCAGGTTGGTAGGGTGGGCCCACTGATGCAGAAGTACTTCTCCCAGTTTTGTCCCCGGACACCGCTGCTGCAGGCATACTCTTTTGTTTCCTACAAATCATCTAGGCTGGCACACCAGTCTTGGTAAGTGCCACTTCTTTCTTCTGTTCATTCTTCTCAATGGCAACTTTCTTGGTACTGGAGGACCTGGTCCTTTTCTTTGGGGCCATCTTATTCAGATGTCAGCAGGACGCAGTTGCACATTTGCAGAGATGTCTGTGGTCACACTTCATGTGACGTCGTGCACAGGTGGACTTCTGTCTGGCAGTACAACGGTTGATGATGACACCTCTTCCTCAGTCTTTTGTGCACCTAAAAGCAAAGAAGGCAGAAGAACATCAGTGAAATGTTGCTTTGTTGTTGTGGTTCAATTACTACTAGAACAAACAAACAAACATAATTTATAACTTAGTATATGGTGGTCACACTTGTTAGTGCTGTTATTATATTATTACATTTTATTAACCCTCTGTGGAGCCACCTCCTGTGGACTGCTGCCGAGACCCCTTGACGTGCGGCACAGTGCATGCGGAGATGAACTCCGGCATGGCCGCTTGATTCCTACAGGCGCCTGGACGACGGCGAACACCGGATTGTGAGGGTGAGAGAACTGACGCCGGACCGGGCCGAGCGCCGCAGCAGGAGGAGGGGCGATGCGGGGCCGTTACGGCAGGCCGGGCCTGCTTGGTCTTGGGATGGTAGCGGACCTTGTGGGGGAGCCCAGACAGGCGAGCAGAATATTGTTGATCTGTCAGGGTCGGGGAAGAGGACCCCCCTGGGACTGAGGAGTGGAGTGGGGCCACCTATGCTTGGCGGCCGGTCCCTCTGATATCTACTGTTATGCTGGGTGGCGCCTGCTGGAAGACCGGGTGCCGTGTGGCAGCTGCGCTGATCTGTGCCCATGAACAACCCCATGGGGCTAAGCAATCGGCTACGCGGGAGAGGCCTGACCCGGCTGGCGGCCTGATGCAGCGTGCGGCACGAGAGCCTGCGAACTAACTACAAACACTGGGTGCACAGAATACCAGAGGCTGTTGTGGAGCCGAGGCTGCCCAGTGGGGGTGGCTTGAACCTCTAGCAGTGCCCAGGACCGATATAGACCAGAGCTCCGGAGAACTTTTGCCTTTCTGAGTGGGTTGGGAGGACGTCACCATCATCCGAGGTGGTCGGGCAACAACGCCAGTCTTGGAGATTGCCCTGCCCATTGGCCGAGTCATCCAAATTGCTCCCTGGACTTCATTGCCCGGTCTCGCTGGCGGCCGTGCATGTTCCACCTGTTGGGACTGGCTGGGTCTGGACTGCGGAGTAGGCGAAACAAATGGGAGTGGCCCAGCGGAGTGGTGGTGGTGAGTGACGGTGCTCCGTGTGGGCCCCAAGTTCATTAACTTTTTGTGAATCTCACCGCTACCTCATTCCCCCCCCTGCAGGGCATCAATGACTCGTGGTTGGAGCTCAGCCCACTTGAAAGAGTTCGACTGAGTCTGCCCCTATGGATTACTCTCTCCTGGTCTGAGCCTTGCTTTGGGAGTCGGAGATAGACTGTTTTTGAGCTTTCCATTGAACCGACACTACGCCTGGTGAGGTAACCGTCCCACCCTGCAGTCCACCCTCTAAGCCGCTGACGAGTGCTGCTGTGTCCCGGCGTCCCCGTGCGGCCTTGCGGGCTGGGGAACCGGGACGTCCCTTCTCCTGCTAGACCGGGGGAGCAGCCCTCGGATGGCCTTGGCGGATACCGGATATTATGGGCAGAAATCAGGCAAAGGTGAAAGAGAGGCGGGATGGTGCTGACACCCCTAGTACTATGGCAGGGGGATACAAGTGGGAGCTCTTCGCCAGGGGCCGCCTTCACTGGACGTGTGGATGAACGTCCCCCAGATAAATTAGATTTAATCCTTAAGGAGATACGAGACTCTAGGGCAGCGATGGAACTGCAACTAGGCACTCTTACCACGGGTCTGTCTCTCCTTAAGGCTGACCACAGCAAGCTAGCGGGCCAAGTCAGGGAACATGGCTTAGCCTTGACGGATCTCACACCAAAAGTGGCAGAACATTCCTCCTCCTTGCAACAGCTCCAACAGTAAGTTGACATGATCCTGGACCAAGTCGAGGATGCGGAAGGGAGAAATAGATGCAACAATATCCGTGTCATTGGCCTCACAGAGCGATGTGAGGGTATCCGGGTGGTGGACTTTATGGAGCAATGGTTCAAGGACCATGTAGTGGCCGAAAGACTTTCGCCATATTTTTGTGTAGAGAGGGCACACAGGATCCCGACTGAACAACCTAAGCCAGGACTGCCACCCGTCCACTGATTGTGAAGATTCCTAATTATAGAGTCCGGGATACCCTTTTACAAAAGGCTAGAGAGAAAACGCTCATCCAATATGAGAACCACAGTGTGTCCTTGCACCCAGATTATACCATGCTGGTCGAAAGACAACGCTCCTCCTATCCTCCTCCTCCTCGCCGCTCACCGAAACTCAGCTGGGGCAGCAGAGGAGCCGGCCCCTCGAAGGAACAACAGAGGAGAGACCAGGAAGGGGCACTGGCAATGGCGGAGGCCTTTCGAGAAGACTCGCACAAAATCACGACTGACTCAGATGACAGCACCCTACATTCAGACTCTGACCACAGTGCCATCCTGTTCCCCACCATCACGCCTGCACTCGCCCGCTGCGCACTTGAGTCATAATTCTTTTAAGGATTTTCCGGTCGAACAAATAGAGCACTGCCTCCCGAGCCTCCCCAAGATGGCGGACCCATTATGCCTGGAGCAGAAAGACCGTGACCGGCAGTGCCCTCAAATCTACCGTCACCGGTCAGTCCGCCCGCCCTAATGGTAAGCCCTCAGTTCCCCATAAAATTTAAAAGACTAAAATAAATATCAGCAGAATTTAAAGTGCAACGTGACGTTTTAGTTTAAAAATCTCCCGGCTGTGCCTCAGGAGTGTAGCAGAGACCAGATGCTTACTTACAGTCTCTTTTAATGGTTTTCCGGTTGAGTAACTAGAGCGCTGCCACTGGAGCCTCCCCGAGATGGCGGCCCCGCTATCCCTGGAGCAGAAAGACCGTGACCGCCAGTGCCCTCAAATTTACCGTCACCAGTCAGTCCGCCCGCCCTAATGGTAAGCCCTCAGTTCCCCTCAAAATTTAAAAGACTAAAATAAATAGCAGCAGAATATAAAGTGCAATGTGACGTTTTAGTTTAAAAATCTCCCGGCTGTGCCTCAGGAGTGTAGCAGCATCTTCTTAAAGAGTGGCTCACTCTTCTTCCTCTATGGGAAGCTCGATTTTCTGAACTGCCCCTACTTTGGGAGGAACAACTAGTATTGTGGGCAGTGGATGTGCTGTTTTTATGGCTGTTGTTGTTCACTTATCTGCTGAGCTTTCTCCTGCGTTATTGGGTACTACTTTGCGATAACGATAAGTTAATTTTAACATCACTGCTTGTTGACGTTTGCACAATTAGACTGGCTGCATCAGTGACACACTTGGACTTGGGCCTAGGTTGGTAGGGTGGGCCCACTGATGCAGAAGTACTTCTCCCAGTTTTGTCCCCGGACACCGCTGCTGAAGGCATACTCTTTTGTTTCCTACAAATCATCTAGGCTGGCACACCAGTCTTGGTAAGTGCCACTTCTTTCTTCTGTTCATTCTTCTCAATGGCAACTTTCTTGGTACTGGAGGACCTGGTCCTTTTCTTTGGGGCCATCTTATTCAGATGTCAGCAGGACGCAGTTGCACATTTGCAGAGATGTCTGTGGTCACACTTCATGTGACGTCGTGCACAGGTGGACTTCTGTCTGGCAGTACAACGGTTGATGATGACACCTCTTCCTCAGTCTTTTGTGCACCTAAAAGCAAAGAAGGCAGAAGAACATCAGTGAAATGTTGCTTTGTTGTTGTGGTTCAATTACTACTAGAACAAACAAACAAACATAATTTATAACTTAGTATATGGTGGTCACACTTGTTAGTGCTGTTATTATATTATTACATTTTATTAACCCTCTGTGGAGCCACCTCCTGTGGACTGCTGCCGAGACCCCTTGACGTGCGGCACAGTGCATGCGGAGATGAACTCCGGCATGGCCGCTTGATTCCTACAGGCGCCTGGACGACGGCGAACACCGGATTGTGAGGGTGAGAGAACTGACGCCGGACCGGGCCGAGCGCCGCAGCAGGAGAAGGGGCGATGCGGGGCCGTTACGGCAGGCCGGGCCTGCTTGGTCTTGGGATGGTAGCGGACCTTGTGGGGGAGCCCAGACAGGCGAGCAGAATATTGTTGATCTGTCAGGGTCGGGGAAGAGGACCCCCCTGGGACTGAGGAGTGGAGTGGGGCCACCTATGCTTGGCGGCCGGTCCCTCTGATATCTACTGTTATGCTGGGTGGCGCCTGCTGGAAGACCGGGTGCCGTGTGGCAGCTGCGCTGATCTGTGCCCATGAACAACCCCATGGGGCTAAGCAATCGGCTACGCGGGAGAGGCCTGACCCGGCTGGCGGCCTGATGCAGCGTGCGGCACGAGAGCCTGCGAACTAACTACAAACACTGGGTGCACAGAATACCAGAGGCTGTTGTGGAGCCGAGGCTGCCCAGTGGGGGTGGCTTGAACCTCTAGCAGTGCCCAGGACCGATATAGACCAGAGCTCCGGAGAACTTTTGCCTTTCTGAGTGGGTTGGGAGGACGTCACCATCATCCGAGGTGGTCGGGCAACAACGCCAGTCTTGGAGATTGCCCTGCCCATTGGCCGAGTCATCCAAATTGCTCCCTGGACTTCATTGCCTGGTCTCGCTGGCGGCCGTGCATGTTCCACCTGTTGGGACTGGCTGGGTCTGGACTGCGGAGTAGGCGAAACGAATGGGAGTGGCCCAGCGGAGTGGTGGTGGTGAGTGACGGTGCTCCGTGTGGGCCCCAAGTTCATTAACTTTTTGTGAATCTCACCGCTACCTCATTCCCCCCCCTGCAGGGCATCAATGACTCGTGGTTGGAGCTCAGCCCACTTGAAAGAGTTCGACTGAGTCTGCCCCTATGGATTACTCTCTCCTGGTCTGAGCCTTGCTTTGGGAGTCGGAGATAGACTGTTTTTGAGCTTTCCATTGAACCGACACTACGCCTGGTGAGGTAACCGTCCCACCCTGCAGTCCACCCTCTAAGCCGCTGACGAGTGCTGCTGTGTCCCGGCGTCCCCGTGCGGCCTTGCGGGCTGGGGAACCGGGACGTCCCTTCTCCTGCTAGACCGGAGGAGCAGCCCTCGGATGGCCTTGGCGGATACCGGATATTATGGGCAGAAATCAGGCAAAGGTGAAAGAGAGGCGGGATGGTGCTGACACCCCTAGTACTATGGCAGGGGGATACAAGTGGGAGCTCTTCGCCAGGGGCCGCCTTCACTGGACGTGTGGATGAACGTCCCCCAGATAAATTAGATTTAATCCTTAAGGAGATACGAGACTCTAGGGCAGCGATGGAACCGCAACTAGGCACTCTTACCACGGGTCTGTCTCTCCTTAAGGCTGACCACAGCAAGCTAGCGGGCCAAGTCAGGGAACATGGCTTAGCCTTGACGGATCTCACACCAAAAGTGGCAGAACATTCCTCCTCCTTGCAACAGCTCCAACAGTAAGTTGACATGATCCTGGACCAAGTCGAGGATGCGGAAGGGAGAAATAGATGCAACAATATCCGTGTCATTGGCCTCACAGAGCGATGTGAGGGTATCCGGGTGGTGGACTTTATGGAGCAATGGTTCAAGGACCATGTAGTGGCCGAAAGACTTTCGCCATATTTTTGTGTAGAGAGGGCACACAGGATCCCGACTGAACAACCTAAGCCAGGACTGCCACCCGTCCACTGATTGTGAAGATTCCTAATTATAGAGTCCGGGATACCCTTTTACAAAAGGCTAGAGAGAAAACGCTCATCCAATATGAGAACCACAGTGTGTCCTTGCACCCAGATTATACCATGCTGGTCGAAAGACAACGCTCCTCCTATCCTCCTCCTCCTCGCCGCTCACCGAAACTCAGCTGGGGCAGCAGAGGAGCCGGCCCCTCGAAGGAACAACAGAGGAGAGACCAGGAAGGGGCACTGGCAATGGCGGAGGCCTTTCGAGAAGACTCGCACAAAATCACGACTGACTCAGATGACAGCACCCTACATTCAGACTCTGACCACAGTGCCATCCTGTTCCCCACCATCACGCCTGCACTCGCCCGCTGCGCACTTGAGTCATAATTCTTTTAAGGATTTTCCGGTCGAACAAATAGAGCACTGCCTCCCGAGCCTCCCCAAGATGGCGGACCCATTATGCCTGGAGCAGAAAGACCGTGACCGGCAGTGCCCTCAAATCTACCGTCACCGGTCAGTCCGCCCGCCCTAATGGTAAGCCCTCAGTTCCCCATAAAATTTAAAAGACTAAAATAAATATCAGCAGAATTTAAAGTGCAACGTGACGTTTTAGTTTAAAAATCTCCCGGCTGTGCCTCAGGAGTGTAGCAGAGACCAGATGCTTACTTACAGTCTCTTTTAATGGTTTTCCGGTTGAGTAACTAGAGCGCTGCCACTGGAGCCTCCCCGAGATGGCGGCCCCGCTATCCCTGGAGCAGAAAGACCGTGACCGCCAGTGCCCTCAAATTTACCGTCACCAGTCAGTCCGCCCGCCCTAATGGTAAGCCCTCAGTTCCCCTCAAAATTTAAAAGACTAAAATAAATAGCAGCAGAATATAAAGTGCAATGTGACGTTTTAGTTTAAAAATCTCCCGGCTGTGCCTCAGGAGTGTAGCAGCATCTTCTTAAAGAGTGGCTCACTCTTCTTCCTCTATGGGAAGCTCGATTTTCTGAACTGCCCCTACTTTGGGAGGAACAACTAGTATTGTGGGCAGTGGATGTGCTGTTTTTATGGCTGTTGTTGTTCACTTATCTGCTGAGCTTTCTCCTGCGTTATTGGGTACTACTTTGCGATAACGATAAGTTAATTTTAACATCACTGCTTGTTGACGTTTGCACAATTAGACTGGCTGCATCAGTGACACACTTGGACTTGGGCCTAGGTTGGTAGGGTGGGCCCACTGATGCAGAAGTACTTCTCCCAGTTTTGTCCCCGGACACCGCTGCTGCAGGCATACTCTTTTGTTTCCTACAAATCATCTAGGCTGGCACACCAGTCTTGGTAAGTGCCACTTCTTTCTTCTGTTCATTCTTCTCAATGGCAACTTTCTTGGTACTGGAGGACCTGGTCCTCTTCTTTGGGGCCATCTTATTCAGATGTCAGCAGGACGCAGTTGCACATTTGCAGAGATGTCTGTGGTCACACTTCATGTGACGTCGTGCACAGGTGGACTTCTGTCTGGCAGTACAACGGTTGATGATGACACCTCTTCCTCAGTCTTTTGTGCACCTAAAAGCAAAGAAGGCAGAAGAACATCAGTGAAATGTTGCTTTGTTGTTGTGGTTCAATTACTACTAGAACAAACAAACAAACATAATTTATAACTTAGTATATGGTGGTCACACTTGTTAGTGCTGTTATTATATTATTACATTTTATTAACCCTCTGTGGAGCCACCTCCTGTGGACTGCTGCCGAGACCCCTTGACGTGCGGCACAGTGCATGCGGAGATGAACTCCGGCATGGCCGCTTGATTCCTACAGGCGCCTGGACGACGGCGAACACCGGATTGTGAGGGTGAGAGAACTGACGCCGGACCGGGCCGAGCGCCGCAGCAGGAGGAGGGGCGATGCGGGGCCGTTACGGCAGGCCGGGCCTGCTTGGTCTTGGGATGGTAGCGGACCTTGTGGGGGAGCCCAGACAGGCGAGCAGAATATTGTTGATCTGTCAGGGTCGGGGAAGAGGACCCCCCTGGGACTGAGGAGTGGAGTGGGGCCACCTATGCTTGGCGGCCGGTCCCTCTGATATCTACTGTTATGCTGGGTGGCGCCTGCTGGAAGACCGGGTGCCGTGTGGCAGCTGCGCTGATCTGTGCCCATGAACAACCCCATGGGGCTAAGCAATCGGCTACGCGGGAGAGGCCTGACCCGGCTGGCGGCCTGATGCAGCGTGCGGCACGAGAGCCTGCGAACTAACTACAAACACTGGGTGCACAGAATACCAGAGGCTGTTGTGGAGCCGAGGCTGCCCAGTGGGGGTGGCTTGAACCTCTAGCAGTGCCCAGGACCGATATAGACCAGAGCTCCGGAGAACTTTTGCCTTTCTGAGTGGGTTGGGAGGACGTCACCATCATCCGAGGTGGTCGGGCAACAACGCCAGTCTTGGAGATTGCCCTGCCCATTGGCCGAGTCATCCAAATTGCTCCCTGGACTTCATTGCCCGGTCTCGCTGGCGGCCGTGCATGTTCCACCTGTTGGGACTGGCTGGGTCTGGACTGCGGAGTAGGCGAAACGAATGGGAGTGGCCCAGCGGAGTGGTGGTGGTGAGTGACGGTGCTCCGTGTGGGCCCCAAGTTCATTAACTTTTTGTGAATCTCACCGCTACCTCATTCCCCCCCTGCAGGGCATCAATGACTCGTGGTTGGAGCTCAGCCCACTTGAAAGAGTTCGACTGAGTCTGCCCCTATGGATTACTCTCTCCTGGTCTGAGCCTTGCTTTGGGAGTCGGAGATAGACTGTTTTTGAGCTTTCCATTGAACCGACACTACGCCTGGTGAGGTAACCGTCCCACCCTGCAGTCCACCCTCTAAGCCGCTGACGAGTGCTGCTGTGTCCCGGCGTCCCCGTGCGGCCTTGCGGGCTGGGGAACCGGGACGTCCCTTCTTCTGCTAGACCGGGGGAGCAGCCCTCGGATGGCCTTGGCGGATACCGGATATTATGGGCAGAAATCAGGCAAAGGTGAAAGAGAGGCGGGATGGTGCTGACACCCCTAGTACTATGGCAGGGGGATACAAGTGGGAGCTCTTCGCCAGGGGCCGCCTTCACTGGACGTGTGGATGAACGTCCCCCAGATAAATTAGATTTAATCCTTAAGGAGATACGAGACTCTAGGGCAGTGATGGAACTGCAACTAGGCACTCTTACCACGGGTCTGTCTCTCCTTAAGGCTGACCACAGCAAGCTAGCGGGCCAAGTCAGGGAACATGGCTTAGCCTTGACGGATCTCACACCAAAAGTGGCAGAACATTCCTCCTCCTTGCAACAGCTCCAACAGTAAGTTGACATGATCCTGGACCAAGTCGAGGATGCGGAAGGGAGAAATAGATGCAACAATATCCGTGTCATTTGGCCTCACAGAGCGATGTGAGGGTATCCGGGTGGTGGACTTTATGGAGCAATGGTTCAAGGACCATGTAGTGGCCGAAAGACTTTCGCCATATTTTTGTGTAGAGAGGGCACACAGGATCCCGACTGAACAACCTAAGCCAGGACTGCCACCCGTCCACTGATTGTGAAGATTCCTAATTATAGAGTCCGGGATACCCTTTTACAAAAGGCTAGAGAGAAAACGCTCATCCAATATGAGAACCACAGTGTGTCCTTGCACCCAGATTATACCATGCTGGTCGAAAGACAACGCTCCTCCTATCCTCCTCCTCCTCGCCGCTCACCGAAACTCAGCTGGGGCAGCAGAGGAGCCGGCCCCTCGAAGGAACAACAGAGGAGAGACCAGGAAGGGGCACTGGCAATGGTGGAGGCCTTTCGAGAAGACTCGCACAAAATCACGACTGACTCAGATGACAGCACCCTACATTTAGACTCTGACCACAGTGCCATCCTGTTCCCCACCATCACGCCTAGAACGGCTGATGACCTAATGGATAATTGACTGCAAAATCTGAACCCTTACTCTCTGAACTTTGCTTGGGAGTTTTGATGCTACTGCTGCTGTAATATTTGGAGATTAGGTTTGCTGTCCAATTTGATGACTGACTTTCATAGATTACATAGGTAGCCATCATTTAATAACTCACCGACGGTTGGGTCTCCTGATTAGGGCTTTTGCTTGAATGTAATGCAGCATGGATGTATTGAGGTTGGGGAGTCCCCGATTACCTGGTACTCGCTGTGGGGCTAGGTCCAGGTTTCCATTTCCTCCGCATTTATAACATTCACCTTCCCCCAGTTTGGTGTTCTGTAGAGCCATTGGGTAACAATGTTTGGCTGTAGTATGGCCAAGCTAGCGACTGGCCACCTCCCTTCAAGCGTATGCGCCGTTATTGATTTTATTTGCTTGTTGCATTATTGTTGGGCTCCGCGCAGTTCTAGCTCTGTGCCGGGTTTAGTTATAGTTATGAGGGATGGGGACTCCTGGTCACGCTTACCTGGGCACTTAACACGGGAAGAGATTCCACCTTATTACTGGGACAATGGCAATGTAGTATTGGGGTTCCCAAGGCCTACATGCTCCGTAGATAACCCACTTACATTCAAGAAGTGTTGGCACGGAAACTGTAAAATTCAAAGAACAAGTTTATTAAGACCCCCATGGGGTGGTGGTACATTCCTACAGCACCCTTCGGTAATGCAAGAAGTATCACACCGAACATCGGTGTGACTCGTTCTTTTATACAGTTCTACAGGTAATAAAAGATAGGCGGCACAAAGTTACACAGCGTTATGTACATATAAGGTCATCTTTTGGAACACAGCCAGCTCATTGGAGGGTTACAACCCTGCTGGTCAGTTTGGAGGCACATTCCTGAGGGACGACTGGTCAGTTGGGACTGCGCATGTACGGGTTGACCAGTACTAAAAATAGCCTATTGCTGGGCAAACTCGAGTGGTCAGTGGAACGGACAACGGACTAAAGGGCACGCTAGCCACGAGGTAGCTTATGGTCTAAGATGGCCGCCGTAACCTACAAAATGGCGTTTTCATGTATAGCCAATTTAAGCGGGAAAACGTGTAGCACAGCTAAGCGCTAACTCGGCCATTGTCAAATTACGACAGCGACCCTTTTAGCGTTTAGCTGAAGCTACCTCATAGTGAACATAGTCAGGGTGTTCATCTTCGATATCTATCAACATTATTTGAGTTACTTCTTTATGAAGCATCATTTTGTCATGGGCAAGAGCTCGTCTCGATGGTACACAAGCTGATAAACACATAGAGCATAAGGCTGGGCCACATTGGATACATAAGCATACAAAGAACAGTATTCCAACAATGATACATAGAATCGTTAACAGTTTCCAACCCCAAGTGGTGAGCATTGACCAGAACCATCCTGAAAGTGTCCAAGTTCCATTGTCCGGATGAATTTCAGCAGTGATTTTATGTAACTTAGAAATGGCATCATAAACAGATGGGGAATTGTCAGGTACGTATACACAACAGCTGCTTCCGATAATTCTACATGCCCCCCCCACGGTCAGCTAGGACAACATCTAAGACCATCCTATTTTGGAGCGTAACGATTCTAGAAATCTGAAGTTCTTCAGTGATATTCCCAAGTGCAATGGCAGTGTCATTTGCTACAGCCTCAACAACACGTGTCAATCGTCTTATTTTCCGACTATTTAACGCAGCCCCCACAAAAGAAAACAGTCCCAAATTGAAGTCCACATATTGCTGCAAGGCAGTATCAGTCTGGTCGATGTCGTCCAGAACAACAGTCCGTTTAACCCGATTCAAAACAAAATCATGGTATAAGACATAATCATTATGATACATTGGTGGGGCAATGAATACAGGGGGTAGTACAAAAGATACATAGCACGTGCCTAACCATCCCAATGGAAGCTGATGATAACCCTTCGTTCCACAGATAAAGTAAGTATTTCGAGATGCTACAAATGATATGCCAATTGGACTGCCAAATGTGAGTGTGGTGTTGCATTCACTTCTCCCAACTGAAATGGTACCTTTATTGCGTATACACAAATCAGCTTTTTTAGCAATAACATTAATGACATGCGAACTGGATACGTTGATATTCCGCTGATTACTGTAAACACGTGGGGCAGACACATTATCGGGGCGGTACTCCTCCCATTCAAATCGAGTACCCTCAGCTCGCGGATACCCATCCCGATCATGGTAGCAGATTTTATTCAGATGGAAGAGTACCCCCCCCTTTCGTTGGCCATCTCAAAGTGAATAAAAGGGTGTACCAGGCATTGCAGGATCCATTATGCGAAAACGGGAGTGGAATGAGTGGTGTACCCCCTTTTTTCTGATGCCCCGGCAACATCCCACACACCCAACAATTGGACGTATTTGTCATGTTATGCGTATGATGTAGGCTCTGAATAAAGCTATTGTTCAAATAAGTCTGTCGGTGCCGTTCTTCATGGTAGGGCAAAGTGAAGTGAAAATGTTCAGATGGAGCCGGGGTAGTCGGCAGCAAATGTTCACGTGCAGGTACCACAAGTTCAACTACCCAAGCTATCACCGCTATTACCACAATGGTCAAGACGAAAAGGATGGCACCAAGTATTCTTTTATCTCGTGCTGCAGACGACGCCATAGTTAAAAAAGTTCTCAAATAGTTCACAAAGTTCACAAAGTCTCAATGCACATATGCATATACCTAAAAAAAAGAAAAATACGGTGCTGAGCTCCGAGGTAGCCGTTGTTTTCTTCTCCGGGCCAAGACGGGTGTCGCTACACTTGGCAGAACTGATCCCCCCCCCCTTGGAATTCCCGGTTTCCGTTTCACAAACCCCAGAGCGGTAACCAACCAGTCTCGAAAAAACCAAAAAATCTTCTTTATCGTGGCCGCAGATTGTAACGCTCTCGTCCAGAAACAGTATGGTCCGGGAAGGCTCCCTCAACTTCGGCCGATGTCACAGCTGGGCTCTTTTCTTTATCCAGAATCTCCTTGTAGTCAGTCAGCACAGCAGGATTCACCAGATCAGGAGAGACACGCCGGCAGTGAGTTGAGTGCACCCACCGCTTCCTATTGGTCACTCGTACTGCTGTCCGGGTCGCCAGAAGGACCTGCTCAGGGCCCCGCCACCTCGGTTCCAAGCTGCTCGCCCTCTCAAACGATCGAATCATTACATGATCACCAGGGCGAAGATCATGGCCCTCTCCAGTAGAGTTGTCAGGGAGCGCTTCTCGAACCTGTTGATGAATAGAAAGCAAATCATTTGTTAATCGTGCCAAATAATCATTCATCATTATACAAGGCACATCATGTATCAATCGCGGCTTGGGCACTCCCCAAATGTTCATCTGCCTTCCGAACACCACTTCGTATGGTGTGAGGCCAGTTCGGGAGTGGGGTACTGATCTAAGAGAGAGTAATGCTAGCGGTAAGGCATCCGGCCACTTCAATGACGTGGATGCCACAATCTTAGCCAGTTTGAGTTTCAATGTAGCATTGTACCGCTCAACCAGACCTGCCGACTGAGGGTGGAACACAGCATGAAACTTCTGCTGAATCCCTAACCCCTTCAGCACATACTCCACAATCTTCCCAACAAAATGAGGCCCATTATCGCTCCACAAAAATTTGCAAACTCCAAAGCGAGGAAAGAATTCCTTAAGCAACACCTTAGCCGTTGTTAGAGCTGTATTGTCTTTCGTGGGGAAGGCCTCAACCCATTTGCTAAAGGCACACACCACCACTAGGACGTACTTCAAATTGTTGCAACGCTCTAGCTGGATATAATCCATTTGGAGTACCTCGAATGGTGCTGAAGGTGGAGCGAACCCTCCTTTCGGAGTATGGGTCCCCTTTCCAGGATTGTGTTGCAAACATACTAGGCAGGTCTGCACTACTCTCTTGGCAGTATTAGCAATCTCGGGATGTTCCCAAACTCGTGTTAACAGTCGAGTGATTGCAAGGGCTCCCACATGCGCCAACCCATGTGTCATCTGGACCATCGCCTGCAAGTAAGCTGCAGGCAATTTCCATTTTTCCATATCCTTGCTTCTCCAACAACCTTCATCATCTAGCACCCCATCTGCTGCCCATGCCGCAAGTTCTGATTCAGTAGCTGATTTCTGAATATCTAAGATTTCTGCTCTAGCATCGCTCCATCGCTCAGCCTGTGATTGTGTCACATACATGGGGGAGTCAGTCCGAGACATAGCGGTTTGTCTCGCTATGCTATCTGCGAAGGCATTTCCCTGACCCACTTTATCAGTGATCTTTTTGTGGGCGCTACATTTTATTATCGCCACTTTCTTTGGACAAAGCAACGCGTTTAAGAGATCACGCACTAGTTCTCTGTGCATAATATGAACTCCATGAGAAGTCAAAAACCCACGTTCTTTCCAGAGTAGACCGAAGTCATGCGCTACTCCGAAGGCGTACCGGCTGTCTGTGTAGATGTTCACACATAGGCCAGCACTCAATTCGCAGGCTCGTGTTAACGCTATCAGCTCTGCTGCCTGAGCCGATTTCTGTGGTATTCTAGCTGTTTCTACCACTGTCTTAAGTGTCGTGATCGCATATGCTGCGGAAGTCGTACCATCTGGCAGCCTCAAACACGATCCATCAACCCACAGTTCCCCATCCACATCTGGAAGTGGCATATCCTGTAAGTCGACACGACCCTTTGTCTGTTCCTCAGTCAGGAAAACACAATCATGATGTTTTTCTTCCTGACCCTCCTTGACCGGATAAGGCAATAAAGTGGCAGGGTTCAGAGTAGCGCACCTTTTCAGTGTGATATGTGGCGCCAAAAGTGTAAGCTCATATCCTGTCAAATGTGCACTCGTGAGATATTGGCTCTTTGTTTGATTTAACAGGGCATCTACTGCATGGGGGACTAGCACCAACAATTTGTGCGATAACACTATTCCCTCACTCTTCCGTATAGCTACTGCTGTTGCTGCCACTGCTCGAAAACACCCAGGTAACCCTCGTGCTACAGGATCCAGAATGGCAGAGAAATACGCACATGGCCTCTGCTTATCCCCGTGTGTCTGCACTAACACTGACAACGCGCACCCATCTTTCTTGTGCACGTACAATGTGAAAACTTTCGTGTAATCTGGTGTACCTAACACGGGTGCAGAGCAAAGGGCCTGTCTCAATTGTTCAAAGGCATTTTGACATTCATCTGTCCATTCAAGGGGCATTGGTGTAGTTTTGGACAGTAACACTAACAAGGGTTTTATAATGTGCGAAAACCCCATGATCCACTGCCTACAAAATGACGTTAACCCTATGAAGGCACGTACATCTCTCTGCGTGCGGGGGACTGGTGTATCTAAAATCGCCTGAATTCGATCAGATGTTAATGCACGCCCCTCCTTAGACAAAAGATGACCGAGGTAGGTCACCTTGGGTCTACAGTATTGAAGCTTTTTCTTAGAAACCTTGTGATTATTCTGTGCCAGAAAAGAAAGCAACGCAATCGTACTCTCCTCACATTGTGCATAAGAATCTGCAGCAAGCAGAAGGTCATCCACGTATTGGATAAGGACAACCCCCGACTGCAACTCAAAGGAATCAAGCTGTCTTTTCAGAGCCTGGCTGTAGATACTCGGGCTCTCGGTGTAACCTTGAGGAACACGACAAAATCTATACGATTTATTATTTAACGTGAAGCCAAACAAATATCTGCTATCAGGATGGACAGGGATGGAAAAGAATGCGTTTTTCAAATCAATTACACTAAAGGTCGTGGCCGTTGGTGGCACCAGTGTAAGCAAGGTCGTAATATCGGACACCACCGGGTATTGGGGAATGACAATTTTGTTAATCTCTCTCAAGTCAAAAATAAACCGATAGACTTTGTCGTCTGTATCTCTCTTAAGGATCGGGAGAATAGGGCTGTTACAAACATTATAAGGAACCTCCTCCACCACTCCTGCAGTTATCAAATCTTGAACAATATGTGTCAGGGCAATTTCACCTTCCCTCGAAATCTTATACTGTGGCACCCGTGGCAGAGAGGCCCCCTCCTTAACAGTAATGTGAATAGGTGGAATACGCATCTCTCCCACATCCGTATCTGAAGTCGCCCATAACGTGTGCGGGAGAGAGGCCAAAGCTGGAATTTCCAGTATAGTGCAAAATCTATCCGAGTCAGGATAATTATCGTTGAGGATAACCCGCACTCCCTCAGGAGCACACAGTATTGTTGCTCGAAAATACTTAAGCAAGTCAATACCCAGGATATTATCTGGGGTATGGGGCGATAACAAAAATTGACCAAAACTAAAAAATTTGTCAAGACAAAGTGCAAGGGGTTTTGACAATGGGCTAGGGGAAGGTGTGCCATCAAACCCTACGCATGTTATCATTTCGCCAGACAGGGGAGCCCTCGGAACCAAGTTTTTTGACAAAGCGCTACGAGTAGCCCCTGTGTCGACTAGAAATTGATCAGTAGAACCCAGAATACCCGCTGTTACATATGGACCTTTCTGATCTACCGGCACTTCAATTGATTCCGTACCCCATCCTACGCAGTCCTATGCATGCACATAATCCTGGTGCTCCACATTCTCACCCTCCGATATCTGATATTGGTTTCGTTTATCAAACGTATTACGTTCATCCTGGCCACGGCCCCTCTCTTCGAACCTGCTACGATCACCTCCACTACCTCGTGCTCCCGAATAACCTCCTCTCGACCTTCCACCTCCTCGACCACGCTGACTACGCTGTTCACGCAGTACCGGACAATCATCAGCCCAATGCCCAAACTCCTTACAATAAGCACATTGGTCCTCCGCTATATCGGTACGCCCGTACGATGCATTGCCCGTCCCTCGTCTACCTCTATCATTCCCTCTAGATTGTGTTCCACGAACCTGTGCCAACATCACTTTTGTTTTCAACTCCTTCGCATTCTTATCAATACATTCTTTAGCCTCCAATTCCTGTCGCTCATAATACTGAGCCATGGTTAACAAAGACGCAGGGGTCGCCGTGGCCCAGGAACTTTCACTCGATTTCAATCGCTTTGCAATCTCCGGTAGGAGATTAGCTATATACTTATCGACAAACAAATGTCTACCCGTATCCTCTGTTAAAGATTGACCACTGTAATCATGAAACGCCTCTTCGAAGCGTGTAAAGAAATCTGAAACCGTTTCATCTGGCTTTTGCTTGCACGAAGCTAACATAGTCCAATCGATCTTTTTAGAAGGTACGAGCGTTTTTAATTTTATCAAAATAGCCGCCGGGAGGTCCAAAATCAACTGGCAAGGCTTACATGCCGGTTCCCTGTCTAAATCGGCTGCCGTTATTTCTTTCCAAGTTCCCCCAAGTATCGTTTCATCATTATTTTTACGAATCTGCCTCCACATATCAGGTGGAAGAATTAACCCAAAAAACAAATCTATATCAACAAGAGTCATCACACAAGACGAGATAGCCCCTTCCACCCCTTCATAAAATGCCGCTGGATTTTTACGAAGATCAGGTAAAGAATTTTTCAACGCCATAACATCTGCTCTGTTCCAAGGCGTATACACCCAGTTATATACAAAATAGCCCTTTGCATCTTTTGACAATTTATTATCATCTGTACCTTCCCCTTTAGGTGGAGCATACAAGGGTGCGGCTTCACGCATAGGCATAACATGCAATGCAGAATTCTTATCTGAACCCCGGAGAGAACACTCCTTAGTCTGCACGTTAGACTCCGGCCCGGACTCCTTATTCTTTTTCCGCTCGTTCCGCAATCCGGTAGTCTCATCTCGCAGCTGGATCAGTAGCTTGTAAAAGGCATCAACATCTGCAAGATCAAATAAACCTTTATCCAGATTCTCACGATGAACTGACACAGCTTTAGATTCAAACGTATCTAAAAGTTGACGATATGCGGTAACAACTTCATCTGCCAAACTAGCCAGAAAATACAGTAATTCATGGTCCGTCCATCTACCCCTTTCCGTAACAACTTCAGACTGAGAAACATAGTTCGTATTCACTTTGCGCGCCCAACTACGTAAATGTGAGGATCTCTCCGCAGAAAACCTGAGAGCAGATACACCCTTCTTTTCCGGCTTATCCTGTCCATCATCCTCCGAATCTGCAGCTGGAGCCGTAGGTGAAACGTACGGGGGCGGTGACCGATCTAGCAATGAAAAATCATCAATTTCATTATTAAGGACAGGATAAAGCGGCCGACGAATAGGAAATTGACCAGTCGTTTGTAATTTACGTTCCCGTTCCTCCCTCTCTTTCTTCTCCTGAGCCTCCTTTTCCTCAAGCTGTAAAGCCTTATCCCGAGCAGCCTTACGCTGCTCTTTGTCCGCCAAGGCAACTTCACGTTTCATTCGCTCACGCACCGCTTTCTCCCACATTCGCACACAATCAAACATATTCTGTCTAGACCTGCGTTGAAACAAGCATTGTTCCACAAACTGTACTTTACGTAAATCGAACGACCCATGTAGAGGCCATTGCAATTCAGGATCTGACTTTGTGTACTTATGCCATAATTTGCTGTACATTATAGGGGGAAGGCCAAATTTTATATACATCTCACGGTTTGGTGTTCCTTCTGGGGGAGCCGGCTGTGCTTCCGCTAACCTAATTGTGGTACCATTTCCAAGACAGCACATCCCTCGGAGTGTGCTTAAAACAGGCATGTTCAAAAAGTGTCACAAAAGCGTGACACCGTATAAAAAAGGCACTTACAATACTTCACACAAATGTGCCGCTCAAAGGAAAGAAACAAAGTTAGAGAAACATCTCTACATGCCTGCCTATGTGAAGTGCACTACACATATAGATTCAAAGATCACAAATTCACAAACGTTAGCTAACTCAAATCAAATCATAGATCATAGAACTCCGGCAAGCGTCCGAAGACTACCTTACCGATCACAAATCATAGAACTTCAGTAAGCGTCCGCAGACTACCTTACCGATCACAAATCTTACCCAAACTCTCAAATGTCCAGATTCCAACTGCCAAGGTCTTGCAATCGAATCAGCCAAACAGCACTTTCCCAGCAACGCAGACGATCGAAAACTCAGTCGGAGACCGGCGCCACCTGGAAGGTCAGATCGGAAGGAAAGGAAGAAACACCGCGGGTGCCAAGACTCGGGTCACTCGGTGGCAGCGTACGCGTCCATGGCGAGTTTCCAAACCTTTGTCACGACCTCTCCTTCGGGCATCCGAATCGCCGATGAGTCCCTTCGTGGTCGCCAATTTGTAGTATTGGGGTTCCCAAGGCCTACGTGCTCCGTAGATAACCCACTTACATTCAAGAACTGTTGGCACGGAAACTGTAAAATTCAAAGAACAAGTTTATTAAGACCCCATGGGGTGGTGGTACATTCCTACAGCACCCTTCGGTAATGCAAGAAGTATCACACCGAACATCGGTGTGACTCGTTCTTTTATACAGTTCTACAGGTAATAAAAGATAGGCGGCACAAAGTTACACAGCGTTATGTACATATAAGGTCATCTTTTGGAACACAGCCAGCTCATTGGAGGGTTACAACCCCGCTGGTCAGTTTGGAGGCACATTCCTGAGGGACGACTGGTCAGTTGGGACTGCGCATGTACGGGTTGACCAGTACTAAAAATAGCCTGTTGCTGGGCAAACTCGAGTGGTCAGTGGCACGGACAACGGACTAAAGGGCACGCTAGCCACGAGGCAGCTTATGGTCTAAGATGGCCGCCGTAACCTACAAAATGGCGTTTTCATGTATAGCCAATTTAAGTGGGAAAACGTGTAGCACAGCTAAGCGCTAACTCGGCCATTGTCAAATTACGACAGCAAGGTCAGCTGAACCTAAAGGGTCCTATAATTTACTCACATGGAATGTACGAGGGTTAGGCTCAATTCAGAAACGCCACTGCATTCATGCATTCCTCCTTCGACAACAAGCACACATTGCATTCCTCCAAGAATCCCAACATTAGAGACGCTGAAACTCAGAAGATGCAGAAAAAATGGAGGGGATGCATTTATTCTACAAATTATTCGGCTTTTGCTAGGGAGGGCACTATCTGGGTACGACATGGGATCCCATTTGTTGAGATTGAACGGCGAGTAGACGACCAGGGGATATATATCTTAGTGAAGGGAACTCGGGATGGCTCCCTGCTGGTCCTGTGAAGCATTTATGCCCCAAATTTTGATCAAGATCAATTCCTACAGAGGCTAGGTATGGCTTTAGTGGACTGGGATAGGATCCCTTGGGCTTTAGGGGGGAACTGGAATGCGATGTTGGACAAAGGATTAGATAGATCACATGCCCCACTTCAGGCCTCTATCACGACCAGATTGACAGAGCAGTTCACCTCCTGGGCAGATAGTTGGACTTTGTCTGATGCCTGGCGGAGTCTACACCACACACATCAGAATGTTCTTTCTATTCTCCAATACACAACCTCCATACCAGGATCGACCGCTTCCTGTGCTCCGGGGCTATCATCACAAACATAGGGAGTCGGAGTACCTAGCTAAGACCTTCTCTGACCATAGGCCCCTGACGCTCATGCTTCTCCAGTTTAGGGTGCCGACCCCGGTACCAACTGAAAACTAAATCCACGGTTACTGGAGGACGCTCCCTTCCATTCTTTATTGTCTACCACTATTTCTGATTACCTGAGGGAGAATTGGAACACAGCCTCCTCAAATTTGATATAGTGGGACGCTTTAAAAGTAGTGCTCAGGGGGCAATGATAGGGCAACTAGTAGGGGCTAAACAGAAGATTCACCAGAAACTTTGCGAAGTTGAGAATAGACTGCAAACACTGGAGAAGGAAGCTGCCCTTGACCCGATAAAAAAGGAGCGTTGCAAATGGCCCACATTGAACATACTGAAATGTTAGAAACGCTCAGGGTAATAGATTACAGGGAAAACACTCAACGGAAACACACCAAGGCTGATAGACCCAGCACACTGCTTGCCCGACTGGTAAGGGATCAACCTGATCCACCACACATAACCAGCATTCGTAATCAGATGAGCGTCATTGTTCACACACGAACAGATATAAACACTGCATTTCGTGACCATCTCCAAGCGCTCTATGTACCCCCGAGCCAATAGATGGTGCGAGAATTGATGAATTCCTACGAGACCTCCCATTCCCGACACTGTCAGAAGCCACAAAGAAAGATATCGATGGCCCCATTACCCAACCTGAGATCCGAGCAGCGATTAAGAGCCTGAACCGCAATAAGACGCCTGGCATGGATGGTCTCCCTGTGGAGTTTTACCTAACGTACTCGCAACTTCTAGTCCCGGTACTGGAAACAGTCTATAGGAGGGCATTCGATACTGGCCACCTACCTGTGTCCACCATGCAGGCGTTAGTTGCATCCATACCTAAACGGGGACGAGATGTGCTGGATTTGACCAACTATAGACCCCTCTCTTTGCTCTCTACAGAATAAAAGATTTTGAGTAAGGCCCTTGCAAACCGGATACAATCGCACCACCCCACACATATTCACCAGGACCAGAGCGGATTACTTCAGAATCGTAGCACTTACTTGAACACTCGTCGATTGAACTCGATCATGTCACCTAATACCAGTAAACTCCCCCATGCGGGATGTATAGCGCTTGACCTCAAACAGGCATTTGACTCCCTGTCATGGGAGTTTATGTTCGAGTCTTTGAAACAATTTAGGTTTTTGGATAATTTCCTGAAGTGGGTCCGCCTATTGTATACATATCCTATGGCTAGGGCTCGCACTGGTAGATATATGTCAGACGGTAATAAGGTACACAGAGGTACGAGACAGGGCTGGCTCCTGTCCCCACTGCTGTTTGTACTTGCCGTTGAGCCCTTGGCACTATCCCTTTGGGAAGCGGCTGGCCGCATCGGCATCCCTACTGGCGGGACGCAACATCTTATATCCACATACGCAGATTACATTCTGTCATATCTCCAAGACCTCACACCAAATCACAATCCGATACCTGATATATTTGACACGCTTGAACAGTTATCAGGCCTAGCGATAAACCTCGTAAAGTCAATCAGTTTTGTCTTTTGGGAGACGCCGCACCTAATCCACAAACTGTTTGGCACACATGGTATGCCGGTTGCTTCTGATACTTTTAAGTACCTGGGAATACAGGTGAATAGGTCATCTGCAGATCAGACTGATGGTAATATCCAAAGGTCAATAACTAGACTCCGCAGTAGTGTGGGGTTCTGGACTTCTTTGCCCCTATCAGTGGTGGGAAGACTCATCATTTCAAAAATGGTTATGCTCCCTCGCCTCCTATATTATTTCATGAATTTACCAGTAAATCTCCTTCAATCTCTTTTTGATACAATGATTACCATTTTGATCAATCTCATTTGGGGGACAAGACGGAGACGGATTAGCCTTCGGAAACTCCAACTGGGGACGATGGCAGGCTGGCTGAGGGCCCCGGAATTTCGAAGGTATTATTACGCTAGCCAGCTCCAATGGCTCTCCTACTGGACACTGGGTAGGAACCTGCATGAGATCGGCTTCACGCCGGAAAGACTTAATCGGGGAGAACTCCCTTCTTTATTGTTGCCCAAGGCCCGGATTCACCTGGACTGCCCTCCCTTACTAAAAACTGCTTTAATCGGCTGGAGGAAAGCCCTTTCATACACGTCAACTATCCCACCCTACGCTGCAAACATCCCCTTACTAGGCATCCCCACACCGCAGGGCAGACTCACACGAAATAAACAGTGGGGTGGAGGATGTGGGCTCCTGTTTTTGGGGATGACGCCCTACTGGACCACAACACTTTTGTGCAGATCACGGGCGATCCACCACAACTATACTTGTTACATGCCACGGTGGCAAACTATATTAGGACCATCTGGGCGATCCACCATGAACTAAAGTCAAACACCATGAACTAGTATACCTGTTATGTTTAGGGCTCCCGGTTTTATGGTATTTATTTTTTTGCCAATTCTGTCTGTATTTATCCATATTTTTATTTTTGGGGCATTTTTTCTGTATTTATCCACATTAATTCTTTCCACGAGCAAAAGACGACGTTACAGCTAGTATTTTTCCACATTTATTTAAATTGACCATGCACGCATGCGCCTGATTGTTATTGGTTAACATAATACATTCATAGGAAAACTTTGCCATTGTAGTACAAGCACATGTGCATTTCAAGAGACTTTGAGGACATTGACGCTCTTTCTGGTTTGTTAATGAAATGAAGAATTATGTGGAAAACAGTTGCAAACTAGGATATTTTGCCTTTCATGTTTGAACTACTCTTGTGGGGCAGCCTCGGACAGGCCCGCAGCCCGTGGGCCCTTTGAAGCCTGATAGGGACCCAAGCTGAGATCTGATTGTGGCTGAGACCACATGACGTGCCAATGGATTGCCTGCTGAGTGGCCAAAGAGGACTGGGATCCATGCCATGGGGTTACACAGAGTACTGGTCCCACCCTACTGAATCATTCTTATACTCCTCAAACCGCAGAGGTGTTGCTTTACTGATTGTACTGCTATATCCATCTATATGGATCAGATCAGCAGCCCCACTGTACCAGAAGCACTCATTCATACCTCATGGACTTGTTCTCTAGCCAGACTTTAAATAGCTTGATGTGAATGAATGTGTGCATGACTGCCCGTTCTCTCTACCCTCAGATAGCAGTTGCAACTCACAGCAAAGTCTAGCCTTGGCAAAGTCAGTATGTCTGGCTTGCAATTTTATTTATAAGCTGGACTTAATTGCATTAGCAATGCTTGTTCTCGCATGTTAGTGCAGCAGGTGAGGTTACTGCCTGTCTCTGGGCTCGGCACAAAGTTTGGTGTGCCTTGTAGAAAGCAGGGTTGCAAGGTCACTTGGTTCTGTTTTCACTGTGCATGAAGATGGCAGGCAGTAAGAGTGCGATTATTTCAAAAGACATTGAACCATTGATGGATGGGAAGAGATTAAGTCTTCTCTGCTAGCTAATCCAATATAACCTGCAGCTACACAGTTATAAAGGCAATGTAACAGGGAAACTAGCAGCTCCAGCGACATAAGCCATGAAACGAGCACTTCTACACCATGTCCACTTGCCAACAGCAGTCCTCAATCAGGGGCCACGGAAATTCTTAACCCCGACTTGCACCTTGGATTAGATAGAGGTGGGCGAGCCACTGAAAGCTCGAGCCAAGCTCTAGCTCAGCTCGATCCAGAGTAGCTCGGCGGTCTCGGCTGGGCCTGTGGTTGTGGGCCCATTGAGGCTTGTTAGGCCCCAAAGCTGTGCTCCAATTGTGGACCAGGCAGCCCTGGTGGAGTGGGCAGCCATTGAAAAACAATAGCAACAAGATGATGCTTCACCAATCGCACAGCTTCAATGAGGAACTCTTTCACATTTTTTTCATATGGATTCCGTATTTTTCAAAGTTGATCATTCAAATGAGACGGTTATGCCCATCCAGGCCTTTTACCGCGTCACGTGGGTTATGTCAATTCATGTTGTAACATCTTAAGATCTTAGTAAATCACAATGCATTTCGGGCTCTCATATGGCCTTTCAACAGGGGTAGCTGCATAAATTAAAGAAAGCCTCATATTAGTTTTCAACATTTAAAACAATGCATCCAGTTATAGAATAAAATTTCAGCCTATATCCATAACTAACCTTTACTCTTTCAACCCCATTAAGCTTAAACAAAACAAAATAACCTTTCAAAGTAACAAAAAATGAAGCTTTTCGAGTCTTCATGGCACGCGGTGACCTCCCCCACATCCAATCTTGGTCTTAAAACCTGCCATTTTTGCTGCGTTGCTCTGTTAAATACTCGAACACCCAGCTGACCCTCCCGCACCTAATTGCCTTCTCCGTGTGACTAAACAAAACTCAAAAGCCCAATATCCATATCTTATCTCTCAAACAATATCCACGTACTTAGGACCACTGTTAACTTCCCCAGTCTCGTTCACAATTTCGTACCTGTTCTTGGTCAATGTTAGTTAGCGGAATACTGGCGCCTCCTTACTCCACAGCCACGATGTCAAACTGCTGCTTAGCCAGCTCCCACCTCTCTGCTTCCCGTATTTAAACACTTCCCAAATTGCCGATTCTACCAGTGAACAGGACACGATTCCCATCAGCTGAGTCTCATTTACACCCAGTCTCTAGCTAGTCCTTGCTCTAGCGACCTGACATCTCCTTTGCACTCACGCAGTAAAACTTTCCCTGCTGAAACCCACCAATAGTGGTCATAGAACTACATGTCCCACAATCCCTTGTCACAAACCCTGGTGAAACCCTTTCGTGCTGAACAAAAGTCATATTTACCAAACGTTTATCCACGCGATACCATCCCATGTACCCACTATTAAAATGCATTCACAGTGCAATCCCATAACTCCCCCGATGTTAACAAACATAAAATAAGTGCATAATTGTTCATGAACTGTGTGCTGCACATTCCAATGACATTAATGGATGCTGGTCCAAGAAAAAAGCTGTGCAGGCCCGCAGCCCGTGAGCCCCTTTGCAGCCTGTTAGGGACCCATGTGATCTGAATCGAGTCTGTCTGGAGGCGTCAGGGACAGCCAGCCAGTGCTTTGAAACTCCCTGCTCTGTGGTGGGAGCCTCAAAACAAATCCCCTCATCCCTTACAAGTCAGCAGGAGGGTAGCCAGCCCAGCACAACCTTACCGCTGGCTGCAGCAGGAGGATGTTTAAAGCAGCAGGGAGGCTTTTCATGAGTGAAAAATGATCACTGAAGGGCGAACAGCTGAGGGAGACGCACTGCATTCCAGAGGGACAGAATAATGGCTCTCGAGTCGGTGCGACCACCATCCCGGCCCCACCCCCCCAGTTCGTTACCCACCCATGAGGACGGAGGTTACAAACCCCTGGTGCTGGCTAGGCATATAGGGTAACATCACTGAAAGACCCTGAGTCAATAGGTCCACATGAGGGCGCTAAAAGACCCTGATTGGAAGGAATTTAAATGAATTTCCAGGGGCGTGGGAAGGAAACTGCATGCAGCGCGTCAAAATTTGCTAGTGTTTTGCCGTTTCTAAATATAAATACAGACAAAGGAAATATAGATTTCTGTCTGTATTTATATGTAAAAATACGTAAAAACAGAAAAACGGGAGCCCCGGAAGGCCAGGAATGGGCTGACCAGGAATGGGTGGGGGGTGGGTTAGAATAGGTTGGGTGGGAAAGGTTTAAAGAAGTTTTGTTCACTGAAAAACGAATGCATGTTATTATACCGATAGTTGGATTGTACTGAAAAGGCTTCTGAATTGATCAGCTGGAGTATGTCTTTGCTATACTGATTACTTTTGATAAGGGGTATACTAAAATGTACATGCGACAATGATATGATCTATTTACCCGATAGACCAAGGACTGGGAACAATGAAAATGACTTTACTATGTGAAAGTTTCAGTCAATAATAAAGTGTGTTAAAAAAAAAGAGGGGCAGCAGTGATGGATCAACAGTGGGTAGCTGCCTGGGGACTGCAGTGCTGGCATTGCTGAGAGGCTGGAAGCACTGGCAGTTGGCTGGGGCCCTGGAAGCTGGCTCCTCCTCCCCCTACTGGGCCACCAGCTGCTTATAATCTGCACGTATGGACTCGAGCTTTTGATGTTAATGTTAATATTAGTGAAACTTATAAAGCGTGCGAATACCCTGAGGTGTCTTGGCGCTGGAGTATTACCTAAAGACAACGAAAGAACAATGCGACTAGTTTGAGAATAGCCAGGTTTTTAATTGTTTTCTGAAGGAGGGGAGGGAGTTCAGCCCTCTCAAAGATGCAGGGAGAGCATTCCATGGTTTTGCTACACAATAGGCCAAGCTCCGACCTCCCCAGCTAGCAGTTCCGATCTTAGGAACCAGCATTAATCTGGCGTTTGTCGATCTTAACTGCCTGCCTGGATGGTACCATGAGAACAGATGTTTCAAAGGTACCCATCCTGCCCCGTTCAATGATTTATGGGCAAGGCAGAGTGCCTTAAACTTTTTTTCTAAGATCCTGAGGAATAAATGAAAAGACCTTTTTAAGTTTCTTCAGCAGATAGAAGGAGGCTGAAACTATAGCGTTAATTTGATGTGGATAAGTGAGACCGTTATCTATCAGAACTCCAAGGTTGTTTGCCTTCATTACTGGTTCAGGAGTCTGTCCCAGTTCAGCCGGCCACCATAGCCCCTCCCATTTTGGCTGTAGATTGCCGAAGGTAACCACTTCGGTTTTATCCGAATTGAGTTTTAAACAGTGTCTTCCCATCCAGAGGCTGATTTCCCTCATGCCGCATTAAAACTGTACTGCCGGGGGTAAAGTATTTTTATAGGCTGCAACGACGATCTGTGTATCGTCGGCATAAGATGTCAATTTAAAGCCAAACTGCTGTATTAAAGGTGCAATTTCTGAGACATAAACATTGAACAACGTGGGGCTCAACGACGAGCCCTGTGGGACTCCACACGGAAGTACATAGAGGGTTGCCTGATAATGGTCGAGGGAAACTCTCTGCCTTTTATTCTTCAGAAAGGATGATAGTAATGTAAGGGCAAGGTCCCTAATCCCTAGATGTTCAAGGCATGCAAGTAGGATAACGTGATGCACAGTATCAAAGACTGCTGATAAATCTAAGAGATCAGGACAGCGGCACCACCCTTATCCATCACTGCTCTGATCTCCTCAGTGGCCTTGATGAGAGCTGTCTCCATGCTATACCCAGAACGGAAGCCGAACTGGGATGGGTCGAGTAATTCATTCTCCTGGATGAATTGCGTGAATGGGCTGCTCATAATTTTCTCAACCATCTTGGCGGGGAAAGGAAGCCTTGCAATCGGGCAATAATTGCTAGTTGTGGACGGATCTAGAGGAGCTTTTTTTAGCAGAGGAAGAATGATTGCATCTTTCCAGACTGCAGGAAAAATTCCTGATAAAAACATATTGTTAAAAATGTTAGTTAAGATTGGACTTACCTCCTCTGCAATGCTTTTAAGAACTGCCGGGGGGCATGGATCCGAAGGGGATCCAGATTTAGTATCCTGAACTAGTTTTTCCTCAAGCTCATTGGATACCTGTGTGAAAGGCAACAGCTCATTATTTCTGTGGGACACAACAGTGGGATGCAGCTCAGTTGCCTAATTGGAAGTAGTGGTGAAGATACTATATATATATCATTGACTTTATTCCTAAATGCGCTAGCTATACTATCACATAAAGATTAGCTGCTCTCTGATTGTGGGCTATTGAGAGGAGTTGTAAGCTTCTTCACAACCTGAAACAGTTGTTTTGCTGAGTTTTTAGATGACTCTATCTGTTTAGTGAAGTAAGTATGTTTCTCCTTGACGAAAAGATTTTTGTAATTAGTTAAGGAATATTCATAACTCTCTTTTTCCTCGTCTTCGTAGTTCGCTCTCCAGCGCCTTTCCAGTCTACGACATCTTTGTTTCTCTAGAGTCAAAGCTTCCGTGAACCAGGGAGCCGAGGGTTGGCCACGATTCCCAGTGCTTTTGCCATTTGACACTGTTGCCGCAAAGGCATTATTCAGCCAGTTGTTGTAACTCTCGACTGCTTGATCTACCTGTTGAGTCATACTCAGGCATGTCTGATTAAGTTGGAGTTCAAGCAGATTAGTATCTATTTTATTCGATGCTTTGGAAGTTTTTCCCTGATCTCTATTAAAACAGGCTTCTGATATAATTTGTCAGGGTAGTCAAATAAAATCAAATAGTGATCTGACCAGGCCATAGGAAGTGTATTTTGTTACTATCATTCCAGTGATTGAGGAAAAAATACCATCCAGGGGGTGCCCCATCGTATCCATGGATTCAGTGAGCATTAATGTGTCTTTATCTGACATAAAATCAAGGTGTACATTAAAGTCACCAGGATAGTAAACCCTTTTGTCGTAAAGTGGGGTTCCAGCAGTGTGTCTAGATTAGTAACAAAGTTAGTCCTTGACCCTGGAGGGCGGTACAGCAGGGTTCCTCTAAAGGTATTTTTAGAATGTAATTCTATCGCAAAATTCAGTCCTTCGCATAAAGGATTAACCACTGAAGAGAAGGTGGCTCTAAGGTGTTCGCGATAAATGACGGAAAGACCGCCCCATCGCCCCATCGCTTTAAGGGTCTGTCAAATCTTGATGAAACAAAGCCCTGAGCCAAAAGATCAGGATCGGATGATGGATCTGTCCAAGTTTCTGTGAGAAATATTGTATCCAAGTTATATTGCAAGATGGTGTCTGCAATCTCTACTTTGAGTTTCGCAAGAGACCTCACGTTAATCAGACCACAGTGACTCTCTGTTTGTCTAAGGGTCTGTGTAGGATTTGGTTTTGGGGCAGCTATCAAACTGAGCTCGGTCTGATAGATATCGGGGAGAGAAAAGCCACAAGGACAGATGAACTGGTAGGGCCTATGTTCCTTGTCCAACATACATCTGGTACAGCCTTGGTTAAGATCATGCTTATTAAAAATGTGCAACTCTAGACTAGAGTATTGCACAGCACCGGAACCTAAAGGGCCAGGGGTTATGGCCCTGGGCCCGGTCTGGGCATGGAAGGGCGCAGACGGGCTTGCCTTTGGCACGCCTTCGGCCTAGATGCTACATCCTGGCAAGATGGACCATCAGGAGTAGTTATATCCTAAAAAAAGCAAATTGTAAACAATGCTCCGAGCAAAACACTTGTTTAAAATTATTTGGTGAACAGTAGCAGTACATTGCTAATACTCTAGGGTCAATCGATTTTGATGTGATTAAAGTTACAGCCATTACTCCCACATATCTGAAAGGAATAAACGCAGAATAAACAGCACAACAGTTTTAAAAAACACTCATTTGTTTACCTTTTGAAGGATTTCCTAGTCAAAAAAACGAAACTGTTAATTAGGGCTCTATTATGAGTCTGGCGGTCTATGGACCACCAGACTCATGGGGAGGCTGCAATGGTGGTCTTCCAACCGCTCCATTATAATTAGGTCAGTTGGACCACCATTGCCATCCTGCAAGGCAATCGTGGTTCCCTGTTGATGTTGCAGCTGTCAGGAGGCCTCAATATGCTTGGTGGGACCACTGAGCTCCCACCAAGCATATTACGAGTTTCCTCTCCGCTATGGTTTTCATGGTGGTTCCTCCTCCATGAAAACCATGGCAGAGAGGAAACAAAGGGGCACCTTGTACCTCTGTGCCTTGGGGTGCATGCTTTGCCCCCTGGTGTGCATGCACCACCACTGCTGCACAGCATGGACTTTACTGTCCATGCCATGCAGGAACTGTCATTGCCTTTCTTATTGTGGTCTCCATTTTCAGGGCACTGCCATGGGAATGAAAAAGAAAAGTCTGAAAGACTCAGGAAATACTTGTAAGCTGGCAGGCTGCCCGAGCACACGTTTGATGGTGCGGCACCAGGGTGGACCCAGCGCTGCACCGCCAAACTCATAATCAGGCCCTTTGTCTGGAAAAATAAATATAAATTACTGCTTGTTTATGAGTAAGGCATTATGCACTATGGAGTACAAGTATTCCTTCTCTTCTAGTGCTGAATAAATGGATGCATGCTAACTGGCACTCTAGTCATACACGTTAGTCATACTTTGCTACTCTCTATACTCTTCACCTGGGGCAGGTGTAATAGACAATTATCTCAGTCCAATGGCCCTGCTCTTCTCCAAAATGCCATTTAATTTTACGCTGACTACAAGGCAGATCAATATTAATGAAGGAAACATTTCACATTTAAGATCATTGGGACATCCTGTCTGCCTTAAGTCAAGGTGGCATCTCTTATTCTACACAAAGATCAGCCCTGAAGAAGTCCTATGTCCAATCTCTTGTTTTACTGTTTGAGCATGAGCAAGGAAAATAAATCCTTCTCAACAAACGCGTAGAATACCTTACTTGAGCATGCAATCTTCACAGTAGCTTGCCTGACCTAGTTTGAGTCTTACTGTACCAGTCCACAAGATATATAAGGGTAGAGGGAAAGCTTGCTGAAAAAGCAGAAGAAAGATTTATTTATTAATTTATTTATTTAAAGATTTGTAAAGCGCCTGGTGACCCGGAGGCATTCTGGGCTGTGAGAGCTTGAGTTAGCCAAGAGGGGAGAAAAAAGACTTATTTAGGGAAAAGCAGAGTTTTGAGCTGCTTGCGAAAGCGCAAGTAGCAGGGTTCCAACCGCACACTGCGGGGAAGCGAATTCCAGCGTGTGGCTGCCTTTACGGAGAAGCGATGGCCTCCAGTACGTACCCTCCTAAACTTGGGGACATTTGCCAGTCGCTCATTGTCCGAGCGCAGAGATCTCAAGGCTTTGTACGGGGTAACCATATCTCCTAGGATCGAAGGGCCTTGTCCATTGAGGAGCTTGTGAGCGATGCACATTGCCTTGAACTCGATCCTCTCTCGCACTGGCAACCAGTGGAGAGCCTTAAGCGCTGGTTTGGCAGAGGTTCTGGAGGGAAGACCCATCAGCATCCGGGCAGCCGCGTTTTGGGTTCGTTGTAGCTTGCCTAGGGTAGCTTCAGGAGCTCCTAGGTAGACAGCATTGCTTAGTCCAATCATGCAAGGACCAGTCCTTGAACGAGGAGTTTCCTAGATTGAAGGGGAAGCAGAGGAAGGATCTTGCGGACTGACCGCATAAGTCCAAAGCAGGTTCCAGCTGTTTTTGTTGCCTGGGTTTTCATTGATAAGTCCAGTTCGAGCCAGACCCCCAGACTCTTAATTTCTTTCTTGTGGGCGGGCACCTCACCCATAGTATCGGGCCAAACAGATGATGGAATTGCTGACCACTTCTTGCCCATCAGCATAATATCTGTTTTGGACCCATTAAGTTTGAGTGAGGACTTGCACATCCAGAGATGGATTTTCTGGAGGCAGTGCAAGAGATTATCTGGGCATTGATCGAGATGTGAGAGAGAGATGACCAATTGCGTGTCGTCCGCGTAACTCACAATCTTGATGCCGAAGGGGGCAACTACATCCTCCAGAGGGGCCATATAGGCGTTAAAAAGAGTGGGACTAAGTGAGGAACCCTGGGGGACCCCACTTGTCAAAGGGAGAGAGTCAGAACGGGAGTTGCCATCCCAGACCTGGAACGAACAGCCCGTCAGGAATGACTCTATCCAGGCCAATGCAGTGCCCCCGAGTCCTGCCCTGGCCAGCCGGTGGAGCAGGACACGGTGATTCACCGTGTCAAAGGCTGCACTAAGGTCCAGGACGATCACTGCCACTTACCCCCCCGAATCCAAAATACACATTGCCTCCTCGATGACTGCGAGGAGGGCAGTGTCCGTACCTTGGCCAGGGCGAAACCCCATTTGGGAACGTCGCAGCAGATTGTTAGATTCCAGAAACTGGGACAGCTGGACGTTGACCAGTTTTTCCACAATTTTGCTGATGCCCGGGAGGAGCGAGATCGGCCTGTAGTTGGCCAGATCAGCGGGGTCCAATTGTTTTTTTTTGAGGAAGGCTTTAACTACAAACTACTACTACAAAGCGCCAGGATGCCCTCTGGGTGACAGGTATGCGCTCTATAAGTATGCTAAATAAATAACTACCGCCCCCTTCCAACTAGGAGGAACGGCGCCTTGGGACAGAGAGGCATTGATTAACTCCAGAACTGGTGGAATAATCGCAGAGGTGACTGCTTTCAAAAACCTCATGGGAGCGGGGTCACGGGGGGAGCCACTTTTCATCTTGGCCAGAGTCTTTTCAACTTCGTCCGGTGAGACCGCCCTAAAAGCATTAAGCTGCGGGCGAGGGTCGCCTACTGGACAGGTGTCAGGCGTCACGTTGTCCCAGCAGGATAGCTGGCTAGGCTGCGGAAGTGAAGCTAAGATGTGGGAGATTTTAAAGTCAAAGTATTTTGCAAGTTCATTACTCCTGTCCGGTAGGGCCCTGGTCAGTGAAGGGGGTTGTGGTACCTTTAGGAGTTCTTTGACGATGAGATAGGATTCTCTCGCGGAATTTTGGCATTTTTTATCCTATCATCATAGTAAGAGGCCTTATAAAGTTTCAAAGCAGATTTGTATACTCTCACAGTCCTCCGGTAGGAATCTTTACTAGAGTGGAGCCAGTCCTTCCTCCACAGTCGCTACAGAGAGCTACAGACAGACTGGTATCGAGAGTATGAGGCCAAGTATAGAAACTTGAAATATAGAAAGTAAGTAAATAGGATAATGCAGGGATAAAAAGAGTTTAGGGAAGAGATAGAATGAAGAGGAGCTGGTAAAAAATTAAGAGACAGGCACAGTAAAAAATAGAAGGAAAAATAATTTTAAATGTGGAGCGCTAAAAGTTAGGGAAATAATAGTAATATTGACATGAGGACACACTGTGTCCAGCAGAGCCATTTGCCACAGCATTCGTGGAGTCACACTGGGCTTCCTCACTCCCTCTGTGGTTTCAGTCTCAGCCCTCTTCTTACCCCTGGATGCTGATGCAAGAAAAGGAAAAAAGATTAGTAGTACAGTTGGTAATCTCTCCAAAAACAGGGAAAGGCAATTGCAGTAACATTGAACTTTTCTAAATCAGAGCGCTTATATTATTAGTATCATGGGCCTATTCCTAATTCCCTAAACCTAACCCTATTCCAAATTTCCGAAACTAGATTTTGGAACTACTAATTGCAGTGAATGATCTTTGCTTCTCATCCTGTGCTCAATGCCTCAACCCACCTTTGACAGGCCAACTCAGTCTGCATTTGTTTCTATGCATTAATGCATGCATACTACATATCACTGGGAGATTGATTGGGACTATACAAGCTACAAAAAGAAAGGCACAAAGAAGTGATAGAATGCTAACTCATTAATGTGAATAGCTACTGCTATCGTACTAACAGGACAGAGCAGTCTCTGTATAACTTCTTAAATAGTCAGCCCAAGCGAGCTCCAATGAGTAGGATTAGGTATCGCTGAGCACATGGCTAGATGATGTTCACATATTATTACCTAATATTTGTCAAATAAACTTAACTTACGTGAGTGTGAGCAGCATGCTCACTATTTGGGAAAAAATATTAGCATAGAACACAACACATAAATAGTTATTACTCTCTGAGCCCTGCAACCGCCACCACCAGCAGGTCAAGTAGGTCCTGTTCCCTGTCCAGGATGTCAGTCCACTGGTGCATCAGCTGTTGTTGGGTGCACCGGACCCCAGAGGTGCAGCCCACGGCCCGGCACACTCTCTACCACTGCTACTGATGCTCCTAGAACCCTTACCCAATACCCGTCCAGTCGCTTGCTTCCAGGGTGGAGGGGAGGTAGCAGCACATAAAAAACTAGCATAGCCACATCTACCTCTGAAAAAAAAACACAAGGCTACACCCTTTATTGATGCCGCAGACTGCAAGGTAGGCGGATGGTGCTGTGGGTGGTTCGGGCGTCCTGGCGCTGACGGTGCTGGGTGGGAGAAAGTTAGAAACAGGAAATGGAAGGAATGAAAGAAAAAAAAGAAAAAAAGTAAAGCAAAAAATGGAAAAAGTACAAAAGTCACAAAAAACACCCAGAAATGGCAAGAAATATAAAATACACAAAAACAAAGACACCCATTAATATAGTAAATAAAAATGAGGGGAGATGAGTTAGATAGGGGAAGGAATAAAGAGATTAAAAAAAGATTGAAAAAATCGGCTCAGCACCATAGACGGAGCAAAAACAAGATTGCTGCGCCCATGTGAAAAGTGTGGTGCCATTTGTATGCAATTTTCAACGCAAGAATCCACTTCTCTTTGAGGAAAACATAATACATCATGCTAATAGGTGCAGCAAGCAACTCTGCCCACGCACTGAACTACGTGTAGTGCAACAGAGTTTTTGGGCACTTAGGGGGGACCGGCATAGCACGATATTGCAAAATCCACCCAGGCGTACCACTGACCCTGCTGGTTATGGTGGGGTTACTCATGTTTTGGGTTACATCACTGGGTAAGCAAGGTGTTACCTTAGCTAAGATAGAGATAAGTGAGGTGGGCACCTCACTATCCCAAGTAAAAGGGGAGAAGGAAGATAAAACAGCTACAGCAAAAGTTTTAAAATGGGTCCTACCATTGTTAAGATGGGTCAGCCTCACAGAGTGAGCTACTTTACTGGGCCCTGCAATAAAATAGCCAGTTTCCTTCCTGCTTCCTCATCTAACAAGCCAGGTATACTCTCCCAGGGGTGGGGCGATTCACCTGGGCATGTTGGTTGGAAGGGGGTCAAGCGAGGCAAGATGGTGGACACACCGATGTCCGAATAAGGGAGCTGCCGGCGTTCCCCCTGCTCTCTTAGACTCCAACCCCTGCTGAAAAACATAGATACTGCCCTTTTATGGTCATGAAAGTGATGGCAGATGAATTGCGGAGAATAACGGAGGGACTATCATGGAAGGAGCTCTGTCCTGCCCAGCTGCTAACTTATTCAGCTGCCCGATTCCCAGCCCGGCTCCCAGCCGAGGTTCCCAGCCCAGCTTCCAGCCTGACTCCCAGCTCCGTGCTGCGTGGGCTGGGTTTGAAATAAACAAGCACTGTTTTTCTGCACACTTCGGTCTTACCCTGATGGTTTGGCGGCTTGATCCAGCTGTCTTAGGAGCCCGCAGCTGTTGCTAAGCCGATTTGGAATCCTGTTGCTCTGTCTTCATTCGGTTAATCGCCATCAGCAAAACCATCAGGGAGACAAGCAGAGCCTCTTTTCCTGCGACGCCGGCTTTCCCTAAAAGGGTGAGATGGCAATATGCTGAGTGCCGGCTTTTGGTCGGAGGTGAGCTTTCGGAGACGCCGGCTGTGGGTTCGGCTTGCAGTTGGCCCCCAACGTTTCATCACGGGAATTGCAGGTATTGCTGGTATTGCAGTGCATAACCTCTCCTGCAGTAATATCTCTGAGAGGTTGGGCTCTCAAAGTATTAAATTCTGCTTTTGTGCGGGTGGAAGACCAAGGTGCACCTCGAAGCACTAAGGCAAAATCCAGAGCGGATTATTCTACATAACATAATGAGACCTAAGAATACTGCGTCAACTATGTTACCTAAGGGGGCCACTACGAGGGCTGCAGCGGCTGCTAACACAACTGGTGCCATAACTAATGAAACTCAACCACAGGAGAAAAGAGCAGATAAATAAAAAAAACAGGGTAAATGTGAAGTCTGTCCAGGGAGGTCCTCAAGAAGTCGATCCAGCTGTACCCCCACCGGGCTCTTCCTCTGTAGCTTTGTCTGTTGGTGTTCTGAATGTGCCAGTTTCTGAGGATCTCACGCAAATGCAACAGCAACAGGTAACAATTCCGGCTATATTTAATAAGCTGAAGAAAAAGACTCAGTTAAGTGAAGACAAGAACTCAGTGTAGATGTCGATGTCGGCCACTCAGTCAAATACTGGTGCTTTCATAGCTGCCTCACTCCAGAATCCCTCTCCACCTTCACCAGGTATAACTCTTGAGTCATCTAGCTCTGCTATGTCTGTTGTCTCGGTCAGCGACACAATTTCTATTCATGCAATACCCGAATTACCTGATCCCTCCGTGGACAAAGATACATTGAATGACGTTGAATCATGTGATTCAGGAGGGAAATGTTATTCTATGTCAGATGTGTCGCTGGTCTCCGATGGGGAAGGGGAGAGAGAGGGAGAGGAAGAGTGAGAGGGAGCAACTGTGGAACTTCAGATTGACTGGGCCGATGATCGCAGTCTTGTCAGTTCAGCCTTTTTGGAAGAAGAAGAAGAAGAAGAGAATTTTGCTAGATCTCCCAATGGGGAAAATACTGTTCTGACTGCCCCAGGGTTGGGTAACTCCTCAACAACACAAGTGCCTATCGAGCAGAGTACAACTTTGGCAGACATTTTTGATGTGGGCGAAATCTGCCATCAAATGATGAGGCTTCCACTAATGTTTCTCTTTTGACAACCTATCAGGCAATCATGACTCATCGAGAGGAGACGAAGGCAGAGAGCCATCGCATTCATGGAGCAGTTCGAAAACTGCATAACTCTTTGTCGTATTGCTAAATCTAATTCTGAACTATCAGCTAGAGTCACAGACGCCGAAAACAGGTTCTCAAATATAGAAGATGAATTTGGTTCATGTAAAGCTTATGTTGGTGCATTACATACTTTGCGTGATGATATTAATTGGAAGCTTTGTGATATGGAGAACAGGGCGAGAAGGAATAATCTCCGGATTCTGTGGATCCCGGAAGGGGTTGAGGGGAAAGATATACAACAGTTTGTATTAGATATCGCCTGTGAAGCTTTCCCGGAGTTAAAAGATTGGGAATGGGAGAGGGAGCTTCAAAGAGTACATAGATTTCCCTTTCAGATTCGGAAGGAGTCAGGGGGTGTAGAAAATAAACCTCGAGCAATTCTTATTTGCCTCAATAACTTTATCTTACGTGAGCATTTATACGACCTGGCTCGTCCAGATCGCAAACGGAAGGCAAAAGGCTGTGAATTTTTTGTTAGACCTGACTACTGTCAGGCGACCGTACAGCTAAGGTGGCACCTCCGCCAACTTATCCCGACTTTTCAAAGTAAGGGAGCCCAGGTTTATTAATTAAAATCCTGCTGAACTGAAGGTTATTATCAAAAATAAAACTATGTTTTTCACTTCTGAAGTAAGGGCTAAGGCCTTTCTAGATTCTCTTTAAGGGCGTGTAGTACCTTTGTGCCCTGTCCTTGTAAGAGCCTTGTGAGTCGGGATGCTTCGTTGGAGTGTATAACTTTAATTCATTATATTTTTGAAGAATGTCGTTGAGTAGTTGTAACAATAAATGGTCTACACTGAATATCAACTTCCTTTTTGATAATGGCTACATTTTCTATCTGTTCCTGGAACGTATGTGGGCTGAATGACAGAAAGAAAAGGGGGGTGATGGCACAGATTCCTAAAAGTATGGGGGCACAGATATTATGTATTCAAGAAACTCATATAGTATGGAACAACAGGATGTGCTTGAAAGATTTAGGTTTTGAAAACCTGATTTGCACTTGCCAGGGTACAACTACTAAAGCGGTTGCAATTCTAAAAAATATGGGTGGAGTGAGTGCAAACGTGCTAAAGCTGATCCACAGGAAGAGTGGGCAATTGTGGAAATTTAGATTGGTCATTTTTCTTTTCTTTAACCCTGTGTACCATATATGCACCAAGTTTAGATGACCCTGAGATCCTCAATTTGATTAGCATTGAGCTGGCTCAAAGGCCCTCCCCACCTGTGATCTGTGGAGATTTCAATCTACACTTACCTGGGGATTTTGATTTCCGTCTCAATTCCATGTATACAGGTAGAAAGCCAAACATGTTTAAATCAATAAAGGGTATCCTGAAAAAATGTGGGCTTGTAGATGTATGGAGTTTTAATTGCTCTGCCACCCCTGGTTTTACTTTTTTTTCAGCTCCCCATCAAAAACATGTCCGTATTGATAATTTTTTTGCCCCAGTAGATTTGTTAACAGATGCTAAAATTGATATTCATCCTAAAATTATATCCGATCATAATCCGGTTATTTTTGAACTTGCAGCCGATACCTCGCTGGTGTATAATACTAGGCGTGCATGGACTTTCGATCGCCAGTTATTGCTTGATTTGGGATATCGTCAGCATATGGCCAAATGGATCCCAGACGTTTTTGAGTTCAATGCTGGTTCTGCTGACGTAGGCATAGTCGGCGATACATTTAAGGCAAGAGTGCGGGTGAAACGCTTAGCTTTAAACAACGTCGTTTTAGGGCCAAACAAGAATCTGAGATGAACAAATTGCGTGATTTAGAGCTGGTGTTGATGCAAACTTCAAACTCTAACCCTATAGAATTAGAACAGAGGGTGCGAGATCTTGCCATTCAGAGAATGAAAATATACGAGGGCTATGCAGAGAAATTAGCAGCCCAAATGGCGATTTTTCGATCTGATTTGATTGAAGCTGGGGAAAAATGTGGCTGATTATTATCCAAACGATTAAGGAAGAAAGCCGTGGCCAGGAAGGTAGATGCAATACAGGACGCTTATGGCCTTATACATACCGAACCGGGTAAAATCCTGGAAACATTCAGAGAGTTGTACTCTCCACTCTATTCTAGTGAGGACTCTCTCGATACAGAAGATGAAGTAGTCGTGTTTCTGGGCAATCAAGAAGTATCCAAATTTACTGAAATACAGATGGAAGTTTTAGAACTGAAGTACACAGAGCAGAAACCAGACCAGGCTATTTCATCTTTAGCTTTAGGAAAAGCAGTAGGTCCTGATGGGATTCCTTTGGAATTCTTTCAAACTTTCTTTCCTATTCTGAAGAAATATATGCTGGAAGTATGTGTCAGGGCACAAGCTGGGTCACCTCCTGCCTCGTGGCATGAGTCTATAATAACCCGCTCTCTTGTCTTCATCTTATAGGCCAATATCTCTAATAAATGCTAACAGTAAGCTGTATTCTAAAATTTTAGCCACCAGGCTTTCCTCTATGATTTCCTTAGAAGTTTCTCCATTTCAGCACAGGTTTATACCTGGCCGTGACACAACAGATTATGTGAGGTGTGTTATTTCTTTGATGGACTGGGCAGAGGTGACTAAAACATCTATAGGCATGACCCTGTTGGATGCCGGGTCACTTGGCCTTATCTGTGGGAGGTGCTACGCCTAAAGGGGGTCGGACCTCGTATGTCTTTGGCAATTAAGACGCTGTATTTAGCCCCCAAAGCCTCTATTCGCTTATCATGTAAAAAATCTGACCCATTTCCTATTTTTTGTGGTACTAGACAAGGCTGTCCCATGTCCCCTCTATTATTTGCATTATATATAGATTTTTTTCTTGGTTAAATTAACGGAATAAGCCCATATTAACCTATTAGTATAAACATGATCGAGTATAGAGCTCTCGCATATGCGGATGATATTGTGATTTTAACTACAGACTTGGTGCCGGCTCTTACGACAATAGAAATCTTGGCTAAGCAGTTCGGTCATTTTGCTGGATATAAGCTTGACATAAATAAAACTAAGGTATTATACGCCGGGGATGATGTCCCAAGGAATACAATCGTGGTCACTGAGGCCACATATCTTGGTGTTAAAATTACTTCACCCATTAGTAGGATTCTGGAGATCAACTTTGTTCCAGTCTTAGAGGGATTCAAGTCTACTTTAGAGCGCCTTAATCACTTGCATTTATCCCTATACGGAATAGCAAACGTTTTAAAAATGATGGTCCTTCCTAAATTTCTCTATTTATTTAGATATGTACCATTAGAATTTTCTTTATCTTGTTTGAAAAAACTTGAAGATGCCACATCAAGATTTCTTTGGGGGTACAAACGAAACAGAAGGGCATTCAAAGAAATGGCACTTCCAAGATCCAAGGGAGGATGGGGTATACCTTATTTTGTATTCTATTACTCGGCATCTGTTTTGCAATTTATTTCTCCTTTAGTTATTGGGGAAAATGTGATTTATTGCAGTATCATACACCCACAATTTATAAATACTTTATTGGGGAGAACGCCAACGGCTGCCTCCTGAAAATCTTAAGTTTAAGGTGCTGATCTCCGCATTTTCTGTGTGGAGACAAATTAGGCGATATATTGGACTTCCTCAAATAAACTGCTACACCCCGTTTGAGGCCGCTGATATTCTACCCAATATCTTTCGAGATGTAACCACCCAGAAATGGCATCATTTGGGGATAAGTAATTTAGGTGACATGTTTTCTCATTTCAAACCATTACTATTCAACGAGCTACAATGTAAATATGGAGTACAAAAATGTATTATTTTTTTAATTTCTCCAGATCCGCAGTTATTATACACGGCTGGGGCAATATGAAACTCGGTTTAAACAATTCCCAATATTGGAAGGGATGGGAAAGGGGCTACCAATTGGTTTCTTCTACTCCTGTTTGATCCAGTTATTTCCAGACGATCTGGAGCAGGGTCAGGAGAGATGGAGAACTAAATTAAACATACCAACTATTAATCTTTATTCTTCTATTAATTTGCCCAAAGAGGTGCTGATATCGGGTAAGATGTTGGTCCAACAATATATGGTTTTACATGACTTGTAGTATTCCCCCAGGAAAATCTCCAAATGGATACCGGTCTACGAGCTAGCTGTAGCAGATACAGCGGTTTTGCGGCTGATTCTCAACATATGTTTTTTCATGTGGTAAACTTGGTCCCTTACTGATTTCCATAAAAAAAATCTTGATGGAAATATTGGGTCCTCCCATATGTATAAATGCTGAGATGGTGCTGCTTGGAACTGATTCCACAGGTCTGACTCCATCCAAGGACCGGACCTCTTTTCTGTTTATTTGTATGTCCGTCTTACGGGGGTGTATTTCCAGGGAGTGGATCTCCCCTGACCCGCCCTCTTTTTTGGGGTGGAGAGCTCAGTTATTATCCATGTATAATCCATTGATCGCAATATATAAAACTAAGACTATTCGTAAGCGCAGTATAGGGCTAAAAATGTTGAACCCTATCACCGAATGGCCTGCAATTGCTGCAAATGTTTTGATACTTTCGTCTGCTTTTCTCTCCTTTTCAGTAACGGTATGTTGGTATGAAATAGCCTCATTCTCCTCGTGTTTTTTTCTGCTTTTCTCTTTTTTGTATTGTATGACTTAAATGATTTTGTTTTAAAACATTTGTGGGGCCTAAGCTATGTATTCATGTAAACTTTCTGTACCTTGTCTGTTCCTTGCATAAAACAATAAAACTATTAAAAAAAAGGAAAGGGGTCATGTTGGAAACTGAGATTCTTTGCAGACCCCACCCCCACCAATGTATGCCCCATTTTAGACTACTAGATTTAGTTTTTTGACTCTGATAGTGCACTGGAACCTGCTAACCAGGCCCCAGTGCCCGTGCTTTTCCCCCTAAAAAGTTATATGAATTGGTATATCCAAATGGCAAGGTATTTTTCCCTTCTTATAAGTCCCCAGTACATGGTGCCAGTGGTACCCAAGGCAAGGGTGGTAAAGTGGTCACCAAGGCTGCAGCACTGTATTGTGACACCCTGTGTGACCCAAATAAAAGTATGTATGTAGGTCTGCCATTGCAGCTCTTCAAAAGCAGCCTTTCTGCTCGAGGGTGCATTATATGAAAGGTGTGTATATATCCCTACAGTAACCCTGTATGTAAATCAAGGTTTTACTGTGACCAGATGTCCACAGCGTGATATGGGTTAGCTACCAAGAACACTCAAGATAGACAGCTCCATTATGAAACAACTGAATTGTGTCTTCTTTTGTGTCGCACCCCGTTCTTTTTTACCCCCAACATGATGCTCGTGTCATGGGTGAGCTGGCATGAACACAAGTGCCCCCCCTGACTGGACGCCCACTTAAGGTTTAGTGCTCCAGTAGCTTGGTATATTCTTCCCTAAGCCATTTGCCACCAGTAAGCATGACTGCTCGATGCCATACTATCAGGCCTGAGCTAATGCTGCTGAGGGTGAATTCAAGCTCCGTCTCTGTGAGAATATTGCATGGTAAGGTGTCCAGGCCATGCCACATAATATTCCACCTTGCAAAGGAGCTAATTCATAGTGCTTGCCTGCTTTGATTTTTTGTACTGTAAAGGAGGGATTTCATACCATATTTAAATGCATCTGCCAGAAGAAATCGTCAGCACATAAAATGCTAATTTGTTGCTCCGGTTTCCCCATTCAGCCTTGCATTTCACAGCCTAACCAAATAGACGTAGTTAAATGTCACTTGATCAAATCTCAGAAAATAGACAGAGGCAAATACTGTACAGTACAATAACAACAAATTCCGATCATTGCAAACACTTGTCAAGGAAGTACCAGTTCTGAATGGTTGAATGCTTTTGAATTTCAATAATCTCAGCCCATGCATATCTTCTAGATTTCCTTAGAGGCTGTCTATCACTTGCTTGCCTTTAATGTGTGGCTTAAAGAGGCTCATCATCTAGGATTACAATTCTTTCTGTTCGACTGTAAATCACTGTCAACTCAAACATGTTTAGCTCTTTTTTGTTTCTGATATGATCAAATATTTCACATTAACAGCATGGTTTGTTTAAGTCGATTAGGCGCCAGTTTTCATATTTGGAAAAATTCCCTAAGTATGTGGCAAGATTTTTATGTCACGACTGCTTAGCACATTCAAAAAATAAAATTGAATACTTTACAATACAAAAATAGATACGTGCTGTAGCCCAAGTCTTTTTCTTAGGAGACTGTCTCCAGCACCGCCGAATGTCGGTGTTGCCAAATTCTAAGGATTCCACTTCTTGATTGCATTCGGGTCGTGCAGGTAAGAGCAGTGAGTTGTGGCGGGGTTGGAGCAGTGGGGTGAAGTTCACAGATGACGATGGAAAGTAAAATATATATAAAAAAGAAAAACACTTACTTTGTGCCCGGCGATGCAGCAAGCATAAGGTAAGTGTTTTTCATTTTTTGTATTTTTGTTGTTGTTGTTGTCTGTTGACTCCACCCCCCATATCTCCCTCCTCGTCCACCGCTCTTATCTGCTCCGGCCACGACTTCTTGTTTGCATCTCATGCCTCTTTCATTCACCACCTGCACTTTCTGTCTCTCTCATACTCTTGCTGTTTTCAGCCTTGCTTTCTGTATTTGTCATTATTTTCGTATCTTTTTCCTTCCTTCTCCTTTCTCGCCTTTCTTTCTTTCTTACTCTTGCTCTGGGTTAAAGTATGATGATTAAAAATATGTCCCAGGGGCGTGGCCAAGATGGCGACGGAGTAAGACGTGCCTGCGCGCTCCTCCGGCACCCCGAGCCCTTCATAGCTTTGTTTAGCGGTATTGGGGCGATTTCAGCCCCGGCTTTTGACTCTCCTGGGTTCGCTGAGGTGTTCTGCATTGGTTTGTCCCTTCTCCCGTCGAGCTGCGACACGGGACGGCGGACTTAGCTGAGGTGTTACTTTGGTGACGCACTTGCACCGGAGCGGCCTACGGGGCTTTGTCTGGGCGGCATCGACTCTTCACAAGAGGGGACTCGGAACTCTGGCAAGTGATCGAGTGAAGCGCTTCTGTGTGAGTCCCCCACATTGGAAAGGTGACGAGCCTGCCTGTGATTCCGGTGTCCTAGCTGGCAATTGGGAGGTGACGAGGAGGCGCCGTCCTGTCTGGAGCTTTGCTGGACAGCGCAGACGACGAACGGGCGGAGAGGTGGTGCCATCTTGCCTCTCACCATCTGCGCTGGGTCATCGCATCATGTCGACGAGGAATCGCCTCAATAAATTGGGGAAGGATGGTCCCGGTAAGGGGGCATCTGGATCGCCCCCCGGCCCTAGCAAGTCACCGACCAAAGACGACGCTGATGGCCCGGTCACGAAGGCCTTCCTGATTGAGCTTTTCTCCTCCATCAAGGAGGATATCACGGAGCTGAAAGCACAATTAGCCTCCGACCTCCGTGAAGTCCGCCGTGATGTAGACGGCATCGGCGAGCGGGTGGCGACCCTGGAGGACCACGACTTGGGCCTCAGTGGGGATGTCCATCAGCTACAGCAAGACCTGCTCCAGCTTCGTGAGCAGATTCCGGACCTCCAGACCCACTGTGAGGACTTGGAAAACAGGTCCCGTCGCAATAACATCCGAATAAGAGCGGTGCCGTGGGATGGAGACGGAGGAAACCTGCGGGAATATGTGGAGGCCCTCTTTTTGCACATTTTGGCGGAGGACAATCGCAATGAAGTCAAGATGGACAGAGTACATCGGGTAGGCCTGCCGCGTGGCGCGCGCTCGCCGCCTCCCGACATCTTGGTTTGTGTCCACGACATTCAGCTGAAGGAGACGATCCTGCGGAAGGCGAGAGACACTAACAATTTGCTTTTTCATGGGCACAGCTCTCCACTTTTCCAAGATATGGCGGCCTCCACCCTGCAAAAGCGACGAGACTTTCGCCCAGTCACAGCCTTCATGAGGGAGCACGGGGTGTCCTATTCCTGGGGTCACCCCTTTCGGCTAATATTCCGGTGGCAAAATAGACTGGTGCAAGTGCGAACAGTGGCAGCCGCCAGGGACTTGCTTGGAATGGAGGAAACATCTGCGTCGGCGGACGCCAGCGCCTCGCCGAGAAGATGTCGCCGTTCCCGATCCCCAGCTTGGCAGAGAGTGGGCCGACTTGGCGCAGCGGAGGGACCATCCCCGTCGGCGAGCAAGAGTGAAAGGGGAGACGCTTTGGCCTCGGTGGCCCAGGTGACTGAATCGAGCCGAGTGGACAGCTCCTCGGCGGCTTAGGCCCCCTCAACAGCGGCCTGTGGGAGCCGGGGGGCTCTACCACCTCAGGTACTCTGTGGGACAGTTCTCCGATGGAGGGTTACCCCGACCCTGGATTCGGGGGGGGCATTACCTGGGTCTTTTACCCCCGACCCTTACGGTCATGTCCAGCTTTCATTGTTCTTTTTCTACTTTTTGTTTTCCCCTTTTTATGGTTTGTTTCTGAGGCTCCTGTGGGTTCCGGTAGGCTTGTTGGGGATGGATCCCGGTGGTGGTGGATGGGGACCTGGTATGGCAGTGGTGTGTCTGGTTTGTACTTAGAGTTGGGCTACATTGATTGGAGCGCTGAGGGGGGAAGTTGGTTTCGATGTTGCCTGTTACGATAGGCTCCTGGAACGTTAAAGGCCTTAATTCTCCTCAAAAGCGCCAGAAAGTTTGGAAGTATATTTTAGATCATCAGCTAGATGTGGTGGGCCTGCAGGAGATTCATTTGGCCCGCAAAGATGAGTCCAGGCTTAAGCACAGGCAGTATCCCCAGATTTATAAATCCTCAGCCACTACTAAGCACCGTGGGGTTGCGCTTTTGTTCAGATCTGCCCTTCAATTTCAGCCTGTGGGGGTGCGGGGGGACAAGGAGGGGAGGTGGTTGATGGTGAAGGGAATGCTCATGGGTAAGCTTTGCACCTGGGTGGTGGTTTATGCTCCTAATGCAGGGCAACATGGGTTCCTTGAGACTCTTCTGAGTGTGATTGGGGACTTTGGGGAGGGGGCGTTGATTGTGCTGGGAGATTTCAACTTGGTTTGGGATAAAAGTCTTGACTGTTCACATCAACAGAGGACGGAGACGGGTCTCTTTTCCCCGGAGCTGCGCGATAACTTGTTAAGTCTGGGCCTTATTGATAGCTGGCGCTCCCTCCACCCCCGCACTAGGGACTACACGTTCTATTCACATGTTCACCACACATATTCCGGTCTCGACCATATTTTTGTGCATCAATCTTTACAGGGCGACCTGCGTGATAGCAAAATCTTTCCACTTTCGGTTTCGGATCATAGCCTTTTGGCGACGTGCTTGGTCTGGGCCCCAGAGTCGTCCCCTCATCGCAAATGGTATTTCCCGACATCCCTCACGCGGGATGAGGAATCCTGCAAGAAGCTTAGGGTGGCCATTGGTGAGTTTTTTGAGCTGAATAAGATTGGTGACACCTCGATCTTCACCCAATGGGACGCTTTCAAGGCGACGACACGGGGCACGTGCATTGCATTGAACTCCGCCCTGAACAGGCTTCGTCGTGAGGAAAGGGAGGCGCTGGAGGCGGAATTGACTACGTTGGAAACTGCGCATAAGCAGAATCCTTCTAGAAAGACACTCCGCCCCCTTGCTGTGGTGCGAGGGAAGCTCAGGGTGCACTATAGTAATCGAGCTGAATATACCCTCCTGCGCCTCCGGCGCCTCTCCTATGCTCAGGGCAACAAAGTGGGGAAGTACTTAGCACGGCAGCTCCGTGATAAACGTGAAAGAGAATATGTGGGTGGCATTCGGACCCCCTCCGGGGTGGTGGAACACAGGGATGCGGTTAAGGCAGAGCTCTTCGGCGACTTCTATGCTGCACTATACTCGGCGGACCGCCTAGTGCCGGCCGCTCAGCAAGCATATTTGGAGGCCCTGTCGCTACCGCAGGTCTCCAAGGAATGGAATGAGCTCCTGGAGGCCCCGTTTACTAGGGAGGAGGTGCTTTCGGCCATTCGGTCCCTCAAACCGCAAAAAGCCCTGGGCCCGGACGGCTATACGGCCTCCTTTTATCAGACGTTCGCATCCGAGTTGGGTGACCGCTTGGTGCTCCTTTTCAACAGCATGAGGGAGGCGGGCCACACTTCGGGCACTATGGCGGAGGCTATGATTTCGATTATTCCCAAGGCGGGGAAAGACCCCTCCAAGTGTGAATCCTACCGGCCCATAGCCCTCCTGAATGTTGATGCCAAATTGTATTCTTCTATCTTAGCCACCCGGCTCAAGGACCTTATGCTTGCTCTCATCCATCCGGATCAATCAGGCTTTATAAAGGGTCGTCAGACTAGGCATGGGCGGAAAATCCGTTCCGCTCGCGGATTTTGCGGATTTTCGGGAAATCCGCAATCCGCGAGATTTGCGAATCTCCCACAAAATCCGCAAATCCGCGAGCAGCGGATTTTGCTTGCACTGCTCGCACTGTTCGCGTGAGTTCGCGTGAGTTCGCGCCCCGCGAATAAGTGCAAAATTGCAGAAATACGATTTTAGCAAAACTGAAAGTAACTACTTACCAGGTTCAAAAGTTCAGGCTCATCATTAGTAGCCATTTCCTGTAGTGCTTCCTGAGGGGCCCCTCCAGAGTTCAGTTGCCAGTTGAAACTATTATGTGACCCTGCTCTGAACCTCAGAATAGTTACACATATGCCACAAAGGTCCTGAATTACAGCTAAGGGAGACAAGCAGGAGCCAGGCTGGAAGTTAAAATCCATTAATCAGCCCCTAATTCATTATTGTCAGTTGGGGCAGGGCAGGTGTTGTAACTAATTTTGCAACAATGAAAGCACTTAGCAAGTGCAAAAGATCACTAATCAGGGCGCACTAAGGAAGCAGGTGCCAGCGAAAAAAAATATTCTGTGACACATTAATCAGCCCCAAATTAATTCAGGTCACTTGAGGCAGGGAAGGTGTGCTTTGCTTTGCCGAAAATAATGTACACTGGACAACCAGAGGGTGTGGTGATGAAACAGAGGGTGGCATGGGTGGGCCAGAGGGTGGCATGAGTAGTCAGAGAGTGGCAGTGGTGACAGAGAGTGGCAGTGATGAAGAAGAGTGTCCCAAACAGGCTGGACACGTAGAAACAACAAGTTCGCGAAACTTGCGACCCGACAGGTAAGTTCGCAATTTGCGAAAGTGTACAAAACCCTCGCGAACTGGCAGAAACAAGGGCGAACACAAAAAAAAAAAAATCCGCAAATTCGCGGGAATTCGCGGATTTTGCGGATTGCGAATCCGCAAATCCGCAAAATTCGCGAACGCGAGATCCGCAAAATTCGCTCATGCTTACGTCAGACCCACGACAACACCAGATGGCTGATTCATCTGATTGAGAAAGCTGAACGCTTTAGGATTCCAGCTGTTCTGCAAGTCTTGACGCTGAAAAGGCATTCGATCTGGTGGACTGGAACTTTCTCTTTAGTACTCTACATGCTTTTGGCTTTTCTCCCAAATTTATAGATATGCTTCGGGCCAACTATCATGGCCCGCGTTCGGGAGTCATGGTGAATGGTCATGTCTCACCTTTTTTTGCTCTTCCCGAGGAACAAGGCAGGGTTGCCCCCTATCACCCTTACTTTTTGCGCTTAGCATAGAGCCTCTTGCCATTAGGGTTCGAGAGGACCTGGATATTGTGGGCCTCCCCTTTTCGGGGGAACAGCATAAAATATCTTTGTTTGCTGATGATGTCCTTTTGTCGCTAGCTGACCCCGGGAATTCCCTTCCGCAGGTGCAGGACGTGCTGTCCCAGTTCGAAGCAGTGGCGGGGTTTCGGGTGAACCCCGGCAAATCATATATACTCAATCTCACGCTTCCGCCCTCTGAGGTAGAGCGCATTTGACCGCTCACGCCCCTGGCTTGGTCTGGCTCCTCCATTCAATATCTCGGGGTTAAGCTGACCTCCTCCGTCGCCACCCTGTATGCAGCTAACTTCCCTCCTCTGCTGACTCAGATACAAGCTGAGTTGAATCGCTGGAAGCCTATGTTCATCTCCTGGCTCGGGCGCGTGCATGCTGTCAAGATGACGCTGCTCCCCAAGCTTCTATATCTGTTTCAAGCCCTCCCCATTCCCTTGGACGGGGGTTTCTTTCGACGTCTGAAGGCTATGGTTCTGCGTTACATCTGGCAGGGGGGCCGTGCTAGACTCTCCTTTCTTACGCTTCGCCGGCCCCTGAGGAAGGGTGGGGCTGGCCTTCCAGACATGCTTCTTTACTATAAGGCGGCACAACTCCGGGTGTTGGTTGAATGGACCCAAATGGAGTCGGAGAAGCATTGGCTTCATATGGACAGGAGTGTGGCGGGGCGCTCTATTTGGGACCTGGTTTGGAAGGCGAAGGGGGATCGGCCTCGCAACGCATACATTAGCACCCCTACGAGCACCACTCTGAAGGTCTGGGACTCGGTCTCTAATGATGAACGATGGACCTCCTTTCCTTCCCCCTTCACACCTATTCACTTTAATCCGGCGTTCCCGCCGGCTCTTGTTGAGGGGCCCTTTGATGGGTGGAAGGCGGGGGCTGCCACGCATTTACTCATTTTTTTCATGGCTATGAGCCGCTCACCTTCCAAAATTACATGCGTGACTATGGTGTGCCACCTACTGAGCGCTACCGGCACGCCCAGCTGCTACACTGGGCATTGTCTCCTGAGGTGCGGGACGCTGCGACGAGGCCTCCCACGGATTTCGAATCCTATATTACTCACACATCATCTATGAAGGGGGTGATTTCCTTCCTCTACGATTTACTGTTAACCACGGCTATCTCACCTCGCCCTAGATACATGGGTTTGTGGGAGGAGCATCTGGGGCAAGACATCTCCGACGACGAGTGGTCCCATCTTTGGCGAGATCTACACACATTCAATCATTCGATCGATCTGAGAGAAGCACATATGAAGACCATGCTAGATTGGTATCTGTATCCGACCCGATTGAAAAAGATTTTTCCCTCTGCTTCTGACAGATGTTGGTGGGGCTGTGTTCTCCTGGGGGACTTTCGCCATATCTGGTGGGATTGCCCCATCATACGCCCTTATTGGGAGGAGATTCTGTCTCATATTAAGGAGATTCTGGGCTACCCGATTCCAGATTCCATTGGCTTTGTGCTCCTTGGCCTTCGGGACCCGCTTCTGGAGCACCAAACCAGGGCTGACAAACACATCCTTTGGCTCTGTCTGGGAGCGGCCAAACTGACTCTGGCTGCTGCATGGAAAAAGAGGGAGGCCCCAGCTCTTTCCCTTTGGTTTGCTAGGTTATGGAGGCTGCTGAGTGTGGAGCGTATGGCGGATATTTTCAGGAATAACTTTAAGAACTTTACTTTCAGATGGGGCCCACTGGTCCGCTTTCTCTCTCGGGGGTTGCCGTCAGCGGTTTGCCCGCCCACTGTACGTGCCTTACATCTGTTTCAGGTGTGAACTGTGCTTGTGTGAATGGTTGTTGTCTGGCCGCCACCATTGGGGGGGGATGGGTGTAATGGGGAGGTTGGAGCCTCTGGGGGGAGGGAGGGGGTTTGGTTTTTTTTTCTTTTCTGAAGGGGGATGTGGACGATTTGATTTTTCTGATCTTACTTGGCGTGTTGGTTTTCTTATGGCCGAACTGCATGGAGGCGTGCATGGACTTGGTCGACTCCACCTCTGACTTGGATAGACTTGCCTGATGCCAAGGTGGGCTTTCCCCTCCGGATTTCGCAGGAGGCTTGACACTCTTCCGGGCTGATTTTTGAACTTTTTATTTTTTGAACTCTTATGTCCTGCCCTCAGTGATGACACTGCTCAGCCCTTCATAACGGTTACTGCTGCTCGGCCTTATGCATTGGCCCCTGCGTGGGTACTTCTTTGATTTACAATTTATGTGCTTTCATCCCCCCTTCTCTTCTGCTGTTTCTATCTTTCTATTCCCTCAATAAAAATATCTTTAACAAAAAAAAATATGTCCCAGTCAATAAACAAGTTCGGCTTCCTATACCTGTGCTTGGTAGTAAAAACTGGCCTCTAATTGGATTAAAGCTGAGCCCTTCACACACATGAGTCCAGGGGCCACCTCACTTTCGGAGACTCCATCCCCCAGCAGGCCATGCGGTAGGAGCCAATGCAGGGCTCACGCAGCGCAGGATGCATGCAGGTTTATGTGCAAGAAGCCTGGGCCAATGGCAGGCCGGTCCACGCTCATCCCAGCCCATCAGAGGCTGGGCCACCCCTCATGGCTGTAAGTTGGACTAAGAGAACCAAGAGATCAGCGCTACCCAGGTAGTCTCATTTTTTTAATATATATATTTTAAAATAAAGAGTGGGTATATTTAACAAGCTAGACCAGCGTGTTAGGATGCAGAAACGGAGGACCACAGGAAGCCAAACAGTGTGCCCAAGCAAGCTAAAAGACCATCTGTGAGTGCCCCAGCAAATTGCGTGGCAGATGACATTGACTCCCTAATTGAGGAAGTGGAGAGCTTATTAAATGGCCAGAACAAGCCAACCCAAGTGGGCCCCAAAATGGCAGCAATTTCTGTGTTAAGTCAATCAATTAAAAAAGCCCCACAGTCTGATTCATCATCTAAGGGCACAGCTGTATACGAAGTGTACTCTGACAACAGAACAAGTCAAAATCAGCTAGAGACTAACCCAGTGACCCATCACCTGCCCAAGGCTGCTCTAATATTAAGGAGGGAGCTGCAGCCTTGAACATAGTATGTTCTAACCGTTATGATCCTCTTGCCACAACAGAAGCAACAGCCCCCGAGGTCTACAACCAAACTGCAACAGGTCCAGGAACTGAGCCTACTATTATGACACTAAACATAGAAGAACTATTCTGTCAAAACAAGTGCACGGTAATGCTCTCTGTATCGAACTGAGTGAGCTCAAGCCTAATGTAAGTGACCTAACAGCAGAAATCATTGTAGGATCTCTGATAGATTAGCTCAATAGTTTTCGATGCAATACGACATGAGGAACAGGGCATGGACCGGGACCTGGCCACATGCATATGATCCACCAAAGTAACAAAGGGGTGACTAGAGGGGTGAAAAAGATGGAAAGGAGTGGCTGGGGTTCCATCAAACAATGACTCAAATCATCAGCACCTCATGGCAAACAATTCTAACCACTACCAGTGTCTCCAAGCCAATCCACCAGCATGCACAACGCAAGGGAATTCACTTGCCCAGTTTACAACCCACCACAACTCATCCAAACAGGGATGTTACCAGGGTGGAGTACATGGCCCAGGAGAGGCAATGGGCAATGAGGGTCACGTGGGAGGAATATTGGAAGGACCACAGGAAGGTAACAATGGTGTTAGAAGCAACCCTCACATGAATGTCCTGTCAAGGGAACATAATTTAATACCCCGTCCTTGGAGTATAGGGTACGGTGGAAGAAAAGGGAGATCTAGAGGAAGCGTATTTCAGGGTGAGAACAGTAGATCCCTCAAAGTGGGATGCAAACGTACCCAAATTTACAATTGACTCAGGGGAATCTAGGGACGCCCTCTTCAATAAAGCTATGCACTTGATAAGACAGGTTAGGCAGTGTTGTTCAATCATAAGATCAGATATATTAAGTGCGAAGCTTTGCTCAGTAAACAAAGATTCAGACCATATTATATTAGATATGTCCTCTAGCAACTTAGTAGAGGGGTTAGTTAGTTTGGAGCAACGCACATTGCCCAGATCAAATCACAGATCCAGAATAAGTTCACACCCCCAAGAATACCCTTGCTCACTGATTAGAACCAGATGAGCCCACCAGATAACATCACTAACACCACCCCACAGGCAGTCCCTGCAAATAGATCTACCTGACAGGCATTGGTATTGTTTCCTCGTAGTGCTCTGTTAACCTCATTAAAAGGAGGTAGTCACCAACGGATTTTTTCAAAAACAAGAACCTTTACCCAATGCACCCATTACATTTATACCTTAATGGCGTATCCTATGTCGCTAAACATTGCAACTATCCTCCCCTCTTTCTATTACAATTTGCCCAGACCCTACACTACTTTTGTTTGTTGATTTGGACACATATTTCCTGGCTTGATGGCACCAATGATGAGAACAGGGCAATCCTGGTGAGTACCTGCCAAGTTCCCGTTGGTGGTTCGCCCGTGAGGTGCCATCTCGCTCACACACACTTTTTTCCTTTCTTGTCTAAACATGACACCTTGGTGTGTGCTTTTTGTTGTCGCAAAGCATTTATTTTATGAATAGGGTCTGGGCAAATTGTAATTATGGCACAATATGGATGTATCTCCTACCCCATTAATTGAAAGAGGGGAGGATAGTTGCAATGTTTAGCGACATAGGATACACCATTAAGGTATAAATGTAATGAGTGCCTTGGGTATAGGTTCTTGTTTTTGAAAAAATTGTTGAGTGGAGGACGACCTATGACCCTAATTCCCTCTTGGCTCCTTGTTTCTAGACACAGTCACCAACGGATACCAAAAAAGGTACCTGGGGCTCACACTACTAATGCTGAGAGGGGAGAGTCCCCAATCCAAACACCTATACAAGATTGCCTGCGAAGACTGTGGGAGGCTAATAGACACCAACAATATCTGCCTCTTCCAAGAGACTTGGGCAGTTAATAAAATTCATAGTGGGGGATTTACCAAGCATTGCATAGAAGCCACCCCGTCAAGGAAAGGCTGCCCAGCAGGCAAACTAATAATCTAGACCAAAACCAAAAGGGGGAGCCATATCAAAAACCTTGAACTAGATTGCCCCAATTTACTGGATGTGATCATTAAAGAAACCAGCACCAACAGTTCAATCTTATTGGTAAGTGTTCATGATAGGTTTACCTCACAACACCAAGACTCACCAATTATCACACACCTAGATACATTTCTTGAGACAGATAGGGCATACCATCACTTAGTCATAGCCGGGAACTTTAATGTAACATTTGAGTCTCTTGAAGTAACTAAAAGTATAAGTGACTAAGAAGACTCCGAACTAGACATCCCATCGCTGAGTCACAGAAATCCAGTGAAGCACGTGAAAGTAGCTCTCCAAGTAGCACCCTTCACCTACAAACATGGGTTGAGGGCTGTGAATTTCAGTTCCACCTCTGAACTCAAACTACATCACATATACAAGAGGGCAAATAGTAAAACTAGAATAGATTACTTCTTGATTGATGTCCAATTATGGTCAAGCCTAGTGGACATGTGAGTGATAGAAAGACACAATAGTGACCAAAATGCTTTCTCTCTGGAACTAAAAGATCCATTTTGTTCACCCCAACCACCCATGGAACGTACATCTTTCAACTGTCTCTAGTAACGACAGGAATAGAGTTAAATGGCCACAAATACAGTGCAGAAACACTGGCACAAATTTACTCCATAGTTAGTGACTCCCTGATGACCTAAGACACTAATAATGTGGAGGAGCAAGCCAAGGTAGACACATTTAAAATCATAATAGTGATGTAAATACATTCTTTTCTAAAGTCTACAGTGGAAGGGGTAGGATCAGAAATGAAGAAAACAAGTGGGTCCATGAAAATTGTAAACTAGCAAAACTTGCATTAATGGAAGCAATCAAGTCTGGCAAGGAAGACCTCATTGCCATGAAAAGGAAGCCTATAAAAATGCACAAAATGAGGCTTATAGGAATTGGCACCTAGGGCTATGGCAAGACCATTTAGCAGTGGCACACAACAAAAACAGCAAATAATTCTGACATTTATTCGTGAAGATGACAAGACGCCTGGTGGTGGAAGAAAACTTTCACATTCTCCCACAGACCTAGGAAGACAACTTATCTAACTTATATGTAGGCCAGGGGACAATGGTGTAATGCCCAAAGAGCCTTTTAATCTGGAAGCGGATAATGATTTCTTATCTTTCACCATAGACAAAACCTTGGAAGCAATCACAACCACACAGAGGGGGAAAAACCCAGGTTGAGTTCTGATACAGAGGGATCTCTACCTATCAGAACCCCAAATATGGAGTGTATTTCTTAACCACACATATAATGCCATATTAAAAGGGGCAGAAATACCAGACTCCTGGCTAGGTGCCAAGGTCATCCCCATCTAAAAAAGGGAGATAAAAGTGACCCGGCAAATTACATGCCTATAAGCCTCATTGATATGTCCCGAAAATATTCTGCAGCCAAATTCTGGTGAGAATAAATTACTGGATAAGGAAGGGGGATTTACTATCACCCCTGAAGGCAGGACTCAGAGGGAAGACAAGCACTTTAGATCAGCTGCTTCACTTCCTTCTGATCCTATGGAAATATGTGACAATTGGGAAGGGCTCCTTATATGTGGTATTTGTAGATCTCCGTGCTGCCTTCAATTTAGTGCCATGGGGGAAACTTGGACAGCCTGAACAAACTGGGGATCCAAATAAATCTTGTACAAAACATCATGGGACTACACTCAAACAACTATGCTCAAATCAGATGGGTGAAGGAAGTTGGGCTAACAAATCAGATAGGGGTGAGTTTTGGAGTGAGGCAAGGGTGCGTGCACGCGCCAACCCTCTTCATGCTTTAAATAATTGGCTTGATCTCAACATTAACAGGCTGCTCATCTCACGAACACCGATGGGGCTCCAAAACCTAGTGTACAAGTTTGTGAGGGCCTGCATAGACCATGGACTAGAAATCCATGGGTGGAATTTGTGAATTCGCGATACGTGTATTCGCGCAAATTCGTAATCACGATTTGCAAAAATCCGCCAAATTCCCCGAGCTTGCGATTTTTTGTTTTTTGCGACTTCGCAAGTTTTTTTAACAGTTTGGGAACGAGAACTTGTGCATGAGGTCGCAACAGTCACGAACATGTTGTTTCCACTTAACCAGCCTGCTCGCAATGCTTTTTTCCTGTTTCGGGTTGTAATGACGTGCTCGCCTTCGCAATTTTCTGTTTCGGGTCGCAATGACCTGTTCGCGATCGCGGTGTCGCTTGGCCAGCTACCAAAATCTCGCAGCGCACGGGAACAGGGAGGAAAACTCATCAGCGGATGCAGAATCATGGTAAGCCAATGCCACGCGGGCAAGATTGTATTTTTGAAGCGCGAACAAGAAAAAAAATCCACCAACTCGCGAATTGCGGATATTTGGGCAATTTCGCCTGATTCTCGGATTGCGAAATTGCCAAAAATTTGCACATTCTGTGAGCAGAACCAATTTTTCGCCCATACTTACAGAAAACCAAAATTCATGGTTTTTAATCGTCACAAGTCTTTTAACCTTAACATAAAACTGGGCTCAACCATATTAGGAGAGGTGAGACAATTTGATTACCTAGGACTGCAGCACTGAAATGCACTATCATTGGCCCCACAACTATTGAAAAGCCAGTTGTCGCTGCAGCATGTGGGGAAGGCTTTATTAAAAAAAACGAAGGAAGTCAATTTATAGACCATTGATCCCCGCAATCTAAGTATATGAAGCAATGGGACTAGGGGCAGCATGCTCTGGTGTGGAACTCTGGGGAAACACTAATGCAACCACTGTCGAATAAACAGAAAATAATTTCATAAGACCTGTGCTGGAGCTTCCCCGGAAAGCCCCACTAACACCAATGCGCTCAGATCTGGGCATGAAGAGTGTTGCCCATGCAATTTCCCTATGGCCTCTAACTTTTTAGGTGCGCATATGGGTAAATGAGATACCACTGCCAATGAAAGAATCGTTTCAATAAATGATATCACTGGACACTAAAGGTAGTGTCCAATGGCTCAACCACATAGAGCCACCACTCGCAAGATCACTTTATTTAAAATGTAGGTATGGTATCCTTCAAGTTAACAGTTTTGTTGGTAGGTGGAAAAGTGTTGACATCCCACCCAGTTGTCCAGGGTATAAAGGTGTTCTCGAATCAGAAGTCCATTTCTTATTTTTCTGTCCCATGTAAAAACAAACAAGAAGACCTGGCTAATCCCAATCTGTCAAATACTGGCAGCTAATCGTTTAATAGAGATTGTCAGAATCTTGAAAATTGATAGCACAGAATATCTAGTCGTGGGCCTCTCAAGATACTTGCTCCATGCTTTGATGATACATTGTGGAGCATTAAAGAACATCAAACAAGCAGGGAAAAGGTAGTGAGTATGCTAACTGCAGGGAAGACCAATCTTGTGCATGGATGAGTACCATTCAAGGGATTGTAACAGAAAAGAACTGTGAAATATCGAAGGGTTCCCACAGTTTATGCTTTTCTTATTCATTTTGTTAACGCATCTATGCACAAATGTTCATGATATGATTTTTATACGTGATGGCTCAACTAATTATGGTGCTACTTTCATAGTTAACTTGATATTTTTATGTACTTATGACAGTAAGATTCATTGTAATTTATTCTGTATATTCTAATTATAATATGACTTGTACATAGATGTTTTAAATGTATAAGCACTAAGCACTTTATCAAAGAATAGTGTAAGCACAATAACAATTGCTATTGTAAGACCTACAGTTACTTACAAAAAGGAACAGCCAGTGGGGAATGTTATCATGACTGATGAACAAGGAAAAGGTGTCAGACATAGTGCATCTAATTGCATATGTTCCTAGGAGCACCCAATTTGAACTGCTTATCTTCTTTCCCCTCCCCACTACCTGTTTGGGAATGTATCGACTAAATGTACTGTAAATTGATGTGCTTTTTTGGTTCTAATAATGAAATCGAATACAGAATTCTGGTATGTTACTACAATTATATATAAATATACCTATATATATTGATTTTCAGCCAACCCTCCTCATCCATTGGTCTGTTGTTGTGTCATTCACTTTGTTATTAGGCCCACAACATCATATGGCATGGGGCAAATGGCCTTCCCTACCTCAGATGTTGGATAAGTTCACTATGAATGATGGCATTCTGCTGTTGCTCAAGGTGCACTTCCGCACACAAAGTAGTATCCTTCAATGCCAGGGACGACTATGGCAGCCTGTGCTTTTGAGACCAAAAATATTTTTGATTTGGGCCTTTTTTGTTTGTTGAGGGCCCCACAGCTTTCTCAGAAATAAAGCTTTACAGAAACCATGACAAAACAAAACAAGCACTGATAAAGACAAAAGGCTGCCAGCATTTACCAGACCTAGTGTGTTTGTCAATGCTTGCTCCCTTTCAGGGTAGGTAAGTGTGTTTGATGATAGCTGTGTGTCTAGACACAGAATTGAACCAGAAATGTGGCAAGGTTGCCATGATCCCCAATTAAACAAGAAAAAGGCCCTGTGCTTTCTGTGCCTCGATTAATGCTGCCCTCAGGACCTTGGGAATGTAACATTGTCATACCCTAACCTATATTCACGCACCCTCTTGTATCTGGAGTCACACGTTTGCCTATAATGACTTGTAAAGAGGTGTAGCAAGAGCATCTTTAACAATTCAACCTGCATAAAGCTGCTTGCTTGTAGAACATGGAAAAATGTGCCAGGTATTACTGTGGGAAAAGATAAATGCTCAAATGAATAATCACAATGACCAATTCTGTGCGAGGAAAGTTTATTCCATCTTTCTTAGTCAAGAGGCAGTTACATAATGCCTTTCCATCCTCCCAGCTTAACTGCCCTCAGACACTGTACATTGGAAAAACAACACTCTAAATAGAATGTGAACATAACAACACGAGAATAAAATATGCAGAGAATGGAGCATGACCTCCACAAGCACAAAACAAGAGGTGCTCGTGGAAACCACACTCAACTATACAAAACGCATATATAATACATCCTCCCCTTTTTATTATTTTTTTTAAGTATTAATTCATGACATAGTCTTTAAATCTCTCATGAAGATGATGTTCACGTTTTCTCTCTTAGGAAAATCGCTTTCCCAATGTGAACATCCTAGACTATGATTGTAAGAAAAATTATTGTGAGAATTACGTACATAAACAATTTTGTTGCTATTCTTAGGTGAATGAACATTGGGATTCCCCTTGAACAGAGAAATCCTGTTTAGGTTCCAAACACTTCCTCCTTCTATTCTTACCGCATTTTTAACACTTCAATAATTTTTAGGGGATCTGACCAACATTGGGAACCTTTATGAACTTTTTCTTTTCTCTTTACCCGAACAAGATCCCCAACAAAAAATGTTTGTTTGCTTCTAGGACCTCTTTTCTTACCCATAACTTGTTTCATTTTTTCCTTGTAAATTTTGACCCTCTGTTTGACTACATCATAGTCAATAGAAGACAAGTTGTCACCGTTTAAACATTTTTTTTAACCACCACGGGACTAAACACGTGCTTGGTTTGCGTACCCTCAAAAGTTCAAAAGGACTTGCCAACGTAACTGAATTAGGGGAAGTCCTATATGCTAGTATCTTGGATTGCAAAGCATTTCACCAATTAAGACCTCCCTTTATGGATAGTTGGATAGCTTCCTTTACAACACAGTTAAAACGTTCAACCTGACCATTGGCCTCTGGATGGAACACAGCTATTTTTTTATGGATTATGCCACATTTACCAAAAAAAAACTCTATCTTGTTGCTAATGCTTTGAGGCCCATTGTCCATAACAATTTCTTGTGGAATCCCTTCTCTGCAAAAGATATTATCCAGAAACTCAATCACACTTTGAGAATTTACTTCTCTAACCAGCTTGAAAGAGTCAATTAAAACAATACCAAAAGATTCATCTTTGGGAGGAACATGGAAAGGACCAATGATATCTTGACCTAGTTTCCTCCATGGACCATCAGGAAAATCAACAGGATAGGATTCAACATGTAAAGGTACAGCCAACTTATCACTATTTAGACAATCAGTGCACTGGCGTACAAAACGCTTCTCTGATACGTCTTCTAGTAAGAGAAAACCCAAGATGTCCTTCATAACCTAACTCCATATTAGTATTTCTCAAAGCAAAAGGTGGAATCATTTTATCCTGTCTCAAAACTAACCCATTCTCAAAAGCTAATTCATCCTCGATCGAACAAATACCGGTCATTTCACCAGAATATTTCCTTAATTCCGGACAACCTTGCACAATGTATTTCTTAACAGTATTTATTTCAACTTCCTTTTCCATTTCTGGAATCCAAATATCCTCACAAAGAACATGTTTCCCACCATGTATTAAATAAACATCATGTGCAGTAAAAGCTACTTCACAATCATCATCTTAAAGAATATCTTTATTGTCAATACATAACCTGGACATACAGTCAGCATGCATATTTGCCTGCCCTTGAACATACTCTATGTTAAAACTGTAAGATTATAGCCTTGAGGATAGTCTGGCTAGCTGTGCTGACATAGATCTACCACCACCACGAGACATTAAAAATACAAGTGGTTTTTGGTCAGTTTTAATGATGAACTCAGTGCTCCACAGAAAGCTTTTGTGCTCCATACACAGGCAAGTAACTCTCTATCGATTACCGAATAGTTCTGAAGATGATTATCCTCCCCAAAATCACATTCTTATTTAATTCCATTCCTTTATCTTTTCCATTATCTTCAATTAGAAAGCTGCAAGGGAAATTGGGATCATTTATTTGGAATTCTAAAGCCCCGCGAATCGCCTGGAAAAAACTAAGAAGAAGCCTAAAAACAGGAGTGCTGGCTTTTCCAGACTTACTTCTTTACTGCCAGGCGTTTCATTTCAAACACTTTAGACTAATGGCTGGCCAAATAGATCAATCATCTATGGGTCTGCTATTTTCTGCCCTACTACAGGATGTCCCACAGGGATTAGACTATTTTCTCTTTAAGTTTGGGGACCCAACATTTTTACAAAAAGGAAGGCTGAAGATTCTGGGGACAGCCCTGAAAAACTGGGTATTTGTGAGGAATAAGCTGAATATCCCTTACTACGCATCACAGGCCCCTATATGGGATTCACCAGGCCTTCCAGCATGCCTAAATGACCACCTGTCACTGCAATTAAAACAGGCGGGGCTGAATTACTGGGGGGATTTGCAGGAGGATGGACGGCTTTTGAGTTGGGATATGTTTTCCAATCTGACAAGGGGAAATACTATCAATTATCTGGGTGGTGGGCAACAAGGCCAACAAGACCCACAGATAGTAAAATCCCAAATCCTAAATTCGATGTGGTGACGAGAGGTGGCAGGTGGAAGAGCCAAATATCCTTTTGGTACTCAGCGCTGCTAGAGGGCGAAGAAGTGACAGAAGCGGAGGTAAATAAATTGTGGCACAACGCTTTAACATTGGACAGTGGGACCTTTATGGATTTTTGGTACGAATCTTTCAGCATTTTAAACGCAATAATAAAGCCAGCAGCACTAAAAAGAAATCATTTGTACACAATGTACAGGGTCTATATAACTCCAAAGAAACTGGCTAAATATTCCAACATAGCTTACCACTGCCTGAGATGTGGTCACCCGAAAGCGGATGATGTCCACATGTTTGCCGATTGTCCCGAACTAAAAGAATATTGGGGCAAGATAAGTGAATTTCTGGAAAATGTTCTTTCTATGCCCATCACAATCTTTACCCCCACTATACTATCAGGGCTTATTTCGGGTTATAAAGTAAACAATCTCCCCACTAAATTCGTTTTTTATGTTATTTTACTCGCAAGGCGCAAGGCGTGAGATCTGTAGAGCCTGGAAGGACCCAATTCCACCCACTTTCCCAAGCTGCTTACGGAAAATTATGATAACTAGTAAGTCAGATATGGCTTGTGATCCCGAGAGTCAGGTTAATGTTTGGGCGGCCCTGGATGCATGGCATCTTCGATAATTGGTTTTCCCGGCTGGTTCCCTAGACTCCTAAGTAGCATGGGCGCCCACAGGTTGGTGAAAAGGAGTATGGATGGGAAGGTAGTGACTACTTGAGGGTGCAGGCGTACCACCTTGCTTTTGGCCAATTACAACAAGGGTCGGATCAGGACGACCAAAGTGCATTGACGCACCAGTTTCCCATCAAGAGTTCCAATCATGGTATATGAGGATTACCAAAAGAAAAAACAAAGTTTTAATGATGAATTTGGTGCTCCACAGAATGCTTCTGCGCTCCATACAATGGCAAGTAACTCTCTATCGATTACCGAATAGTTTTTCTCTGCATTTGTCAAAGCTCTGGAAGAATAGGCCACAATCCATTCCTTGCAATTGTCTTTCTGTAGCAACACTCCACCAAGTCCTGAATTGCTTGCATCTACCATAACTATGCATTTCTTTCCTGGAATGAAAGGTTTTAAACATGGAGCATTAACAATAAATGTTTTCAGGTTTTCAAATGCTTCAGACATTTCATTTGACCAAACAAATGTAGCATTTTTTTAAGCAACTAAAAGGATCAACTTTAGCTGAATAATTATGAATTAATTTTGCGTAGAATTCAATCAACACAAGGAAGGGAACTAACTGTTCTTCTGAAGTGGGTAGTGGAGCATTAGTAATACTTTCAATATGTTTTTGTTTCGGTTTGATGCCCTCCCCGCTGATTGTGTGTCCTAAATATTCCAGTTCTTTTGCTTTAATTTTGCATTTGTCTAAGGGAAGTGTAAGTCCTTTTTCAGATAAAGCTGCTATGACATTGTATAGGTTACGGTCATGATCATCATCATCCTTACCATACATTAAAATGTCATCCTGGAATGGCACCAGGTAATCCCTCCATAGTTTCTTTTATCAGTCTCTGGAAGACTGAGGTGGTGCTTGACAAACCAAACGGCATGCAGCAATACCTAAAAAGCCCTTCAGGCATGATGAATGCTGTTAAATTTTTAGAATCTTCAGACAGGATAACGTGGTGGTATGCACTTGCTAAGTCAATACACAAAAAAACTTTTGCATCAGCCAGAGTGGAAACCATTTCATGTAGATTGGGAAGAGGATGAGCATCAACCCAAATCGCACGATTTTAGCTGTGCAAGTCTACACATAAACTGAGTTTGCCTGAAGATTTTACTGAAATCACAATCAGGGAAACCCATGGAGAAGATTCTATAGGTTCTAAAATGTCTTCATTGCAAAGATTCTTTAGCATATCTTTCAATTTGTCCCTGTAGGACAAAGGAACATTCCTTACTCTGTGACGGATGAGTATGGAGTTTTCGTGTAATTTAATACTATGGTCAAATCCTCTATATTTCCCAAGTTTGCCACTGGACACCCCTGGAAATATTTTGATGAAATTATCAATGGAGATGGGTTCATGCTGGTTGAGGGGATCAACTGCAAAGATGGGAGTATTGGCTCTGGGATCAATTTTGATACTTAATTCATATTGGTGTGGCACCCAAGAAGAGATTTCCCTGACTTTACAACATACATTTTGCTAAAGGTATGTCGGGCCGAAAATTTTGATATCTGCAGAAAAGTATCCTATTAGGTCAATCTTGTGTCTAATATAACCCCCAGGGGAAACATCAGGTTCAAGAAGGTGTCTGTTGGGCCAGTTTAAAAAAAAAACGTTTGAGAAATAATTGAGAACCAAGCACAAGAGTCAACAAGGAATCTTAAATCAATACCATCAACATTAGTGACACAAGAAGGGAATTTTGAAATACCATCATCACTGCAAACATTGATAAAAGTATTGATCTAATTTTCATCACTGTCATAGGGAACGTCATCATCCTTTACACATTGTATGTAGTTAACCTTCTTAGGATTGGTTTTATAGAACTTGTTAAAATGTCCTTTCTTACTGCACTTAAAACAGATTTTTTCAAAAGCAGGACAAACCTTAAAATTTGCTAAATGACTATTACTTCCACATCTGAAACAAAGGAGTGTTGGGTTGCATCTTTCAACTTTTACATTGGAAATTTTGTATTTGCTCTAATTTTTTCCCGAATAATTAGTCTTCTGATTAAAGTTCTTTTTGTGCTTATCTGAAAAATCGGATTCTCTGTTGATAGTGAATTTATCAGTTTTTTCATTTCCTCTGATTTTTTTAAACAAATTTATCTGAATTTTCAGTGGATTTTGCGATATAAATTGCAGCATTTAATGATAAATCAGAAGTGGACCACAATTTTTCTTGAACTTTCTTGCTATTAGTTCATATTCAAATTTTATCTCTCAATACTCGTTCATATGAAATATGTTCGAAAGCACAAGACACAGCAAGAGACCTTAACGCTGACACATAGTCTTCAATGGATTCATCAGGTTTTTGTTTATGTGAATAGAAAATGAACCTTTCCATGACAACATTTTAATTTTTTTCAAAACGCAAATTGAGTTGTGAAGAAGCATATTGGTAAACATTAATTCCACCAGGATTAATTAAAGCTGGTAAGGTTTTGAATTCTTTTCATCCAAAACCTCCTAAGCAATGTTTTAATAGCGAAAATGTCCTTTCAGGTTCACAATCACCTCCTTCCAAGACCTCAACATATGCAAGAAAAATGGGTTCCCACACTTCCCACGACATTGGTGGTTCACCAGATTATGTGAGGAAAGAAGGGTGTGGTACAATGCCCAACATGTTAATCAAAGCACAAAAAAATAATTGCAATAAAAAAATCTTACAAATTGAAATTTTGATTAAAATGTATGCTTACTGATAAAGATGCTTGTAAACATTTATATTAAATGGTGTTGTTTAGTAGAATAATAATGTAAAACTGTAGTACCTTAGTAAAATAAGAATGTAAAACTGTAGTACCTTAGAATATCCAGATAGTATCTAAACGTTAATATACTTCACTTTTTAGATTATCTGACAGATGGCTGAAAGGAATAATTCTTGTTGTAGATAACTTACTACTGATGCCACTTAAGCAATTGTTAAATAAATAACAGTCGCGTACACAGAAATGAAGGCAAAAATAGTATTTCAGCAATTGCTTAGGAACCAGTGTTGAAGATTAACCAAAATGGAGGCACGTTCGGTAGCAATGCGTGATGATGTCCTTACGTTGGATGTGCACAGCAAGGAATCTTCATATGTAAGATTCAGTAACAGAACGCCCCTCTGTTATGCTCCGCACGCATCAACGAGAAAAGGCTGCTCTGCCCAGGTGCTCGCTCTGCTCTGCCAAGGTGCACACTCCACACTCACAGTTCAAAAGATGCATATAAGACTTGTCACTCACTGCTATTTCCCACGGAATCAAGGTAACTGGATCGACTTTAAAATGGTTAAATGTGGAAGCTTATTTCACTCGACGAACAAATGACCTCGTCTTCAGCACACTCCACACTAAGTAGAAATATTGATCGCAATAAGAGACTGAACCGTCAGCGCTTGAAAAAAAACGCTAGGCACAGTCAATATTCATGCGAAGTAAAATTCAAATTATGAGCAGCCTAACTCACACATCACATAAGTCTTAAAAAGGAATTAAAAACCACTCTCGTAATGTGCCAAAATTCCAAAACTCACAGCGTCCTTGTCACAAGAGCAAATCCATCTGAATATGAAGCGTCAAGCTTCTTAGTGTAAAGGACGTATATTTAAATGTTCAAGGAAGCAATAATTCAATTCCAGTCTCCAAATTCCAAAAGGACATTTCCTCCGTAATTTTCCCAGCTGAATAAATACCTCAATAAGGGGCTCATTAGGATAGCTGATTTTCCGCATTCTCTGGGCCGGCGGAAGCCACCACCGGCCCGGAGGATGCGGAAAATCCGCTGCGGACCCACCAAAGACCCAATGCCACATTAAGATGGCGGTCACATCCTAATTTCACAGGAGGGAACTCCGCAGGCCATGCGGAGGTTCCCTCCTACTCTGGGGTGCATCCGTCCGCGATCCTAATGGGCCCCTAAGTATGGGCAGGTTCGTGCCCCTTCGTCCCCAATGTGGGAAAAGATAAATGCTCATATGAATAATGACAAAGACCAATTCTGTGTGAGGAAAGTTTATTCCATTGTTCTTAGTCGAGAGGCAGTTACAGAATGACTTTCCAACCTCCCAGCTTAACTGCCCTCAGACACTGTACATTGGAAAAACAACACTCCAAATAGAATGTGACCATAACAACATGAGAATAAAATATGCAGAGAATGGAGGGTGACCTCCATAAGCACAAAACAAGAGGTGCTCGTGGAAACCACGCTCAACTATACAAAACACATATATAACAATTACATCAGTCTGAAGTGAGCTGCCTATCATGCTATGATAGGAGGTGTGTCACTATAGAAGTTACTTTTCTTGCTCATTGCATTAGCATTGAAATGCAGCTATAGTGAACTGCACACTGAGAAAGGGCCTATAGTTCAACAATTGTAACTTGTATTCGGCAGCCAATAAATGATGAAGAGAAATTCTCGAATTAATCTGAACCACAAGTAATTCTGTGGTTCCCTACCATTATTTGTTGCATGTCTTTTCTTTATAGAAGTGTACCAAATATATACAAAAAATCGCATGAATTCCTACTTCAACAGGAAAAATCCAGACTAAATTGCTCACCCATTTCAACTCTGAATAGAAGATCAGATAACCCCAGACATCTTTCAGCCTGTACATTGCCTGCACATAATTAGTGAGTGAAATCACAATAGTAGTGAATTCGGACTCACTGTTGGGACCATATCTCTTTGTGCAGTGGTGTTTATCATTATGACCTCAAGCACCATAGAAATAGTTTTTCTTCGACAAGGGTGCTGGTCACGCATGTGGAGGGGCGTGTTAACTGAAGAACTTCTGAAATCCTTATGCACCTCACTGCTGTTTCTTTCAGAATTTGCAATAACCTCCAGATACTGAACACTACTCTCAAGGTCAGTGAGCGGTTAAGCGAGTTAATGAGTAACTGAGTGGATAAGTACCTCAAGTAGCATGCAACAGGTTCGGGTCCTATGGGGTCATGCTATTGCCCATGGGCTATCCTTCCCTATGGGCTGTGCATGAATCGCTCAGGGAAAATAATATTCATTGAGATTTTTGCATATAAAAAGATAAGGAGTTAATTATGTGCAGATGAATTGCTGCCAAATATATTTAAGCCATGTGTTACATTGTGATTTTAAAGATAACAGAACTTTGGATTCTGGGACTTGTGGTGCTGGGTTACATGCTTCAGTATAGGATTAGCCATATCGCCATCTCAGCCAGAAAAGTGGTGCTGAAACAAAAACCTAAGCTAGCTGAAGATGTCAAACAATACGTGGATCCACTTGCTAGCTGCGTACTTTGCATGCTACAATTTTAAACAAAATTGTATGATGATAACAATGGCACTAAAGTCCCAGAATGCACACAGGAAATGGCTAACGTCGCACATGACATGGAGATACCCGACCCTTGTGCATTAGTATATGCAAATTGCCCTTATATATTGACCAGTCCATTTTATTATTCAATGTATTTGTGAATGGGACCTAAATTGCTTCCTGCATTCCAAAAGTGCCCCAGCCACCATGACTCCATCACCAGAAGGAAGCACCTTTTAGCAGCCCACTTCATGTTGGGTGAGTGTTGTTAACCATTACCCTCTTGAATGTTCATCTTTAGAATACTATTTTACTAGGGGTTTCACATTTGAGTTCATTATGGCAGTCCCTGTTGTAAACCCAGAGTTCTCAAGTTGTTCTATGTTGGGTCCGAGTTCCTTGTTCACAGTTGGGTTTTAAGTTGGATACTGAAAATGCTAGTTTTGTTTTTACATTAAAAAGGCAGAATTACTAGAGTGCAGAGTAAAAATCCGAGCTATGTTTGATACTCACGCTTGGCACAGACCTACCTTTAGAAATGTGTGACCTCATACATCACAAATTCATACTTGTAAGATTGTGTCCACTCTATGACAGTGCTTTATGTATATATTTTCAACAGCCCACAATGCTGTTTCAAAGGGCTCCAGAATGCAGTTATGTATGCACAAATATAAAAAGACTACAAAGGCATTCAGACACCTGCAGAAAGTCAAATACATGGCCGTTACATCAAATGGAGCGACCTGAATGGTCAAAGGAGATGAGCAGTTGCTTGCAAATGTTCACGTCTGGAAAGTAGAAGTGTCTTATGAGGGACACTTTCAGCCACCCACAGCTTTCATTTTTAGCTCGTATTTTTAACCTCCTGCTTCAAAATTACAAAAAGTAAACAAGAAGTTGTAGCATGCAAAGTGGTATTGGCAAAAATCTCTCAACTGAATATGTTCCTGATGGGTTAGGGCCAATTAGTTCTTATGGATGTCAATGCTCTAGAATGCCTGGGGTACCAGAAACAGCATCATGTGCCCTATGAACTCAGATGGTATTACAAGGTTGACCTGCTGGTCTGCTCTCATTCACTCAGCAGCCATTAATTGCCTGCTGAAGCCAGGTTAAAATACAAATAATTGAAGTTACAGAAAGTAAATAGGTCTATGTGATCCATGTTTACTTTTTGTTATTGTCACAGCCTTTGTCAGCTCTGATGCCAAAAATAAACAAGGTAGTAACTGTTATACTAATGGCAAGCCAAGGGTACTCCCTGGTTACAGTGCATTGAAGTCAATTTAGGAATGTTATAAGAATTATTTTCAGCACATTCCATTACCCTGACAGACAGAAGAGATTAACCACTACGACAAGTAGCCTACAACTCTTAATTTTGTATATATATATATATATATATATATATATATATATATATATATATATATATATATATATATATATATATATTCACTGAAAAAACCATATGTTTCACAGCAGTTGTAGTTAGGAATTAGCATTTAAAAAAACCTATTAAATTCACTGAAAAAAACATAGGTTTCACACCAGTTATAGTTATCTGGAAATTTTATTCGCATAAAACCATTGAAATTCCCACATTATAGTTAGTTGGACTCACTATAACTTGCGCGTGCAATGCACTGCTGATGACGTCACATATTACATCACTCATGACATGGTCAGTGACATCACTCGTGACATCACTGATGACACCATCCAGTGAATGTGTGTGTTTCTGAAAAATAAATATTAGTGAGCAATGTTTAAATATTTAAATATATGTATTAGTGTTTCACTTTGTGTATAAGTGGCTGCATGGGTTGGTGAGTAACTACATGTGTATGTATATGAGTTATTAGATTTATTTTAGTATCAGTATGAGTGTCTGTATTGTTTAGTGTGGGTATTACTTACAACATTGATGCATGAGTGACTGACTCTCTTTTCGTATGTATTTTGAAGACTCCATATGTGCAGGACTGTGTGGTTGAATAGTGTGTATATGTGTATGTTAGTGAGTGAATGACTGTCTCACTAGTGTCTTTATCAGTAACTACATATGTTCTAATCTAGAATATGTGAATATTGATGCATATAAGTGAGTATATGTGAGAGTAAGAGATTGTAAGAGTTCCTGTTTAAATAAGTATATGTTTCTATAAGTGATTGTTTAAGAGAATAAATATGTGTAAATTTCCATAGAAGTTAGGTGGTAGTGTGTGTACAGCTCTATATGCAAATAAATGGATTTTCAATAGTTTAGTTGCATGTGTGAGTATGTGTGTGAGTAACTTATGGATGACTGTCGGTGTGTAACAGGATGTATAGGTGTATCACTACATATGATGAGTGAGTATACGTATGAGTGATTATATAGAACTGTTGGTAAATGAGTGGATGTGTATATAGATGGTGGAATTACTGAATTGGTTGTTGTAACTGATATGCGTATGTCCATTTTTTTGTAAATTTGAGTTTCTATTTTTGAATATGTGTTTCAAGAGTTACATTACAGTGAAAGGAGGTCTGTCACTCTGTCACAAGGATGGTGTCATCAGTGATGTCATGAGTGATGTCACTGACCATGTCATGAGTGATGTAATATGTGACGTCATAAGCAGTGCATTGCATGCACAAGTTATAGTGAGTCCAACTAACTATAACGTGGGAATTTCAATGGTTTTATGCGAGTAAAATTTCCAGATAACTATAACTGGTGTGAAACCTATGGTTTCTTCAGTGAATTTAATAGGTTTTTAAATGCTAATTCCTAACTATAACTGGTGTGAAACCTATGGTTTTTTCAGTGAATTTCAATGGTTTTTTAATAGCAAATCTCTATAGGTATGAAAAGTAATATTTTTTATAATGAATTTTATATTGTTTAATTATGTAATAATATTTTTTATATTTTTACTTTTTTTTTTTTGCCCCGGAGCGCTCCCGGGGCGCGTACCGGGGAGCGCCCCGGTCAGCGCAATTTTGCAGCGCCCCGGGGCGCGTACCGCCGGGGAGTGTCCCGTTAGCGCTATTGCCGGGAACGAAAACAACATCGGGACGTTTCGCGCAGTGGCGTGATGCGTCATATGACGAACTGCGTAAGCGCACCTGGAAGCATGCAATCGCATACGATCACGCAACGTCTCAACGCGCTTACGCCTCGCGCCCCGGGGTGCGTAGCATAAGCGCGTCAGGTCATGTGATCTGAAAATAACACTTTTCATTGGTGCAGATCAGTTTTGGTTTCCAAATGATGAAAGCCTGGGTCATGTGACTTGAAAATAACACTTTTCATTGGTCCAGAACAGTTTTCTTTTCCAAATGATGAAAGCCCCCACCTTTTTTCCTTATTCTGACTTTGTCATTTGACTAAGGAAAACCTTTTTGGAGTTCTATCTCTACTCTTTACTAGTTTCAAATGGCTACATTAGCAGCAGCAGCTGGAGGATCTGCCCCACCACCACCACCACCTCCATCTAAAAGACCACCAGAAGATTACATTGGTGGTCAAGAGGATGAGGAGGAGAATGATGAAGAGGAGGAACAGAGAAGGGAATGCCTGCCTGAAAATAAACAGCCATACCAACCAAAAGAGCACTTTATTTGGGAGGTCTACAAAATCCCAAGGGGTTTTAAAAAAGTCAACGCTGCAAAGGTGACTTGTTTAATTTGTGGTGTTGAGTTGTCCAGGGGGAACCCTATCAAAAAGTATTCCTTCGGGAATCATACAATGATTCGCCACATGATGCGTTTGCATCCAAACAATTATTCTAAGGCAGAGTTAAGGGACCTCTGCAGTAAGCTACCCCCATCTTCGTCTAGACCCTCAACATCAAAACAACCCACTCCATCGGGTCCAGGGGCAAGAGACACATTAGCAACTATTCAACCTAAGTTTGCCGATTACTAAATTGTGTGCAAATATTGTAACAAGACACTTTGCTATGGTGAGCAAAGTATCGAACTTATCATGGTTGTTGGTGATAACCATAAGTGTCCAAGAAAACCCTAAATGTTCCTGATTTTTTTTTGCTCCAGTTGAGCCATTTACAATTCCCTGTTTTTTGTTTCACCCCATGAAAAATACAAAAAAATATAAAAGTGTTCAGAAAAGCCAAAAAAAGTAAAAAAATTCAAAAAAACAATAAAAAAAATAAAACAACAAAAAGAAGAAAAAAAACAGTTCTTTTCAGAACTACCTCCAATTTATAAAAAAATGCTACATTTTTTGAAAACTCTATCATTCTTTTTTTCCCATGGTACCCTCCCCGGTCCGCTCCCCGGTGCGCGTACCGGGCGCTCCCCCCACGCAAATCGAAAAAAAATATATGTTTTTTGCCCTGCGGGGCCCTTTTATGGCCCCCACATCAAACCTAGGGGGTCAGGGGGGTCCACTCTGCCCCCTTATGGTCATTTCCCCCTTTGTTTTTGCCACCTCTTGTGTCTCGATTTTACCGAGACACAAGATGGCGGCTGCTCCGGACTGTTTGGAATGTTTACAGACACCCGAGAGCCAATCAGCTTTCCGTGCGCAAGTCGTGTGGCGCGCCCGGTGTGCTCCCCGGGGCGCGTACTGGGGCGCGCTTATAGATATATATATTTTTTTGAACCTAAATTACTCAAAATCCACTGGAGCACATATCTTGAGACATAGCAAAGGCACATTGGGCCACCAGTCACTACAATTTTGCCAAGTTTGGTGAAAATCCATTCAGCCATTCGGGCTAAAAGTGAGGCCAACCGCCCTATGGAAATTAACATGAGGAAAACACATTTTGGGACCCCCCTTTTATCTCGGCCCCCGCTTGACGAATCCCCCCCACATTTTCAGGGAAGGAGCGGAGCGGAGGGGGCCACGAACTTGAGAAATTCTCAAAGATTCGTCCACCGGCGCCAAAGTTATTCCCAATAGAATGTTGCGGATTTCCTATGGAAAAAAGATCCTAACTATAACTACCTACTGGCGACGGACAGTAGGTAATATATATATATATATTGGCAATTTCTCCACTCATCCATTCCTGGGAAAATGCAAGGCGCCAGCCCACTTAAGGGACGTGGCGCCGTTAGTGGCAGCCAAAGGGCCACAAGGTAAGGAAAAACCCCTTTTTGGGTCGCACGACCCGGAACGGATAGCGAAGGGTAAAACAGGAAGCGTGTCACCAATAGGGTAGAAGAGACTGGAAGTAGTCTGGAGCGCGAAGCTTAAAAGCCCACGCCTCACGTGAGAAGGCCCTCTTTGTCCACTTGACCTCCCAGGAGTCGGACGTCGCATAAAGAAGTTACAGCAGAACCAGGGTGCGTGAAATCTATCCGACTTCAGGTTTAGGTGAGTGGGCCTGGCAGTGTGAAAGAGTGTGGGAAGATGTTCCATGCGAACGATGCATGAGTATACGGTGGCAAGCGGATCAAGAATGAGAATTTTTGAACACCGCGGCGGGTTGAGCGGCGGGTTGTCGGGTTTCTAAAAGCGTTGGAGCGCGTAAGTTGGAAGGGGTCCGCTGCGGGTTGTGTGAGAAACGGAGCACGTGTCCTTTCAAAAATAAATAACCAACCTGCCCACATAGAAACGCAATATACACTGAACATTTGGGGCAGTAAAGAGTAACTAATCAGCTAGTCCGCAATAGGGCGGGGGAATATCCATCGAAGGCCGAGTACTGGCTTGTTGCAGCGGTATAATTGGCGGGATCAGCGAGCCTACAACGGCTAAATAAATACAGCCTTCTTTCCGACAGGTACAACGTTGGGCAACCCTAGATTAAAGGTAGTGTCATTTGCAAGTGCGCTAACACTTTTTATCTTTAAGTGCAGAATGCCGCCGAAACGGTCAACGAAAGGCAAAGGGGCCACGGCCAAAAGTGATGACTACCTTGCATTGACGGAGCTGCTGGAATTCACAAAGGAGAAAGGCATCGATTGGGCATTAAAAGCAATGAGAGAAGGAGCAAGAGCAGATGCCAAGGAGGAAAGAAGGCGAGGCAAGAGGGTGCGGCGCACGCCAGAAAGGCTCAAAGATGCGGTGAAGGAAAAGCGGCCCAGGGCAGCCGAGTCCCAACCAGCATCCTCAGGTGAGAAGGAGGTGCTCAAGACATTAGACTTGATTCCCAACCCAACGAAAGAGAACAATATCCCTCATCCGGGCCTGGCGCCTGCTGCTAATGCGGAGGCGCCCTGCACTCATACATCTCTGCCTCCTGTAGTCGCGCAGCCTGGTAGCGGAATAGCCCAAGTCTGGGTACAGTCTGGGGGGGTAGCACAATCCCCCGGGGTAGCAGCGACAACCTCACACGGGCAGGCAATTAGTAATTGCCCTACTAGCGCAATGGTATTTTCCACAGCTTATCCGGAAATTGTAGGACCGGGGGTTATGGGCCCAGCCCAAAATGTAGTTACTTTGTCCACTCAAGGGCAAACACCAAACACCGGCGCAAATATGGCAGGGCCAGCGATTCATCAGATTCAGGGTGGGCCGGTGCCGACGGGGCAGCATTCATTAGCTTACAGCCCGTTGATCTATGGTTCCTCATCCATGACTCTATCACCATCTGCAGAGATCACATGGCACGTGCCCGCAGACACTAAAGAAAAGATTCTACGAGGGGACAATATTGACGTGTTCGATCTCATCAATGCGGGTGTAGTTCCTGGTAAGACTAGGGAAGGCAAGGAAGGAGAGTACAAGCAGAAAAAGGTATATGTTGAGTGGTCTATAAAGAATTGGATTACAGGATTCGCCATTTATGCTGCCATCATGGTAGTGAGATACCCCGCGTTGGCCCCCCAGATAATCAGTTACATATCGGTGATACATGGAGCGGCTTCTGAGTTCCCAGGCACAGGGTGGTTACAATATGACACCAAGTTTAGGCAAATGAAGGCAGTGCATCTCGGGATAGCGTGGGACCAACGGGAGATTAATGTATGGCATGCGGTGTTTTATTCCTTTGCACTGCAAACAAGGCTTCTTACCCTTCAAACAATCAGTCCTTTCGTAGCGACAAGGGGGCAGGAGATAAAAACAGGCCTGCTGGATGTATAACAAAAATGAATGCACTAGAGGGGCTACATGTAGGTTCAAACACTGCTGCTCCTACTGTGGGGGCTTGACTCACCCAGAGGTCAGGTGCTTTAAGAAGTCAGGAAGACCAAGAGAGCAGCCGGTCCCAACCCCGGCCAAAGGGAAGCCACCCCAGCCATCCGAAAAATCTGCCAACTTCCATTAAGACGCATGTCCTGACACACCTCCTTAGCAACTACGACAATCTGCAAGAGGCTCAGTTCCTACATAATGGTTTTATATCCGGTTTTTGTATCCCGTCTTCAGCCACCCCAACCAGTGTCCCCCCGCGCAACCAGAGCTCGGTGCTGCAAAATATGGAAGCAGCAGAAAATAAGATAATGAAAGAAGTTGCCCTGGGGAGGGTGGCGGGTCCCTTCAGTCAACCTCCAATACCCGATTTGGTTTTCTCCCCACTGGGGTTAGTGCCTAAAAAAGAGAAAGGGAAATTTTGCCTGATAACAACTTGTCGAGCCCCCCAGGCCTATCTGTTAACGACAAGCTTGACCCAGACCTTTGCACGGTCCGTTATACAACATTTGACACTGCAATTTAAAGTTGCAGGACCTGGGTGAAGTGGTCTTAATGGCCAAATCCGATATCGAGGCTGCATTTAGGCTCCTGCCAGTGCATCCGGAGGATACTAAGTTCTTGGGTTTCACCTTCAGGGGAGATTACTTCATTGACCTGTGCATGCCAATGGGCTGTTCAATCGCGTGCGCAGTATTCTAATCTTTTGCCAGGTTTTTAGAATGGGCAGTGGAGCAATTCCTTTCAACGGATAAATCCCATGCAGTGGTACACTACCTAGACGACTTTCTATTCCTTGGTCCTCAGGGTTCACAGTCATGCAGGAAGGCCCTGCTGGGATTCCAGCACCTGGCTGAAGCCCTGGGGGTTCCATTGGCAGCAGAGAAGACAGAAGGGCCGACCACTTGCCTGACATTCTTAGGCATATAAATCGACACAAGAGAAAGGGGTTTGTAGGCTACCCAAGTCAAAGGTTTCTGCCTTCAAGGCTAATTTCTAATTTCTAATTTAAAACATTTCTAGAGCGCAGCGTACACCTTGCGGTTTCTTGGCGCTAGTAGGGGTTCGGCAGCTGAGGGAAAAGACCAGAGGGAAAGGTATGGAGAATTAAGCGGGGAAGGCCTGATTAAAGAGGAAAGTTTTCAGGTCTTTGCGAAAGGAGAGATACTGGGTAGCAGAACGGAGATGGTCAGGGAGGGAGTTCCAAAATGTTGGAGCCAGGGTGGAAAAGTTGGACCCACCCCACTTTTTGCGTGTAAAGCGTGGGATCTGAAGAAGGGACTTAGAGGAAGACCGGAGCTCTCTTGCGGGAACATAAGGTTTTATTAATGAAGAGATGAAGGCGGGGGCAGTGCCCTGGCGGGCCTGGAAGACCATGCAGCCGGTCTTGAAAAGGGAGCGTTCTTTTACGGGAAGCCAGTGAAGCTCCCTGAGAAGGGGGGTGGAGTGGTGATGACGTGGGAGGCCATAGACCAGTCGGGCCGCCTGGTTCTGGATCATCTGGAGTCTTCGCAGGCTGTATGCAGGGATGCCATGATAGAGAGCGTTGGCGTAGTCCAGCCGCGATATCACCAGGGCGGCCATGATAATCTTAAGTGCCTGAGGGGAGAAGAAGGGGGAGACAGAGCGGATGGTTCGGAGAGTGAGGAAACAGGAGGAGACCACAAAACTGATTTGTGAATGGAGGGTGAGCTGATTATTCATTTTGACACCCAGTGTTTTGACCGCGGTTGAAGGGGAAGGTGCGGGACCAAGAGAGGGGGGCCAGAAAAGGGAGTTCCAGGGGCTGGATGAACCACCGGTGAGAACCAATTCGGTTTTATCCGGGTTCAGCTTAAGGTGGTTGTGGTTCATCCAGTCCCTGATGAATGTCATTGTTGACTGGAAGTTAGAGACAGAGAGAGAAGAAGAGGACAGATCAAAGATGAGCTGGAGATCATCCGCGTAGTTGTACATGGTGACCTCCAGCTGCTGGAGTGCGAAGATAAGAGGAAAGATATAAAGATTGAAAAGTAAGGGAGAGAGAGAGGATCCCTGGGGGACACCACAAGTGACAGGGAGAGGAGTGGTAGTGAAGTCGCCTAGCCGGACCGCCTGGGTGCGGTCCCTCAGAAAGGAGGAGAGCCAAACCAGAGCTGATCCCCGATTCCGGCCGCCTTGACACGGGAAAGTAAGATGGTATGGTCCACCATGTCAAAGGCGGCGGAAAGATCAAGGAGGACCAGTGCCTGGTATTTGTTATCATCCATACCCTTTCTGAGGTTGTCTAAGACTGAGACCACGACCGATTCGGTCGAATACCTGGGACGGAAGCTGGCCTGGCGGGATGCCAGCCCCCCATTCGCCTCAATATGGGCGCTGAGTACCGCGGTGACGTGGCGTTCCATCACCTTGCCCAGAAAGGGCAGCAGGGAGATGGGGCGGTAGTTGGCCGAGATGGAAGGGTCCGCGCCAGGTTTCTTCAAGATGGGCACTATGGTGGCTGCCTTTAGCACAGGGGTCACTACACCCTGTGCTAGGGAGCTATTGAGGAAGGCGATGGGGGGTTCAGGACAGCCGGAGTAAATTTGCTGCAGGATTCGTGCCGGGCAGACGTCCGCCGGAGACCCCAACTTCACTTTGGGGAGTATCTCCAGAAATGATTCCTGAGTGAGGGGGGGAATGGAGGTGAGAAGGCATTGAACGGTGGGGGGGAGGGATCAACAAAAGCAGACGAGGGTGGTGGGATGGTAGCCTTGATGGTTACGATCTTGTCCAAGAAATAAGTGTTGAGTTGATCACAAAGAGGCTGGGATGGAGGAATTTGGGGTGGGGTTCGGTCTGAGAATGCCAGGTCATTCACTATGCCAAAGATTTCTCTGGGTTTATTTTCAGCAGACGTTATTTTTGTTGAGAAGTAGGTGGTTTTTGCGGCGAGGATTGCTGTTTTGTATTTGGCCAGTGATGTGAGAAAGTGGGTTTTTGATAAGGGACAGTAATTTTTCCTCCATTGCCTCTCCGTCCGTCGGGCGCTCAGTTTAAGCTCTTTCAGGTGGTCGTTAAACCATCTGTTGGAATCCTTAGGACCTATTGTGGTCTGCTTAAGGTCAAGGAAGGTCACATTACATCAGCTGCAAGTCTTGTTAGGACAACTGAACTTCGCCTTGAGAGTCATCCCGATGGGCAGGAGATTCTTTAGGAGCATGGCAAGGGCGATGTCGGGGCTCCGCGCAAAACACCATAGGGTTAGGCTATCAGACGAGGTAAGGTATGACTTGAGCACCTGGAAGGACTTCCTAGACAATTTTAATGGGTCTGTGATATGGCGGAAACCGGCCTCCTCGAATGCAACCTTGATCTATTCACAGATGCGGCAGGGAGCGTAGGCTTCGGGGCGATATTGGGTCCCAAGTGGTGCATGCAGTATGGGCCGGAGGAATGGACACGGCAGGGTGTGACACGCAATGTTACTTTCTTAGAACTGTTTCCCATAGTAGTGGCACTGCATCTGTGGGGGGAAATGCTAGCAGACAGGCGCATTGTTTTCTGTTCAGACAGCATGTCAGTGGTGATGGCGATTAACAATCAGAGAGCAACTTGCACATGGGTGCTACGTGTATTGAAGAACTAGTGTTGCAATGCCTGCGGCGCAATGTACATTTTACTGCAAGACATGTTCCGGGGGTAGACAACCATGCCGCTGGCGCCTTGTCCCGTTTTAGGTTGGCAGACTTCCGCGCACATTGGCCGCAAGCAGACAGAGAGATGACGGACTTCCCAGTTGGGCTATGGAAGCTTGGTGCCCCGCAGCCCCTGAATTGATAACTGCATCATTGGCCCCCAAGACTAAGAGTATGTATGAGAGGTCGTGGCAGTTTTATGAAGAGTACCTAAAAGGGGCAGGTTTAGCTGATGTTTTTTCACCCTTGAGCGTGTTAGGCTTCAAAGTGTATCAGAGGGACAGCGGGAAATCAGTGGCAATGATGAAGAGGCAACTGTCGGCGTTAGCATTCTACGCTGGCTTAGATCCAACAAAAGACCAGAGAGTGAGGAGAGCTGTGAAGGGATGGGAACGTTTAGCCCCTGGGGCGAAGGATTCAAGAAGGCCTATAGACGTGGCCAGGCTGGTAGACATCCTGGAGACCCTGCCTAAGATTTGTTTTCCCCCTTACGAAACCCAGCTGTTTAGGGTAGCTTACGTGCTAGCGTTTTGTGGGGCACTCAGGATCTCGGAACTGCTGCCAGCTTCTAAGGCGGACAAAGAGGGGGGCTTACGGTGCGGAGACTTGATTGAGGCAGGAGGCGTCTTGAAAGTCAGAGTACGTAGATCAAAGACAGATCCTCTGAGCAAGGGGACGTGGATACAATTAGGCAGTGTGGCGGGGGTGTTGTACTGTCCGGTTAGACTGGCAGGGGAGTTCTTGCACATCAGGCCGCAGGGGAACGATGACAGAATCTTGTTGCATAGGGACGGTTCCCCCCTCACTAGATTTCAGTTCACAATGGTAGTAAAGCGGCTCTGACTAGGTTAGGTGTAGACTCTACTGACTTCACATCTCACTCATTCCGTATTGGGGCGGCTACTAAAGCGACAGGGCTTGGGCTCCCCGAGGAAACTATTAGGAGGCTAGGGCGCTGGAAGTCAGCGTGTTACGAGCGTTACGTTAGTCCGCAACTAGTTTGAGTTTAGGAGCGTGCCTCCCTTATTGTACATTGTTAGTACTGACCGTTGTTTCATTTCAAATTTTTGCTCTAGGTACCACACTCAAAAGACCCCAAATATGTTGGTGCGGCAACTCCTTTATTCGCAGGGTGGGGTTGGTCTTCCCGAGTTTGCTGGAAAGAAAGGCGCTGGAGGCCCAAGGGTTGGACCACCATTGGGTGGGGGTAGGGGGCAACATTTAGCCGACGCCCCCGACGACCTGCGGGCAGCCATGAACAGAGGCATGCCTATCCCAGATGTACTGGTGTTGCATTGTGGAGGCAATGACATGATCCCGGCGGGAAGAAGGGGTGTAAAAGAATCATTGTTCACTGCGCTGGCAGCTATCAAGAATATGTTACCGAATGTCATTTTGCTATGGTCCGAAGTCATTCCCAGGCAGGTATGGGTGCGGGGCGCACCCCGAAGGCTGTGAATAAGTCGGTGAAAAGGTTGAACCAGTCAGTGGCGGAAATACTTTAGAAATCGAGCATTGATACGATCAGGCATAAACTAATACAAACCTCTAGGTCCAAACTGTACGCTAGGGACGGAGTGCACCTCTCAGAGGCGGGCAATGAACTTTTCATACAAACAGTGTTAGGGGCCATTTCGGAAGCTCTTGAGCACAGGGGGGGAGGTTGAGTCCGCCAGTAAGCGCCTCGTCCTGTGGCGGGGTCCTGGGCAAGAGGTATCACAGGGACTCCTTTGGTCAGTGCCATTTATTACCCCAGAACGGGTCTTAAATATCATCATAGGCTCCGGGCTGGCGGGAGATTTGGGGTTGACCTGCTGGTGGCTCTGGATTCTCTAGCTCTACCCTGGAAGCCGTTGGGTGCCACAAGTGGTGGCAGTTTATTTACCTGCGGCTCTGTTAACTGGAGGGTGGTTACATTAAGGAGAGCAGGCTAACTTGGTTGTGGCCTGCTGGCACAGCCCGAAGGTCAAGCAATGCCCCGTTGGAGAATGGGCTGTAAATAGAATGAATATATACATACGTGTGAATATTAATATTTGAACAACTGTGATGTTGATAAACAAGTTTTAAAGTTTACAATAAAGAAATGAGACCAATGGAGTAATTGGTCTTGAACTGTAACTTTAAAAAAAACATAAACACTGCGGAAACCAAACTGGACCCAGGTGTCTCTATTAAAGGGGGAGGAAAACGTATCTGGGGTGTGTGCACTTTGTATGCCATCTATGAAGAAGGCGGACCACATCCTACGAGGCAGAAGGTATTTATTTATTTCCTGCTCTGCTGCGACGCGTTTCGAGCACCTCTGTGCTCTTGCTCACACAAAATTTAGGCAGCATTGTATACCTTATAATTGTGTTTTTCAACGGCCCACTCCTTGTGCACATAATCACGTGATGCACTCTAGCATGGACATAGAAGACATAATCCTTTCTTATGCCATGTTGTTTAAACTTTGCAAATAAATACAACTTTCAATATTATTGCACTACTTGCTCGATCTACTTTTTGATTATAACTGCATTTACTTAATTGTAAAATTGACTCATACTCAGCATAAATGCCTGAATCTCTTGGTAAAAACACAGATAATATATATACTGTATTTAAAAAAAACTATAAATATATGTCAACATATGTCTTAATAGATCTGCACCAATACCGTAAAATTCATAAATATAATTTCATATATTAAAAACTATGAATAAATCTCATATGTACAATATTTCATCTCCATATAATTTACATTGGATCTATGTACAATACTATGTGCAAATTTAATTGACCAAATTAATGATTTTTCCACAGTTTCTTATGTTTTTTTACTAATGTTTTACCATGTTTTTCCTTTTAGAATTCCAGAGTCAATGCACTGTAAATTGCAAATCTTTGTGAAATCTAAAGTTCAAACTTACTATAGACCGTCTACAGTGCTAAAAAGATACCATAAAGTGCTCAATGTGCTGGACAAAATTATTTCAAATAACCCTTAAACTCATACAATCCAATACATTAATTTAAAATCATTTTTGTTGCTTCTGGAGGTCTATTTAATTCATTTTTCTTAACCAGTTGCATCAGGCCAACAATCAAATATATCTGGAGATATAAATCGTAATACTATATACAGTTTACTGACCATCTATTTTACATCTCTAACTAAAATTCACTGGGCTATAAAAGATAATGCAGATCTTCGGTATTATTCAATCCATTAGGACTTTTACTGTCTAACTCAAGTATAGTTCGAGTTTCCAATCTTCTCAACAGTTTCTACCTATCTCCTCCTCTTCATAACGGTGCTACAGCATTAATTACAAAATAAGTAAGGCAGTTCAAGTTGTTATTATGAACTGCCTTGAAATGCCTTGCTACGGGGTATGCCGCATCGCTGTTGACAATGGCCCTGAGATGCTGAAATATTCTGGCGTGCACCTGCAGCTTCGTACTACCGACATAGCGCAGCCCACAGGTGCACGCCAGAACATATACAGCAAACTCAAAGCGGCAACCATAACTCCCTTTAATAGCAATACGTACATCGGAGAAGGGAGTTGTGTAATGGGTTGTATTTACTCCAAATCTGCAATCCCTGCATGATAAACATTTGAAAAAAACCTGTTCTTTGTGTAAGCCATGTACCAGCAACTTTAATTTCTGGAGTTGTTCAATATATATATATTCACTGAAAAAAACACAGGTTTTAGGGGTGTTATAGTTAGTTGGACATTTCACTCATTCAAACCATTGAAATTCCTCCTTTATAGTTAGTTGTACTAACTATAACTCATGCGCCCGCAAACCACTGATGATGATGTCGCATATTACATCATTCATGACATGGTCAGTGACATCACTGATGACATCACTGATGACATTATCCAGTGAAAATGGTTTTCTTCGATGTATAAGTGTCTGAATGGAGGAGTTAGTAGCAATGTGATTGTCTAAGTGACAAATTTAAAGTGTCTCACTAAATATATGGGATAGTGATAAAACTGTGTGAATTCCTGTATCACTCTATCTCTTGTTGTGTAAGAAATAAGTATGGGTGGAAAATCCGTTCCGCTCGCGGATTTTCGGTAAATTCGCAATCCGCGAGATTCGCGAATTTCCCGCAAAATCAGCAAATCCGCGAGCAGCGGATTTTATGGCTTGCTCGCACTGTTCGCGTGAGTTCGCGGCTTCCCAGTTCAACTTCGCGAATAAGCGCTAAATTGCAGAAATACGATCTTAGCAAAACTGAAACTACTTACCAGGTTCAAAAGTTCAAGCTCATCATTAGTAGCCATTTCCTGTAGTGCTTCCTGAGGGGCCCCTCCAGAGTTCAGTTGCCTACTTGCAACTATTATGTGACCCTGCTCTGACCCTCAGAATAGTTACACATATGCCTCAAAGGTCCTGAATTACAGCTAAGGGAGACAAGCAGGAGCCAGGCTGGAAGTTCAAATCCAGTGACACATTAATCAGCCCCTAATTCATTATTGTCAGTTGGGGCAGGGCAGGTGTTGTAACTAATTTTGCAACAATGAAAGCACTTAGCAAGTGCAAAAGATCACTAATCAGGAAGCACTAAGGAAGCAGGTGCCAGCTAAAAAAATATTCTGTGACACATTAATCAGCCCCAAATTAATTCAGGTCACTTGAGGCAGGGAAGGTGTGCTTTGCTTTGCCACAATAATGTACACTGGACAACCAGAGGGTGCTGTGATGAAACAGAGGGTGGCATGGGTGAGCCAGAGGGTGGCATGTGGTGACAGAGGGTGGCAGTGATGAAGAAGAGTGTCCCAAACAGGCTGGACACGTAGAAACAACAAGTTCGCAAAACTTGCGACCCGACAGGTAAGTTCGCGTTTGCGAAATTGTACAAAAACCCTCGCGACCTGGCAGAAACCCGCGCGAACACACAAAAAAAAAATTCGCAAATTCCCGAGAATTCGCGGATTTTGCGGATTGCGAGTTCGCAAATCCGCAAAATTCGCGAACGCGAGATTCGCAAAATTTGCCCATGCTTAGTAAGAAACTACATAAGTTGGTTACTAGCTATGTGAAAGTCTATATTAGTTATTAATTAGTTAAGTGAGTATTTGGATGGTATAGTGAATGAATGTGTGTGTTCGGGTGGGACATGTATGACTGTCCAAAGATGTGTAAATAGATCATTTAGTATATATAGGAGGTTAAGAGTGTATGTGGAAACAGTTGTTTGAGTGAGTGAATATCTTTATGGGTGTAGTGATGAGTAAATATATTTATGAATGATATTTGTCTAACAAACTAGAAATATAAAAGGCAGTGTATGTGACAACTGTTGTATATAAATAAGTGTACCTAAGTCTCAGTGATTATATGAGTGACTGTATGGATAACTGTATACTTGTAATAGTGATTTTATAACACACTAAGTATGACTTACTATCTATATGAATAAATTAAGTGGTGTTTGTGTAAGTGTGTCGCTTATTACATTTTAGTATAATCAATTGTTTGCATAAGTGAGTAGAATATCTTCATACGTGAATAGGATATGTGCTGGTGTGTAATGTTGATGTAGGTGTATAAATATATTTAATTGTGTTCTATTGATCTTTGTTAGCATGTATGAGTGAATCTATAGGTAAGTGTTTAGATGGTTGTGTAGATTTAGGAATCGCTGAGTTTGTTTTTAGAAACTTGTATTGATGTGTCAATGGTTTCAAATATGGTACTCCATATTTTATAATGAGTGTTGAAAGGTTATACTAGTATATGATACAATGTATCAGATTGTCACATAGATGATGTCATCAGTGATGTTATCAGTGATGTTATCAGTGATGTTAGTTGAGATGTCATCAGTGATGTCACTGACCATATCATGAATGATGTAATATGTGACATCATCAGCAGTGGTTTGCGGGCGCACCTGTTATAGTTAGTACAACTAACTATAACGGGGGAATTTCAATGGTTTTGTACAAGTGAAATGTCCAACTAACGATAACACCCCTAAAACCTATGGTTTTTTCAGTGAATTTCTAAAGTTTGTTAAATGCTAATTCCTAACTATAACATGTCTGAAACCTATGTTTTTTTCAGTAAATTTCAAAGGTTTTGTAAATAACAATTTTTAAATGTATTCTTATATTTATTTTTTGATACTGATTTACTAAATTTGTTTAAACTATTTATTTTTAGATATTTTATTTTTTTAAATTACATTATACATTAGATTACAAAGCAGACTTTCTCAGAATGATTTACTTCAGTTTAAATACTTTGCAAATAGGCAATAGAGTTTTAAGTACAGTAGTTACAGTTGTTGCAATTGACAACACAATTTCAAACACAATGCAACATTGAGCCGAATGGGAATTTCTAGGTAAATGCAATTAGTTAATTTATGGATTACTTTTGTAGCCACAGGACTGGATCCTAGATTCAGTCCTGGGATATCTCCTTTAAACAGTTGAGTAAAAGCGTTTTGGTTAAATGAGTAATTTGTAAGGAATATTACTGTATTTAAAAAGTTGACACTTAGAAATGTTTTCACATAGAATCACCAATGTTATCCTATGTGAGGAAATTTACTTAGCAAGTAAGTAGTGTTATTGTTACTTTTTCTTACTCAGTGGTGGATCCAGGTACAAGTACTGGTGCATCTCCTGTAAACAGTTGAAAGAATGCGTTTAAGTCATACATGTGATTTTTAAGGAAAATTAGCAGTTTGTAAAAATAAATACTTAGAAACGTGTCTGGTGAAAACCATACAATTGATTGCTATAGAAGGAAATACAAGTTACTGGTAAGTATGGTTATAATTACTTTTCAGGATCAGTACTGGGCTCAAAGATGCAGCACTGAGGTCTTTCCTGATAACAGGTGAGTAAATCAGAATTCGTTGTTCTGATGATTTTGGGTGAATATTTTAAAGTTATAAAACTCCACACTTAGAAGAATTTCCAAGTGAAACCAATCAATGTTAGCCTATGGAAGGAAATTTAAATACTGGTAAAATCGAAATTATAGTACATCCAGTAAGCTTGATAAACTATTTGGGACTCTTCACGCATGCCACATTACTTCAATGTAAGGTGCACTGAGACAGCGCAGGCGCGTGTAAGGAGAGCAGACACAGATAGAGGAACAGCAACAGACAGACAGAACCTGTCTATATCAGCTCCCTCGTGACGTAGGAGGGTACACAGATAGATAGGGGTCCACAGATGGATAGAACAGGTGGGCACCCGATATCCGAACCCCATCTGTGTGTGTACCCCCTAGGAGTTGCCTTCACTTTGCGCATGCGTGTTTGTGGTAACGCATGCGTGTTAATATTGTGCATGCGGACATATGCCCCACAATCTAGCCGTGTACCCGTAACGTATTTCATTGCATTTGCGCATGGTCAAATACAACATGCCCAATCGCAGCTCTCATACCCAGTGACATCATGCTCAACTAATCATAGTTCTGCAAAGCATTTATAACCTTCCAACCTTCTTGAACTTTTCCTATTCTGCAGTCACAGCCCTGCAGATAGTGTTCACTCCTTGCATCGCGTTGCTGAACTCTAAATTTTCCTATCCAGCAGTCACAGCCATTGACAGTGTTCGTATTCACTTCTTCGTAGGTAAGCACTTTTTTTAAGGGTAATTAAGTTAATTAATCTGGCCGATCTTACCGCGTCAATGCAATATTTTGTTCGATTTGGCAATGCTGTTTTTAAGCACGCTTTCCTGCTTTTTTATATAGTGAAACTTGACTTCCTAACCTTTGTTTCTGTGCAAATCACATAATCCTGCCGCATTTCTTTATTTTGACAAGCGCCACATGGCTGTTCCCCCCAGCAATGTGCCACGTGCTGTTTAAGTTAATGCGATATAGTTTTTCTCATGTAAGTAGTGCGTCACGTGCCCTATGCATTGCAAAAGTAATGTTTTCGGCAATGCTGTATTTTAACAAGGTTTCAAGCTTTTGTATGTGGAATAACTTCCTTTGGTAGCCGCTGTTTCTGGGCAAATCACTTAATCCTGCCACCTTTCATTATTTAAGTAGTGTGCCACGTGCTGCTTCCTCCCCATGCACAGCAAATGTAATCGATTGGCCACTGTTGTATTTTACCACGCCCTCCATGTTTGTTAATAACGTTAAGTTTTATTTCCTATCCTTTGTTTGTGTGCATATCACTTAATCCTGCTGTGTTTCTTTAATTTGCCAAGCGCCACATTTGTAGGGCAGGTTTTATCCTGAACTATCCTTAACACACACTGTCACATTCATTCAGTCATTACCAAGTCCTGGTTTGTTTCAGTTACAAATGACATTTCAGGACAAGTAAATGCCAGAGACAAAGCTGCGTCTCATTACAGTCGCATACATAAATACTTACATACATACATACATATATACAGGAGAGGATACATTAATTCTTCTTCCTAGTACATTTAAAACGAGCTAACATTGATAAAAAAGGCAGCACAGTTTACATTCCCTTTTTACCTCACAAGTACTGAGCTGTCCATAACACACACTGTCACATTCATTCAGTCATTACCAAGTCCTGGTTTGTTTAAGTTACAAATGACATTTCAGGATGAGTAAATACCAGAGACAACGTTGTGTCTCATTACCGCCTCATACTTAAATACATAAATACAAACATACATACAGGAGAGGTTACATTAATTCTTCTTCCTAGTACATTTTAAATGATCTAACATTATTAAAATAGGCAGCACAGTTTACATTTCCTTTTTACCTCACAAGTACTGACCTGTCCATAACATACACTGTCGCATTCATTAAGTAATTACCAAGTCCTGGTTTGTTTAAGTTACAAATGACATTTCAGGATGAGTAAATTACAAGACATAGCTGTGTCTAATTACAATGTCATACATTAATACATACATACATACATACAGGAGAGGTACATTAATTAATCTTCCTAGTACATTAAAAACGATTTAATATTATTAAAAAAAGACAGCAAAGATTACATTTCCTTCCTACCCTTTTTACCTGACAAGTACTGACCTGTCCATGACTTCCACTGTCACATTTATTCAGTCATTGCCAAGTCCTGGTTTGTTTAAGTTACAAAGGACTTTTCAGGACGAGTAAATGCCAGAGACAAAGTTGTGTCTCATTACAGTATCATACATTAATACATATATACATACATACATACAAACATGAGAGGATACATTAATTCTTTTTCCTAGTACATTTAAAACAATCTAACATTATTGAAAAAGGCAGCACATTTAAAATTTCCTTTTTATATCACAAGTACTGACCTATCCATAACACACACTGTCACATTCATTCAGTCATTACCGAGTCCTGGTTTGTTTAAGTTACAAGTGATATTTCAGGACGAGTAAATGCCAGAGACAAAGTTGTGCCTCATTACGGTCTCATACATAAATAGATACGTACATACGTACATACAGGAGAGTATACTTTAATTCTTCTTCCTAGTACATTCAAAATGATCTAATATTATTAAAAAAGGTAGCACAGTCTACATTTCCTTTTTACCTCACTAGTACTGAGACATCCATAACACACACTATCACATTCATTCAGTCATTCATTGCCAAGTCCTGGTTTGTTTAAGTTACAAATGACATTTCTGGCTGAGTAAATGCCAGAGACAAAGTTGTGCCTCATTACAGTCTCATATATAAATAGCTACGTACATACATACATACAGGAGAGTATACTTTAATTCTTCTTCCTAGTACATTGAAAACGATCTAGCATTATTATAAAAGGCAGCACATTTTAAATTTCCTTTTTACCTCACAAGTACTGACCTGTCCTTAACACACACTGTCATATTCATTCAATCATAACCAAGTCCTGGTTTGTTTAAATTACAAATGACATTTCAGGAAGAGTAAATTTTAGAGACATTGTTGTGTCTCATTACAGTCTCATATATAAATACATAAATATCTACATACATACATGCATATAGGAGAATATACTTCAATTCTTCTTCCTAGTACATTTAAAACGACCTAACATTATTTAAAAAAGGAAGGTCAGTTTACATTCCCTTTTTATCTCACAAGTACTGTCCTGTCCATAACACACACTGTCACATTCAGTAAGTACTTACCAAATCCTGGTTTGTTTAAGTTACAAATTACATTTCAGGATGAGTAAATGCCAGAGACAAAGTTGTGTCTCATTACAGTCTCATACATAAATACATACATACATACATAAAGGAGAAGATACATTCATTCTTCTTCCTATTACATTTAAAAGGATCTAACATTATTGAAAAAGGAAGCACATTTAAAATTTCCTTTTTATATCACAAGTACTGAGCTATCCATAACACACACTGTCACATTCATTCAGTCATTACTGAGTCCTGGTTTGTTTAAGTTACAAGTGATATTTCAGGACGAGTAAATGCCAGAGCTAAAGTCGTGCCTTATTACAGTCTCATACATAAATAGATACGTACATACGTACATACAGGAGAGTATACTTTAACTCTTCTTCCTAGTACATTCAAAATGATCTAACATTATTAAAAAAGGCAGCACAGTTTACATTTCCTTTTTATCTCACAAGTACTGACCTATCCATAACACACAATGTCCCATTCATTCAGTCATTACCAAGTACTGGTTTGTTTAAGTTACAAATGACATTTCAGGACGAGTAAATTACAGAGACATAGTTGTGTCTCATTACAGTCTTGTGCATAAATACATACATACTTACATACAGGAGAGGTACTTCAATGCTTCTTCCTAGTACATTTAAAATGATCTTACATTATTAAAAAAGGCAGCACAGTTTACATTTCATTTTTACCTCAAAAGCACTGACCTGTCCATAACATACACTGTCACATTCATTCAGTAATTACCAAGTACTGATTTGTTTAAGTTACAAATGACATTTCAGGATGAGTAAATTACAGAGACATAGTTTTGTCTCATTACAGTCTCATACATAAATACATACATACCCACATACAGGAGAGGTACTTTAATTACTCTTCCTAGTACATTTCAAACGATCTAACATTATTAAAAAAGGCAGCACAGTTTACATTTCCTTTTTACCTCACAAGTACTGACCTGTCCATAACATACACTGTCACATTCATTAAGTAATTACCAAGTCCTGGTTTGTTTAAGTTACAAATGACATTTCAGGATGAGTAAATTACAAGACATAGCTGTGTCTAATTACAATGTCATACATTAATACATACATACATACATACATACAGGAGAGGCACATTAATTAATCTTCCTAGTACATTAAAAACGATTTAATATTATTAAAAAAAGACAGCAAAGATTACATTTCCTTCCTACCCTTTTTACCTGACAAGTACTGACCTGTCCAGGACTTCCACTGTCACATTTATTCAGTCATTGCCAAGTCCTGGTTTGTTTAAGTTACAAAGGACTTTTCAGGACGAGTAAATGCCAGAGACAAAGTTGTGTCTCATTACAGTATCATACATTAATACATATATACATACATACATACAAACATGAGAGGATACATTAATTCTTTTTCCTAGTACATTTAAAACAATCTAACATTATTGAAAAAGGCAGCACATTTAAAATTTCCTTTTTATATCACAAGTACTGACCTATCCATAACACACACTGTCACATTCATTCAGTCATTACCGAGTCCTGGTTTGTTTAAGTTACAAGTGATATTTCAGGACGAGTAAATGCCAGAGACAAAGTTGTGCCTCATTACGGTCTCATACATAAATAGATATGTACATACATACATACAGGAGAGTATACTTTAATTTTTCTTCCTAGTACATTCAAAACGATCTAATATTATTAAAAAAGGTAGCACAGTCTACATTTCCTTTTTACCTCACTAGCACTGAGACATCCATAACACACACTATCACATTCATTCAGTCATTCATTGCCAAATCCTGGTTTGTTTAAGTTACAAATGACATTTCTGGCTGAGTAAATGCCAGAGACAAAGTTGTGCCTCATTACAGTCTCATATATAAATAGCTACGTACATACATACATACAGGAGAGTATACTTTAATTCTTCTTCCTAGTACATTCAAAACGATCTAGCATTATTATAAAAGGCAGCACATTTTAAATTTCCTTTTTACCTCACAAGTACTGACCTGTCCATAACACACACTGTCATATTCATTCAATCATAACCAAGTCCTGGTTTGTTTAAATTACAAATGACATTTCAGGAAGAGTAAATTTTAGAGACATTGTTGTGTCTCATTACAGTCTCATATATAAATACATAAATATCTACATACATACATGCATATAGGAGAATATACTTCAATTCTTCTTCCTAGTACATTTAAAACGACCTAACATTATTTAAAAAAGGCAGGTCAGTTTACATTCCCTTTTTATCTCACAAGTACTGTCCTGTCCATAACACACACTGTCACATTCAGTAAGTACTTACCAAATCCTGGTTTGTTTAAGTTACAATTGACATTTCAGGATGAGTAAATTGCAGAGACATAGCTGTGCCTAATTACAGTCTCGTACATAAATACATACATACATACATCCAGGAGAGGATAAACAATTTAAAAAAAAAGAAAAGGATCTAACATTATTGAAAAAGGCAGCACATTTAACATTTCCTTTTTATATCACAAGTACTGACCTAGCCATAACACACACTGTCACATTCATTCAGTCATTACTGAGTCCTTGTTTGTTAAAGTTACAAGTGATATTTCAGGACGAGTAAATGCCAGAGACAAAGTTGTGCCTCATTACAGTCTCATACATAAAGACATACATACATACAGACAGGATTCATTAATTCTTCTTCCTAGTACATTTAAAATGATCTAACATTATTAAAAAAGGCAGCAAAGTTTGCATTTCCTTTTTACCTAACAAGTACTGAGAGGTCCATAAAACACACTATCACATTCATTCAGTCATTACCAAGTCCTGGGTTTTTTAAGTTACAAATGACATTTCAGGATGAGTACATTTCAGAGACATTGCTGTGTCTCATAAAGTCTCAAACATAAATACATAGATACATACATATATACATACATACATGCATACAGGAGAGGATACTTCAATTCTTCTTCCTAGTACATTTAAAACGATCTAACAGTATTAAAAAAGGCAGGACAGTTTACATTCCCTTTTTACCTCACAAGTACTGTCCTGTCCATAACACACACTGTCAGATTCAGTAAGTACTTACCAAGTCCTAGTTTGTTTAAGTTACAAATGACATTTCAGGACGATTAAATGCCAGAGACAAAGTTGTGCTCATTACAGTCTCATACATAAAAACATACATACATACATCCAGGAGAGGATACATTAATTCTTGTTCCTAGTGCATTTAAAAGGATCTAACATTATTGAAAAAGGCATCACATTTAAAATGTCCTTTTTTTATCAGAAGTACTGAGCTATCCATAACACACACTGTCACATTCATTCAGTCATTACCGAGTCCTGGTTTGTTTAAGTTACAAGTGATATTTCAGGACGAGTAAATGCCAGAGCTAAAGTTGTGCCTCATTACAGAATCGTACATAAATAGATACGTACATACATACATACAGGAGAGTATACTTTAATTCTTATTCCTAGTACATTCAAAATGATCTAACATTATTAAAAAAGGCAGCACAGTTTACATTTCATTTTTACATCACAAGTACTGAGCTGTCCATAACACACACTATCACATCCATTCAGTCATTACCAAGTCCTGGTTTGTTTTAGATACAAATCACATTTCAGGACAAGTAAATACCAGAGCCAAAGTTGTGTCTCATTATCGTCTCATACTTAAATACATAAATACATACATACATACATACTGGAGAGGATACATTAATTCCTCTTCCTAGTACATTTAAAACGATCTAACATTATTAAAAAAGGCAGCACAGTTTACATTTCCTTTTTATCTCACAAGTACTGACCTATCCATAACACACACTGTCCCATTCATTCAGTCATTACCAAGTACTGGTTTGTTTAAGTTACAAAAGACATTTCAGGACGAGTGAATTACAGAGACATAGTTGTGTCTCATTACAGTCTCATAGATAAATACATACATACTTACGTACAGGAGAGGTACTTTAATTATTCTTCCTAGTACATGTAAAACGATCTAACATTATTTAAAAAGGCAGCACAGTTTACATTTCCTTTTTACCTCACAAGTCCTCACCTTTCCATAACATACGCTGTCACATTCATTAAGTAATTACCAAGTCCTGGTTTGTTTAAGTTACAAATGACATTTCAGGATGAGTAAATTATAAGAGATAGCTGTGTCTAATTACAGTATCATAAATAAATACATACATACATACATACAGGAGAGGTACATTCATTATTCTTCCTTTTATTTTTTATTGAGTTTTCATTTGGCAGCGGTACATAAAGTAACAATACAATACAAAGCATAGCAAAACAGAGCAAACAGACAAAGTGCTACTCTTCTTAGTACTTATTCATACAAAATCAAAGGTTAAGTACTAGAACCACTCACGTGCCAGTCCATTTTGAGATAGGAGACCATAGTTTTCGACCAAATGTTTTCTTAGTAATGCCTTTGATTTTATATAATGCTGCTTCCAAATAATACATTGATAATAGCTTAGTTTGCCATATAATAAAATTGGGTGGTTCTATATTAAGCAAGCCCGATGTTATACAAAAACGGTATGCAGACATGCAGACAAACATAAATCCTATATCCGTATCAGAAGTCATATTTGCCACATTTTCATCACAACCAAAAATGACCATTGATGCTGTTAATTTGACTTGATTATACAGTTCTGCTGCCAGAAAGTGCTCTATATCTGCAATAAATCGCGCCAATTTCAGGCAGTCAAAAAACATATGTACAGCATCAGCCCCGTGTAGATTACAGCGGCTGCAATTTGTCCCTCACCCAGCACTCCATTTTGCTACCTTCCCTGGTGTATAATACAGCCCAAAAACAGACATATAAAGCTGGCTGATAAGCGACCCGTTCAATAAGACATTTTTTGCAATTGCTAAACTTCTCTCAATATTTACATTTTGAGTATTTATTTTGCTCTGCCATTTAATCGCTATGGCCTCCAAATCATCCTCCCTTTGTTCCAAAATTAATTGATATAGAGGTCCTATTCTGTGTCGCCTTTTAATTGCTTCAAGAATATCAATACTCCCCAAGGAAATTAAAGAACTTGAGACTTTCTGTAAACAAAAACTGCGTACGTGCAGATATTTAAAAAAATCGGCACGAGGTATATGATATGTATTCAATAGATGATCAAATGAGACAAAATTGTTATCTATAAATAAATCTCCCAGTTTCCTAATACCTAGAGTGTTCCAGTTATGCATTACCCCATCATTAAATCTCTGGGAGAATAGAGCAGTTCTGTAAAGGAGTATACCGATTCAAGTTGGTGCTCTCCCGAAATTTCTTTTTGATAGATCGCCAAATCAAAAAAGCTGTTTCTAGTGTCTTAAATTTAGTTTTTTTATAGTAACTCAGCTCTATTATCCAATTTAGACACTGCTTAGCCTCTGTGCCCAGAAGCATTTCATAAATTGGTGGAGATAAAAATTCCTCTATAAAGACATCCGGTAATAAAAGAACATCCATGTCTTGCATTATTGCCATCCAGTGATATAATTGAAAGTTTGCAATGCCCCAACCCCCTTTATCACAAGATAGATAGACAAGCAGCTTTTAAGTGCTCTCCTAACACGGCGATACCCCTATAAAAATCTGGAGCACATTCTCTCTATACGAGCAAAGTACCCTGAAGATATTAACAAAGGTATAGCACGAAAAATGTATAAGAACTTTGGGAAGATTAACATTTTAATCACGATACTGCGGCCAAGTAAAGACAGCTTCAAATTTTTAATTCTTTCCAAAGTTCTGTTTGAGGATATAATTACAGGATCCAAATTAGTAGGAATAATATCCTCGATGGTAGCTGTGATTTTAATCCCAAGATACGTGGCTTCTTTGTCTATTTTCATATTCTCAGGTCGCCCTGCCATCGAGTGTATAAGCTGAGTTTTATCAATATTCAGCCTATATCCTGATAGACGGCCAAATTCTTGAGCCGATTTTCCAATAATAGGTAATGCCGTATTGAGTTCAGCTGTAACCACGTCAATATTGTCGGCATAAGCGCAGACTTTTACATCCCAACTGTTTAGCTGTACTGGTTTGATTGCCACATACCTTTCCAGATTTCTTATAAATGGGTCAATATACAGAGCAAATAACAAGGGGGAGCAGGGACAGCCCTGTCTCGTCCCCCTTGCTATTTGCACTGGCCCCGACAGTTAGCCTGAAATCCGAATGACCGCTGTCGGGTGAACGTAAAGTGTTTGCGTTGCTTTGATAATTCTTGCAGGGATCCCCATCTTTACCAGCACAGACCACAAGAAGGGCAAGTTGACCCTGTCGAACGCCTTTTCGGTGTCCAACAGGGCCACCCAAACCGGAGAGCCAGTCCCCTGCACCCAGTCCAGCAAAGATATTATTCGCCTAACTTGGTCAGTAGTGCCTCTACCATGTTGTCTTCTGGAGACAAGCCCTACCATTAAATCATTAACCATTAAACCATTAAATCATGTCAGTAGTGCCTCTACCATGTTGTCTTCTGGAGACAAGCCCTACCATTAAATCATTAACCATTAAACCATTAAATCATTTAACCGATTTGCGATCAATTTTGAGTAAATTTTACTGTCAGTATTCAACAAAGAGATTGGTCTATAAGACCCCATCTCTTATGGGTTTTTTCCCATCTTTTTAAAGATAACAATTGTTGCTTCTGCCCATGATCGCGGAGCTAACCCAGCGAAGGCCTGGCTGCAAACATCCAACAATTCTTTTTTTTAATTGTTCCTCCTAGTACATTAAAAATTATCTAACATTATTAAAAAAAGGCAGCAAAGATTACATTTCCTTCCTACCTCTGTTACCTGAAAAGTACTGACCTGTCCATAACTTAGACTGTCACATTCATTCAGTCATTACCAAGTCCTGCTTTGTTTAAGTTACAAATGACATTTCAGGACGAGTAAATTACAGAGACATAGTTGTGTCTCATTACAGTCTCATACATAAATACATACATACATACAGACATGCAGACAGTATTCATTAATTCTTCTTCCTAGTACATTTAAAACGATCTAACATTATTAAAAAAGGCAGCACAGTTTACATTTCCTTTTTACCTCACAAGTATGACCTGTCCATAACACACACTGTCACATTCATTCAATCATAACCAAGTCCTGGTTTGTTTAAGTTACACATGATATTTCAGGACGGTAAATGCAACGGACAAAGTTGCGTCTATGTTGTTATGTTATGTTATGTTATGTTAATATAGTCTTTTGTAGCGCACGGCTACTCCATAGAGTGTCCCGGCGCTTTTATTGACAAACCTGCAACAGAGAAAAACACAACACAGTAAAATAAAACTGACCAGGCAGAAAAAAAAGAGCAACCTAAAGGGCAAAAAGCCTAGTTTTAAGGCCCTTCCTGAAGTTCAGCAAGTTAGAGGTGCTGCGCAATGCTAGGGGCAAAGTGTTCCAAAGCTGTGGGGCCAACAGCTTAAAAGAGCGGCCTCCGAAACGAGCCCTTTTTACTTGTGGGACCACTGCAAGGAACAGTGATTCAGACCTCAGAGATCTGGCCGGGTGGTAAAAGGCAAGCCTCTTTTGGAGATATTTTGCTCCTGAGGCGTGGAGAGCCTTATGGGCCAAGGTCAAAGCCTTAAAAACTATCCGCTTCCGGATAGGCAGCCAATGGAGCGACTGCAAAAGACCGGAGACTCTGGCTCGCCTATACAGACCAAAAATGTCCCGTGCGGCAGAGTTCTGGACCACCTGCAGTCTTTGCAGGAGATATTCCGGCAGGCCGAGATATAGGACGTTGGAATAGTCCAATCTTGAACCTATTAAGGCCTGCGCCGTCGTCTTCCTGTGATCCTCTGAAAGCAGAGGAAGGAACTTACGGAGCATCCTGAGGAGGCCAAAACATGTTCCCGTAAGACCAAGGATCTGAGATCTTAACGTCAGACCATTGTCAATCTTGATCCCCAAGTTTTTTGCTAGCTGGGACGAGCCCGCTGGAGGGAACATGTTAACCGGCCACCATTCCTGCCAATCTGGATCGGATGGACAGCCGAAGAAGAGTACCTCAGATTTATCTGAGTTGCACTTGAGGCTGTTAAGCTGGAACCATTTAAAAACAGCCCTAAGGCACTCACGGATACTCTCTCCATCAAAATCTTCTTTCCTGCACGTAAAGAGGAGCTGGGTATCGTCGGCATAGGAAACGATCTGGGCCCCAAAAGACTCCGCCAGTGCCGCCAGAGGGGTCATAAAGATGTTAAAAAGAGTCGGGCTCAACACAGAGCCCTGTGGAACTCCGACTCCCAAAGGCGGCATCACGGCAGAGCTAGGTGGGACCCAGACCATTTGTCGACGGTCAACCAAGAATGATTTAAACCAGCTGAACACCATCCCCCTCAGACCGATCTCATGAAGTCTGGCGAGGAGACCCTCATGGGGGACGGTGTCAAAAGCCGCCGACAAGTCTAGCATTACGAGCATAGCTTTGCCCCCCGAATCCAATGCCTCTTTAATGGCTTCAGACACCTCCAAAAGCGCCATCTTGGTGCTTAAATTGGGACGGAAGCCAGATTGAGTAGGGTGCAGCAGATTGTACGATTCCAGAAAGTTGGAGAGCACGGTGTGCACATGCTTCTCCAAGATCTTGACCAGTGCAGAGAGAAGAGAGATAGGCCTGTAGTTGGCCAGGGCCTCAGTTTCATACATAAATACATACATACATACAAACATACAAGAGAGGATACTTTAATTCTTATTTCGAGTACATTTAAAACGATCTAACATTATTAAAAAAGACAGCACAGTTTACATTTCCTTTTTATCTCACAAGCAATGAGCTGTCCATAACACACACTGTCACATTCATTCAGTCATTACCAAGTCCTGGTTTGTTTAAGTTACAAATGACATTTCAGGATGAGTAAATGCCAGAGACAACGTTGTGTCTCATTACCGCCTCATACTTAAATACATAAATACAAACATACATAGAGGAGAGGATACATTAATTCTCGTTCCTAGTACATTTAAAATGATCTAACATTATTAAAAAAGGCAGGACAGTTTACATTCCCTTTTTACCTCACAAGTACTGTCCTGTCCATAACACACACTGTCACATTCATTCAGTCATTACTAAGTCCTGGTTTGTTTAAGTTACAAAGGACATTTCAGGACGAGTAAATGCCAGAGACAATGTTGTGTCTCATTACAGTCTTGTACATAAATACATACATACATGAGAGGATACATTAATTCTTCTTCCTAGTACATTTAAAACTATCTGAAATTATTGAAAAAGCAGCACATTTAAAATTTCCTTTTTATATCACAAGTACTGACCTAGCCATAACACACACTGTAACATTCATTCAATCATAACCAAGTCCTGGTTTGTTTAAGTTACACATGACATTTCAGGATGAGTAAAATTCAGAGACATTGTTGTGTCTCATTGCAGTCTCATACATTAATAGATATATACATACATACATACATACATACATGAGAGGATACATTAATTCTTCTTACTAGTACATTTAAAATGATTTAACATTATTGAAAAAGGCAGCTCATTTAAAATGTCTTTATTATATCACAAGTACTGACCTATCCATAACACACACTGTCACATTCATTCAGTCATTACCGAGTCCTGGTTTGTTTAAGTTACAAGTGATATTTCAGGGCGAGTAAATGCCAGAGACAAAGTTGTGCCTCATTACAGTCCCATACATAAATAGATACGTACATACATACATACATACAGGAGAGTATACTTTCATTTTTCTTCCTAGTACATTCAAAATGATCTAATATTATTAAAAAAGGCAGCACAGTTTACATTTCCTTTTTACTTCACAAGTACTGAGATGTCCATAACAAACACTATCACATTCATTCAGTCATTATCAAGTCCTGGTTTGTTTAAGTTACAAATGATATTTCTGGCTGAGTAAATGCCAGAGACAAAGTTGTGCCTCATTACAGTCTTATACATTAAAAGATACGTACATACATACATACAGGAGAGTATACTTTAATTCTTCTTCCTAGTACATTCAAAACGATCTAACATTTTTAAAAAAGGCAGCTCAGTTTACATTTCCTTTTCACCTCGCAAGCACTGACCTGTCGATTACATAAACTGTCACATTCATTCAGTAATTACTAAGTCCTGGTTTGTTTAAGTTACAAATGACATTTCAGGACGAGTAAATTACAGAGACATAGTTGTGTCTCATTACCGTCTCATACTTTAATACATAAATATATATATAACACATGAGAGGATACATTAATTCTTCTTCCTAGTAAATTTAAAACTATCTAAAATTATTGAAAAAGGCAGCACATTTAAAATTTACTTTTTATATCACAAGTACTGTCCTGTCCATAACACACACTGTCACATTCATTCAGTCATTACTAAGTCCTGGTTTGTTTAAGTTAGAAAGGACATTTCAGGACGAGTAAATGCCAGAGACAATGTTGTGTCTCATTACAGTCTTGTACATAAATACATACATACATGAGAGGATACATTAATTCTTCTTCCTAGTACATTTAAAACTATCTGAAATTATTGAAAAAGGCAGCACATTTAAAATTTCCTTTTTATATCACAAGTACTGACCTAGCCATAACACACACTGTAACATTCATTCAATCATAACCAAGTCCTGGTTTGTTTAAGTTACACATGACATTTCAGGATGAGTAAAATTCAGAGACATTGTTGTGTCTCATTGCAGTCTCATACATTAATAGATATATACATACATACATACATACATACATGAGAGGATACATTAATTCTTCTTACTAGTACATTTAAAATGATTTAAAATTATTGAAAAAGGCAGCTCATTTAAAATGTCCTTATTATATCACAAGTACTGACCTATCCATAACACACACTGTCACATTCGTTCAGTCATTACCGAGTCCTGGTTTGTTTAAGTTACAAGTGATATTTCAGGGCGAGTAAATGCCAGAGACAAAGTTGTGCCTCATTACAGTCCCATACATAAATAGATACGTACATACATACATACAGGAGAGTATACTTTCATTTTTCTTCCTAGTACATTCAAAATGATCTAATATTATTAAAAAAGGCAGCACAGTTTACATTTCCTTTTTACTTCACAAGTACTGAGATGTCCATAACAAACACTATCACATTCATTCAGTCATTATCAAGTCCTGGTTTGTTTAAGTTACAAATGACATTTCTGGCTGAGTAAATGCCAGAGACAAAGTTGTGCCTCATTACAGTCTTATACATTAAAAGATACGTACATACATACATACAGGAGAGTATACTTTCATTCTTCTTCCTAGTACATTCAAAACGATCTAACATTTTTAAAAAAGGCAGCTCAGTTTACATTTCCTTTTCACCTCGCAAGCACTGACCTGTCGATTACATAAACTGTCACATTCATTCAGTAATTACTAAGTCCTGGTTTGTTTAAGTTACAAATGACATTTCAGGACGAGTAAATTACAGAGACATAGTTGTGTTTCATTACTGTCTCATACTTTAATACATAAATATATATATAACACATGAGAGGATACATTAATTCTTCTTCCTAGTAAATTTAAAACTATCTAAAATTATTGAAAAAGGCAGCACATTTAAAATTTACTTTTTATATCACAAGTACTGACCTAGCCATAACACACACTGTCACATTCATTCAGTCATTACCGAGTCCTGGTTTGTTTAAGTTACAAGTGATATTTCAGGACGAGTAAATGCCAGAGAAAAAGTTGTACCTCATTACAGTCTCATAAATAAATAGATATGTACATACATACATACAGGAGAGTATACTTTAATTTTTCTTCCTAGTACATTCAAAATGATCTAATATTATTAAAAAAGGCAGCACAGTTTACATTTCCTTTTTACCTCACAAGTACTGAGATGTCCATAACACACACTATCACATTCATTCAGTCATTACCAAGTCCTGGTTTGTATAAGGTACAAATTATATTTCGGGCTGAGTAAATGCCAGAGACAAAGTTGTGCCTCATTACAGTCTCATACATTAATAGATACGTACATACATACATACAGGAGAGTATACTTTAATTCTTCTTCCTAGTACATTCAAAACGATCTAACATTTTTAAAAAAGGCAGCTCAGTTTACATTTCCTTTTCACCTCACAAGCACTGACCTGTCGATTACATAAACTGTCACATTCATTCAGTAATTACTAAGTCCTGGTTTGTTTAAGTTACAAATGACATTTCAGGACGAGTAAATTACAGAGACATAGTTGCGTCTCATTACAGTCTCATACATAAATACATACATACATACATTCATACAGACAGGATTCATTAATTCTTCTTCCTAGTACATTTAAAATGATCTAACAATATTAAAAAAGACAGCACAGTTTACATTTCATTTTTACCTCACAAGTACTGACCTATCCATAACACACACTGTCACATTCATTCAATCATAACCAAGTCCTGGTTTGTTTAAGTTACACATGACATTTCAGGATGAGTAAATTTCAGAGACATTGTTGTGTCTCATTACAGTCTCATACATAAATACATACATACATACTTATATACATACATACATGCATACAGGAGAGGATACATCAATTCTTCTTCCTAGTACATTTAAAACGATCTAACATTATTAAAAAAGGCAGGACAGTTTACATTCCCTTTTTACCTCACAAGTACTGTCCTGTCCATAACACACACTGTCACACTCATTCAGTCATTACCAAGTCCTGGTTTGTTTAAGTTAGAAATTACATTTCAGGACGAGTAAATGCCAGAGACAAAGTTGTGTCTCATTAGAGTCTCATAAATGAATACCTACATACATACATACAGGAGAGGATTCTTTAATTCTTCTAACTAGTACATTTAAAACGATCTAACATTATTAAAAAAGGCAGTACAGTTTACATTTTCTTTTCAACTCACAAGCACTCACCTGTCGATAACATAAACTGTCACATTCATTCAGTCATTACCAACTCCTCGTTTGTTTAAGTTGCAAATGACATTTTAGGACAAGTAAATTACAGAGACATAGTTGTGTCTCATTACAGTCTCTTACATAAATACATACATACATACATACATACAGACAGGATTCATTAATTCTTCTACCTAGTACATTTAAAATGATCTAACATTATTAAAAAAGGCAGCACAGTTTACATTTCCTTTATACCTTACAAGAACTGACCTGTCCATAACACACACTGTCACATTCATTCAGTCATAACCAAGTCCTGGTTTGTTTAGGTTACAAATGATATTTCAGGACGGTAAATGCAACAGACAAAGTTGTGTCTAATTACAGTCTCATACATAAATACATACATACATACAAACATACAGGAGAGGATACGTTAATTCTTCTTCCTAGTACATTTAAAACGATCTAACATTATTAAAAAAGGCAGCACAGTTTACATTTCCTTGTTATCTCACAAGTATTTACCTATCCATAACATAAACTGTCATATTCATTCAGTCATAAGCAAGTCCTGGTTTGTTTAAGTTAAAAATGACATTTCAGGATCAGTAAACTTCAGAGACATAGTTGTGTCTCATTACAGTCTCATACATAAAAACATACATTCATACAGACAGGATTCATTAATTCTTCTTCCTAGTACATTTAAAATGATCTAACATTATTAAAAAAGGCAGCAAAGTTTACATTTCCTTTTTACCTCACAAGTACTGAGCTGTCCATAACACACACTGTCACATTCATTCAGTCATTACCAAGTCCTGGTGTGTTTAAGTTACACATTATATTTCAGGACGAGTAAATGCCAGAGACAAAGTTGTGTCTCATTACAGTCTCATACGTAAATACTTACATACATACATACATACATACATACATACATACATACAAACATACAGGAGAGGATACTCTAATTCTTCTTCCTAGTACATTTAAAACGATCTAACATTATTAAAAAAGGCAGCACAATTTACATTTCCTTTTTATCTCAAAAGTACTGACCTATCCATAACACACACTGTCACATTCATTTAGTCATTACCAAGTCCTGGTTTGTTTAAGTTACAAATGATATTTCAGGACGAGTAAATGCCAGAGACAAAGTTGTGTCTCATTACCGTCTCATACGTAAATACATAAATACAGGAGAGGATACTCTATTTCTTCTTCCTAGTACATTTAAAATGATCTAACATTATTAAAAAAGGCAGTACAGTTTACATTTCCTTTTTACCTCACAAGTACTGAGCTGTCCATTACACACACTATCACATTCATTCAGTCATTACCAAGCCTTGGTTAGTTTAAGTTACAAATTACATTTCAGGATGAGTAAATGTCAGAGCTAAAGTTGTGTCTCATTATAGTCTCTTACATAGATACATACATACATACATACAGGAGAGGGAACTTTAATTCTTCTTCCTAGTACATTTAAAACAATCTAACATTATTAAAAAAGGCAGCACAGTTTACTTTTCCTTTTTACCTCACAAGTACTGACCTGTCCATAACAAACACTGTCACATTCATTCAGTCATTACCAAGTCCTGGTTTGTTTAAGTTACAAATGACATTTCAGGAGGAGTAAATGCCAGAGACAAAGTTGTGTTTCAATACAGTCTCATACATACATACATACTTACATACATACATACATACATACAAGAGAGGATACTTTAATCCTTCTTCCTAGCACATTTAAAATGATCTAACATTATTAAAAAAGCACCACAGTTTACATTTCCTTTTTACCTCACAAGTACTGAGCTGTCTAGAACGCACACTATCACATTCATTCAGTCATTATCAAGACCGGGTTTGTTTAAGTTACAAATTACATTTCAGGACGATTAAATGCCGGAGCCAAAGTTGTGTCTCATTACCGTCTCATACTTAAATACATAAATACATACATACATACAGGAGAGGATACATTCATTCTTCTTCCTAGTACATTTAAAACAATCTAACATTATTAGAAAAGGCAGCACAGTTTACATTTCCTTTTAATCTCACAAGTACTGACTTATCCATAACACACACTGTCACATTCATTCAGTCATTACCAAGTCCTGGTTTGTTTAAGTTACTGTCAGGATTTAACCAGGAGCAAACAGGCATACGCGTCCTGGTTGTAGCTTTAAGGTTAAGCATTGTTGTACTCTCCAGTCAGTTGGAACCAGTTAGTGACAGGTTCCTTAGCATATTCTAAAATGCACTGATCTTCAATTTTTCACACTCCCTAACATGGCGGCGCTTTCAGCTCAGTTAACGCACTAGCCTTGTACTGGCGTTAGACAGGTTGATTGTTGTGCGCGCTCACCTGTTCTTCTGCGCACTTCAACTGAAGTTTTCTGCCGGTGTACACGAGAGTTCCTGTCTGAGCCACAGTATGTTTCCCTGCCTGGCAATTTCCTGAAAAGTCTTAAGAAGCTAGAAGTTTGGCATTTCCAGATGTTCAGTAGCGAGATGTACACTTGCATTTACATTCTGCAAGTGTTTTGCCAGAGTATTTAATTTCCTGAATGTGCGAGTTTTTATCTCGCTTTCAGCTGCTTGTTTTCTGGTGAGGTGACTTAATTAATTATTCTGAGAAAGGTCAGTGCTAGTTGAACTTTGTCTGCCAGAGTATTCCTTTCCAGTTAATTACAGAGTTTCATATTTCTTCACTGCAGAATTAGTAAAACGTAAATCTTTTCTGCAGGAGTTCATACTGAGACAAAAGACTATTTATTTGGCACCAATTTATTCAGTGGGGCTCAGATTTTCAGCTCCTTGCAATTTAGTTCTGGGGACTTGTAGTTAGGCGCTTTCCCAATTCTATTTTCTCAGTCCTCTCAAAGACTTACTAAGACCCTAATCAGTTTACAAATTATATAAAAGTTATTCAGTGCTTGTAAAGACTCAGCAGAAGTTTTCTTCAAAGTCATTGTTTGTTTTTGGTCCTATTTTTGTAAGCAAGCATATAAATAGATATATATAAATCATTCTTACCACCTTTATCAGCTTCCTGCAACTCCTCTTCGAAGACTACTGCCTAAAGAAAGAAGAGAAAGAAAAGGTGCAGTTAGACATTTCAATCCTGAGATTATGGAAGTCATTGATTTAAAGCTTGCAGAATATATGTTAAAAGACAGAAGCTAAATTCCACACATACTAAGGTAATACTCAGACCATGAAGCATGTACATCTATATATCTATGAGACAAGGGGTCATTAGAGAGTACAGAACTGTAGTAATTTGTGCTTTTTGTTGCAGGTGCAGATTATTCACCGAGTTAAGAACAATCAGTGAAGACACCAGTGTGTCAGTCTCTCTTTCTCTCCCATTCCCCTTTCCCCCATGGTTCTAACATCAGAGCGATTCTGGTTTAGAGCTTTTGGGGAGTCAGGAAAATTTCAGCGAGGTTACATTCGGTTCCTGTGGAGCATTCTGAAACAGGTACTGATTCTGACAGATTGAAGTGCCAGTTGTCAATCTCTACCCGAGCAGAATGGCTAAAGGTTTCGATGTCAAGGTGTTGTCATCCATTTTAGAAGGATTACAAAAGCAATTAAGTGAAACTAGGGAGGAAGTGAGAAAATCTAATCAAGAGGCTAGTTATTTAAGACAAAGAATAGATGAACTCGCAAATAGTCCTAGTCCAGATTTTAGTGGGCAAAAACCCTCCTCTTTTTCACCAACACCATCGACTTCTGAATTAACCACGCAAGTCATCCATGCCATGTCCCCAACCATTCCTTTAGCTTCCCCTAAAGGTTTCAGGGAGAACCACATAAGGCTCAGGCTTTCCTCATACAGTGTTTGTTGCATTTTTTGTACAAACCCATTATTTTTAAAGAAGATCAGTCAAAAGTGGTGTTCACGCTGTCTTACTTGAGTGGAGATGCAGCTGCCTGGTCCACGCTGTTAGTTTCTACCAATGACCCGGTGTTGTCCAACTTTGAAGAATTTAAGGCTGAGTTTCTATGAATTTTTGACCGCAGAACCATCCCCCAGACCACGGACAATGAGTTGTTGGATCTGAAACAAGGGAATAGAGAGCTAGTGGCTTATTTAGCTCAGTTTATTTTACTCATTGTAGAAACCAATTGGCCATAGGCAAAGCGAGCTGCCATTTTTTAAAGAGGTCTTTGAGATGAGTTAAAAAGATGTGCTTGCTCAGATTCCAAAGAGACCAAGAGATGTGTCAGAATTAATTGACCAGCGTCAGTCTGAAAGAAGATGTGAACGACGGAAGGAAACTCGGCCGTTTCCCCCCAGATTTGACCGGAGTAGAGCTGAAGCATCAAAGCCCAGTGAAGTTGGAACCCCTGAAGAACCCATGCAAATTGGCACTGTGTGGGGGCCTTTGAGTAAAGAAGAACGTGAAAAAAGACGGCACGGAAAGTTATGTATGTATTGTGGGGGTTCTTGTCATTTTGTCAGAGAATGTCCAAAGAAACCAAAAATACCATCATGGGTAAAAGACAGGCCCCACCAGTAGACGGAGTTGCTCTGGTGGGAGCTGTTAAAGAGACAACTCCAAGTGTCCAGCAGTTAGTGAATACTCTTCAATCATCGGCTCCACATCTAATCATTTCAAGTCAAATTTTATTTTGAGAGAAGAAGGTGGAAAAAATGTGTGTAATGATTGATTCTGGAGCGACTGGAAATGTTTGCGATATTCAATTTGCTAAGTGTTTGGGAATTTCTTTTGTCAAGAAAGAGAAACCTGAACCTGTGAGAGCAGTGGACGGAACCAATCTCTCTTCGGGACCAATTATTTATGATACAGAGGAAATCACACTATTTGGTCCAAATAAGCTTCATAGTCAAATAAGTTTTAATCTCATTGATGCCCCTCAATTTCAGTTGATTCTGGGATTGCCTTGGCTCACTGAGCACAATCCGATGATAGAATGGTCAAGGCGAACTATTGAAATGAATTCCGAATATTGTGTAGAACATTGTTTTCACCCAAACAAGGTTGACTCTCGTCCATCCCCATCTGTTTGTTTGGCTGAACAGGTGCGAATGATCTGTACCGTGGAAGTTCAGGATATTCCGTAAGAGTATCAAGATTTGGAAGCAGTATTTAATGAGAAAGAAGCCTTGAAATTACCTCCTCCCAGAGAGTATGACTGCAGAATTTAATTTGAACCGGGAGCTTCGCTACCTTGTAGTCACATTTATGCATTATCGGAGGCTGAAAACAAGCACCTAAGGGAGTACCTTGATCAATTTCTTGCTAATGGCTTTATTCGACCGTCTCAGTCACCTGTATCCTCGCCTCTTTTTTTCATTCCGAAGGAGGACGGGAGTCTGAGAAAGTGCATAGACTATCGTGCTTTGAATTTGGTCACGAAGAAGAATAGATATCGTTTACCTTTGATTTCTGAGTTGTTGTATCAAGTTAAGGAGGCTCAGGTCTATACAAACTCGACTTGCGCGGGGCATACCATTTGGTTCGCCTGGCTGAGGGAGATGAGTGTAAGACTGCTTTCAGAACCCGATTTGGGTTATTTGAGTACCAAGTCATACCTTTTGGTCTCTTTGGCCCCGTCTGCCTTTCAGCATTTTGTCAATGATATCCTACGAGAGTTTTTGGATCGCTTTGCAGTAGTGTACATTGACGACATCCTCATTTTTTCTAAGAATATGGAGAAACCTGTACAGCATGTTTGGTCCATCTTAAAATGTCTTCTTGAAAACCAGCTGTTTTTGAAATTGGAGAAGTGTGTTTTCCATTCTACACGGGTGGAATTTTTAGGTGTCATCCTTTCTCCTGACGGGGTCTCTATGGATGACTCTACGGTGAGAGTTATAAAGGATTGGCCAGCTCCACGCACCGTCAAGGAAATACAGAGTTTTAAGGGATTTGCAAATCTTTATCGACGATTCATTCCAAATTTCTCAGAAAAAGGTACTCCCATCACTTGATTGCTAAAGAAGAATGAGAAATTTTTGTGGAGTGAAGATTCAGACAGGGCTTTCCAATTATTGAAAGAGGCTTTTACTTCTGCACCAGTTTTGCAACATCCGAATTTGATGGAACCGTTTTTTGTCGAAGCAGATGCTTTAAATTTGGCAATCAAAGGAATTTTATCTCAACGGAATAAAGACACGGGTCAACTCCATCCAGTAGCTTATCGATCTCGAAAATTGTCAGTTGCTGTGATAAACTACTCCATTGCAGACAAGGAGTTGTTGGCTGTCAAGGATGCCTTTCAGGAGTTGAGGCATTACCTTTTTGGAGCAAAACATGAAGTCACCGTTTTTACTGATCATCGTAATTTGCAATTTTTAAAATCAGTCAGAACCCTTACGCCTAGGCAGCTTAGGTGGTCTCTCTTTTTTGCTGATTATAATTTTGTATTGACCTACAAACCCGGAGTTGGCAATGGAAAGGCGGATGCTCTATCTCGCTTAAATGTTGAACAGTGTAAGGAAGAGGAGAAGGAAGGTTTTATTATTCCAGAAGAAAAAAGTGTGAGCACTACTTTTTATGATAAACTAGAAGAGAGGATCAAGGAAAATCTTCCTCAGAGCGAGCTAGAATCTTGGAAGACTGAGGGACCAGAATGAGAAATAAAGGATGGTAAACCTTTCTTTCAAGGAAAACCTTATGTGCCTGATGATGACCTCAGGAAAGAAGAAATTGAGATGTTTCATGATCACCCTTTGGCAGGACATACGGGTGTTACTAAGACTCTGGAACTCTTGAAAATATCATTTCTTTGGTCCGGCATGGAAGCTCAGGTGAGGCAGCATGTCGCTACTTGTGAGCAGTGTGTGAAATGAAAAGTAGATCGAGAAATTCCACAGGGACTTCTCATGCTCTTACCTGTCGCTCCATACCCTTGGCATACAGTTTCAATGGATTTCATTGTTGACCTGCCTTCCAGTCAGGGTTACACTGTGATATGGGTAGTGTGGATTATTTTTCCAAAATGAGTCATTTCATTCCTTTACGGTCCTTAGCAAGTGCATCCTTATTAGCATAGTGAAATTACATGGGATTCCTTAGGTGGTGATTTCTGATCGAGGTTCCCAGTTGGTGTCTCGATTCTGGAAGTCCTTTTTGAGGGGGCTTGGTGTTGATTCTTGTTTGTCCACCAGTTTCCATCCAGAGACAGATGGGCAGACTGAGAGAGCCAATCAGGATCTTGAGCAATATTTACTCCTTTATCTAATTGATCAAGAGGGCGAGTGGCCAGATTTCCTAAGTACAGCAGAGTTTGCCTACAATAATTCCACACATTCCTCTACAGGTTATTCACCATTCTATCTAAATTCAGGTAGACATCCAAACATGCTATTTGGAAAAGTTGATGTGGATGTTCCAGCAGCAGGAGAAGTAATACAGAAATTGCAAGAATCATATCAAAAGGCTTCAGAGAATTTAGTTAAGGCCAAAGTTTCTCAAAAGAGACAGGCGGACAAGAAACTAAAAGATAGCCCAGTTTTTGAGCCAGAAGATCAGGTTTGGATTTCCACTCGACATATGTGGTTGAGAGGAAATAGGAAATTTCAACCTAAGTTTGTGGGTCCATATCCAGTGGTAAAAATGTTCAATACAGTGAATGTCAGGGTTAAATTACCTAGCAAGCTTCAAATACATCCAACTTTTCATGTTTCTTTAATTAAAAGAAGAACTACAGGGTTAAGGAAACTCACCCCTACAATGTCAATTCAAATGCAGTAGTAGTATTAGTATTTATTTATTTGTTGAATAATTAAAATCATTACAAGCAAGGAAAGATAAAAACAACCGAGTAAAACAAGCATATACATTGGTAGATGACAATTCCATCAAAACATTCATACATTACGCAAATAATTAAAATGCATAAGACTTACTAAAATGCCTTATAATTGCCCCAAAAACTGTTATAGCAGCATTTACATAAAGTGACTTGTGTTGGCAGTTTCAACTACAGATACCAATTTTAGCTGTAATTCATACAAGAACAATAATGAAATGCAACATTAATACATTACACAATAGATAAAATACATAGGATTTACTAAAAATGCCTTATAAATGCCCCAAGAACTAGTATAGCAACATTTACATAAAGTGAGTTTTGTTAGCAGTTGCAATTGTATATGCAAAATTTAGCTGTATTCCATATGCAAGCAATAAGAAAAGTGCAATATGCATGACTATATTAAAATATTCTCCTAGTCCCTTAAGCTACATTAACAATTTGCATCCAATGATTCTTAAGTTATGTTTCTTTACATATTTTATATCGCAATACAATTATTTATCCGTTCTACCCCCTTGAGTTTCTTCTCTGCAATAATAATAAACTTAACAAAAATATAAGTAAGTTTAATATTCTCCCCACTCAAACAGGTAATAATTGCTTGTCTACATGTTCTAATTCCTAATTCATTAAAGATCGATTTTAGGATGGATTTCCGAACGTCTGCCAATGCTGGTCATAAGGTTACTATATGGATTATTGTTTCATCCCTTTGCCTACAGAGCCTGCAGATGCTTGATGGCCATTGATTTTCCCATTTTGATATGCCATCCTTTGTCGGATATCTTCCCAACCTTAAGTGCATAAATTTATTCTTGAACATTGGATTTAATTGATATGCTAAATAGGGTTGAGGCATCAGCTTACCAAAGGAATTAGCAATTGTCCAGAAATGATTTTTTTTCCTTAATCCTTCTTTGTCAGCTATAACCGTTAGTAGTGCGGACATTTGATTCATTTCTTTTTTTAAAACTACTTTACTCCTCATTTCATTTTCTAAATTAGTGCAATCAAAGTTACATAAGCATTCAGTTAGGTAGAGCTGCACATTTTTTGAATATTCTCCTTCTGATATTTCGAGATAACAAAGCTTTGCTATAGAAACTTCCTCCGAGCAGGCAAATGATATTAAGGACTTCAGAAATGCTGATTGACGCTCCACAAAGTGGTTTTTTATTCCAAATTCCAATCTTATGTTTGCTCGACTGATATATTTAGGAATTTTAAAAACAGCTTTATAAGTCCTAATTTCTATATCGTCGAGCACTTTCTCATCTTTACCCCGAAAGATGAGTGAGCAATGGTCCAAAGATGGAATTAACTTTGCTCTCATCACCTTCATCAAATGATCATAATTAGGGCATAATAATTTGTCTCTTCGTTTCCAGAAGGCAAATGCAAGAGAACAACTCTTGGCTTCAAGGTTATTAAAATGTTGTCTAAATTTTAGTCCCTCATCAAACGTAATCCCAAGGTATTTATAAGATTTCACATTTTCAATTACCAGGTGATTGATATTTCACTCTTTAATCCTTTGTTTCCCTTTTCCCATTGTCATTATTTTTGTCTTTTTTACATTAAATGTTAGTCCATTTTGTGTAACATAGCCATTAAAATAGTCAATTAACCTTTTTAACCCTATTTCTGTTTGGCTCAATAACATGGTATCATCTGCATATTGCAAGTATTTAATTTCTTGACTATGAATAAAAGGTGAATATGAATTACTATCTTTAAAATGGGCTGGCAAGCCTGCCATAAAAATATTAAAAAGGCAAGGAGCCAACACACAGTCTTGTTTTAATCCCACATTCGTATCCAATCGACGGGTCATATGCTTCCAATCGCCAATTTTGATCTGCACCTAGGTCTGGGTGTATAAAAGTATAATCATCTTTAATAGAAATTCCGGAATACCCCAATTCCTTAACTTGCCCCAGATAATATTTTGCAGCACAGAATCAAAAGCAGCATTTAAATCAATAAAACACACATATAATCTTTGCATCCTGCTTTTGGCTCTCTCACCTAATAATGTTAATAAAATAAAATTGATATGGGTAGATTCTCCCTTTCTAAACCCAGTTTGGAACTTGGGGATAAGATCTTCCATTTTTGGGGGAAACATGGCGGCAGCAGGTTGAGCCGCGGCAGTACTCCGCTTATGGACTCCTGCAATTCTTCGGAAATGGAGGTCTAGACTTTGCCTTTGTAAAGAATTACCCACTATACTTTCCCTGAGAGTTAACATGTGGCTTTTCTGCTGATTTACTCACGGGGGTTACCGATTGTTTGGATCTCGCAGCTCACCTTCGACAAACAGCGGCGTCTCTCTGCCATATCGCTGCCTCCCATGTGTTTGGGGGAGAAGATTATCGCAGAGTCTGCAGCAGCAGCAGAGTTCACGGAGATCGTGGAGCTCACAGGGTCCGCAGCAGCAGCGCTCTCATTACCGGCGGGTGAGCAGGCTCCTGGAGATTCTAAACAGCCGGTGCAGGAATCCCCGCGTTTGCCCGCGGGGGGTTTGATCTGGTCCCGAGCCGCCCTGGAGCTCAGGAGAGGCCGCCGAATACGCGATGTTCTGCCGGGGCGGTATGAATTCACTGTAGCATCTCAGGCGCAGGCAGACCGGCGTGAAGAGGAGATACTGGAGGAGAAGCTGCCCCAAGCCAAGCATCGATGTCAGCACAGACATCGGCAGAGCAAGAATCGTCTCAGCGGTAACAGTGGGGAAGGGAGCAGTGGGGGTGAGTCAGAATGTTTGTATTCTGAGGGGGCATCGGCCAGTACTGGGGAAACCACCAGAGGAGGTAAAGGGAAGGGGAAGGTGAAAGGGCGCTTGAGAAAGGAATATGCTTCTAACGTAAGAAAAGAATTAAAAGAATTAAATAAAGTACCCTTTTCTCAAAAACCTGAATCAAAAAGCAATCCCCCCGCTTCTAAAGCAGACACAGCTACCAATATAACTGATTTGGGGGAGTTAAATAACCTAAGCAACAGAGAGAGGGACTCAGGTTTAAAGGGATTAAAATCTTACACTAGCGCCATTAATAACACTATTGCTGATACTGATACTACCGTTGGAATTGACAATAAAAAACTGTCGACTTAACTAACGGGTCAGGTTAAGGCAAAGCGTTCATATACTCCCAAGTCCAAGTCAGCAAAAAACAAATCAAAGAACTTGGTCACTACCTCAAAAATAACTCCCTCATTGCGCTCCTTCTTTAAAGTGGTCCCTCAAGTGGTGCTGTTAGGTAATAGCCCCCCTCCCCCCTGCGGGGACGGAAGGAAGGAGATATTGATCCTGAAGTACGGAAGGCTTCTAAAGAGGTGGTAGGATCTCCTACGGAGGATATGGAGGTTACGGCAAACACAAACGTCCCCACTCCTGATCTCTCTCCGGACCTCAATCTAGAAGGTCCGGAACGGCAAAATGAAATCAGACCGTCAGCAACTGCCAAACCCAACGACGTCAGTAATTTGGTGAACTACAATAACAGTGATAAGGGCAAGGAAGTTAACTATGGCAATTTCGACCAACTGTTCTCCTCTACGTTAGGAGAAGCAGGTCAAGGGGACATAGTGGACTGTCACATCCCCATTAATTTGGAACAGTCTGTGCCTTCTTTGGTCCTGTTCAACCCTTTAGCTCCACCATTACCTCTCGCTCCTCCGAGTATAGCATCAGGGCTGAGTTTGCAGTCAGTTCTTCAAGAAGCAGGCTCAACAGCTGCTACTAGGGGACGGGAAGATTCCAGCTTTACCTACGACATCACTCAAGCCTTGAATACTGATCTGGTATCCACATTGCAGGCCTCTTTTCAGGCAATGTTTGTAACCTGGGCGACAGACATCAAAAAGGGCTTTGAGACCTCTGCATCAAATCAAGCTGATATTCAAGGTTATTGTCAATCCCTCGATAGTAAGTTAGGTGTTCTTACTACTAGGACAGAAACTCTTGAAGATTCCGTCACAGAAGTGAACATTAATCTAAGTGCCACAAAAGCCGAACTTATAAACCTTAGACAAGAAAATCAGAGCTTGTCCGATAGGATGGAGACTTTGGAAAACCATGCACGGAGGAACAATCTACGAATTTTGAATATACCGGAGGAGAAAGAGGGTTCAGATATTAAACAATTCGTGGTCTCCCTGTTAAAGGAAGCGTTAAGATTAGAAATGTCTGAGCAAGAAATAGCTATGGATATCCAGCACATTCATAGAGAGCCTTTTCGAAAGAACCCTCAGAGAACAAAACCCAGAAAAGTTTTGGTTAATTTTCTTACCTACTCCCTTAAAGAAACCATCCTGAATATCGCGCTGAAACAGAAGGTGGTAAATGCTAACCATCCATTTAGCAATCAACTTCATGCCTGCAGTAGTGCATGCACTTCCTTTATGTCCCTTAAAAGATTTATGGATATCTTCGTATCCAAATATTTGTTTATCTTCATTTGTTGTTTGTCCATGCTGTGTTTTTTTTTCCTCTCTCAACAAAACTTTCCCAAAAAAAACCATTCCCATCCAATTTCCAAACCCTAACCCTCTTTCCCCGGGCTGTGTGGTTTTCATTGACGTGTGAGTAAATGACAGCAATAATGCCACACACTTGCTGGGGAGGATAAGGTCATAGCAACTGAAAATGAATTACATTTCAAGGCTGGTGAAGGAATCTGAGGATATATTCTTACTCAGCTTGACACAGACCCATGACTATTGGCAAATCAAAGCAGATTTTCATGGGCGCCATCAACTGGATTGATCATGAAGAACATCCTCCTCCTACATGTGGCAAATGATTACGTTGCTGTGTCCTTCACCTTCAGTACTATTTCTTGTAGTAGTAGCCAATGTCAAATTCCACACAAGTAGTAGTTATACTTTCAATACTTTAGTATTTGTAAGGCTACATTATGGCACTGTTCTAGTGTACTGTCACATGCTATAGTATCTATTGTACCGTTCTAATGCTCCGCTCAGGCCAATCAAGGTTTCATTTTTTTTTTCATATGCTGCAACTGCCACTGTGTACCACCACTAGTACCACCGCAATTATGCCATTTCATCCGCCGAGGATTGCCAACCTTAATCTGGAGTTCTGGACTTTTTTGGTTCCGTCCAGAGGTGTCAGGGTACAACACCCGAAGACCCCGGAGTTCCACCTGCCTTGGTGCACAAATGAACAGAAACACGGGCTTCTCGATGGTGGCGTCAAAGACCAAAGGTTTATTACTGCAGGGACACAGAAGTCACAGAATCTACACACGGGCAGAATCTAGGAGACTGTTCGATTTGTACAAAGTGGGTTGCTCCTTATATACCAAAAATTGTGCTCTAGGCAAATATTTCACATGTCGGTACATTCCCAAACCTTTGTGTCTCTAAACAATAAATATTTGGCGTTACACAGGAACTGTCGATAATATCTGATACCAAACATCACGAAGAGGGGTTCCCACCAGTCCATCACAATCCCTTGTCAATATTGCATTCAAGACCCGGACCGCCTCATCGTAAAGTTCGTTACCTCCCCCTAATAAAGGCCCAGAAGGAAAGGAGCAGAGCCAGGTGCAGAAGATAGAAAAGCGGGATAAGAGATGTTTGTGGGTTGTAAATGGGCAAGGCTACCGGCTTCGGCCGCCTAATCATGATCAGGTACAATGGACAGGAAAACCAGTTCAGGTGGGCTGGCCTCGGGCAGAGGAGGCAGCCTTTGTCGAGTCATGCAGCTTCAGCGTGATCTGGTTTAAGGTGCACGTGTCATGTAAGAGGTGAATCTCCGGCTAAGGCTACGTGTCCTTAATCAAAGTGAAGTAAATGAAATGATCAGAGGCTATTGCATATGTGAGGGCAAGGAACCACAAAATGGCGGCCACGATCTAAGATGGATGCCGTGGGTATATCAGAAATATGTCAATGGAAGGAGTGCTCTTGCTCGTAGCGTAGCGAAAACACCAGGATATGCTAAATGGATCATTTGCGGTTCACTGATACTAATTTTATGTATTTCCGACAAACTTGAAAACACGGGTTCAAATCGTCACGGAACCTCAGACCCTCCTTTTGCCCTTACATAGGCAATTACTCAGTCTATGTCAGAGTCTAATTCTATGCTCATCAGGTCAGTGACATGCTGTTGTATCATCATCCTTTCTCGTGTCTTTTCTCCAAACGCAGGTGGTTTCCTAAAACAGGTTGCAGCACAAAGACTACACAGAGCAGGACCACACTGGATAATCAGACAACATGAGAATAGGAATACTAGGATGACACCAATGACCATTAGAACCTTCCATCCCCACGCTGAGATCAGAGTCCAAAACCACTCCATGAAGGACCAGTTTCCCTCATCTACATGTATGGAGTCCGAAATCTTGTGCAACTTAGAGATCGCCTCGTAAACTGTTGGAGCATTATTAGGAATAAAGACACAGCAGCTCGATTGGATCATTCTGCATACCCCACCTCGATCTGCAAGTATAACATCTAGAACCATACGGTTCTGCAATGTCATGAGCCTATCCGCCTGAAGCTCAGCTGTCAGATTGCTAAGGGCACCAGCAGTTTCGGTAATAGTAGATTCAACTACCCGTGTTAGCTGACGTATGTTTCTACTATTGGCCATAGGCCCCCAGAACGGAAGGAAGCCTTTGAAGAAGTCTCCAGCTTCCTGACCAGCTGTATCTTCCTTGCTGAAGACACCTCTCGCTACTCTTGTTCTGTGGTAATCAGGTGAAGCAGTGTATGTCGGAGGCAATAATCGAGCAATATAACATGATCCTGAGAAGTCGGCAGGCAACCATGTATAAGCTCTGTCTCGACAAATGAAATAGGTACCCCTAGCAGTAAGAAAGGCAGGGGAAGAGTTAGCCGGAAACACATAAGTCTCTACGCACTCACTCCTCCCTAGCTGAGCTCTCGGATTTCTCCCATTACCTTGCAAACAGACCTGACCTCGGTGAGGTACGACCCAGATTGGAGTTGAGCTTTTACGCTTGCTTTCTCCTAAACTAAGGCGATACTCTGAAGTATTCCAACTTAAATATACTCGCAATTCGTCTCTAGGGTAAGATGGAGTATTATTGACGTCCTTGACCATGTCAATAATTCCCTGGACTAAAGCTTTGTTAGCAGAGTTATATTTAGTGGAACGTGGTGGACGTGGAGGATAAGTTTCAAGAGCATAAGCAAAGATGGTTTGAAGGGCCTGAAATGATCCATTGTAGCTGAAAGGCAAAACCAGATAGGGAATACCTTTATCCATAGTGTGGGGTATCAAGCCACATACCCAGCAGTCTGTAGTGTTAACTACCAGTTGGTGTTGATGCAAGAGCTGTACAAAAGTGTTATTGATGAATTCTGAGCGTCGAGCTTGCTCATGTTCCGGAAACGAATGAAAAGAGTGTATAGAAGAAACAGTAGAAATAGCAGGATCAAGGGGAGGTACTGTAGATACTGGCACAAAAATCAAATTTATGCTAAAGACAATTCCACCCACCAGTGTTGCTAAAACAATCAAAAATGTAATGGCACATTGCATCAAGAAACATTTGCTATGAAGAATTCTATTTAGTCTGTTTCTGCGAACGTAAATCACATTTTCTCGTTGCAGCGCAGGAAGTTCCATCTTCTACAATCCGCTCGCGACCACTGATGATGTGTACGTAGATGAAAATGCCTCTGTCAGCCCTGGGAGTTCCCAGTACTAACAGAAAGATCGACCTTGTGTCAGACCCCTGCAAATTCAAACTAGGCACACAGCCACGACCCTACGGCTACCCAGACGGCAAGGCAATTTTAAAAACAATAAACAATAGCAAACTTCCTGGCTGAAGGCAAAAGTTCAAAATATATATAAATATATTAAAATCACAGTATGCAGTTGCCTGCTTTATTAGTCCTTTTTATGGCTTCTAAGGTTGTATTTCTGCTTCGCTGGTACTGTCTGATCGGAGAATAGTGTATCACTAGCAGCTGTTGCAGAGTTTACATTCGCAGATGGCAAAGTTTCTTCTGGTGCTGGAGACAAATTTTCAATGTTCAAAGCAGTCTTTTCAAGAGGAGAGTCACGTTTCAAAGTGTCAGAAATCAAATCGGCATCGCTGAAAGGGACAAATTTCGGAGTTGTTTCAGCTTCGGAGGCACCAATTCCCTTCTTCACCCAGTCGTCGTAGGGCAGCGGCAGTGGAACACGCTTTACGTGAGAAGCGTGGATCCAGTGCTTGCGACCAGCAACACGTACAGCTGTCCTCGTCGCCAGCAGGATTTGGAAGGGGCCGATGTAGCGAGGCTGAAGATTCTTTGTCCTCGCAAAATTTCTGACCACCACGTGGTCGCCGGGTTTCAGCTGATGCCCTGGACTCTCCGGAGGTTTTGGCAAAGCATCAAAGACCTGTTGATGAATAAGACTTAATTTAGCAGTCAAGTCGTAAAGATAGTCTATCAACATAGGATATTCAATGGAGCAGAATTGTTTAGGCCTTGGCACACCCCAGACATTTGCCGGGCGGCCAAATACAATCTCATATGGAGAAAGCCCTATTCTAGAATGCACTGTTGCTCTCGTTGATAACAAGGCCAAAGGAAGTGCGTCTGGCCAAGCCAAACCTGTGGATGCTTGAATTTTGGCTATTTTAAGCTTGAGGGTGCCATTGTAACCCTCAACTAAACCAGCAGACTGGGGATGGTTCGCACTATGAAATTTTTGTTTCAATCCTAGACCAGCACACACACTCTGCATAACTTTCCCTATAAACTCACTTCCGTTATCTGACCATACAATCCGTGGCATTCCAAACCTAGGGAAAAATTCTTTGAGAAGAATTTTGGCAGTTGATAAAGCAGTGTTGTCCTTTAGTGGGTATGCTTCTATCCACCTGGAAAAAGCACAAACCACCACCAGGACGTATTTTAAATTGTTGCAGCGTTCCATGTGAATGAAGTCTAACTGTATTACTTCAAAGGGACAGGAAGGAGGAGCAAAATGACCAGCTGGAGTTGGAGTTCCCTTGCCAGGATTATGCATCAAGCACACCATACAATTTTTCACCACCCTCTCTGCACACTTACTGATTCCCTCATTCTTCCAAACCGGAGCTAACATCTTACATATCCCTTTAGAACTTATGTGCGCCACTCCATGCGCCATCGTCACTACTGCAAGCACATATGCATCAGGCAACATCCAACGCTGCTGTTCTGTCAAATCGATCCAACATCCATTCGAGTCCAATTTGCCCGTACTTTCTCTCCATACGCGTTTCTCTTCCTCAGTCGCTTCTTTCTGAATCTCTTTCACACTTTCCATTGTGTCCTCACACATTCCAGACTCAGCAATCCATCTTGCAGACGTAGCAACATACATTCTACTCATCATGTCTCTAGCTGTCTGTTTAGCGATTTCATCAGCAAAGGCATTTCCCCGACCAACATCATCCGTGATTGCTTTATGAGCACTGCACTTCACAATCGCAACTTCAATCGGTAAGGTTAGAGATTCTAACAAGTCGTTAACTAGCTGACCATGTTGAATCTTAGTCCCATGGGACGTAATGAAACCCCTTTCTCTCCACAACCGGCCAAAACTATGGGCCACGCCAAATGCGTACTGACTATCTGTAAACACATTCACTCTCTTTCCCTCAGCTAAAACACACGCTCTCGTAAGAGCTATTAACTCTGCAGCTTGGGCAGAATTCTGACTCACTCTTGCAGTCTCCACAATCGTCTTCAAAGTCGTTACCGCGTAGGCAGCAGTCACATCACCATTCTCCAATTTAAAACATGACCCGTCCACATACAGCGTACCATCTGGGTCGGATAGAGGAGTATCTCTCAAGTCGATACGACCTTTTGTCTCTTCCTCCGTTTTGAAATAACAGTCATGTGGCTCAGAATCACTCGACTCTTGATCAGTCGGCAACAATGTTGCTGGGTTCAATACATTGCATCTTTTGATCTGAATATGACTCGCTAATAACGTCAGCTCGTAACCAGATAATCTCGCACTAGTAAGGTGTTGTGTCTTCGTTCGGTTCATGAGTGTGTCCACTGCATGAGGAACCATGACCACTAGCATATTGTTCATCACCAAACCAGCAGATTGTCGAATGGAAGCTGCAGCTGCCGCTGTAGCCCTCAAACAACTAGGCAATGCTCTAGCTACCGGATCTAATGTTGATGAGAAATACGCACAAGGGCGTTGTTTATCACCAAACTTCTGTGTCAAGACACTCAACGCGCAACCTTCTCTTTCGTGAACGTAGAGCGTGAATGGCTTACTGTAATCAGGTGTGCCCAATACAGGAGCTGAACACAAAGCTTTTCGTAATTCAGCAAAACTCTCTTGACATTCATCAGACCATGGCACCGGACTCGGAACATTTTTCCCAGTCAAAGCTACCAATGGCTTTGCTAAAAGTGAAAAATTTGGGATCCATTGCCTACAGTAAGAGGTAATACCTAGAAAGGCACGTACTTCCCTCTGTGTGCGTGGAACACTCATCTGCGTAATTGCTTTTATTCTTTCTGGGGTCAACTTCCTTCCCTCCTTTGACAAGAGATGACCTAAGTAGGTTACTTCTTGGCAGCAATATTGCATTTTGGAAGGTGACACCTTATGATTCAAATTAGACAAATGATGCAATAGTGAAATTGTAGCTGCCTTGCAAGTTTCCTTGTCATCGGCAGCCACCAAAAGATCGTCTACGTACTGTACTAGGGCAGAGCCTGGAGGAAGGACAAAAGAATCTAGCTGACTTTTTAAAGCTTGACTGTAAATGGATGGACTTTCACAATAGCCTTGTGGAGCGCGTTTAAATCTGAAACTGCGACCTCCTAAACAGAAGCCAAAAATATCTCTGCTTTCCTCGGCTATCGGAATGCTGAAAAAGGCATTCTTCAAGTCGATGACTGAGAACCATGTAGCTGTAGCAGGAATCAATGTTAACAAAGCAGTAATGTCTGGCACTACAGGAAACTGCGGAATTACAATCTTATTAACTTCTCTAAGGTCTATGACAAACCTATAGACTGGAGGCTTTGTAGGATCTGTTCGTTTCAAAATCGGCAATACAGGACTATTACAAACATTTCCTCGCGTTTCTTCAACCACACCTTTTGTAATCAAATCTTGCACAATCAATAAGAGTGCACGCTCACCTTCATTCGATATTTTATATTGAGGAATTCTTGGAAATTTCACATTCGCTTTCAAAGTTACTACATACGGTGGAATCTCTAGTAGACCTACATCATTGGGACCAGTCGCCCAAAGAGAAGCAGGGAGTGAACGTAGCTCCGGCGGGAGTTTGTCCATTGACAAGTACATCGGAGAGGTGAGTCTTTTACCCAAAGTAAGCTGTACTCCTTCCGGAGAACAGTACAATGTCGCATATAGTCGTTTTAACAAATCTAAACCAAGCAGATTTTCATTACAACCTGTCGTCAAAATTAAGGGTGCTTTCAATTGACACGGTCCAACAGAAATAGACAAAGGACCAGATATCGGGTTGTACACAGGGGCGCCTGAAAAACCTACGGAAACATTTGTTGAGCCAGACAAAGGTGCGCCAGGGAGTTTCGCATGCATGATAGAACTTTTCGCGGCACCAGTATCCAACAGAAACGGTTCGACTACACCTGATGTTGCTACTGCGACATAAGGCCCACTCTGATCCACTGGAACTGATACTACTCCCTCTCTCTGTCCATGGCTGTCCTAGTACCCATTTTGTTGAAATCCCTCTTCAACTTCACAATAATCCTCAACAAGATATTGCTGAGATCTATTCTGTTGAGCTGACTGTACATTTCGCTGATCAAAGTGATTAGAAGGACGATCATTAGTTTGTGGAGGCATAGCACCTCGTCCTCGTCCTCTAGAATTCTGTGCAAAACCACCACGACCTCTCTGAGCTGCTGCCGCATTATTTTGCGCTAAAATCTGACAATCATTTTTATAGTGACCCTCTTTCTTACAGTACGCACACTGATTCCACTGGTATTGAGGCCTGGTCGAATTATAATCTGTCTTTTGATACGAATTCTGTTGCATATTAGTCTGATTCGTGCGAGGCGGATACGCCTGCTGTAAAAGAACTTTAGTCTTTAAATCTTTCGTTTTCTTCTCTGATTTCTCCTTTTCCTCTTTATCCCTATTTTCATAGTACTGTGCAGTCGCAAGTATTTGCGCTGTCGTAGATACAGCCCACGCACTTTCTGAGTCTTTCAATTTATTGCATAATTCGGGTAACAAATTATGCACAAATTTATCGACAAACAATCTCTGTCCTCCTTCAGTGCTCATATCCTGACCACTATGGTCTACAAAAGTCTCTTCGAACCTCGTGAAGAAGTCGGAGACACTTTCGTCTTTCTTCTGCTTGCATGCGGATAATTTATCCCAATTAACACGCAATGCTGGCATCAGAGTCTTCATTAAATCTATTATTCTACCTGGCAGATTAGCGATCAAAGGTTCAGGTTTCGCACCACCTATTTGTTGAGCATCTGCTGCAGTGATAGCTGCCCAATCACCACCTAAAGCAGCCTGATGATCCTCTCTACGAATTTTAGCCCACACTGGTTGTGGAACTACATTACCAAACAACATATCAATGTCGGCTAAGTTCATTATACAAGCCTCAACTGTCTGTGTCAATTCCTTGTAATATCCGGCTGGATTCTTACGTGGATCTGGCAAGGCCTGTTTCACTGCTAACACTTCTGCTCGCTTCCACGGAATATGTATCCATACTCTTTGGAACTGTGCTGGAGCAGCTGCAATTCCTGCATTATCATCACGTTGTACTGCTTCGCGCCAAATTGGAGGAACTTCCCTCATAGGATATTGGCGACTTAGCTTCATTCTACCTTTCTCTAAATCTCTCGGCGAACGAAGAGATGGATCATTCCTAAAACTCAAAATGAGTTCCATCGCTTCCTTTATATTATCGCCCACTATCATTCCAGCAGCAAACTCTTTTTGAATCTTAATTAAATCTTCCAAATCTGATTCGACATCGTCTTCTTCTATTTCCTCACGCAACAACGAGCACATCTCGTCGAAGACGTATCGCTGTGTTGGCTCTCCCCATTGCATAAATGTCTCTAACACATCTTTCGTACTATATCTTCTAACTTTTGTAATCCATCTGAGAGCTGTGGAGTCTAAAACTCCCCGTTCCTCAGTACTTGGAAGCTGACTCCGTCTCTGAACAGAGTCAGGAGTAGGAGTCTTAATCAAGGTTTTATATATAGGAGACAGCATATTAGTAACAGAATCAGTAATTCTTCGACGAACAGAAAGTGGAGTTAGTACACTCGCAGACATAGAGAACGCAGTAGAGGTAGGAATAGATGACGAAACAGTAGGAGTATCGAGGAAAATAGTTTGAGGACCAATAGGTACAGTGGTAGGTATAGGAGCGGGCAGTGCAGGAAGAGGAGGAGCTGTAGGAACATTTACATTCACCACAGGAGGTATAGGAACTTGATTCTGAGGAACAAGAACACCAGGTTGTCCAGCAACCGGCAATTGAACATTCGGTATAAGTGGAGCCGTAGCACCTTGTGCATACGGTGGAGGCGACCGTAACAGATAAGATAGCAGAGGATCGTTTTCGGAATCCTCCAGTATCTTAGCCATTTTCGATGGCAAGGCAGGATAGCACTTGTCAATCGCTAAGTTACGCTCTCTAATGGCTACATCTATGGCTTTCTCACACTCGTTAGCCTGCAACTGCTTAGTCGCTTGCTCTAGAGTTAACTCTTCTAGTTCTTTTTGCTCTTTTTTTCAACCTTTTCATTTCTCTCTGTTTGGATTCTTTCCGCCAATAACGAAAAGAGTCAAACATTGCCGGCCGGGCTTTCTTCCTAAACAATTTCGCTTCTAAATTGTCGAGAATCTCTTGTTCAAAACTACCATGCAGTGGCCAACTAAGGACACCATCCTTCTTACAATAACGGACCCATATCTCATTATAAGTTATAGGACCCACACCATACTTACAATATAGGTCATATAGGGGAGTCCCAATCGGAGGAACCAGACAGGAATCCTCTAATTGTGAGTCACTGTTGCAACTAAAACAAGACAACATTTTCCGACTTACCATTCTCAGTCCGGAACACAAAACAAACAAAACACGAAACAAATTGTGCACTTGAACCAAGATCTTAGGCCTACCAAAACGAACTGATGTATCGATACCCAAAACTGAACCAAATAGATTATCGTAACCAGAACAACTAGTGATAATCTTACAGAACCAAACCAAACCAAGAACCGATCAAGGATTTTTAACAATCCTCACAAAAGTAACCAGCTAGCTATCACTAAATACTTAACTGAGGCACTGAAGACGTCACCAAGGAGAAACCCGTCACGTTTCGCCGTACTAAGGACTGCACCACTTCGGGTCCAAGACAGGGCGACGGTCAAGGCAACGGCCCACTGCAGCCGTCCTGAACGGGAACCCTCGTGGAAGAGAACTTCAGGGCCACTTTTGCGATATGCCGGGATCGATGAAGTGGGGCGCCTCCCTCAGGAATCTTCACACGAAGCTTCTCGAACTCTTCAGGCTTTTGGACCGGTACCGAATGACGTCGCCCCACGTTGGGCGCCAATTGGAGTTCTGGACTTTTTTGGTTCCGTCCAGAGGTGTCAGGGTACAACACCCGAAGACCCCGGAGTTCCACCTGCCTTGGTGCACAAATGAACAGAAACACGGGCTTCTCGATGGTGGCGTCAAAGACCAAAGGTTTATTACTGCAGGGACACAGAAGTCACAGAATCTACACACGGGCAGAATCTAGGAGACTGTTCGATTTGTACAAAGTGGGTTGCTCCTTATATACCAAAAATTGTGCTCTAGGCAAATATTTCACATGTCGGTACATTCCCAAACCTTTGTGTCTCTAAACAATAAATATTTGGCGTTACACAGGAACTGTCGATAATATCTGATACCAAACATCACGAAGAGGGGTTCCCACCAGTCCATCACAATCCCTTGTCAATATTGCATTCAAGACCCGGACCGCCTCATCGTAAAGTTCGTTACCTCCCCCTAATAAAGGCCCAGAAGGAAAGGAGCAGAGCCAGGTGCAGAAGATAGAAAAGCGGGATAAGAGATGTTTGTGGGTTGTAAATGGGCAAGGCTACCGGCTTCGGCCGCCTAATCATGATCAGGTACAATGGACAGGAAAACCAGTTCAGGTGGGCTGGCCTCGGGCAGAGGAGGCAGCCTTTGTCGAGTCATGCAGCTTCAGCGTGATCTGGTTTAAGGTGCACGTGTCATGTAAGAGGTGAATCTCCGGCTAAGGCTACGTGTCCTTAATCAAAGTGAAGTAAATGAAATGATCAGAGGCTATTGCATATGTGAGGGCAAGGAACCACAAAATGGCGGCCACGATCTAAGATGGATGCCGTGGGTATATCAGAAATATGTCAATGGAAGGAGTGCTCTTGCTCGTAGCGTAGCGAAAACACCAGGATATGCTAAATGGATCATTTGCGGTTCACTGATACTAATTTTATGTATTTCCGACAAACTTGAAAACACGGGTTCAAATCGTCACGGAACCTCAAATCGCCGTTTGCCATGCAGCCAGACCTGTGCCTAGCCCTATTTTCAAACACGAATTACAGGTAAAATAAGCGTTTTGGGGGAGGAACAATAATGGAGTAGTAGGAGAGACGAGAGACTGATGGTAGTACTAGTAAAGTCCTAGGACAATTGAATTCACTAACTCTGTGGGAGGCACTTACTTTTGTAAACATTTGGGCAATTACTTACACAATTTGAATCAAGAAGCCTCTTAAGTTTCAGGAAAATAAACTTACAGTTAAACCCCCCCCTACAGCCTCAACTGCAGTAAAAAAACGTATGCTATGTTTAAGTTGAAAGTAATAATTATTTAAATCCCTAACAAAAATAAACTATCACGCAAGACCCGCCTCATCCCCCCTACCTAACCCCAAAGAATGTCTGTGAAATAAAAAGTCCCCAAAGTCCAAAAAACCCAACTCCCAATTCCCACCCCCCCAAAAGTCTTTAAAAAAGGGGCAAGGGACTGTCTGTCCTCCTCTAATGCCGCCGGCGGTGTACTTTTTTGGCCAGGTGGTCATGCTCCTTGCGGAGGTTCTTGAGCTGGATTTTCCTTTTCTTCTGCTACTGCTCAAGGTCGGACACCCTGAGGGTTAGGCGGTGCACGCATGCCTTGCACCTGCTGTGGGGGGCAGCTGATTTTTTGGCTAATTGGTGGTGGCGGGTGGCTGGGGTACCACAGCTCCGTACCGCTGGAGGCCTGCGCTGACTGGCTGACCCAGGGAGCGTGGAGGAGGATGCAGCTGGCGCTGTGGATGTTGTGGAGGTCGACTGCCTGTCCACCTCCTCCTGGGCCACCATCCTTCGATATTAGGCAACAGTCGCCTCCAGTTTCCGTTGCAGGGCCCGTCTAGCCCTCTCCTTCCGTGACAGTTTTGAAGGAGCATCTATATGAAGAAAGAAAAACATAGTCTGTAACCAATGCTCTTCAAGATTAACACAAAATAATTCAGCAGACTTTAGTGAGGCCTGCCAATCAGACCCACGTCCCAGCTGTTCTCTCTCTAAATGTACTTTATCTACATACCAGATTGGTTACTGGGTCATTCTTGTGAGCCCCTGTATAGTGTACCATAGGTACCCAGGGCATCGGTGCAACTTAGGCCTACCAGAGGCTGCAGCATGTATTGTACCACTCCTGGTTTGCCTTCCAAACTGACACCACAGGTCTGTTCACACAGCCTGAGTAAGGTGGTGTAATCACCCCTTACTTAGATTTAGTATACCTATATCTATATATACATATAGAGACATATACACCTATAAGTCACTCGTATGGCAGGCCTTAACAATCCTGGAGGCAAAGTGCTTGGTTTTATGTGAGAGGGTGCCCTAGCATGAGCTGAGCCCCTCTGCAGCTTTCGGAACCATCTCCTTATAGCTGTTCTATGATATAGCATACCATATATTCTTAAGTGCATTATAATCCTTGCGGTTACTACTAACATTGGTTTGGCTTTATAAAAACATGTCATGTTAGGTATCAAACACTTTGGAATACTACCCCCCGGCCAGTCCTGGCGGCAGGGGTAGCATTTCACCCTTCTAGAGGGAGAAGACATGAAGTTACTGGTTTACCCGGTTAAAGTTAAACGGAGCCTCAGCATCACAAAATGGATGCTGCTGTCACAGACACGAGTCTGACCTCCTGTTGCTGGACGAAACTCTGGCAGGGGAGGCCTGGACAATAAGTTTCCTGTCTAGACAGGCTTTTGTGTATTAAGGCAGGAAGGGCTGCATTCAGTGAATACTTTCAAGACACTGTCTGGGGCACACTAGGTGCTCCATGCATTCCCCAGTTCAAACCGGTTGCAGGGGCACTCTGCCCCAGCTCTGATGTGAAACTGGATAAAGGGAAAGGGGTGTAACCACCCCCTTCCCAGGTCCACCCATAGTAGGCTAGCCCCTAAGCTCAGTATAAGTATAGGAGCTGTGTCCCAAGAACTTTAGATTACGCTGGACGAAAAATTGAAACACAAATCCTGGACCTTCTACATTCCATTTCAACTGGAAGATGGAATACATCTCCCTTTTGAGCAACGTTGCTGTTCTGTATTGTGGAGGCTCCCGCCGGATCCCGAAGACTCTGTGACACAGGACATAGAGTTCCAGACTTAGCTGATGCTGCTCAATGATTCCAGCAAAGCTGAGACCCATGGCGGACACGACAGACGTGGGACCGGAACTCCTGGACATCCTGCATTTTGCTAACTGCATCGACTCCCAGGGTAACTCACAGTTGTGCATTGGGGCATGAAAAGCCCCAGAACTGAGCACCATTTGCACCAAAGTTCAGGCCTCCACATCCATGAGTGTCCCGTGAGGCCCGCTCTTGCATTTCAGCTTGACGTGTCTTCCCAGTTCCTAGTCTGTTTGCTAGTGAGCCCCCTGATGATTTTCTTTTACATCTAACTTGTTTTCCTTGTTGCTCCAGGCTTCTTCAACTTCCCTACAAAGGAAAAGTCCCCCAAATCCTTCTTGACATCCTGCGTGGGTTGCGTTTGCCAATGCTTGTTGGGTCCAGTCCGGATACCAACACTGCAGTCAACTAGATCCTTTGTGGGAAAGCTCCAATCCAGCTCCTGGTTGTCTGCTACTCCTCCTGGTCCTCGTTGCTGAAGAGACAATCTTCACATCTTCACCTGAAATTACCCGACATCTGGTGGCATCTTTCTATCGCCGCCCTGGTCACTGGCAAGTGACCCAGACTCTGTTCCTTCTGCTTTCAGGTTCTTCAGATCTTTGATCCACCCTTGGATCCACCCGGACACTTTTCCTCTGGTCGCCTGCAGCACTTCTTTGCAGCTCTCCAATGAAAACGACGAAGAAACCCGACACGAAAAGTCACCTATGCACCCGGCTTAAGGTAACACAAGTACTCCAGTGCTCCCATGGGTTTTGACTCCTGAAGTGTCCTAGTTTAAAAGGGTTCCATTGCAGTCCATCCGGAAGTGTCCTTAAATTGTATATTTGTTACTTCTTCGTATTCAATAGAAAGTAAATGGTAACCCTTGGCTGTGTTTAGACACTGCACGCGTCTCCCGTGGGTCTCCTACTTCCTAACCTTTGGTTATTTAGAGTAGTCCCAGCGATTCCACAGGCCCCAGGCCTGCTTTCTAATTCTCTCATTGTTCTTATATCACTATTTTAGTATATGGTTCGTGAGGTCCCTAGGGCATAACGTATACTGTGCAACTTATTGTATATTAACTAAGCATGGGCGAAATCTGTGAATTTGCGCTCCGCGAATTCGCGGATTTCCCTGCAAAATCGCAAAAAAATCCACGAATTCGCGAATTTCCCCGCGAAATTGCGGATTTTTTTGCGATTTGCCCGGGAGTACTTTCTACTGGCTGATCCAGTAAGTGCTCCCTCATTGGGTAAATGTATTGTGCTTTTACTACACTGCAGCTGCGTAAAGGGCCAGAAGATGTGTCTCCAGTGACCATGTGTGCCTGTAACACAGGCACAGGCACACATGGTCACTGGAGACACATCTTCTGGCCCTTTACGCAGCTACAGTGTAGTAAAAGCACTATGGGGCAGATTTATAAGCCGCTTGCGCCTCTTTTGCACCGCAGTTGCGTCACTTTTGTGATGCAGCGGCAGCACAAAAGATGCGCCATGGTGCTGGGTATTAACAATGTGACGCATCTGAGTGATGCGTCACGTTGTAAAGTCCTGCGCCATCAGGAGGCGTTCCGGCGCAGGGGAGGGCGTTCCTGCGCAGGAACGCCTCCTAAAATTGGCTGAGTGAAATCTACAAGATTTCATTCAGTCACTTTTAGGCCAATGCTGCGTCAAAACCCTGGGCCTGCTTGAAGCAGGCGCAAGGCTTGACGCATCATTGGGGAGATAGGGCCCCCCAGAGCATTGCTGGAGCTGCGTCGCGCTTGCGACGCAGCTCCAGCAATGTGCTGCTTTTACGGCACAGATGCGTTTCGCATCTGTGCCGTTTTTGCCACCTGGTGCGCCGCATTGTAAATGCGGCGCACCATGGGTGGTGGAGCTGTGACGCACAATAACTAGCGCATCCCTAGGGATACGCCAGTTATTGTAAATCTGCCCCTATACATTAAGCCAACGAGGGAGCACTTACTGATTAGACAGCAGAAAGTACTCCAGTTGAGTGAAAGTATTGCACAAAAAGGTGTCATCTTCGTGGACAAACACGCAGGGCGGGATTCATTCTGCCACCTGTTAGGCTCGTTTTTTGTACCCTTCTGCCCTCTGTTAGACTCGTTTCACCCTTGTTTTTCTGCCCTTCTGCCATGTTAGACTCGTTTTTCCTTCGTTTTTCTGCCCTTCTGCCCCCTGTTAGACTCGTTTTGTTTTTTGTGCCCTTCTGCCCTCTGTTAGACTCATTTTTCCCTTGTTTTTCTGCCCTTCTGCCCTCTATTAGACTCGTTTTTTGTGCCCGCCCTCTGTTATTCCCTTGTTTTTGTGCCCTTTTGCCCTCTGTTAGACTCGTTTTTTGTGCCCTTCTGCCTCTGTTAGACTCATTTTTGTGCCTTTCTGCCCCCTGTTAGACTAGTTTTTTGTGCCCTTCTGCCCTTTGTTAGACTCATTTTTCCCTTGTTTTTCTGACCTTCTGCCCTCTATTAGGCTCGTTTTTTGTGCCCTGCCCTCTGTTATTCCCTTGTTTTTGTGCCCTTTTGCCCTCTGTTAGACTCGTTTTTTGTGCCCTTCTGCCTCTGTTAGACTCGTTTTTGTGCCTTTCTGCCCCCTGTTAGACTAGTTTTTTGTGCCCTTCTGCCCTCTGTTAAACTCGTTTTTCCCTTGTTTTTCTGCCTTTCTGTCCTCTGTTAGACTGTTTTTTTGTGCCATTCTGCCCTCTGTAAGACTCGTGTTTCCCTTGTTTTTCTACCCTTCTGCTCTTTTTTAGTCTTCTTTTTGTGCCTTTCTGCCCTCTGCATCACTACATCATCACTCAGCGCTACACCAGCATCACTCAGCACTACATTATCACTCAACACCACCACATTACCACTCAGCACCACCACAGCACCACTCAGCACCACCACAGCATCACTCAGCACCACCACAGCACCACTCAGTGCCACCACAGCATCACTCAGCACCACCACAACATCACTCAGCACCACCACATTATCAGCACCACCACAGCACCACTCAGCACCACCACAGCATCACTCAGAATCACCACAGCATCACTCAGCACCACCACAGCACCACTCAGCACCACCACAGCATCACTTAGAACCACCACAGCACCACTCAGCACCACCTTAGCACCACTCAGCGCCACCACAGCATCACTCAGGGCCACCACATTATCACCCTTCCCTCCCCCTCTTCCTCCGAATCCCCTTTGCCAAGAGTGCAATTTAAGGACAATGGAGGTTGTGTTTGACAATTAGAAGCGAGTAAAAAGAATCAATTTTTTTACAAGCGTGAGTTAGGGCAGGCTCATTACTTTGTATATAGCAAATTTCAAACCTTGTTTTCTTGATCTCTTCGATCAATCACTTGAGCACCAATCTTTATCTTTCTCTGTGCACGTTCATCTTTTTATACTAAATAAGATTTTTGTTGATTATAACATGTAAATACTTGTATTCTCTTTTTTCAAAATTATATATTAAATTAGAGAATCCAGTTGGATTCAATTGAATTTTTGAGTGTCGGGTAATTCTTTATGTATAAGCTTGTCATTTTGGGCTAATGTATTTATTCCACCAATTATATAGATTTAATCTAGAGCTGACTAAAATACAATTGAACTAGAATTTATAAACTTTGTTATATGTTGAATCTATGTCAAGGACCACTTGTTCACTATAATACCACATTATCACTCAGCACCACCACAGCACCACTCAGCGTCACCACAGCATCACTTAGAACCACCACAGCACCACTCAGCACCACCTTAGCACCACTCAGCGCCACCACAGCATCACTCAGCGCCACCACATTATCACCCTTCCCTCCCCCTCTTCCTCCGAATCCCCTTTGCCAAGAGTGCAATTTAAGGACAATGGAGGTTGTGTTTGACAATTAGAAGCGAGTAAAAAGAATCAATTTTTTTACAAGCGTGAGTTAGGGCAGGCTCATTACTTTGTATATAGCAAATTTCAAACCTTGTTTTCTTGATCTCTTCGATCAATCACTTGAGCACCAATCTGTATCTTTCTCTGTGCATGTTCATCTTTTTATACTAAATAAGATTTTTGTTGATTATAACATGTAAATACTTGTATTCTCTTTTTTCAAAATTATATATTAAATTAGAGAATCCAGTTGGATTCAATTGAATTTTTGAGTGTCGGGTAATTCTTTATGTATAAGCTTGTCATTTTGGGCTAATGTATTTATTCCACCAATTATATAGATTTAATCTAGAGCTGACTAAAAAACAATTGAACTAGAATTTATAAACTTTGTTATATGTTGAATCTATGTCAAGGACCACTTGTTCACTATAATACCACATTATCACTCAGCACCACCACAGCACCACTCAGCGCCACCACAGCATCACTCAGCGCCACCACATTATCACAGCATCACCACAGCACCACTCTGCACCACCACAGCATCACTCAGCACAAGCACATTATCGCTCAGCACCACCACAGCACCACTCAGCACGACCACAGCATCACTCACCACCACCACAGCATCACCCAGCACCGCCACAGCACCACTCAGCACCACCACAGCATCACTCAGCACCACCACAGCATCACTCAGCACCACCCCATTATCACTCAGCACCACCACAGCACCACTCAGCGCCACCACACTATCACTCAGCACCACCACAGCATCACTCAGCACCACCACAGCACCACTCAACACCACCCAGCATCACTCAGCACTTTGCCAATATCACTCAGCACCACCACAGCACCACTCAGCATCACCACAGCACCACTCAGCACCACCCCAGCATCAATCTGCGCAACCATTCAACAACAACTGGTTCAAATATGTTCTCTCAATGTTTCAAGCTTTATTACAAATGTCACAAAAAGATGTTAATATTTCACTTCTGTTCTTGGATTTTCGTCACAATAAAATACACTGAACATAATCTTCACAAAAGTTATTCACAAAAGTGTAAGCTATTGCCATTATAAATTAAAATCACTTTTATTTAAGTATTAATTATTTAAAAAAATTAAAAGCCATTGTAATTTGTAATATCAATACATCTAAGTCACGTCAATGCAAAACATGTTGCATTACAAATGCTATAGGTGTCACATTTGGGAAAGTTATAACTATTGGCATTGTAAATGACAAAGCTATTAATTTAGTTTATTTTCAAAACCAACACATAACTAAAAAAAAATCGTCATTTACAAGACCAATAGCTCAAAATTTCCTAATGCGAGACCTATTGAATTGCAAATGCTTGTTTTTATATCTGTCAGTGCTTCCTGTTGAGGTTTAATTTTCGTAACAGGCGCCTCATTGCCTACTTGTAACTTTTCTCTGACCCTGCTTCAAGGGTCAGAGCAGGGTCAGAGAATAGTTGCAAGTAGGCAACGAGGCGCCAGGAAGCACGTACAGCAGCAGGTGCCCAAGTTGAAGTTAATTTCTTTGTAACCCTTTTGTAAAAGGTTACAAAAAATTATCTTCAACTTTTGCACCTGCTGCTGTAACCCTGTAAGTGCTTGGCTGAAAATTCGTCCCCGCTGATTTGCGGATTTTACTGCGATTTCGCGAGATTCGTGGATCGCGAAATCGCGGAAAATCCGCAAATTCCACGAGCGGAACGAATTTTCAGCCCATGCTTAATATTAACTCAGTGACTTGTATTGTATTTTTACCTCTGACCTCATAAAGAGTGCAGAGAGGTTGTGTTTAGAATAAATACATATATATTTGATATATACCTTGTGTAGTGTCCTTTCATTTGGTACTCAATTGATTATAATTGGTAAAACACCTTGCTTAATATGCTCTCTGAAGTATTAGCCTGATGACTGCTGGTCTATGCTACCATTAGGATAGCTTTCTATAAGGTTGACTTTACAACCAACATCAATAAGGGTTGTTTAGACTGGTGCAAGGTGCCCACTAGAACTAGTGGACATCATATGCTAGGCTAACTTCTACCACCTTGTGTAAAATCAAAGCAGAGTTTGGTATGACATGGCGGGATCTGTGCTCCTGCCCTTCCATAGCAAACATCAATGGCCCGGGGGTTGGCACCCCGGGACATTGCAGGAGTCGGCCTTGGGTGGTGGTGGTCCCCAGGGCCATCAAGGGCTCCTCGAGGGAGGACACACACACCCTCTCCCATCAATTGTAAAGCGCCGGGGAGGTGGTGGTCTCCAAGGCCTGGAGCTGTAACGGACTCCGCATTTGATTAATAAGTGCCCTGGGGAGGTGGTGGTCCCAGGGCAGTGTGGGGGGCTCAAGCCCCCCACACTAACTACTAGTTATAGCTACAAGGAGGTGCCAGTCCCCAGGGCTCAGGGGTCCCACGAGGCCCCAAACCAATTTTACCAAAGCCCCAGGGAGGTAACAGTAGGCCTGGGCAGTAAATTCCGTTCCGCTCGCGGAATTTTGGTTAAGTTCAGCTTCACAGAATTTTTTGCTTGTTTGCGCTCTCAAAATGCGTGTTCGCACGATATTTCTCCCCGAGCACGCAAACAACATTTGTGAACAGGAAAAAAGTATTGCGAACGGGCGGAACAAGCAATTGCATGCTCGTTGAGATTTGTTACCGTTTCGCGGAGCTTTGTATAGCATAGCATAGCTCTCAAAATGCGTGTTCGCACGATATTTCTCCCCGAGCACGCAAACAACATTTGTGAACAGGAAAAAAGTATTGCGAACGGGCGGAACAAGCAATTGCATGCTCGTTGAGATTTGTTACCGGTTCGCGGAGCTTTGTATAGCATGACTACGTAAATTCCACCCACCCCTAGGTGACAGTCCCTGGGACTGTGGGGGGTCGCGTGCCCCATCCATAAATTCTGGTAAATTAGATTCCTGTTTTAATATCTATACAGGTTAATGAACTAGAGCGTGTGTTTTATGTCGGGTGTTGTGTATGTCTTGTCTCTGTTCCTTTTTTCAGGGCCCACTGCCCCAATAGGATGACATATTATGTCTAGCAGTTGTTGCTCTCACAATTTTTAGGTCACTAAACCTGCACTTTTGGATATTACATCAATAATACCAAAATATACTCCTCTTGTGTTCTTTTTGTCCTCTTTCTTCAGGTTCTCAATGTAGAAACCTCTGAATAGACAAGTAGGCATATACTAGCCTTTTTAGTTTAATATCACTTTTCTGTAATCGATCCGAAATTTTTGAGGGATGTGAGTAAGGTGGGGATCTCTGCAACCCGTCCCGAAGAAGAAGCCTAGCTTCGAAACATGTCGACGCACACACAAGGTATTGTACATTAACATACAAAATACCTCACAATCACCCTTTTAACAGTACCAGTACGGGGACCCATTAAAGTTTTTTGTAGACTTGACGTGCCAGGTACCTTTTTAACCTCACTTTGTCACTCTTCAGGACCCACCACTCACTTATGCACATTAAACCTCACATGCACCACATATTGTCAATTAATAAAAGTGCTCCCGCGTAGTCGCCGGTTTGCAGCACGCCGCATCCCGTAGAGGGGTGCGACGACCCCATTGATGAAGCATGACACCAAGGGTCCTTTTGGTGTGTGAGGGGTATTTAAGGAACACAGTGTGCTCCCCACCATTGTAGGGACCACTCTAACAAAATCTAGATGTGGATTCTTTTTGATTAAATAAATCTGTAGAGGGAGAACAAATCCACTTTTCCTCTCCCCTGTTGTTGTATTTATGATTCAGACAGTGCCCAGCTGTGGGAGTATACTTATTGAACATAACACATACTCATATCTCTCATATCACACGCACCTAGGTCAACTACACCTTAACTTTCGGTCTACACGAATAATTTTGTGACCACAGAGGATGAAAACGGCCTCACGTTCTGAGAAGATGAGATTGACCAGATTCTAGGGGCAGTAAAACCCTTTGAGGACCTGAGCAACACCGATCCAGGACCGAGCGTAGCGGATTGGGACGAACTGACCAATCTCAGAAGAACCCAAATAAAAGCAGCACTCCATGGCTTATTGATGACGGAATACCTGAGGGGTAAAGTGGCCCACAGGGTCTCATAGTTAAAAATGAGCCCTTCATCTTTCAAAATGATATGCAATTCAAGAAATATTGGTCACTCATATCGTGGCACTGCAACAGGGACTGGTTAGTCCTTATTATAAAAACTGCTACCAGAATTGCCCAAGAACGTAAAATTGATATCAAGAAACTAGAGATACAGCTTAAGTCATATCAATCACATAGTGTCCTCAAAAAACGCCTAGAGGAACTCAATCAGCAGATGCAGATTTTGAACTTACTCTTAAACAGAGCAAATTCAATAAATTAAAGAAAGACAAAGATCGTTTTCTCATGAGAGAGCATATCCCTACATAAGAGAGGGTTACCTCTCAAAAGACACCATGAGAGACCAGGATAGTGAGGGATCGGATTGCAGCTTAAATGGGTCAAACTCAAGTGGGCACCAACCTTACAGATATCAAAGAGGGGGCCAAAGACAACAAAAAACATTCTACCCCAGACAAAGGGGATGGAAAGGCTATCACGGCCCACCTATGTACCAAGCGTACCAAGGCCCACCTGCATTTCAACAATACCAGTATGGACCACCACCCACAGGACCCCACTACCAACAATGGTCCCCTGAATATGAAGGGGGTTTCTACGGGCCACAACCTTTTTTAGGGTCCCACCCGGGGCCCTGACGGGGAAGGAACAAGAGGGCAAACAATGTAACATGGCAAGAAGGGAACTAGGAGGATCCCCGAGTGGCAACTAGGAGCATGACAGGCACCCTCCAGAACCAACCGTCAACCACCAGGAGAGGGACCTAGTGGTCAATATAACCCCTGGGGCACTCTCAGACATACAGAAGGCAGTTCTTAACAAGGGCCTAGGTTTTGTACCTACAAATACATTGGATGCTTTCAAACTGCATCTGGAGATGCAGGATTTTGTGAGAAAAATCAAACTACAAACCTTCTTTCAAAACAAAGAGGATACCTCTATACCCACTGACACAGTGCTAAAACCGAAATCAACTTTTACTCCTCCAGGTGCAGTCTTGCCTGTTTGAAAAAGCAATAATGACTGATATGAAGAAACTAAACACAACCAATATGAATGCGTTTCACAACACCAGCAATCTGGAACAAGAAGCAATCAAACAACTTGCAGGAAACGAAGACATCATCATAAAGCCTGCTGATAAAGGTGGAGCTATTGTTGTGCAGACAGCTACTGCCTATAACCACAAATGTTTGAGACTCCTAGCGGATAGGAGGAACTATGCTCTCCTACATGAGAACCCCACAGAGACACTACGTATCAAGATATTGGGAATGGTGGAAGAAGCCATGGCCCACAACTGGCTATCAAAAAAGAGGCAGATTTCCTGATCCAGAAGTCACCCAAGATCCCCTACTTTTACACCATTCCTAAGAAACACAGAGACCCGGGCAAACCTCCAGGGAGGCCGATTGTCTCGGGCATCGGTTCCATTTTGGAACCTTTATCCTGATTTGTGGACGCTTTTCTGCGCCCCCTGGTACAGGCCATCAACACATACCTAAAAGACACAAAAGCGGTACTCCAATTGTTACAGAACTTACCTTTTGACCCCACAACTCAGCTGCTACTGAGTTTGTATGTGGAGAGCCTGTATACTAGTTTACCACATGATGAAACACTCTACATCATTGATGAAGTTTTGTTCTCCACTCCATGGAAATATCAAACACCTAGAGGTCTGGTTCTGGAGTGCATTTCCATTGCTCTAACAAACTATTTTTTTGAATATGAAAATATACTATACTTACAGAGCCACGCTACCAGCATGGGGAGCACCTTTGCTCCAAGCATGGCCGGTCTCTACGTCCACCTCTTGGAGACACATAAAATCCTTCATGCAAATAACCCCTTCAGGAACAATATACTAACATGGAGGCGCTACATAGATGACATTTTTGTCAACTGGGAGGGCGACCAGCACTCTGTGAGAGAGTTTATGGAGTGGCTTAATATACAGAATGCATTTCTGAAATTTACTAACTGTTTCAAACGATATGCTAGTGTTCCTGGATCTAAACATCTATCAGAGGGTGGATTTCTAAAGACTACTACTCACTTTAAACCTACTGCTAGAAATGGTCTCCTACGGTATGACAGCTTTCACCCACGACACCTTTGTGACAACCTACCGTATGGTCAATTCCTCCGTCTCAGAAGGAATTGTTCTGATGTGGGAGAATATAAAACACAAGCGACAGACCTCAAGTGGAAACTCCAACAGAGAAATGATCCTGGCCCTGTAATCAACAAGGTCATGAAGAGAGCCTGGAATAACAACAGAGAGGCTCTCCTGGAAGAAAAAGTGCAGAAGGAGCCTAATAACAAGAGACCCATCTGTGTGACCACCTACAATACACATTCCAATGAAATCTCAAAAATCATAAATAAGCATTGGCGTACTTTGGTGTGTGGTGACCTGGACTTTGAGAAACCCCTTTTTGCTCATAGGCGAGGTAGAAATCTTAAAGACATTGTAGTCAACACTCGTCCTCAAAAAATGCAACCAGAACAAACCACACTACACGGGATACAGGGTCACCATCCCTGTGGTAATTGCAACAGTTGCCACTTAACAAAGAAAAGCAGACAACTGGCTTTTAGGAACGGAACTACATGGGATCAAAGAAAGTTTACGAACTGTAATAGTAAACATGTCATTTACATGATTACGTGCCCATGTGGCCTTGAAAATATTCAAGACCAGTCAAAACCAGAATCAGTGAGCACAAGAGCAATGTAGGGTGCAAGAAAAGCACAACAAAAATGTCAACATACTTTTTGAATGAAATGCACTATGTGAACGACCTAAACTGGACCATAATTGAACAACTACCCTCCGAGCAAGGCCTTTTTGAAAAAGAACAATGCCGGGTGTTCCGGATGGGCACCCACAAGATTGGCCTCAATGATGATGTTCCGTGGGGTCAGTTGAACTAACTATGTCCCCACTCGTATTTCTTAGAAATAAGACAACATGACACTGGCACCAACATATCATGGTGTCTTGGCAGGCCATTTCTAGGTCTGCTGTGATTTGGGCTCCTAAAGTTTGTGTTTTATTCACACATACTTAACCTTAATAGTACGCACGTGAGTGCATAAAATGAATTTTTTGTACAATGTTTAAGTATGCCTGATGCCCTTATACATCTTCACTAATGTTCATTAGACTGAGCATACCACCACCGCCATTCGTAATTTCAGGTGTATATATCATGCAACAATTAGTCTCTTTGATTAGGAGCCATTACGATCCCTTGGGTGGCAGTACCATCCTTTTTATTCAGAAACAACCCATCGTGTTTTGGAAAAATATCACGCATTTTAAATAAATTAAGCTAGTCCTACATGGACCACGCTTTAGACTGGCACAATATTGCCGACTGTAAGCACACCGCCAACGAATTCCGCGGTTGCCACACACGCGCATATGCAGTACCGTAGACACTCTGCCATTGGGTATGCACATGCGTGATAGCAACACCGCACTCTGCGCATGCACCGCATTCAGCATACTACTCGGGAGGCAGCCACGACTTTATTGGCAGTCCGGAAATGCCTTATTTGGCTCACAAGTTTTCCCAGTTTTTGGCCAATTAACAAACAATTCACAGTGATGGGTGGGTGTTCTTAAGGCTCTGACACCAGGCTCCTCTCACACCAGTGGAGCCACGGTCGGGGGAAGTAAGGAGCAGGAATTCCTGTGTAGCAGTGAGTATAACTAGCCACTGAGCAACCTTTGTCGCAACCACCAGAAGTAAGTGTATACTGGGCGTCCATGTAAACTGAGCACTATACCTTATCTTTACAGGGTGCTAATTAGCACTACAACGCCACCGTTTGGAGGCTCATGGTGCCAATCATGACTTTGGCAGCAAGTATGCTTACTGTTGTTTTTTTCCCCAAATGGCTAACAAGATTAGATTCCTGTCTTAATATCTATACAGGTTAATGAACTAGAGAGTGTGTTTTATGTTAAGTGTTGAGTATGTCTTGTCTCTGTTCCTTTTTTACAGGGCACACCACCACAATAGGATGACATATTATGTCTAGCAGTTTTTGCCCTCACAATTTTTAGGTCACTGAACCTGCACCTTTGTATATTACGTCAATAATACCAAAATATACTCCTCTTGTGTTCTTTTTGTCCTCTTTCTTCAGGTTCTCAATGTAGAAACCTCTGAATAGACAAGTAGGCACATACTAGCCTTTTTAGTTTAATATCACTTTTCTGCAACCAATCCGAAATTTTCGAGGGATATGAGTAAGGTGGGGATCTGTGCACCCCGTCCTTAAGAAGAAGCCTAGCTTTGAAACATGTTGACGCACACTCGAGGTGTTGTAAATTAAAATACAAAATACCTCACAATCACTCTTTTAACAATACCAGTACGGGGGCCCATTAAAGTTTTTATAGACCTCAAGTGCCAGGTACCTTTTTAACCTCACTTTGTCACTCTTTCGGAACCCACCACTCACTTATACAAATTAAACCTCACATGCACCACACATAGTCAATTAATAAAAGTGCTCCCGCGTAGTCGCCGGTTAGCAGCACGCTGCATCCCGTAGAGGGGTGCGAAGACCCCAATGATGAAGCATGACACCAAGGGTCCTTTTGCTCTGTGAGGGGTACTTAAAGAACACAGTGTGCTCCCCACCATTTTAGGGACCACTCTAACAAAATCTAGATGTGGATTCAACATAGAATATGCCCTTCTATACCCTGCAAAGTTCCGGATTTTTCATGACGACAAACACATCATCAGCATGAATCTACAGCAAGTAGATGACTTCCGGGGGGGCACATACAATGATACCTCGGGTCATAGCTGCATTATGTGGGGTACTTTAGGCACACAATTGGTTCCCTTGGTTTGTAGCTATAGCCCTAATCAAGATGATCCTTACTTCTTTACCACTCTCTAAGGATGCATATTGGAAATAAGCTCCACACTTGTGTTGTGGGGGGATTTTAATACGACCCTACGACTAGCAGTTGACAGGTCCAACCCCTTACCACACCACTACACTAACACATGCAAAGCTCTCTCAGGGATACTTGAGGAAGACGGACTCATGGATTCATGGAGGTACACACATCCGGTTGAGAGGGAGGGCACGATTTTTACAGCAAGCCATGCCACGTGGTCTCGCCTTGACTACTGGCACTGGTCGGGGGAACAACCCCCTGGATTCGGTTGATTTCTCATTTGACCCGCACATATTCGAATCACGCTCCTGAGTTTCTTGAGACAGCTCCCTCCAACTCTGTTGTCACCTCTCGTAGCTGGAGATTACTGCCTGAGACGCTACTTGACACGATTTTTCAGGCTGTTATTGAGGAGGAAATCACGGATTTCTTTGTCAGAAATAAAGGCTCTGTAGATCAGATGGGCACACTATTGGAGGCCTTTAAAGTCACTGTTCATGGCATAGGCATGTCCAAGAGTGTTGGAGTACTGCAAGATATCAGAAGGAATTTGCAGCGTTTAGAGGTTGAGATTAAATGATTGGAGGCTAACATATGGAATGTAATTCTGGCATACATCGGGCTTTGCTCCGAGAAAAACTTACAGACTTTATGACCACTGCAGACCGCAAGGCGAAGCTCTGGGGCAAGTATTTCATCGACCGCTGCTATGGAAAGGTTGAAAGGCATGGCCGCGCCTTAGCTTAGGATATTAAGCTACCTCGCCTTTCTAACTATATGCTTGATGTGGCCGATATTGAGGACGTACGACATAGAGACAGTCAAGACATGTGTAAATCATTCACCACTTTCTATGCAAATCTCTGTAAAACACAACGTAATTCCCTTCCAGATTTTGCTCCCTTTTTTGGTGACATCACTCTAGGCGGGTTAGGAGACACACAGCGCGAATTCCTAGCCACGCCATTTGAGGATGATGAGCTGCGGGCAGCCATCATGCAGATGAGATCGTGCAAAACTCCAGGTTCAGATGGCCTACCCATTGATTTTTATAAACCATACATTGATCAGCTACTTCCAATACTTAAAGAGGTTTTTCTTGAAGCTCATGAGACACAAATTCTTCCACCCACAAGAGGGAAGCCCTCATCACGTCATTATTATAGCCAGCCAAACCTGCAGACCGTTGTGAGTCTTACGGACCCCTTTCCCTTCTAAACATGGACAATTATTGCAAAGTCGCTTGAGCCTTCTTCTCGATAAACTAGTCCTTCCTGACCAGGCAGGATTCATACCTGGAATAGCGACATTCCATAACCTTAGAACCTTATTCTGCATCTTACAGATGGTCGAACCCAAATTGGCACGGATGGCAGTCTTTTTAGATGCCCCCAAAGCTTTTGATTTGGTGGAGTGGGATCACCTCTTTACTGTCTTACAATGTAAGGGACTCCCCATTGGCTTCCTCTCCTGGGTCTGATTGTTGTTTACCTCACCTACGGCAGGTGTTTTGCTTAACAGGCACACCTAACACTCGTTTTCCCTATCCTGCGGCTCCCGTCAGAGATGCCCCCTCTCCCCTATCCTTTTTGCCCTAGTAATGGAGACATTGGCAGCAAGGTTCAGGCAACACTACAACCATGTAGGCCTTCGTTGCCTCCTGCCTCCTGTCCTCATCTCCCTCTATGCAGATGATGTCATCCTCTAAATAAAAAACCCTAGTCATTATTTAAACCCACTCATGCATGAGTTTGTTAAATTTTGCGGCTACTCTAGTATTAATGTCAAACGGGCTAAATCCCAAATGTTCCCGCTGACCAGTGCTGCCACTCCCTTTGAAACAGATTATCCCATTGTGTGGTGCGACAACGAGGTTAAATACTTGGGAATCCACGTTACGGCAGACCGGGCGATGCTTATGCGCCTTAACTATGGTTATGCAATGGAACATGTTACTGGCTGTATTACCCGATGGATAGTGCTACCCTTGACTATGGATGGACGCATATCTCTCATAAAAATGGTTATTCTTCCTAAATTTCTCTATTTATTCCTCAACATTCCTTATGATCCTGGTCGACACTTTAGTACTTTCCAATCAGAACTGATTAGATTGGTTTGGGGCGGTAAACAGCCACGCATCCAATGGGATACGCTTGTGTGACCTTATGCATAAGGAGGCTTTGACATTCCAAATTTTGAAATATACTACAAAAGCATGCAGGCACACTTTGCTCACTTCTGGTTTCATTCCACCAGGTATACCCCTCATGTCGCCACTGAACCTTGGCTTGCAGGCCCTATTCAACTAGATGGCATTGTACTCTCCAGTGTTGAGACTCGGGGTGTAGTCCTACCTCTGTGGACTGCAGAAAAAAGCTTGGGCCTGCATCTTAGAACACACGGCCACAACCTGCCTCCACTCTCCTACCACCGAGACGTGACACTATTGCAGGAAGGCATATTTAGGAAGATGGCACGCACACAGAATATTCAATACTGGGGAGACCTATACATCAAGAGCAAGTTCTGTACCCTCCAGCAGTTGTGTCATGACCTTCCCTTCTAACAAGGACACCTTCCTGTATGCTCGTCCATGTCATGGTATACAGGTGTGTCACTCCACTGCATTTTTGGTAAGAATTGAGCTGTTTGAGCTGGAAACAAGGCTTTTTTTGTTAATCTGCAGATTAGGGATCAGTTGATTTTGTGGCTAATGCGGAAAATTTATAACTTTGTGAAACTCAGTGCAGACAAACAGTAGCATAATTCCAGCGGCCCTGATCATACCTTTCACTAGGTCCACAAGTGCTCCTCAGTGATTCCTTCCTTTTTTGTCTCACTGAGTTCATAGTTAAGCTTCTATAGAAATGAGGAAGACTAAACCTGAGTTTACCACTCCACAACACAGACTACAATACTACATAATGACTCTCCATAGCACATAACCCCACTCTACATAATTCCTATACACTAAGTAACACATAGTTTCTATCCACATAATTTCACTGCACAACATACCACATACCACAAAATTCCACTACACACAATGTACATCCACTCCAAAAAACATCAGTAAAAAACGTTTACATTTATAACACTAATATCTCTAACTCTCGCAAATACCAAACCTATCACATTGCAAACACTTCTTTAACTAGTAGTCGCATTTGCAGAGTGGTGAAAAAAGGGTGTTCCACTGCATAGGATTAACATGAGGTACCAATAGGCCCCCAAAGTCCCTCAGGAGTAAGGGTGACTTCCTCGCCGTCCCGTAGTCTGCCTAGAGGCACAATTGAAGAGTGGTGGATAAAAGGGGAATAGCCTCCGAAACCAACTTAGCAGTCCTACTGTGTGGGACTCACTGGAGGTAACAACAGGGGGCTGAAAGAAGCAAAATAGGTGTGGAAAGAAGCAATAGAATTGCAGAAAGAGGCAAGTAAGGTACAGAGAGAAGAAAGAACAGTGCAAAAAGAACCAACAGTGGTGCTAAAAGGTGCAAGAGAGGTGCAGAAGGAGGTACGAGGGGTACAAAAATTAGGAAGAGAAGAACAGAAAGAAGCAACAGAGGTATAGAAAGAGATGCGCAGAAAGAAGCAAGAAAAAAACAGAAAGAGGCAGCAGAGGGGCAAAAAGACACGCAAGAGGTTCAGCAACAAGCAAGAGAAGTACAGAAAGAGGCAAAAGAATTGCTAAAAGAAGCAACAGAGGTACAGAAAGAGGCACAAGTGGTGCAGAAAGATGGAAGAGAGGTGTAGAAAGAGGCAAGAGAGTTGCACAAATAGGGAAGAGGGGTACAGAAAGAGGCAGGAGGTGTGCAGAAAGAATTAAAAGAGGTGACAAAAGAGGCAAGAGATGTGCAGAAAGAAGGAAGTGAAGTGCAGAAAGAGGCAAGGTAGGTGCAGGAAAATGCAAAAGAGGCACAGAAATAGGCAGGAGGGGTGCAAAAAGTAGGAAGAGAAGTACAGAAATTGGCAAGAGAGTTGCACAAATAGGGAAGAGGGGTACAGAAAGAGGCAGGAGGTGTGCAGAAAGAACTAACAGAGGTGCCGAAAGAGGCAAGAGACGTGCAGAAAGAAGCAAGTGAAGTGCAGAAAGAGGCAATATAGGTGCAGGAAAATGCAAAAGAGGTACAGAAACAAGCAAGAGAAGTGCAGAAAGAGACAAGTGAAGTGCAGAAAGAAGCAAGAGCAGTGCAGAGAGAACCAACAAATGTGCAAAAAGAGGCACAAAGGGTGCAGAAAGAGCAAGATAATTGTAGAAAGAAGCAACAGAGGTGCAGAAAGAGGCAAGAGATGTGCAGAAAGAATCAAGATAGGTGCAGGAAGAAGGAAGAGAATTGCAGAAAGAAGCAACAGAGGTGCAGAAAGAGGCAAGAGATTTGCAGAAAGAAGGAAGAGATTTGCAGAATAAAGTAACAGAGGTGCAGACAGAGGCAAAAAGGGTGCAGAAAAAATGTAAGAGGGATGCAGAATAAAGGCAATAGAGGTACAGAAAGAGGAAAGAAGGGTGCAGAATGTAGAAGAGATGTACAGAAAGAATCAAGAAAATTGTAGAAAAAGACAGAAATATGCAGAAAGTAGCAACAGAAATGCAGAAAGAGGCAAGAGTGTTTCACAAACACAGAAGAGGGGTGCAGAAAGAGGCAGGAGTGGTGCAGAAAGAAGCAAAAAAAATACAGAATGAGGCAACAGAGGTACAGAAAGACGCACTAGAGGTGCTGCAACTTGCAAGAGAAGTACAGAAAGAGGCAAGAGAATTGCTGAAAGAAGCCACAGAGGTTTAGAAGAAAGAAGCAAGAGAAGTGCAGAAAGATGCAGGTAAGGCGCAGAAAGAAGCAAGAGCAGTGCAGAAAGAACCAACAAAGGTGCAAAAAGCCAAGAGGGGTTCTGAAAGAACTAGGAGAGTTGCTCAAAGAAGCAAGAGAGACACAAAAAGAGGCAGGAGGGGTGCAAAAAGAAGGAAGGGAAGTAAAGAAAGTAGCAAGAGAATTGCTAAATGAAGCAACAGAGGTGTAGAAAGAAGCAAGAGAAGTGCAGAAAGAGGCAAGTAAGGTACAGAAAGAAGAAAGAACAGTGCAGAAAGAACCAACAGAGGTGCTAAAAGGTGCAAGAGGGGTGCAGAAGGTGGCACGAGGGGTGCAGAAAGAAAAAGAGGGCGCAGATTGAAGCAATAGAGGTGCTGAAAGAGGTACGAGGGGTGCAGAAAGAGGGAAGAGAGGTGTAGAAAGAGGCAGGAGGGGTGCAGAAAGAATTAACAGAGGCAAAAGAGGTGCAGAAAGAAGCAACTGACGTTGAGAAAGAGACAAGTGAGGTGCAGAAAGAAGCAAAAGCAGTGCAGAAAGAACCAACAAAGGTGCAAAAAGAGGCACAAAGGATGCAGAAAGAGCAAGAGAAGTGCAAAAATAAGCAACAGGGGTGTCGATAGAAGCAAGAGAGGGGAATACAGAAAAGGCAAGAGAGGTGCAGAAAGAGGGAAGAAGGGTGCAGAAATAAGAAGAGATGTACGGAAAGAGGCAAGAGAAGTGCAGAAAAAGAAAGAAATGTACAGCAAGAAGCAACAGAAATGCAGAAAGTTGCAAGCGAGGCACTGAAAGAAGCAAGAGTGGCTTGCACACTATTACTACCGATGTAATACCCACATTTAGCAATAAAAAACAGGTGACCATTCTCGATTGACAAAAGGCCTTCTACCATGCTGTAACACTTGCCATTGCATTTTTAGTAACATTTGAGCCGTTTGAGGTAGAAACAAGTTTTTTTTGTCCAAATCTGCAGATTAGGGAGCAGTTGATGGATTATGTGGTTTATGCGGAAAATGTATAATTTTGTGAAACTCAGTGCAGCCAAACAGTAGCACAATTCCAGTGGCCCTGATCATTCCTTTGACTAGGTCCACAAGTGCTACTCAGTGATGCCTTCCTTGTTTGTCTAACTGAATTCATAGTTGAGCTTTTATAGAAATGAGGAAGACTAAACCTGAGGTTACCACTCCACAAAACAGACTACAATACTACGTAATGACTCTCTATAGAACATAATCCCACTCCACATAATTCCTATACACTAAATAACACATACTTTCCATCCACATAATTTCACCGCACAACATACCACATAATTCCACTACGTACAACGTACATCCACTCCAAAAAACATTAGTAAAAAAGTTTACATTTACAACACCAATATCTCGCAAATGAAAAACCTATTACATTGCAAACACTTCTTTAACTAGTAGTTGCATTTGCAGAGTGGTGAAGAAAGGGTGTTGGGCCTCCAACCAGTGCTCAAGAATTCCACTGCGTAGGATTTACATGAGGTACCAATAGGGCTTCTTGGCCCCCAAAGTCCCTCAGGAGTAAAGGTGACTTCATCCCCATCCCGTAGTCTGCCTGAGGCACGTTTGCAGAGTGGTGGAGAAAAGGGGCATAGCCTCCGAAGCCAACTGTCACGATTTGCCAGACGCGCCTGCCAAACTACAGGTCGCAAAAGGCTCAGCACCGAGAAGGAGCCTACAATGAGATATAGGGGCATGAAGCACAATGTACGTTGTAAGTGATTCTATGTTGGAAAGTCAGTCCTGTGTTTCCCTTGGTGTTCTGTATGAATCTCTAGTACCGGTGTACCGCGTTCTCGGCTGAGACGCTGTATTCCGTGGAGTGCTGAAGTTCTTGTTCTTTCGTCTGATACGTTCGGCGTCTGCCGAACTTTTTCCTGCATTCTTTGACTCCCTCTGTCAGCGGCTGAGACGGAGCTGCCCAAGCGTGTTCTCGGCTGAGACACAAGTTATTACTGCAACTGGGGAGTTCACGCGTTCTCGGTGGAGACGCGTTTCATTTCCTCGATTTGTTTTCCCTCGGATAGGAAAGAATCCTTTGAATCCATTTCCTTGAGGAACGGGTGGCGGAAACTGCTGCCATACTTCATTTTGATCGTGACATTCATCCCGAGTGGGGTAAGCCTCAAGAGAGGATCACGTTTTGTTTTCTTTTCCCGGATCCATACCTCCATTGGGGGATTAATCTGTGTTCATTATTTCGCTTGGATCTATTATTATTTCTGTGTGCAAGACTATTGCTGATAAAGCCTTGGCTGATTCGTTATTGTTCAATTGACTTTTCCTTTCACCGATTATTGGAGAGGTGCTCTTCTATCTTTATTGCTTATTGGGGAGACTGGAAAGGTATGTCTGGACAAGGTGTGCTTTTCAAATATACCAGCTTGGGAAAAGAATGAATGGCTCTAATCATGGTTTTTGTATTCTAGAAAACGAATGATCAGTGTAGAGAGACGCATCTGCTACCTGAAACAAAAAGGAAGGGAAATGCTTCCAGAAAGATACTTTTGGTACGTGATACACTAGCGAGACTCTATGAGAGTAGTTAGCGATACATGTACTTACCTTTGTGTTTTCTCGTTTCAGTGGTCCCTTCCCATTCCAGACCCTTCCCTTATCTTTCCCTCGCTTGATTACCTTTATGCTCTGTATATGGTTTATCAGTCAGAGTATGGGGAAATCAGGAGGAGGACCCCTTTGAGCATCACGCTGATCCTGAGGAGGCGACAAACGTGACACCAACTTAGCAGTCCTACTGTGTGGGACTTACTGGAGTTAACAAGAGGGGTACTTGGCCCCAAGGACAACCTTGGGGGCCAACTACCCCTCCTATTACCTCCAGTAAGTACCACACAGCAGGATTGCTAAATTCTCATAACAAGCTATGCCCCCTTTGCCCACCACTCTGCAAAAGTGCTCCCTGGTGCCCTCTTGGATGGGAATTGAAGTCTCATTCGCTGCTTGGGGTCCTTTAGGGACCAACTAGCCTACTGCTTACCTCCAGTAAGCCCCACACAGTGTGATTGGTGAGAGGTGGACACAGACCACGCCCCCTTTCTCCACCATTGGCGCATTCTAAATTGGGGGATTAAGTCCCCTTGAATACTGAGCGTCTCTGAGGGCCAACTAGCCTGCCAGGTACCTCTAGTAAGCACCACACAACTGGATTACAGAGAGGGTCCGAGGGCACGCCGCCTTTTAACACCACTCTGCAAATGTGGCTCCTGGCACACTGCTACTCCGGGGATGAAGTCCACTTGTGTCCTGAGGTCATCAAGGGGACTTAATTCCCCAACTTACTAAGTACCAGGGGGCCTATTTGCAGGGTGTTTCAGTGAGGGGGCGGGGCCTCCGGCGAAATGCCGTTTTTTAAAAATGATTGTGTTTTGGAAGGGGGGCTATGCGGCCCCTCCTTCCCTTTATTCTTTTTGGCCCTGGAGACCCCATCCCCCAGGGCCTGAGCATTGTTTGGGAGGGGGCCACCCCACGGCCGAATTTGGCCCCGGGACCCCATTCCCCGGGGCATGGCCACATCAAGAAAAGTTTAAATCCCCGGGCAGTGTGTGGAGGGGCAGGAACACCCCCGCATATATTTATTAAAAGCTCTGGTGATGGCAGTCCCTGGAGCAGCGTGGGAGAGTTTTAGATCACCCATGCATTTATACATCAAGCTCTGGGGAGGTGGTGGTCCCCAGGGCAGTGGGGGGGGGGCGCGTGCCAGCTGCATTCAATTAACTAAGACCCGGGGAGGTGGAAGTCCCTGGGGCTGCATATTAATTGGTGATTTCCCCCAGGAACTGGCCCACCCGGGGGCTTATAGAAAATGAAGCACTGGAGCCCGCGCTTAATTTGTCTTTTTCTTGCCTGGATTCCCACACCCAGCGTGAATGCAGCCCTTTTTTTAAAAGAAAACATCTTTATCTGGGCCTGGAGTCCCTGTGGACCCCTTGAGCAGGCCTAGAGGGTCAGGTTGTTTCTACCCTGCCCCCTTTTCTTGTTTCTCAACCTTTTTTCACTCATTTTCTTGTGACTCATCACAAGATGGCTGCCAACACGTCTTGGTTTGGTGTATTGGCAGCCAATCAGAGTGAATCTCGTACATGGGAGGAGCTGCAAATCCTCCGTGGTGCTCAGATTTCAAATATTTTCTTTTTTAATTTCTCAGGAACTACTGAACGGATTTACACCATTAAAAAAAAAGTCACTTTCTGAACCAAGGTCTACCTTTTTACAAATTTGAAGTAATTCCGTTCAGAAGTTCGGGCTGTAGTCTATTTGACTATTTCCTGTGGAAATTAACATGGGAAAAATGCATTTTGGGACCCCCCTTTTTTCTCGGCCTCTGTTCGATGAATCACCCCGAAACTTTCAAGACAAGAGCTGACTGGAGCGCCCCATTAGTTATGAAAACTACATTCTAACTATAACTACCTATTGGTGCCCGCCAATAGGTAATATACAAATGCTTATATATGTATATATATATAACATCAACAACAGAGGGAATTTAGAGAAAGAAATACCCCGATCTAGTTCTCAGAACCCTGTTTTCCATTTAGGGGATAGTCACACATTAGGTCATGCACTCAGAAAAACACACTCTTTGCATCTTAAGTGTCCATGCAAAATTCTTTTATTATCGTCCGTCCTTGTCCAGACACTATACAAGTTGTCTTCAACTTTGGTAGAAGTAACATTTGAAGTACCTTATATGCTTGATCACAAAATTCTCTTCACATAGTAGTGGTACAGAACAGCTAAGCCAACGCGTGTTTCACGAAATCAATTCACTTCTTCAGAGAATTTCAGTTCTTTCATATTAATAGTCTTCTCAACTCTTGATAAAGGGATCCTAGATTCATCCTGGAAATATGCACTGTATAATTTAGACTTCCACTAGCAGGAAAAATGGCTATAGCCTCCCATCGATACGAGCCCCAGTTAGTTACTGATCTTATCAATAGTTGAGAAGACTATTAGTATGAAGGAACTGAAATTCTGATGCAGAGCAGCACAGCAAGGTAACTTGCTGTGCAGCCCTGTGCCAAATGCCCATTAATAAACCCCCTTTTTGCAAATTATCTTTCATTTTATTTTCCTTTTGTGGACTTTAACATTAAAAGACTTTAAAACTTTCCCATTCCCTATTTTAGTGTATAAGATGTATCATGTTGAATACTGTAAATGATTAGTTAGTTACAACTTTAAGTCACATGCATGTTTTTTAAAGTCAAAAACGTTACTACAATCACAATTATGAACAAATAAGTTGCAAAACCAACAGACTCTATTTCTTGTCACTGTAGTAAATGGTGTTTAGAAATATGTGATAGAAAATTTCTTGCTTCACAAGCTGCCACACTGTCATTACATGGTGACCTTCAAGTGATGTTCATGTAAAATAACAGTTAAATTCAAAGTGGCAAATGACAGAGTGCCAGTTTTCATGCAAAGGTAAATTACAGCTCTAGTTTAGCTTTTGTCAGTAAACACACATTTGAGGATACATTTGTGTAGCAGGTTCAAGATATTGCACTTGTCTAACAACCAACCCTCGGAATGTAGGCTGTCAAGGTCTTCTGCCCACTATTACCTCTGTGACCTAAGTCTATGGCTCTCTTCTAGCCTTCAGAACATGAGCATTACATAGCAATTTCAATCAGTGCACTTTAGTATTTCACAATATTTATCATAGAGAAAGTTTCAAAGGATATCTACAACTAAAAGTGTGGTAATTACTGCATATGTGCATTGCATTGATATCTATATGCTTTACGAGTGGCGCATGGCTTTCTGGTTCTATGCTTCACACACTTTTATTTTATCAGTAAATGCATCAGTCGCGGCCGGCATTACTCAGGGGTGGGGCGGGGGGAGGTTGGTCGCTGTAGTAGAGGGTCACCGGGGGAGGAGGTTTAATTCAAAATTACAATGAGAAACATGAAAGTTATCTTACCTGGCATGCAGTCTACATGGAGAAAAGGCAGAATGCGCATGGCTGGTTTGGTCGGCCCCAGAGGGCCAACCAAACAGTCAGTGCCCTCAGTAGTGAGCAAGCCACTCCTCCCCTGCCCTAGACTAGGACCGCCCACACGCCCGCCCTCAACCAAACCCTTCTGTTTTCCCACAGTGCGGGTAGCAGAAACATAAAATGGGATTTATAATATAATTATATGTTCCTGCTTCTCACACTGCAAGAAAGCAGTGGGTGACGCTACTCCACCCACGTGGAGGAGCCGCCCCTGACATGCATGTGTATTAAATGGGAGATTATGCAATGTTTTGTCCTCATCTGAGTCAGCACATGTCTGGAAAATGTTTAAGTACAGGCGCTGATTCACAAAATGCGGCGGAGCTTGAGATAAAATTACCCATTTGTACACAATCTGCTTTTCACCAACATCCACTAGTGTATAATATGGGAGTGGAGAAGTGTTTAAAATTCTCAGATATAATGTTGAATAATGCACAAAGCTAACAAGACTTAAAATATGAATTTATTGCAAAATTTCGCTAGACTATCATACTTAAATGAACTAGGCCTAATATGTTGAGACACTGTCATATTATGGTTAATAGAGATAAGAAATTGTAAATTCAGCATAGAAACTTGATCATGAGCTTTTGAACAGATGTGTCTTTTTCCAATGAATGGTTGTTCTGCAAAATGTTTTTCCTTTCATTTATACAGGTATTTTCAACTTCCAAAGTGACCATTGTTAGCTAATGAATACAATTGGTATTTAGAAGGTTAGGAATGAAGTTTCACACGTGAGAATGTGGAAATGAATGGGAGAATAAATCATGAGCAACTTAGAGACAATGATATATAGTTGTGGTTTTAGAAGTTGCTGCCTGAAGAATATGGTGGGCCTAGTTTATGAGACCCATTGTAGCACTTTCGCACCCCTGGATCATCACTTTCTTGATGTTCTGGTGCTCCAGTACATTAAGTCTAGGAAATATCCCTGGAAAAGTTAATTCACTCACTCACACTTAGGACTGCTGAAAATGTATAATCACTGGTCATAAACTAATTTATACCGTTCACAGACTTTTTATTTTAAAAAAACATGTAGATAAAAGAAGAGAATTCATTACATATTCAGTTTCACAATACATATAAAATCAAAAACATATCACTTTATGCAATAGATAAAAACAATCTAAAAAATATTCATTAATGGACACAGATAAAGCAGAGAAAAAGAATCCACATTCTAAAGTGTCACCACAATCCTATCAAAGTTAATCACCATATTATCTAAGGCAAAACACATACACCTATAATCAACAGCACAACCCCACTGCCAAAATAGCACCTATGTCTATTGCGGATTTTGAGATTCAAATGCCCTTACAATATTTCAAATACAAATCCCATTTTACAATATGCCTAATATCAAGGATTTCCTGGGCTTGAATTCTAGAAAACAAAGTGTTGACGCGTTTCGGTGTATCTGCCCTTGGATATTGGCACACCTTCCTCAGGACAATTCGAAATCGTTTGGGGAAAAAGTCATATATCCTTCTGACCTTAAGAATAAGGCTCTGATTCTTTTAGATGGATTCTAACCGTATCCACGTATAACTGGATCTTGGACTTGATCTTTGGGTAGTAGGACGTCATTGGGAATATTCACTTGCGCTTACGTCTTGTTTGGTTAAATCAATATCCTTGGTGGTACGGTAAGTAGCCCTCTGGATAGGGGGACTATGGTATGTTGTTTTAACCGATTCTGTGGTGAAGGCTCCTGCGGGTGTATGGGATGTCCTCTTCCCCGTGGTTCTCTTTCCCTTCTTAAATACCCATTTGCACTGGATAATGGTTTAATGGGTTTGTAGAAGCTGCGCCTGATCTTCGCTATATCCTGATCGTGCACGGCCACGGGTACGTCCGGTTCCGGTCCCGCAGAGAGGAACGGAGAACCGGACGTACCCGTGGCTGTGCACGATAAGGATATAGCGAAGATCAGGCGCAGCTTCTACAAACCCATTCAACCGTTATCCAGTGGCGAATGGGTATTTAAGAAGGGAAAGAGAACCACGGGGAAGAGGACATCCCATACACCCGCCGGAGCCTTCTCCACAGAATCGGTTAAAACAACATACCGTAGTCCCCGTATCCAGAGGGCTACTTACCGTACCACCAAGGATATTGATTTAACCAAACGAGACGTAAGCACAAGTGAACATTCCCAATGACGTCTTACTGCCCAAAGATCAAGTCCAAGATACAGTTATACGTGGATACGGTTAGAATCCATCTAAAAGAATCAGAGCCTTATTCTTAAGGTCAGAAGGATATATGACTTTTTCCCCAAACGATTTCGAATTGTTCTGAGGAAGGTGTGTCAATATCCAAGGGCAGATACACCGAAACGCGTCAACGCTTTGTTTTCTAGAATTCAAGCCCAGGAAATCCTTGATATTAGGCATATTGTGATATGGGATTTGTATTTGAAATATTGTAAGGGCATTTGAATCTCAAAATCTGTAATAGACATAGGTGCTATTTTGGCAGTGGGGTTGTGCTGTTGATTATAGTTTGTATATGTTTTGCCTTAGATAATATGATGATTAACTTTGATAGGATTGTGTTGACACTTTAGAATGTGGATTCTTTTTCTCTGCTTTATCTGTGTACATTATTGAATATTTTTAGATTGTTTTTATCTATTGCATAAAGTGATATGTTTTTGATTTTATATGTATTGTGAAACTGAATATGTAATGAATTCTCTTCTTTTATCTACATGTTTTTTTAAATAAAAAGTCTGTGAACGGTATAAATTAGTTTGTGACCAGTGATTATACATTTTCAGCAGTCCTAAGTGTGAGTGAGTGAATTAACTTTTCCAGGGATATGAGGTAATAGAAATTTTCAGGTAGCTAATGTGTCCCCCACTCGCACCCTATCCATGCACCCATGTTACTTGTATGTCATGTAACTTCCTTCCCGTGCATGCCAGGAAGACGCATATGCATTTGCGTCCAACGTTAGCATGTCAGTTATTCAGTTCTCCAAGAAAACTACGTTAATTAGGCTTCTAGGCCTATGGTGCCAACGTCTTTACATGGTACACTTTTGAATCTCGCACACGTTTTCTCCATGTTTCCTGGCTCCGTCGAGCTAGGCCCTTAATTGAGGCTCCGAGCCTCTTCTGTCTCTGAAAGCTACAGTTTAGGTATGCATCTCTGACCTCTGCCTTACTTCCTGCCCAGCGAAGCGGTGCCCGGCTCAGCCTGGCCTGCCTGCCAAGATAGTATTTTGCCTAACAGTTATCAGCTCAGCCTCCTCGAAAACACATTCCAGTCTAGTGAAGTAGGTAAACATATTCCCGGCTGCAGAGCAAAGGACCCGGCCTTCCTGTCCTCCTTGCAAGTGATTTACAGAACCCGTTACCATGGTAGGCCCATGGTCCCGCGCATTGCACCAAGACACGTATGTACGCACTAGCATTCAGTATTAAACGGCCTCTGTCCAAGAGACCTTTTACTTCAGACGACACATCCTCCAAACATGAGATACCAGATATGCTATAGGTACAGGTCGTTCTGACATCCCAGACACCAGTCTCCTCTACTAGTGTCAAAGCCCCCAGTTCTCCCCAGTTACACGTCATGCTCAGTTGCGCGCGCATCTAGGCCAAAAGTTTCTGCTGATCCTGCAAAACTTTCTCCAAGCATCCACCCACTTGTGACGTTTCTTGTGACGTTTCTCTGACATGTCAAGCGCACGCCCATGTGTACGCCTTCTTACACGCCTCCTGTTACGCACATGTGTTCTTATCTCTCTCTTTTCACCTGTTACGCCTACTGTATTCATTTCAATTATACTGTTTTACTATATATAATGTGTGATGTTAATAAAATATTGAATGTCCCTTCCTGAACCTTAGTGGTGATGGAACATGATGTCCTGTTCCTCGAGGATCATAATTAAAGCCCGTATGACTCAGATACCACGGACTCTGCCTCTCATTTGATTGAGCTATCCTTATTGATATTTAATGTATGGAAAAATAGTCCGGTAATTTTATTTACCACATAATTCTGGTGCCCGAATAGGGACCCCCCCTCCCCCACTCGCCGGCGATGTAACGCAGGCCTTGACCCCTTCTACAGCCGTGACGGATCCAGTGCACACCTGCGGGTTTTCCTGCTATCTCCCTCAGGCCCACGGAGGAGACGGAGACTGCGGTCCGGCATCCAGACGAGCCGGTGAGGAATGCGGAGGATCCCGACCAGAGCCCCAAGTCGAGAGAGCAAGGTCCGAGGTACCCGGAGGCCCACCTGTTCCGAAGCGCATGCGTAGGAGTAATCGTAGCCCGACGCAGTCCAGTCCAGTCCAGTTTCCGAGGCCTTCAGTTTCTGCTTCCCGGTGAGTACCGTTGTTGGGAACGCATCTAGACGGGTTCATTAATTTGTGTCTGGTCAAGACAGGTCTGGGTACACAGACCTGGTCCAGACGTGTTCACTTAGGTGAATACGGTAAAGAAGACGTGTCTCTTTATGGGACCGGTATTGTCTGTACTGTTTTAGCAGTGCATCTAGTAATCCAGTATTCTAGTATTGTTTCTCAAGATTGTCAGAATTCGTGTTTTCTATGTACCAGGTATCAGTCTGAAATGTTTTAATGTGTTTAATGTCGTGGTATGAATGATTGTTTGCTATTCATTACTGTGTTTATTGTGCTTACGTTCAAATCCGTTCAAAAATGCCGCTGTTCTCGAAATTACGTCAGATAGGAACTAGGAAAGGGATACTCGAAGAAGCAGTTCCCGTCCCGCCTAGGGACACTCCCGGACATTTTATGTACCATAAACATGGCTTAGATGCCATACTGTACCTAGATTTGTGGGTGGATTACACAAAAGATCTGGAAGAGAAGTATAGATGGCCTGTCTCAGGGACATGGGATGCTGATTGCATCATGAGAGTAGAAGAAGCATTATGGAAGAAGAAAGCCAGACAATCCCAGAAAGATGCCATAGAATTATGGCGTAAAGAAGCGCATAGAAGAACAGAGAAAGAAATCAGGAAAGCAGAGAAAAGTAGAGAAGAATCTGAAAAAGCTAAAGAAAGGGAGTTACTAGAAGAAGGTGAACGAGTCAGAGCAGAACAATTAGACCGACAAAGAAATGCCCTTATTACAGGCATGTATCCTGTTCTTGCTGAGGGCCTGCCCAAGGCGACCCCGGAAGTACCCCGTAACTTGCCACCACCATTGGTCCCGACTAAACTCCGTCACAAACAGACCGCAGCGGACATTTTCCTTTCTTCCTATTTAGATGATGTAGCTCCAGAATATACCAATGTACGCGTACCACCTGCTAATAATATACATCAGCCTATTCAGCCTGTTCAGGACACGTTACCTCCACTCCCTCAAGATTCGACGCCCCCACCCATTGTCATTTCCCATCCTGTCACTACTACTGCTACTGTCCCTCCTGCTATCGGTCCTACCAATCCTTTTTCTACACTTACAACCCAGAGTTTGCCTACATTACCTACACCTACTTTTCAAGCTATGACACCAGTAGCAACAACACATCTAGTTGATGGTTACGCTTCCACTTCAGGAGGCGCCGTAGGAGGTCGCCCTGTCACCCCGCCTCAAGTAAAACGAATGACGCTTAGAGAAGTAGCATTACAGCGTACACCCAAAGCTGCGACATTCGCAACCCTTAGACAGTACATTACAGATTGTAGATATGACCCAGTACCAGGCGAAGAAGATATGATGTTAATTTCGTTACGTTTACGACGTGTTACAAACTATTTGATTCTTTTACCAGAAATGACTAACCATTTAGACAATATATACCACTTTATTAGAACAGGGGAGAGACCAGAATGCATTCGCGAGGCCATGGCACATCACAAGGTTGAGACACAAAGAATGATCTTACAGTTTTTGATAAATTGTTTGATAAGGGAACGAGATCGGCCAGGTACAAGCAAAGAAGAGATGGACATCCTGATAAATTGGAGTAACAATATAGCTGATGGTAAACATAATAAACAAAGTTGTATAGAATCCATGTACAGAAAGATCCGTAAAGAAATTGTAATAATACACGAAAAAGAAAATGCAGCTAGGGAAGCCGAGAAAGAGGAGAATGAAACCACAGAGGAGGAAGATATAGATGATGCAGAAGAAGACCCAGATAGAATAGCGTACGTAGGTAGAGCAAGACCTTTTGACAGACCCATTCGCCTAGAAAACAAGAAACGTTTCCTTTCTCCCATACCAGAGCAATGTTCTCTTGAACATGTATTCCAAGCCACTGATAAAATACTGAAAGAAAGAATAGGTTACAATGAACTTAGTACCATGCGTTATCAGGAACTAGCACGGTCAGCAGTACAATGGGCTGGAAATACTAGTATATATAAAGACGATTCAGTAGCGCAAACATTTTTGAGTCTTTCCCCAGACGAACAGCGCCTAGCTGGTATGTACATGATCCAGCATCTCATCACACTATATGAAAGTCAACATTCTGATCCAGGTCCCCTATATAATATACTGGAAGAATTACTCCTAAAAAGATGGAGAGGCCTAGGTACGGATTTATTTAATACCATTCTAGAACAACGCCACAAATACAGAACTTTCCTGACTCCACATTTCGTTCCTGTTCCACCCCCAGTAAGACAACCATTTTACATAGACAGACAGAATCCCTTACGAGAAGTTCATCCCGTCCAGACCACAGGGGGTGGGCTTCAACGAGTATTCGTATACATCCCCCTGACCAAAATGGAATTATTGGAAATGAAGAAATTAGTGCCCTGTCATGATAAAGATCCAGCAGGATTCCACCATGAATTAAAAGACATGTTACTCATGGGGGATTATACGTATCCCGACATTCTTAAAATGTTAAAGGTATTGTTGCCTGCCGGCATTTATGAATAACTTAAAGAGAAAGAATGGGAGGTGGGAGATAAAAAAATTATTTGGACTGAATTAGAAGACGAAGAAAATGGGCGAGTCCCAGGTATAGGTCTTGGGGACAAAGCCAAAGCATTACCAGGATTATTAGTACAAGTCTTGCCTAGGTTATTGACAGTTAAAAAGGAAGACTGGGATGCAATCTCAGCCTGCAAACAGAAACAAGACGAAGACACCAGTGATTTTTATTCCAGATTCGAGAAATGTTTTATTATTAATAGCGGTCTGAAAACAAGTAGTGAATCATATCCACATCTTTTTGTGACCAAACTAGTCGAGAATTCCTTACCACAGGTTAAAGATAGAGTACTGAAAGTCGAGAGTACATGGCAAGCTAATACCCCTTCCCAAATGTTACAAATGTTACAGTATCACCAGAACCGAATCAGAGAGGAACACGAACATGAACAGAGACGTATGAAAGATACGAAAATGAAAGTACTAGTTGCCCAGTCCGTCCCAGCAGATGGTCAGAAGAGGGGTACGACACAGACTAATCATCCTGCAGCTCCTGTTAAAGGGAATTGCAACTACTGTAAACAGCCAGGTCACTATATAAACGAATGTCCGGTTCTGAAATACAATATTGCTACAGGCAGGATGAAAGAAAGACCGCGTCCACCTAGACCAGAACACATTCCACAGAATACTCCACAGAACACGCAACCTCCACAGAATGCACAACAACAGACAGTAGCTGTACCCCAGCCTCAACCCATTGCTGCCACGCAACATGTCACACAGCAAATGTACCAGTATGCACAGTCGGATTACCCCGATTATCAGCAGTATACATGAAACAGCCTAGAGAGGGAGGTTGGCTTGCCCCTTATCTAGGTTCCTGTAGATCAAGATGGTCCCTATGTACATAGTCAGGTATTAGGGAATGACAGAAAATTTTGGATTGACACAGGGGCGAGCAGAACTACCATCAGTCACGACGAGGTTCCAGGGCCACCCCTCTCAGGCTCACAGAATGTTTCCCTTGGATTTTCAGGAAAGCCTATTGTTAACGAAGTGTCAAAACCAGTTCCCCTTGCAGTTGGTCCATTGTCCCGTACTACAGACTTGTTACTTACGAATTCATGTCCTGAAAACTTGCTTGGTATTAAAACGTTGAAAGCACTAGGAGCAGTGATATGTTGTTCTCCGGAAGGAGTGAGATTGTTTTTACGTGACTTTAAAGGTCATTATGTGTTGAGAGATTTTGATCCAAGATTGCAGAATGTACCACAGCATTTATGGGCGCATGGTCCAACTGATGTAGGTTGTATGCACATTACACCGTATCGTGTCACTCTCAAACAAGGTGTTGTACTGCCCCGAATCCGACAATACAAATTGCCCCCCGAGGCTGTAGCAGCCTTACTGAAATTTATTGACGAGCTCATTGCACAAGGAGTAGTTGTAGAAACTGACTCCAATATATGTAATTCTCCAATCATTCCGATCCTTAAACGAACTGACCCAAATGCACCTCCAGTCTACAGACTGGTGATCGACCTTCGAGAACTGAATAAATGCATTATACCACAGTACCCAGTAGTCCCAGATATTTCTTCCCTGTTGACTGCCATTGATTCCGAAGCTGCGTTCTTTACTGTAATTGATCTTAAGAACGCCTTCTTTAGTGTCCCCATTCATCCGGAAAGCCAGTACCTTTTCGGATTCTGTTTAAATGGCTGAAGCTTCAAATTTGCACGTGCACCTCAAGGGTTCACGGAAAGTCCTAGTATTTACAGCCAAGCCCTGAAACGACAACTAGACAGTATTCACATGCCTACTGACACTGCCCTACTGCAATATGTTGATGACTTGTTAATTACAGCACGGACCGAACGTGACTGCGAACGCGCATCACTGACTGTCTTGTATTTTCTGGCCGAGAAGGGGCATAAAGAGTCCCCTTCGAAGCTACAATTCTGTGCCCAGCAAGTGGTATACCTAGGACACTTGCTGTCCAAGAGGGGTAGACAGTTGACACCAGATCGTATCCAGTTAATTGCACATCTGCCACAACCCAAGACAAAAAAGGAAGTACGGGCCTTTAATGGCCTCACTTCTTACTGCAGACAATGGATTCCTCAGTATGCATATCTAGCCAAACCACTCATACAGTTGACAACACAGGAGGCAGCGACTTCGACTGTCCTCCCTTGGACTCAGGAACATACACAAGCTTTTAATGACCTGAAGAAAGCTTTATGTCAAGCACCAGTTTTAGCGACACCATGTTACAGCAAACCTTTTACACTTTTTGTCACAGAACGCGATGGCACAGCATTATCTGTTCTCACACAAGATCAAGCAGGACACCATAAGCCTTGTGCTTATTTTTCTAGTACATTGGATCCAGTAGCCCAGGCTCTGCCTGCGTGCTTAAAATCAGTTGCAGCAACAGCTCTAGCTATCAGACAAAGCGACTCAATAGTGTTAGGACATCCTTTGACAGTACAGGTTCCACACTCCGTGGAAGTTCTCTTAAACCGAACCCAGACTCAACACTTGACCATAGCACGACTGACAGGATATGAACTGACACTGTTTCAACCACACATGGAAATCAGACGTTGCAACATACTCAACCCTACTACATTGCTACCCTCAAGTACAACTGATCCAGCACCACATGATTGTGTGGAAGTCATTAATACCGTGACAAAGCCCCAACAAGACTTGACCGACATTGCATTGCCCGACCCGGACCTGACACTTTACGTGGATGGTTCATGTATGAGAACAAGCACAGGAGAGTTAGTAGACCACTGAAACTGAGGTCATAGAAACACATCGTATTGACACATTATCTGCCCAAGCAGCAGAGCTCATTGCTCTGACCCAAGCCTGTATACTAGCCAAGAACAAGAAAGTAAATATATACACAGATTCACAGTATGCATTCGGAGTTGTTCACAACTTCGGTGTTCTCTGGGAAGAAAGAGGTTTTTTAACTTCTCACGGTGCCAAGATACAACACGGTCCCCTCATTCAAGCCCTGTTAGAAGCAATACATTTGCCTACAGCCATAGCCATCATGAAGTGCAAAGCACATACTAAAGTCACTGACACTATTTCCCAGGGTAACGACCTGACAGATCGAACAGCCAAGCTCACAGCTCAGACTCAAACAGACATACTGACTGACACGACAAAGACTGAAGTAACTTCACTAACACATTGCATGACAGTTAAGGATCCCACGCTAGATGTACTCGACATACAGACACATGCGACTCCAGATGAAATTAAGAAATGGACTGAACAAGGAGGGATCCAGACAGATCAGGGATGGATGACGAAGGGAAGAGCCACATGGTTCCTCCCCGACTCTATGGTTCAAGTTATCAATAACACAGCACATAGTCCAGCACACTTAGGAGAGAAAGCCATGTTAGACAGCATTCAGAATCTTTGGTTCAACAAGCATTTACGTGCAGCAGCGAAACAGAAAGTGCGTACTTGCATGATCTGTTGTCAGTTCAATCAAGGCAAAGGTATCCCCGTGGAACAAGGTGGATTTCATCCTCCTGACCATCCTTTTGAAGTCCTCCAGATGGATTATATCCAGATGGACAGATGCCGAGGATTCAAGTATGTCCTCGTAGTCGTATGTGCCCTTTCCCGATGGACAGAAGCATATCCAGTCCCAGATTACACTGCCGTAACCACTGCCAAACAGCTGGTCCGTGAATTTTTCCCGCGTTACGGCTTGCCCCGCGTCGTGTACTCTGATAACGGTCAGCCATTCTCGTCCGAACTCATGAAACAGGTATCACTCCTGTTAGGATACCAGTGGAAATTCCACTGTGTACGACACCCCGAAGCCGCTGGTCTCGTTGAGAGACATAATCAAACCCTGAAAACATGGTTAGCGAAGGTCTGTGCAGAAAAAGGAGTAGATTGGATAGTAGCCCTGCCAGTTGCCCTCTTTTACATGCAAATGGTAGCCCATTCCAGAACCGGATTGTCCCCGTATGAAATAGTTTTTGGACGTCCCCCAAACATGTGGGGTACGCCTATGCCCCGAAGAGTTACTGATGTTGACAGTACTATGCTGACAGATTACCTAGCTTCCTTGATGTCTGCACTACTATCCTGTCGTTCACAGGTCGCGGCTGCCTTCCCGGACAACACCCAAGTAAAACCGCATGAAATCGTCCCAGGGGATTACGTCTACGTCCGCAACTTTGACCGATCAAGCCCTCTGGAGCCGAGGTGGAAGCAGCCAAAGTTGGTGTTGATGACCACGAGGACCGCAGTGAAACTGGAAGGACGTAAAGGGTGGTTGCATTCGAGCCACATAAAACGCTTTCATGGACTGTGTCCAGAGACTGTAATCAAGGACTGCCCCCTTTCAGACACTGACTCTAAACTCCCCCTGTTAGAGAAAACTCCACAACAGGAGTACCGAGCCAAGTTGAGGTCAAGTAAGTCAGACAGCGTTTAATTGTTTAAGTCCCCCTCGGGTGAAGCGGTTAGACAGGTTTCTGACATGTATAAGATAGACCCAAGTAGTCAGAGAGATAGGCGAATTGAAAAGAGAGAAAAATATTGCAAAAATCTGCATAGCCAATGCGTTATTACGTTAATTTTTATGTTTCTTCTGAGTCTTACGATCATATGCATAAGTTTAATGCTACATGTTTTCTTTCCTCTTGGTTCTCATGTACATACTTCCTCTAATGACACTGTAGAGCACACTTTCAGCGACCTGCCCCCCACGAACTGTCCTATCGATTAGCAATGCGCAACAATACATTCATTCGTATGTTACATCATTCTCACCAGACCAGCAATGCCACCAATTGTTGGGTATGTGGCCGACTCCCTCCCTATCAGAAATACAAGGGAGCTCTGCCCCTCTTTCCTTATCCGTTTACACATAATGGTTCGTGTGGTGCATGGTTTACTTTAATGTCCTCCCTAGACAGTAAGTCCACGGTTTCCCAAGGCAATTGGATATGGGGGAACCTGAATACAGTTATGAATAAAATATGTTTCCCAGACAAGGAAGGTCTTCCCCCAAAGGACAGGGACCGATCTAGAAAATGAAGTATATGGATTAGGTAATTTTACACTTAACCTCATGATTCTGAATGTGCAGTCCGAGACTAATTCGGACTTGCCGTTTATTACAGTTTTGCCAGTAAAAGGCGAATTATGCGTCAGAAAGAATGATTCAGTACATCTAGGACACAGTGATTGTAATACTGTGGTCGAATTCAGTGATAGAGGAAAGTCTACTTTCAAAGCCTCCCGCCATTCTTATTTTATATGTGGTCAGACAGCTTATGTACGTCTGCCATTGGATTGGGATGGGACGTGTTATATCACGTTCCTATTGCCACCTGTTTTCCTAGCCCCGCCTGATTATCATCGAAATCCACATCTTGTGCATGTAAGACATAGAAGGGAGATCAAGACCCCGATTGTCGACCAAACTGAAACAACATGGGAGCAATATACAGATTTCAATAAAGGATTCTTTTTCTTTGTAGGTCCTGTCCAGAACAGTAAATTGATACACAAATTAACCAGAACTTTGGAAGCAGTAGTGAATGAGACTACTTCTGCTTTAGGTAACCTGACCGAGGAGCAGTCTGCTATGAGACTTGTTGTTCTTCAAAATCGCCTTGTCCTTGACGTCATCCTGGCCGATAGGGGCGGGGCTTGTAGAGTCATCGGATCCAGTTGTTGCGTGTTTATTCCTAATAACGCGCCATCCGTGTATAAGGCCATAACATGGCTCCATGAAATTGCTCACCTGATACACCAGAATCCAGGCACCTGGACTTGGTCCGGTTGGCTCTGGAGTGTGATATCCGCCTGGGGATGGAAATTGTTGTCATTCCTAGGAATAATACTGCTCATAGTATTCAGTTGTTGTCTCTAGCTGCAATGTGGGCCAGCGATTTGCGGCTTGTGCGCCACAGCTTGTATTCCCCGTCCAAGTGCACGTTCCCGTTCCCGAATAAAGAAAGATGAACAAATGATGTTATATGAACAGATAGATGGTCTCATGAACATAGATATATCCTAAAGGGTGAAGTAGGGGCCAAGGAGGGAATGAGGTAATAGAAATTTTCAGGTAGCTAATGTGTCCCCCACTCGCACCCTATCCATGCACCCATGTTCCTTGTATGTCATGTAACTTCCTTCCCGTGCATGCCAGGAAGACGCATATGCATTTGCGTCCAACGTTAGCATGTCAGTTATTCAGTTCTCCAAGAAAACTACGTTAATTAGGCTTCTAGGCCTATGGTGCCAACGTCTTTACATGGTACACTTTTTAATCTTGCACACATTTTCTCCATGTTTCCTGGCTCCGTCGAGCTAGGCCCTTAATTGAGGCTCCGAGTCTCTTCTGTCTCTGAAAGCTACAGTTTAGGTATGCATCCCTGACCTCTGCCTTACTTCCTGCCCAGGGAAGCGGTGCCCGGCTCAGCCTGGCCTGCCTGCCAAGATAGTATTTTGCCTAACAGTTATCAGCTCAGCTTCCTCGAAAACACATTCCAGTCTAGTGAAGTAGGTAAACATATTCCCGGCTGCAGAGCAAAGGACCCGGCCTTCCTGTCCTCCTTGCAAGTGATTTACAGAACCCGTTACCATGGTAGGCCCATGGCCCCGCGCATTGCACCAAGACACGTATGCACGCACTAGCATTCAGTATTGAACGGCCTCTGTCCGAGAGACCTTTTACTTCAGACGACACATTCTCCAAACATGAGATACCAGATATGCTATAGGTACAGGTCGTTCTGACATCCCAGACACCAGTCTCCTCTACTAGTGCTAAAGTCAAAGCCCCCAGTTCTCCCCAGTTACACGTCATGCTCAGTTGCGCGCGCATCTAGGCCAAAAGTTTCTGCTGATCCTGCAAAACTTTCTCCAAGCATCCACCCACTTGTGACGTTTCTTGTGACGTTTCTCTGACATGTCAAGCGCACGCCCATGTGTACGCCTTCTTACACGCCTCCTGTTACGCACATGTGTTCTTATCTCTCTCTTTTCACCTGTTACGCCTACTGTATTCATTTCAATTATACTGTTTTACTATATATAATGGGTGATGTTAATAAAATGTTGAATGTCCCTTCCTGAACCTTAGTGGTGATGGAACATGATGTCCTGTTCCTCGAGGATCATAATTAAAGCCCGTATGACTCAGATACCACGGACTCTGCCTCTCATTTGATTGAGCTATCCTTAATGATATTTAATGTATGGAAAAATAGTCTGGTAATTTTATTTACCACAGATATTTCCTAGACTTTGTGTCTGTGGTACCCTGTTCCCTGGAACATGTGGGGTCTTCTCTCTTCTTGTTGGCTCCAGTACATTGACAAGCCCACATAAAGCCAGTTACGTGGCTTTTCATGGCCTTGTAAATATATGCCCCTTTCATGCAGAACACTGTGTGAAAGGGTTTTCCGTGGGTGTTGTTGTAAATGGTTGTAATGCAAAATGTTTTTCTTTTCGTTTATACAGATGTTTTCAACTTCTAAAAAGACCATTTTATCTGATGAATAAACTTGTAATTTAGAATGTTAGATATGATTTTTCACATGTGGGACTTTGGATTGAATGGGCGGATAAATTATTAGCAACTTAGAGATGTTGTGGTTTTAGAATTTGCTGCCTGAAGAATAATGTGTTCCTGTGAGAGGATGGGGAGTAAACGCATTTCCAAAGGCACATTGGAAGCTGAATATTCTACTTCAAAAAAGACTATTGTTAACTAATGAATAAACTTGTTACTTAGAAAGTTAGGTGTTGTGGGGATTCTGCTCATACACAGAACTGTGCACAGAGACCCAGGACCTCAGGGATTTGTGGTGAACCAAAAAACCTCAGTACCTAGAACCCCTAACTGACTAGCATCAGTGTCTGATTAGCTCTTCGTCCTATAGCAAAAGCACCAATGACTAGACAACCCAGAACATGTGACTTAGGTTACTTTCAGGAATGGTGGGAATCAGGAACTCTCATACCAGTCTACAACCTAAGTAAATAGAGACAAGGAAAAGTTTAAAATGTTTATTTTAACAACGTGTTCTTAGATTAAGCATGGGCGAAATTTGCAAATTCGCTTTCCGCAAATTTGTGCGAAAGCGAATTCACGATTCGCATAATCCGCGGATTCGTGCGAATTTGCAGATTTTTTATTCTGCCAGTTTGCAAGGGTTTTTGCCAGTTCGTGAGGGTTTTTTACAGGTTCAGGAAGGCGAACTTACTTGTGTGGTCGCAACGGTCGCAACCATGTTGTTTCCACGTGTCCAGCCTGTTTGCGACCCTGTGGTTCATCGCAGCCACCCTAAGGTTCATCAGTGCCACCTCTGGTTCATCACTGCCACCCTCTGTTTCACCACTGCCACCCTCTGGTTCATCACTGCCACCCTCTGGTTCACCACTGCTACCCTGTGGTTCATCACTGTCACCCTCTTGTTCATCACTGCCACCCTCTGGTTCATCAGTGCCACCCTCTGGTTTATCACAGCACCCTTTGGTTCACCACTGCCACCCTCTGGTTCACCACTGTCACCCTCTGGTTTATCACTGCCACCCTCTGGTTCGCACTGCCACCCTCTGGCTCATCACTATCACCCTCTGGTTCACCACTGCCACCCACTGGTTCACCACTGTCATCCTCTGGTTTACCACTGTCACCCGCTGGTTCATCCCTGCCACCCTCTGGTTCACCACTGCCACCCTCTGGATCACCACTGCCACCCTGTGGTTCACCACTGCCACCCTCTGGTTCACCACTGCCACTCTCTGGTTCAGCACTGCCACCCTCTGGTTCATCACAGCACCCTCTAGTTCACCACTTCCACCCTCTGGTTCACCCTTGCCACCCTCTGGTTCATCACTGCCACCCTCTGGCTCAGCACTGCCACCCTCTGGTTCACCACTGTAGATTATTGGGGGAAAGCACACCTGCCCAGCCTCAACTGAGATGAATTAATCGGGGCTGGTTAATGTGTCACTGAATTTGAGCTTCAAGTCTGGCACTTGCTTCCTTAGCTGTAAGTGCTTCCTGTTGCAGTTTAATTTTTTTTACAGGAGCATTGTGCCATACTTGTAGCTATACTCTGACCCTGCTGTGAGGGTCAGAGGAGGGTCTGAGAATAGTTGCAAGTAAGCAACTGATCTCTGGAGGGGCCCCTCAGGAAGAACTACAGGGAATGGCTACAAATTAGCTTGAACTTTTGCACCTGCTAAGTGCTTTCAGTTTTGCAAAATTCGTTCCGCCCGATTACGTGGATTTTTCTGCAATTTCGCGAGATTCGCTGATTGCGAAATTGCAGAAAATCCGCAAATTCCGCGAGCGGAACTAATTTTATGCCCATACTTATCTTAGATGCAGTATTTTTGCTAACATAAGCAGGCATATGATTCAAAATAATACGATCAGCATTGTTACAATTCCATAAAACACAAAAGGAGAAATCATGTTATAATGATAATGGAAATAGGTCCTATAGTGCCTTGTGTACCACCCTCCCTTGCTAAGGACAAGGGAGCATATTATTAAGAACGGCATTAAAAATGATCGCCAGTTTAGCGGCAGACAACTTCAGCTAAAGCGGCAATAATGGGCTTGATAATATGCCCTTAAGAATTCCAATGGAAGTCCATGTTCTAGTGTGAACATATGCTTCTATTGGAATTCTCCAGGGCATATTATAAAGCCCATTATCGCCGCTTTAGCAGCAGTTTTCTGCCGCTAAACCGGCGATAATTTTAACGCCGTTTTTGACAATATGCCACCAGGTTTTATAATAATAGAAGGTCTCTTAGGCTTGAATGGGGAACCCCATACCTCCAAGATCAGTAGAGATGAATCACATCAGAATCTGCAAAAACTCTGTCTCTCTGAAAATGAATTTTCTGCAAGTGCCCTAATCATGCACGCAGTGCAATATTAAAGGTGTTAGAATTTCAGTTAGCTGCAGTTGAGTGCATGTTGTATCTAGAGCGTGGGCCGATCAGCCTGAAAAACAGCTAACATTATTATGATAACCTTGGAGGCTTCTGCGCTCACTGTGCAGACTAAGGTCGACATGTAAGTCTAGGGATGTTGAAACCAAGCCATTCTTATGTGAAGAAATTCACATAGTCTAACTTACAGCAACAGTTACATGCAGTGTTGTGTGCAAAAGCAGCGAAAAGGTAAAATGGTGTTTAAACTTCTAATAAGCCTATGCTAACATAGCAATGTGCGCAAGCAGGGCCCTACCTTCACTACATCCTCCCTTGATATGGACACATACATGAAGAGAGGCAATTTAGAAACACAGAGTTCAAGTTCGAATGAGGCAAAACCAAGTTTAAAATTAGCAAAACTGGATAATTGGGAGTAAAATATTCCGAAACAGTCAAAAGAAATGTGTTAAAAGTATGAAAGGAGAGTGCACTATCTTAACTCTAAAGTTTAAAAACAGCAAAAAAATATTCAAGCACCGGATGTGCTGTTGATGGATCAACGCCAAATCAGTCCAGCAGCTTATAGGCATAGTACGTTGCAACAGCCTCCAAGAGGAAGTCATTGTTATCATCAGAGAACATTTCAGCCATCCAATTAACTAATGGGAAGGAACATACATGTTCTTCGATAGCCGGAGCCTTTAGCACCATCAGAGGACAACTCTGGGGTTCTTCCATATAACTGCATGCCAAGAAGTCATGTGTCACGGCACATATATCCACTTACCTAGGACTCCATGCATCGCTGCAAAGGCCATAATTAGGTATGGGCGAGTTTTGCGAATTCACGGTACGCGAATTAGCGTGAAAGCATACTCGCAGTCTGCAAAATCCTCAAACTTTTGTTCGATTGTGGATATTTTATTTTTGCGAGTTTGCTGGATTTTTTACACTGCGGCTACCACGTACCTACCCATGTGGTCTTCTATGGGCACGGCCATCTTGTTTGCATTGCGTATTTCCAAGTCTGGTCGCTAGTTGCATGCTCGCGTTGTGCATTTCCAGTTCGGGGGCCCAAATGCGTGTTTGCGTCCGTTTTTGCGTGCTCGTGAGGGAAATATCGCACAAACTTTCCCACGTGGTTGCAATGGGCACGGCCATCTTGTTTTTCATTCATTGCTATGGTTCTGGGCATGCCTTTTCTATCCTGTTTCAATCTTTGTAATCCTTTGTTTCTTTGATTTTTTTTTTCTTTTTTTACTCATTATCTATCTCTCTATTTTTCTACATCTATATTTTGTGTTTTTTTCTACTTTTTGTTACTTTAATAACTACTTTTTTTTTGGCTCTCTGTTTTCTTTTATTAACTTTTTTTTCCCTATTCTTTCCTATTTTTCCTTTCTTTCACCCAGGACCATGGCAAAGGGAGACGGCAAGTCCAAGGGGTATAGTCCAGCACCCCGTAACCGGCTCCCTTGCAGACCTTTAAGTAGGGAGTCTGTAAGTCCTAGGGAGATCTTCAGCACAGTGGAGGTGGCCACACTGGTCTCCTTTGTGCAGTGCCACCTCCCCAAGACCATCGCAGCAGGCGGCAGGCCTGGTACTGGGTACGGCCTCCGGGAGCGTCGCCAGCTATGGGGTAAGGTGGGCCTGGCCATGTATCGGGAGTCATGGGTCCAGTGCACCTACAACCAGATGATGCACCGGTGGTCCGACATACTGGACCGGGTACAAGACCTGCTCGACCTGCTTGGTGTCAAGACCCCTAGGCTTGGTGAGTACTTTTAGCTATTTAATAACTACTTTCTTTTCTTCTGCTCTGTGTTATATTAAGAATATGTTTTTTCCGAAGAGCAAGAATGCTGCCGATTACATTGTAGGTAAATTATGTTTCAAAAGCTTCTGTGATTGCAGGTGCTTGCCTGCTCAGTGGCGGTGCTACTAAGCTTACTTGTTTTCAATTTTGTGCTCATTTGGCCTGAGAGATTATGTATGAGTGTACTTTACAGAACTGCGTAATGCTAGAGAGACTAGAGACTCAAATCCAGTACTTCCTTTGTACTCCAGTCAGTAAGAAAAGATAGTTCTGGTGGATTGCTATGCTGAGTATATTATGACTTGTTATTTAGTAGAACATTTTTTAGTGGTCTGCAATAATGACGGACTGTGTCTGTCAATTTGCGTGCTGCTGAGTGCTGCCAGTCCTAGTAGAACCTTTTTGTAGTTATTTTAGTGAGTTACATAACTTTCCAAGTAGATCGTCCGCGAATCCAGCAATATTATGATATCCTAGTAGACCACATCAGATAGGTCAATAAATTTAGTGCAATTGTTGTTTATTTCCCCGAAAAAATGTGTTATTGTTTTTTTAAATGTTTGATTTCGTTGACAACAATCATCCATGCTTGTGTCTTTCTTTCATGTACATCAGCTCCTTCCAGGGGCAAGAAGACAGATGTGGCAGTGGCGGTGCCGGCGGAGCAGGAAGGCCAGGATCGGATGCTGAAGGCTCTTCTGCTGGCCCCAGTAAGTTTTCCTGTTAATATTATTAATTATACTTCCCTAACTTTTACAGCACCTATTTATTCCAAACTTTCATCATAATTCGATTTTTTCCTAAATCGTCTTTGATCTTCTTGTAGACTGTTTCTAAATTCTTATCCTGCTTTTACTATGACTCTGTGCTACCTATTTCATTAGTCTGCCTGTGTAGCTAGGTAAGCTTGCAAAGTTGGCCAAAGGTGTTAAACAAACTCCTATTCAGCAATAGCTATAGGCACTGAGTGCAGTCTTCTGGGTTGTTCATAATTTCTATTGAAGTTTTCTTAATGTTTATTCTTTGACAATTCCCAATAATAAAATGTCAATGGCCACCAAGAATAAGATACTAGTTTACTTTTTTGATTGGATAGGAGGACATACTACTACTGTTACAGGGACTATTCTGCACATACAGAACTATGGACAAGAAATAGGGCATTGGTGATAATAGGAGCAGTTAGACTTTCCACATATCTCAGTCAGAACAGAAGTTGAACCCCCAATCTCCTTACTGACTAGCTAGTTTGTCAGAGTCATTATTTAGCTCCCGAATGCAGCGATGATCCCCAATGAATATACAACCCAGAACATAAGACTACGGAGTCAGAGACCCGACCTCTCAGAGTCAAGGAATCATGGTTCCGAATTGCAAACCCTTTCGCTCACTCACTCATGACCAAAAACCACAGAGTATATGTAGGTTTTAAAGCTTTATTAAAAGTAAAACAATTAGCTCTGTGTCTACTCTGTATATTAAATTTCAATTGTGCATTATATAAAAACATTCATTAAAATCAACTTCATATAAGATCAACAGTAAACTCTTGAAAACTGAACAGTGGCTGATTTTACATATTATGTATTAGTGGGAGAGCCCTCACCTGGTTGGAACTTAAAGTCTTGGTGGAGATGATGACGACTCTGAGTAACATATTGATCTTGTTCGTAGAAGGGAAGCTTCTGTCTTTTATGAGAAAAATGGTGCATGTTAAAAAGCAAGCATTCATCAGTTGTGCCAAAAAGTGTAGCATGGTATGGCTAAGCATAAATAGAAAAAACCCTCCCTTTCCGAAAGAGGAATTTTTAGTTTAGATTAGAGAGTCACAAATAATTACATTTGTTTATGAAGTAACATTTTTTCATTCCTAGATAAAATAAGGAGTGGTGTATATGGCATCTAATAATATGAAATGTATTTTCTAGGCGGAACACTATCGGTACAGCCCACCACCAGTGCCGGGGCCAGCGCGGAGGTGGTTACTCCAGGGGCAGATGCGGTGCCAGCGGGAACTGCTGTGGGGGATGGCACGGTAGTGACGGGCAATGGTAAGCCCTTATATTCCTAACTTTTTGAGATTGCACAGTAGGCTCGCTGCAGGGGTGTATATGGTGTACAGTACAAGTACACTCTACTGTTAAGAAGACTTACAAATTTAGAACTAAGTTTTTTGTTAGCCAGGTAAAAGACAGTCACCCTTGACTTCGCATTAGCAATAGCATTAGCGGCGGGAATTGAGGAGTAACCAATGGCTTCCTCTAAATTTGACTTGAACTCAGCTGTGAAATTTTTATCGAGAAGCCAAGTCAGATCAGAGATGAACTTGATGGATGGGATGAACGAAAGGGGAAAGAAGGGTGTAAGGAACAACGAGCGAGTTAAATTAATGACTGGCAAAGAATGATACGTGCTTTTGAATGCAGGCACATGTGGCTGGGAATCTGATGCATGGCCGGTTGAAGGCTGAAGCAAGGATGGGTGGAAGGATAAAGAAAAGAGGACTGCCTGGGTGGGTGAAACAGAAACTGTATGTGTGCGCAATATATCCTTTGGGTCAAATTCATATGCAAGTCAAGCACGGATGCATGGCTGGCGGTTTACAAAATAAAATAAAAAGGGTGTTTTTCGGTGAGAAAAAGTAAGGTTTGTCCAGTTGAGACATTAAGAATGATTAACATTTACTTTGAATGGATGGATGCCTGGATGGTATCTTCCTCATAGATAGCATAGGTGTATGAAGAGTAGACAGAGTAGATGGCCAGTGGATGAAGAGTGTTACTTTGAAGAGCATGTAACACTGCACGTCCGTGCCAGAGTAGCAAAGCCGAGGAAAGTAGAAGTTGTAATTTTTCAGAATACTGCCTTGACTAACAGTAGTCTGAAAGCACAGCATATATTGTGTATCTATATTGTATAGATCACACTATCAAGTCAAGTCACAAGTGCCTTACTCCGACGATTACGGGGACCACTCACTACCTCTGTTAATAATTTTTTTTCAACTCTGTCATTCATGTGTGGGCTATCGGTGTTCACTCAATCAACAAGCATTGGAAATGCAATAGGTCTCGCAGTAGTAAAGTTTGAGCTATAGGTGTTATTTATTTTTTTGTTTTTTATTTATGTGTTGTTTTTTCTAAATAGCTAAATTAATAGCTTTCTTCTTTACAAAGGCAATAGTTATAATTTTTGTAAATGTGACACCTCTAGCATTTGTAAAGCAACATGTTTTGTATTAACGGGACTTATATGTGACTTAGATGTATTGATATAAAAAAAATCAATGGCTTTAAAAAACAATTAATAATTAATACGTAAATAAAATGGATTTTATTTTATATTGCCAATAGCTTAAAGTTTATTAAATATATTTAGTGAAGATGCTGTGGTTGCGCTGAGTGAGGGTGAGTGAGGGTGAGGGTGAGTGAGGGTGAGGGTGAGTGAGGGGTTGAGGGTGAGTGAGGGTGAGGGGTTGAGGGTGAGTGAGGGTGTGTGAGGGGTTGAGGGTGAGTGAGGGTGAGTGAGGGTGAGTGAGGGTGAGTGAGGGTGAGGGGTTGAGGGTGAGTGAGGGTGAGGGTGGGTGAGGGTGAGGGTGAGTACCCAGGTGTTCTGCAGAAGTCCTGAGGCACTCGAAACTGACCACAAAAAATAGAGAGATTACGGTCAGAATTGTGAATGATAAAAGGGATATAGTGGCGTAAAACTGGACTGGGTGAGTGAGGGTGAGGGTGAGTGAGGGTGAGGGTGAGTGAGGGTGAGGGTGAGTGTGAGTGAGGGTGAGGGTGAGGGGTTGAGGGTGAGTGAGGGTGAGGTAATTTAAGATGTTATCAGTGATGTCTTTTGACAGGTCATGAGCAGTGCAATGTTGGTGCTTGTTATGGTTTACATAGCATGCCTTAATTGGCAGTCTTTTGGTCTTTAGGTTGTATTTCGTGTACAAATGCGATGTTTTGAATAGGAGGATGGCTGCGGAGTTCCACGCCATGTAGCCACAGGTGATCGCTGCCCTGCCCCCGGCAATGGTGGATCGTTCCTGTCGTGCGGAAGGCTGGTGTCCTCTGAACCCTTTAATTGTGGCTCTACTCGGGAGCAAGTGCGAAAAGCAGTGAGGGGCAATCGACAATACTAATGGCAACGTGGTGAGAGACGGTAGCTGCAAATGCGGCGGCCGCTTTCTTTGAAGTGCTGCTGGTACCTCTCTCTGCTTGGGGGTCTGGCACCTTGCATCTGTTTGTAAAGAGTAGGGAGTCTTACTGGTGTTCTCTAGCGGCGGCTAGAAGAAGATCTCCGCAAAGAGAAAAGTTGCAGAAGCGGCAAGTAGCTCTTTCAAGCACAGCAGACGAGTTTTCCCTCAATGCGACAAAGTGGTGAAAAAAGGCAGAAAAGGCAGCAGCGGTATATGCTGCGGCTGCTTGTCCTGAAGTGCTGGGGGCACCGCTATCAGCCTGGAGGGGGGGTCCGGCGCTCTTTAGCAGCCTTCTCTAGCGCTTCTACCCCACGAGGCCCCGAGTTCAATTACCGGCATGTCCTCTTGTCTAATTATGTGGCGGCAAGAAGAAGAGCTTTGAAGTTCTGGGATTCAGCAAGTTGCTCTCTCAAACATTTCAGACGCACTCAGGGCTGTGAGAACAGTAGTTACAGCAACTGTAACAGTAAAAAAACAGTGCTATATGGCAAAAGCGGCATGAAAGTACTCCTATCTATCCATTTGTGAGGAGTGTTTAGTGCTCTTCAGTAGTCTTGTTCCTTTTTCCTGTTCAATTACGTAGCGGCAATGACATGGCAGGCAGGGGAGGGGGCGGAGCGGGGGTGTGGGAGGAGTGCGGGAACAGACGGCGAGGGGAGGAGAGTAGGAGGAGGAGAGTAGGGGAGGCACGGCCTAGCGGCCGTGCAATCAAGAAGTGAGGGGGCGGGAGAGTAGGCAAGGCAGGCGGCTGGGGGCATGTGCACGCGCTTTTAAGCTCAATGCGCATGCGCATTGAGCTTAAAAGTCACGGGCACTGCAAGGAATCGCCACGATTCCTTGCAAGTTGGATAAAGAGTGGATGAGCCCCCATAGTCTCACTTGCTCGATGCGCATGCGCATCGACAGGCGAGACCTAATAAAAACAAATCACCTAAAGTCATCCCTTATATAATCAAATATCCTGTGAAGGGATAGATGATCATATTATCTTGTAACAGAGTATGGTCAGTGCCACCCGTAATAGAAAAGTAAGAGCTTCCCCACCTGCATCTACTGGACTGGTAACAGTTAACGTGAGTCTGCGTCATCATGGCTTACGTCTGTTTTTCTTGGGTGCAAGCTGACTTTGCTGGCATTATGCCGGCTTCCAAAAGTTTAAGTTCTAATTTTGCTAAACAAGAGTAAAGAAGAAGACTGGTGTACTGTCTGAGTCTAATGTAGTGAGTCCATATAGTGCTAGTACAATTCCTGAAACTCCCACTAATGTTAGAGCAGAGGACGACAAAGTGGGAGGTTAGATAGATACATGGCACTAATGTTATGTACTGTGCTTGCAAGTTGCTAGTGCTACTGTGACACAACTTACTGTTGAATTATTTTGTGTTAATCGTAAAGAATAATGGTCACAGTATTTTTTTCTTTCTTCATATAGATACTCCTAAGCTATCAAGGAAGGAGTTGGCTATCCGGGACAGGCAAAGTAAGCTGGAGGCAATTGTTGCTGAATATCAGCGGCTGGTGGCTCAGGAGGAGGAGGATGACTCTCAGTCAACCTCAACAACAGCTGCGTTCTCCTCTGCTGCCCCTGGGCCATACAGCCAACGCAATTCTCCAGCGGTATGGCGCCGTGGTACGGCAGCCACCCGCCGCTGCCAAGCAGTGAAACCAACAGCTGCCCCCCACAGTAATTGCAAGGCTCGTATGCACCGACTAACCCTGCAAGTGGCCTACCTTGAGCAGGAGGTGGAGAGGCAGAAAGCCCTGCTAAAGGCCCTCCGGAGAGAGCTGCGTGACCACCTGGCCACAGGACACTGCCAGCCAAAGAAGAGAGACTGTCCCTTGCCCCTTTTTAAAGACTTTTGGGGGGGGGGAATTGGGCTTTGGGGTTTTGGAACTTTTCGGTACATTTTATGGACATTGGTTGGGGTTAGGGAGAGGGTCTTGGTCTTGTGGAATAGTTTATTTTTGTTAGGGTCGAAAAAAATATTTATTTTCCACTTAAACATAGCATACGCATTTTTACTGTTTTGTGGGGGAGGCAGGGGGGTTAACTGTACGTTTGTTTTCCTGAAACTTACCTGGCCGGTTGATTCAAATTGTCTAAGTAATCGCCCAAATTTGTACAAAAGTGCCACTGACAGAGTTAGTGAATTCAATTGTCCTACTAGTTTACTAGTACTACTGTCAGTCTCTCCTCAGTCCTCTCCTCCTACTCCATTATTCTTCCTCCCCCATAATGCTTATCTTACCTGTGATTCATGTTTGTGAATAGGGCTAGGCACAGGGCTGGCTACATGGCAAATGGCGATTAAGGTTGGCTGTGGAATCCGGTACCGATGAAATTGCATCGTTGTGGGGGTAGTAGTAGGGGTACACACTGGCAGTAGCTGTATATGAAAAAAAAGGAAATGACACATTGAGTGGCCTGAGGAGCATTAGAACAGTACGATAGTACATAGTTCAGTGCACAAGAAAAGTGCCATAAATTGTAGCCTAAGCAATGCTAAAGTATTCAATCAAAAGTTAACTACTAGTTGCATGGATTATGGCTACTAAAAGAACTAGTACTGAAGGACACAGCAGCGTAAGCTTTCGTCACGTGTAGGAGGATTTTGTAGATGAATTGGCAAATACTCATGGGTGTGTGTCAAGCAGAATAAGAATATATATCCTCGGATTCGTTGACCTGCCTTGAAATTGAATTTCTGTTGCTTTTGACCTTATCTTCCCCAGCAAGCATGTGGATTTATTGGGGTCATTTTGTCACACCTCAATGAACACCACACAGCCCGGGAGAAGAGGGTTGGGTTTGAAAAATGGATGGGAATGGGGGTTTTGGGAAAGTTTTTTGCTGAAAGAAAAAAAACACACAGCATGGACAAACAACAAATGAAGAAAAAAAATCTTTGGATACAAACATATCCATAAATCTTTTAAGTGACATAAAGGAAGTGCATGCATGAAGTTGTTTGCTAAATAGATGGTTTGGTTACTGAAAAGTAGTACTTAACTACAACTTACTAACTAGTACTAAACAATTAGACAGTACAGGGCTGCAGTAATTACGTAATTTCACATGCCTATCAGCCCTCAGGGAGAATAAACACTTAGTAGTACATTACATTAGTTTTAAAAATAGCAAAGAAATGTATCAAATAGCTGTAGGGATGACGTTGAAGCAGAAAGCAAACGCACAGAGTCGCACTCATGGAAGTTCACAACAATAACATTATTTAAAAGATAAGGACAAGTAAAGTGGATACTTTAACTGTATGTTGTAGTTGTCCTGTTCAAATTGTGAAGTTGCATGCATCCAGCCATTCCTCTTATTCGCGGTACTCCTCCATTCCATCGGGCGCTCCGTTGATCAATCTTTGTGACCACACTGTCCACTGCCTGCCTGGCGGATGCGGGATTGCGGATTGCAATGGTAAGCCTGAGTTAATGTTTTTCCCTTCGCACAGGGTAAGTGGCGGCCTGTAATTGTCGATGGAAAAACAGAAAGGGATATTAAAACACCCCGGAGGAAAAATATAAGGTACGGTGTATAGTGGAAAAAGAACACTTTCACTTTCAGAGGAGACAGTATTATATACATACATCATTTCTAAAGTGCCTACTCTGAGTCTCTGTTTCCAGGATAATAATTAGCACACAGCAGGCCAGGGCCATGCAGACGGTCAAGGCAGGCACCACTGAGTGAACCAAACTCCATGCAGCATACCTCTTTGACACAGATAGACAAAGCAGATCTAATTTTATACAGCAAGCCATATAGCCGCAATTTTACATGAACCGCTGTCTGGACTCTGGCATAACACTACACTAGATTGACTATTCCATACCACGACTAGACAGACATGTAATTCTGCGGTGGTTGTTGTTGACTTGTTTACCTGTTTGCCACTCACGAAATGGCCATAGTTCTTCTGTAAATCGACGATGATGATCCATCCATCCCAGTAAGTGACTGTGACAATATTATGTAACTTTGGTCATCATGACTCAGCATCATCATGGTGTTGGCGAACTCAGTGTTGTTCATGCAGTCACAGTGTACCATACACATAGTGAGTCAAAGGACATTTTCCATATTAAAAAATGCAACGTAGTAGCCCCTGCAGTAGAAGTACAATTTGCATTAAACAAGGTAAACAGAGTTGACTTGATTTACATTTAGTGTGTAACAGATTAAATAATAACAGAACACAAAGGATTCATTTCATGCACAACAAACAAACAGCAATTGCTTTCATCAGAGCCAGACAGCCAGTGTTGTCCACTGCATGCCATCTCATCATTCTTTACCTGTTCCACTTTTTGTCAGCATCTTATTCTTAAGTGAAGGGCCACAGAGCTTCCTCTCATGTCAATTTTAGAATTAACAGTCAGCATAGTCAGTCATTCCAGTCCCCCTTCTTTTGAGGGGAAACGTCTATGAAGCAACAGTTTCTTGATTCTGCGTAATCCGGCCATCTGCCTGGAGAAAATGAATAGGGGGAGTCTGGAGGAGGAGGAAGAGGAGCATGACTGAGTTTTGATTGTGAACTTCAGGAATGCAGACAGCGGCACCTTCAGTATGGAAATAAGATGAAGACAGTGCTGCTGATGGTCGTGATTAAAGTTTTGTTGTGCTGAAAGTTGCAAATCAAAGAAAGACACACAGAAGTAAAAGTGAATAAGGACAGAAAAAAAGTAAGTATTTCAAGCCTAGGTGTCAGGGAAGTAGAGCTCGTCCTCAAACTCTGTGAATTGAACCTGGAGTAGGTCAGCTAACAGAGAAAAACTTCCATCAACTAAGTCGGTGTCCTCTTCTTCCTGCGTGGATTCACGTATTTTGTAATCTGGTGGTATGAAGTGCTGATTTATCTTGATCATTGTTAAACTCTCCACATTTTTGGGCAAGAGGCGGGTCCTTTTTGAAGTTACAATGGCACCAGCAGCACTGAAAACACATTCAGAAGACACGCTTGTGAGTGGGCAAGCCAAATAATTTAAAGCCAGCTTGGTGATCAGTGGTCATTGAGGCCTTTTCCCATACCAATACACCAATGGGTTCTGATCAAAGAAGACCTCTGTTGGGTCATCCAGATAGGCCTGCACCACCCCTTAAAGGTCCTCCAGGGGTACTCCACTTTGCGTAATATCTGTTGCCTTTGCATCAACACTGGAACGAGCAAACCCTTGATGAGTTATCCAATCCGCTTCCGGCAATATTATGTCTGGGCCTGGTGCAGGTGTTGATACGGTTGCTTGTGTAGGTAACGGCTCTGAGGGAAAGTGACTGACTTCGGCCACAGAAGTGGACCTTGACGCCGGATGGCCTGCTGCTTCAGTAGTACTTGGGGTGGTTCCTTCAATTTCCTGCCACTCTTTTTCAAACGGAGTGGCTGACAGACCTTGCCAATGTTTGCACTTGGAAACATCTTCATAAAAGGAATGAATGTATTGCTGGCCAGTGCCTTTTTGTACCGTGGATCCAGACTAGTGGCACAAATGTAATGTTGTTCTGAATGTATTGCTTTAAGCCTTGCATTATCAACTAGGCTGCTCTCCGCCAACCAATATGCTTATTGTTTTTCAGCATCAACTCGGAACGTTGAAGACGCCACCTTCAGTTGGTGCTATTGCATGCACAACAATGGGATAGCTATGCCCAAAGTACAGTCCTCCCTGCTGACTTCACGGGTGAAGACCTCAAACGGACGAAGAATGTCTGTCAGGCTTTTAACTAGGTCCCATTCCTCTACTGCTAGCCTCATGTCTTTCATAGAAGCAGCCCGTGCGTGAAAGACATACTCATTAAATAACAAGTACTGCTCAAACAGACGCTCAAGCATGTAGAAGGTTGAGTTCTAACGTGTTGCTACCTCCTGGATGAGTCATCTGATTGGCACTCTACGGTCAGGTTGAATGATCCTCAGCTGCTTCCGGGCCTTAAAAGAATGGCTGAAATGTGTGCAGATTCTTCGGCAGGTGGTCAGTAACTTGCTGACTGTGTTTTGTTTTTTCAAGAAATCTTGAACAATAATGTTAATGCTGTGCGCCAAACACAGCACTCTGAAATAGCCACCATCAGCCATGGCCTTAACTATATTACTGCCCTTATCCATGGAAACATAACCAATCATGCGCCTTCTTGGATGCAGCCATTAAACGACCTTACTGTTAAACTCCACCAAAATGTTTACTGCAGTATGAGATTTCTCCATGGCAAACATGGCAACTGTTGCATGTTTCCGAGTAGCTTTAAAAATTGTGACATTGTCAACACCTGCAGCTATCTTCTCTCTAACCCCCGCAAAAGAGACCCAGTGTGCAGGGATGCACATGTAATCAACGGCTTGGCAACTGGTCCACATGTCTGTCGTCAGGTGGATAGTGTGAACAGCACTCTTCTGCAAAACTGCCCCAATCACGTCCAGCACATCTTTATGTAGTGCTGGAACTGCAACTCTGGCAAAATAGGACCGGCTAGGAACCTTCAATTTAGGGCAGACTGTTGCCACAAATTCTAGAAAACCCACCCCCTTCCACGAAAGAAAAATGGAGAAGGTCCAGCGTTAACATTTTAGCGCACATTGCATTATAAAGACGTGCCGGTAGGTGGTTGCGTTCAAATGGCGCCTCCGACCAAAACATGCTTTTAATGGTGGTCTGGACGATTTTCATATGTGATGATGCTCCAGACTTCAACCCAGTTAGACTCATTGATGGACTTTTTCGCATTGGTGTCTCTACCAGACTCTTACTGTGCCTCCTAGATGTTGCTGGGGTAGAGGGCATGGTGCTACCACTGCAGTGCTGCTGCCAGGAGTACTGTGCACCAGAAAAAATGTCTCTCGCTTCTTCACCTCCCCCCTGCACGATCAGCTCCTTGTCATCAGATGCAATATCAATGGCTACATTTGGATTTGTACTTTTGGCTTTCCGGATGTTACTTAGGTGAGCCTCCCACTGGATAATATGGTGTTTTTGGAGATGATCTCTCTGGCCTCCGGTACCATAGTTGGTACCAAGCTTACCCCCGACTAACTACGTGTTTACAAATCAAACAAATAATTAGGTTTTCTGCCTTTTAGCTAATACTAAAGAAGTCCCAAACTGGTGAGTTGAGATTTCTGGTGGTGGTGGAGGTGCCACTTTCAATGCCAGATGAAGTGGAGGATAGGCGTGGCGGAATTTGACTCAGTTGTGCACTTACAGCACCACTACTTGAGGTAATAGAGGTCGAGCTGGATGGAGGTCCATGCCGGCCCTTCTGAGGGGAATATATGGAAGCTGTAGGTTGTGTTGGTGTAGTAGTTACCTATGTTGGTGGTGGTACCAGTGCCACGCCTCCCACATCCTGTGCAGCATTTCTGGATAGGGTAAAAATGTCTGTCTGCTGCATGCCTGCTGGGGCTGGAGTGACAACTGTGATGACTGGGTCGTCATCGTCAGACTCTTCATCAGCAGCAGAATACACCACTTCTACTTCTTCTTCGTCATCACCCATAAGTGAAAGCCTTGCGGGATCCTTCCATTTACCTGGCTTTACCGGCTCATGGCGTGCCTCCCTCTCAGACTGAATTGGTGGGTGCCAATCAAGATCTAGATCATCAGATGGAAGGGGGCTTGAAGAAGAACTTGTACTAGCCCTCCTTTTCCTTGCTGGGGATCTGGAAGACAATGAATCATCAGGAGTGGCTTGCTCGGATGATACCGCCGCATAAATCTCTATTTCCTGATGTGCCACTACTTCTGGAGGAACAAGCATTGTGGGCAGTTATGCCTTCCCTTGTGCCTCTCCTTGTGCCTCTCCTTGCACCTCTCCTTGCGCCTCTCCTTGCGCCTCTCCTTGCGCCTCTCCTTGTTGCACCTGTGGTTGTCGGTATGGGTGTGGCTGAACACTCATCAGATGAGTTACACCCTGTGCCAATTGGATGCTACTTTGCGATGAGTCATCGCCAACATCACTGGTCGATGTTGAAAGAGCAATTAAAGTGGCTGCCTCTGGGGCACTGATGGGCTTGGGCCTAATTTGTCGTGGTGGTACTGAGACCAATGAAGCAGAGGAGCTGCTCACAGCTTGGTCCCCGGCGGACACCGCTGCTGCAGGCGTAGTTTTTTTTTCCCAAAAAAAGTGTCAGGCGGCACACCAGTCTCTTTGGTAAGTGGCCCCACTTTCTTCTTCTGCTCCTTCTTACTGGCAGTGGCACTGGCAACTTTCTTGGTAGGGGAGCTACGGCCACCTTTCTTTGGGCCCATCTTCCTCAGATGTCATAACAGCAAGATGCAGTTGCACAAGTTGCAGAGTTGTCCTGGCACTATCACAAGTGATGATGATAAGGATGGTTCCTGGATCTCAGTCTTTGCGCACCTAAAAGCAAAGAAGTCAGAGGAACATCAGTTAAATAAATCTTGCATATGTCGTGCTTCAATACTATTGCAACTAGGCATTTATTATATTTATTAACACAACACACCCACAAACGGAAAGACTGAAGCACTTCCTTCCTCCCACCTTCCCCAAAAATGGACTCCTTGGACAAAAAAATGCCGCCAAATGTCAATCTGAGGAGTTATAAGATTTCTTGTGCAGAATTGCAATTTTTGCAATTTCAGGAAAGCGAGCTGTTCAAATCTCCCACCGGATATCAGCTGCTTGTCGCATCTACATATATTTGTTAATTTTTACTCTTGCGATGTGTGATCGCGGGCACTTATGACGTAGTCGCCTTCTCAAAGTCTCGCAGTGCAAGATGGCGGGACGCTATGACGTACTCGCTGTCAAAAAGTCTTGCGCGATCACGCAGCCAGATCCAAAATGGCGCAGCACACACAAACCGGGAGGAAAACAACTTGGCGGACTCACATTCAAGTCAATGCCGCGCGAGCGAGATTGTATTTTTGAAGTGCGACACAGCAAAGAAAATTCGCCAACCCGCGAATTGCGGATTGTTTGGCAATTTAGCTCGATTCGTGAAATTGCCAAAAATCCGCAAAATCCACGACCGGAATGAATTTTACACCCATGCTTAGTCATAATCCCGATGCCAGAACATTCTAACTCATGAGTCCCTAAGAGACTGATTGGTTGATCATAATCCGGGTTAGGAGATACCGTATTGCAGAGACACAAATCCAGAGCCCATTAAAAACAGCAATCCTGGCAATGGAAGACAGGTTGCACGCATGTAAAGTAGGAGAATCGGAACAACAATCCATAGGCTACACTCAAAGTGGCCAGAGGTAGCACTCCATAGTAATCAAGCTTCTGGTTGCAAAGCTGAAGCAGCCAGGGCAGACCGTCTTGTGACACAGACTGTGCATCCATTTCTGAGCATGCAAATTAACAGCAGTACACCGGCAGCCAAGGCGAGAATTAAAGGTAAACTGCCAAAGATAGTTAGGAGTAAAGTCAAAAGGCCAGAACTTACTACTTTAAAAAAATGAGCCAAGCCTGTGGTAGACGAGGCATTGAATAGAGTGTGAATCAAAGCACCAAAATGCAGGGGGGGATCAGTAATCAAAAGAGCATGCACTTCAGTGCGGGTGATTGCCACGTGAAGGACAATTGTTTCACGTGAAGAAGTAAGGGCAACTTCTTTCTGAGACAATAGAGCCCTTATTCGACTCATCTTGTTGAACTCTGTTTTTAAGGTCGGAATGGAAGGACAGATGGGCACATCGAGCTTCTCAAGCGGAGGCAGGAACAGCACATTCTTAGAGCTGACTACACTTTGGGAGACCGTTACAATGTACGGAATCCCTGCCAGCATACCACAGCAATCTTCATTATTTAAAAGCAAATAACTACCGTTTGCCATCAACGTGAAACTTGGTGTTATAGCCGGGGCGGGTGTACCCTTTAAAATGCAGGCCAAATTCGGCGTGTTCGAATTACAAGAGCTGTGCAATTGTATATTATTGCAAACTAATGAGTGATTAGGTGTGGAAGTGTACTCTTCACCATTTAAATAAACTTATTTACCCTCCCTTAGGCAACTATAGGCAAAGGGCAGAGACCAATCTTCATGGAGATAGGCACTACCCAATGGTCATATCTACCTATGGCATAGTGTTTCATGCACAAACTGAATTTGAACAGGGGAAAAGGTAATGTTATTAACCCATGAATTAACCAAACAGCTGAATTAGATCCGGCTACAGAAAAAGGTAAAGGTTCCAACTTTTCAATATGCAAAAGTGAATATGTAGCATCCTTCCTAGACATAAATTATTGTTTTTCAGTAAAATGAAATGGTAAAAATAGAGAGGACTTGTTCATGTAGTCATGTAGTCCCATGTAACTTTACCAGCTTTTAAAGTTTGCAAAGTCCAGGCAAACTGCATAATGGAACGTAATTGATTTTGACCATGGTACAATACAATATCAACAACAGATGAAACAATATCATCTAATGTGTAATGTAATGTGTAAATTCGGGAAGAAAGTGTATTACTGCTATTATCTACAACTGCAAGCACTTTTTGTAAATTAGCTTGATCAATTGCTCCTAATCTAGAAGCAGCTTCAATTTGAGACAGTTTCCAAACGTCATTGTAAACAACGTATATCCATCTTTTGGACTGCCTACAGCGGGACCTTTCACAAAGTCATTCAAATCAACATCATCAGTCAATTTGGACAAATGGAACTTAAATTTCGTGAAAGTGGAATGTTTGAGGGAATTCTGGCACAACTTGCCTACCGAATAGGTAGTGACAGAATGGTTGCTTTAAAAACAGGAATCCAACCTAACCTGTGTACAGCCAGGGGCCAGATCCAGAAAACGATGTTGGCATGAATCAGAACTTTTTTACCATAACAACCAACCTTTGGAATCTAAGCTGAAAACATTAAATGAGGAATTTTGTGTCAGGAGCTGTAAATCAACAATGGATCTATCTGTATGACTGTATCATGCAGGGTATTTTCTCAAATCAGGAATTAAAGGAGCATTTAATTTTCTTCAAAAACAACATATGGTTTGGGATGAGACATGCACGATGCAAAGACTCAGTGCCTTGCACTTGCCAACTTTTAGAACCCCAAACTGAAATAAGATCTATGGTATCTTTCTACAGCTCATAGCCCCCATAGTTAATTGATCGATAAAGGACTTTGAATACAATAATTTAGTGTGGGGGAGTTTAAATCTGGAAGAGGACTTAGCAGGCATCTTAAAATAAAAGGCATAAGGATTGGATTGATAAAAATCATTTCATTTCAATTTCTTTATTTCGATACAGATATATATCCATAAAAGTACAGACAGGCAACAACATATACAATGTTGAACAAAGGGAACATTACAAAATTCCAAATAAAAACAGGTCTTCCAGCAATACAAGGTGCATAAAAGAAAATATGATAAAAACAGAGCAATTCATAAAAATGTTAATTTATCATAAGTTAAAATTTATGGTTAAAAAACAGAGTGAAGTGAGCAAAATTCACGGCGGGCACATAGACTTTTGAGTACGCACTGCCGCTTCAGAAAAGAGCTCACACAGAAAACTAGCTCATCATCTTCCAGAGCAATGACCTTCCCATGAGCAGCCTTATAATAAATCACAAGTTTTGTCTTAAAATAAGGTATCAAAAAACTTTTAGTAACTATCAAATAATAGCTGCAAAAGAATAAAAAATGCATCATAGATTGTTTATGTTGCCTATTGCAGGGACAAGGCAGATGATCAACGTTACAATTATATCCTGCTGGAAAACAAAGCATACATTTCATAGTGTCGATCCTTAGGCGGAAAAATAAACCCCTATCCCAACGTCCAATGGGTTTTAAAAGATAGCCAGACTTGGGCTTGGGAAATATTCTCAATGCACATGTTTCTAGCAACAGACGATTTCTTAGACTCCTTATCATATCTGACATATATGAAAGATGAGTATAAAGCTGTTTGTAGGGAATTTTTACTAACAATACCAGGGTCTAAGGGGTTTAGAAATAACTGCTCATAGTTCACACTGATTAAACGTTTGTAAACAGAGGCACGCCAGGGTATTTCCATCCACCTATCACATTTTAGACAATCAGATATAATCTCCCTAGTAAATTGGGCCGCAGGGTTTTTCTAAATTTGGAGCCAGAATAATGTAGGGCAAGCCTTAATATAATCTTCAATGTATAGCAAATTAAGTTTGTGATGGCAAGCATACTGTGAAGAAGAAATGAAGAAATCAGAAGCTATTCTCTTCTTGCTGGATGTACTTCAATTAGTAAATCCCCATACTTCTTCGCCATATGTGGCAGTTGGAATACATTGAAGTTTAAAAATCTTAACGGTAGCAGATACAACCTCTGTGTTCCTAGCGCTGGGCAGACCGAGTATTATATTAGTAGAACTGGAAAACTTTCTCCTGCAGTGGGCCACATGTTCAGCCCAAAGTCCGTTAGAGGCAAAAAACAATAATGAATAGGGGAAAGTGCAAGTGCTTTGTAAACTGTTTGAGTCTAAAAAAAAAATATGAAATAAAATACTTCTTTGATCCACACGCCATTAAAAAAGATTTTTTAAAGTTGGTGCATAAGTCCAAGCTGGCAAAATCCTGCACCAGAATGTGGAGAGGTTTTGGAGTGCGGCCCATTAGGACCACGTAGTCGGCCTATAACAGGGTGGAGATTTTGTTGCCATTAATACAGGGAACATCATGGGTGAGTGATACCAATGATTTATTCAGGTCATTGATATAAAGAACAAATAGCGGAGGGGCTAGGACCTACCCCAGCCTAACCCCTCTCCCAACTTCAATGTCTTTAGATACCTCACCATCCCTGCTAATACATACCTGGGTGTGTGGGTCTTTATGCAGGTAAGTTAAAAAATGTACAAGAGACTTGTCCAGACCATAGTTTAAAAGAATATTGCAGAGCCGTGATCTGTTAACAAAGTCGAAGGCCGAGGTAAGATCCATAAAGGCTAAATATATAGGTGTTTTTTTTTATATTTGCCAATAATCAGGTTGAGGTTGAGGCACTGCTCAACTGTGCCGATGTTACTTTTAAACCCCAACTGACAGGGATGTAAAATCTGATCTACCTCGGCCCACGCTTTATCTTTTTATACAGGAGCCTCCCTAAAATTTTCAGCATGCTGTCGATCAGGGAAATCGGCCTGTAACAACTTGGATTTGAGCAATCCCCTTTTTAAAAAATCGGCACAATAATACTGGAGAACCATGTATTGGGTAAAATGGAATTTGTTAAATTATTAAAAACATTCAACAGTAAAGGTGCTCAAAAGTCTGGCTGACTTTTGATAAGATCGATGGGTAGACCATCAGGGCCGGGGGCTTTACAGCTCAGGCTCTGATCAATAGCCTCCTCCGCTTCTGATAGGTTAATCAAAACCCTAGTGGATATTTCACACTCATTAATTTGAATAGGTGGGACTGGAGCTAAATAAATATTCGTAAAGTGTGCTTCCCATGCCTCACTAGAGATATTACAAGTAATTGTTGTCAAGGGATGTGGCAGGGACCTCATATTTTTAACCACTGACCAAAAATCCTTTCTGTTTTTTTAGCATGACTGCCCGAGCAAGATTATCCCAACCCTCTCCTATAATTTCCTCTTTTCTGGCAGAGATAGCTAATTTATAGTGTTGTCTGAGGGACCTAATAAGGGAGCTATCTCTAGGTTTATTAATGAGCACCCTACGAAGAACTCTATTAGCTATGGAGCATTTCGCGTTAAACCAGCCTGGACCCGGGTGTGTTTCCTTAATAGGCCTAGACAACAGAGTTTTGACGCCCAGGCCTAACTGCATGAAGGCGTCAAGTGACTTAGAGTTGTGTTGCTTAAAGGATAGGCAAATATCATTTAATTCAGGATATGTTCTTACCATCATGCCAAATAAAGCTTTATTGTCTATACCACGCCAGACCAGTCTGAGATTATCGGTGGAGGGGGGCAGATCCCTTGCACCACACTCTTTATCATGGATCAGCCTGGGAGCAAAACTTAAAGTTATGTTGATGGGGTTATGGTCCCCAAAAACTGTGGGCACTACCTGAGCTTTTAACCCATGATTCTCTAGTGTGATGTATTAAACATAAAATCAATGGTAGACGCTGGGCCCCTACCTCTATAAGTAGGTTCTATGCATTTGGCTCTTATGGGTGCCCCAACAAGTTCCATCACATCTAAAAAGTTATTGGTGCTTATAGGATTTAATAATTGAGCACCCCTATTGCATATTGGTACCTCAGTAGTGGGGTGAATACTACTTGGAGACTTAACATTAAAATCACCCCCTAAACAAATTCCTACAGAGTTAGTGACACATTTAGACATCTGTAGGTTAGAAATGAAATTGAATAAGTTGGTAAAATTCATATTAGGAACATTCTTAAAATCATTATTATAAAAATTAATTAAACGAAACAAAGCCCCCCTTTGTAAATTATAGCCTGAAATGTGCCACTGTCAGTAGCAAGGGCCCTTGCACTACCACCTGCCGTAATGTTAATCCAGATTGAAAGACCTCCTGCGGCCGACCAACGTTTTGGGTAGAAGCTACAGTATTGAAACATTCAAGCCCCTCTAGGAATAGCTCCCTTGTAGCCCAAGTCTCCTGAAACATTAATATGTCTTGTTTTTGAACTAGCTTTAGCCAAACAGGAAAATTCATCTTGGCGGTCAAGCCAGCAACATTCCAACTCAATATTTTAAGAGTGGGTTCTACCTTAAAAACAGTTGGAGTATCCGGTTCACAAATTGGGGCCACAATTGGGAAAAGCACTGGCTCGGATAATACTAGTATAGTTAATGGGGGAGACAGTCAATCCTGGCTGTCCAAACCCGAAAGAGGCAAGAATCTGTTGTATAGGGACAGGGGAGGGGCATTAGGAGGTGCTTCATAAAATGTTGCCCCCCAGGGAAGGTTTGTAGAAATAACCCAGGGGTATAGCCCATGTGTTGGTGGATATATTAGAATGGTCCTCCTGTGCCAGTAGTAATGGTTTGACCACTAACGGATTACGAAAGTTAATACCTATGCAATCCCCTTTGATACTCTTTTTATACTGCGCCACCCACTCAACTCCGTGTACCATAATGATGTTATCAGTAAATGGCACCCTAAACTCTTTATGTTTATATAACCAATCTACACTCTGAAGGCGTAGCTGGTCCCATGATTCAACTTGATTTGGCCTTAGGCGGGGCACGCCTGTCAAGACCACTACATAGGACAAACTGCCGGGGGCAGTTTTAACACCTCCCTGGTACCAGTGGGACCTGACAAAGATATAATTTCAGTATCACCCTTACGTGATGTACTACCTACTGCATAAGTGTTAATCTGCTCCGCAGTGGGTATTCGGGCGGAGGTAATAATCCATTGTTAGAAAAGCTATTTACTGCATCGTGGCCCTCTGGCGCAAAACACTTTTTAATTTTCTTACAAACATCACATGGGGTAGAGTTGGACATGGGCAGGTTATTAGAATTAAATGTAACACATTATTAGATGGTACAACTAAATCCCGACGCAGGAACAGTTGTTTCCGCAGCAAGGCAAAGTGACTATTAGGTACCTCTTTTACACGTTCAAAAACGGTGTCCACAATTCGGTTGGTAACATCTTCACCATGACTGTAGTTCTAAAAAAAAAATGGGTCAGTTTGAGTCTGAGTACTGATAGAGCGACAGGGTTCAGCAGTTGGAGTGTGAACGTTGGCTACAACAGTTTGGGGGTTACCATAAGCTCAAGCCAGAGCGAGATACACTAGGGCGGGTGTGTTGCTTCCTCTTGGCACTAGTAACTTTGGCAGACTTTCTTTTTCATTTCGCCCCAATGATTGCCTCATAAACCATCAAGGTATCCAGGGCAGTTACAGCTGATGGAGAACCGTTAGATATGGTGCCATCCAGAGGAACCACACAATTAGTGCTAAACCCATTGGGTATGCTAGAGTTCTGATAAATGCCCACTGAGTTTAGCGGAAGAGGGGATGCCCCCACACCGAGGGAGAGATGCCTCTCAGTCAATTTGATCTCATTACAAACAATGCTAACAGCCCTTTTCAACATCCTGCCAATACTTGTTGTTGTCAGCCTTGGAGGTAACTGCCCCATTTGCTTTCCCATAGTTGCGTTGGGCTGATAGAACAAAAGGAGCAAAGTAATCGTTCTCACCTCAATAGGCTTGATAAATTCAGCGGGACTCAGATGAAAGAGCGCGTCCCACGCTGCGGGAGCCATATAGGCTTTTTTAAACACCTCCTGACGCTCTCTAGTGGCGTAGGCAGCGGGCGTGCTTCAGGAGCTGCTGGAACAAGTGGTACAGTGGTTCCCTATCGTTCTCCCAATGCTGGAATGCCCGCAATGACTCTGGCGGGGGTGGCGGCACCAAGAAAGTAGGCAAGTTTAATGAGCTCCTGCGCTGCCGGAGCCCTGTAGGTCTTTTAAATGGCTCCTGGCGCTCTCTGGTGGTGGTGGCAGCGTGCGCACTGCAGGGGCTGCTGGGACAAGTGGTCCAGATGTTATTAGTAGTTCTCCGAATGCTGGAATGGCCGCAATGACTCTGGCGGCGGTGGCGGCACCAATAAAGCAGGCCAGTTTGATGAAAAATCAGTAAAATAAGTAAACTTTTTCAAAAGAGTTTTTGAGCTGCCTTCAACGTGAGCTGGACAATGTTCCCATTGTGTGTAATTAACCATATTTCTAAACATGTTTGCTTTATGCAGAAAATGATTGACACAATGTTCGTAGCAAAATAAGTCTGCATAATTGGCTGAGTCTAAGTACAAATCTTCAGCATCAAAAGCAGCATAATATTTTAAATCAGAAAAATGAGCCTAACAGCTTGGATATCCCAATCATCATAGCATATGTTTTGTTTCGCTACATCCCCCATTGAAACACAAAGTACATTTGGAACATTTATAACCAATGTATGGCCGTGGATTTGAACTTTGACAGCATCCCACACAATCCCATCCAAGACAGGCCAAACTGTGATATTTTCAAAAGTCTGGTCCCTCTTCATGATGTGTGATGAGGAATAAATGAACCACAAATCCAATTGACATGAATGAAAAAAATAGAAAAAAGCACCAGCCAAAAGTACGTCCAAAGGGGTTTCAAAACATGTTTTTTAAACCAAACAGCAAAAATCAAAACTTTTGATGGGGACTTTGATGTTTCAAAATCAGTGTCAAATGAAAAGCATGACTGGTTGACTGCACTTGTTTGCAAATCAGGCATCAACAAATCTGTGGGGTAAGTATAGTCAAGGGGATCACCAGCCAGTGGATTCAATAAAGGATTTGTAACTGTATGCATCTCAATGGTAATGTCAGGGCTGGTGGTAGTTGCCGGGGCCAAAACAGAATTTCTCCGAATCGCTGGGTAAGAGACCGCAGGAGTCATTCTAAGAAGAATCGGCCACTCGCTGTAATTTGACATTGTCAATTGAGATGTACCTGTTTTCCTTGCGACCAGGAAGTGAAGGCAAAATGACTGTTCTTGTACCCTGCCTGCCAAGCACAGAAACTGGTGCACGATATGAGGGGCACAGCATCAGTCGTGGAAGGCAAGTGTTCCTTTGCAAGACTGTCACAGGTCTTTTGTAGGTTCTGTAACACAGCAGAATGGTCATCTACATCAAAGAGCGCGTTAGACCCTGCCATGTCTAGGCGCTCAAGGTCTGGAACAAATGTTTTGATGTCAAAGAGCATTTTGTATGGGGTCCGCCCACACAGAGACCTTCTAGGGAGATTATTAAGTGCATGTTGAACGCTATAGAGATGGGCCAGTCTGTGGTTCTGAAAATTCTGAACCTGTGTTTAAAATATCATGATTCTGTTATGAATTTGGTATCAGTGAACCGCAAATGACGAATGCGGTATGCATGAGTATTTTCATCATGTTACACCAATGGATTCACTGTGCATTTGAAGGTTTTGTATTGAACACTTGGGTTCCATCTTGTGAATAGCAGCCATGTTATGCATTGCCCTTACAGTAGGCTCTCACCATGGCAGAACAAGCATTTAAAGGACATAACCTTAGCATGGGTTTGTGCTGACTTCTGCATGACCTGACAAAAGCTGACCCTGTTGCTTGAGGCTAATCTCGGAAAGCCAGTTCCTTGTTCAGCAGCTGGCGCAATAAAGATCAAAGAGCAGGACGTGTCTGACTTTATGGCCCACCATTCCCACTCCTCTATCTTCCTTCCCATCTGTTTCTGCCTTTCCTTTAAGACATGTTCATCGATCTGGGTTGAAGGTTTTATGATGGGTATGTCCGGCCTGATTGAACAGGAAACCAGGCATGTGTGCGATCCTTTTATGGCCTGGACTTATCTTGAAAGTGGAGCTTTGGGTGCACGTCCTGGGAGTGACCAACATAATCCACTTCAAAGCAGGAATGTGTGCCTAGGGCACAATATTTTGTATAAAAGGCCTGTGCAGAGGCCATGCAGGCAGACTCCCTCATCCAGTTGCTTTAAGCGTGACTGGGCGACGCAGCCTCACAATTAATTATATTAAAGATGTCTTTTCATATTTCAGATTCTCTGTTGATTTCTTTGCCACTTTTGAATGGACTACTTATTGGTAAGACCCCTGAGAAGGAGTATTGTAAATATTTGGTTCTTCAGTTGGCGCAACCAACGCGGGCCTCATCATGAAGTGACTACCTGGAGGAGAAATTTTGTCAGAGAACAGAATTCTGCTGGGGAAGGCAAGACAGAAATCTACTAAAAGAGGTACTCTGTGCACGGAGTTTCTGGGGGATTCTCTGTCTTTGCGGCCCAGTATATTTTTGATTTTTTCTGACTTAAAACTCTCCAAAAGATGTCACTCCTGACTGAGCAACCCTTTTTGGGCATAAGTTTTTTTAAAGAGACTGTTAGTGCAGTTAGAACTTGGCAGTTAGAATTTGGACAACTATTTGTTTGGTACAGCTTTGATAAGTTTGTATAGGTTTGTATATGCAAATTGCAATTTGTGTAGGCAGGTAATGTGCTTTACTTGAGGTATAAGTGGGTCGCTCCCAGTCCTTTGTTGTTCTTTGTTTGGTTCTTAGTATTATTTGAAGATTGCAATTTTCAATAACCGAGGGTTTTTGTATATTTGCAAATGTATCGATGGAGATAACCCCTTGAAGTTTGAAGCTAGATTAGTGAGCTATAAGATGCCTGATCTTAGCAAATTTGGAGCTTTGTGTTGGCCAACTTTGTATACGTTTGAATTATCCGGTTTATCTAAATAGGTTAGATTTACAAACATATTTCTTCCTTGGTGATTTTGTATCCCCAGGGAATTAAAATATGACATAATACATAACAAGGATCCTTTGCTCTGTGCAATTTTATGAATGGATATGCAGAACGATTTTTTGGTGTTCTGCCAGCTACAGCTAGTGAATTGAGTGTATTTTTGGTTTTTACACTGTTGAGCAGTGTTTCTTGTAAATATGACTTACAGCTACGTACAGTCCGGACTGTCCTGTTTTCGTCCTGAGTGTTGATTTGTGGGTTTAAATGTGTGTTTAAATGCGTGTTTAAAATGTGTGTTTAAATGTCTATTTTGTTTGTGAGGTTTGTTGTAAATTGCGACGGCGCTATTTACAAGAAATGGTTAGAGAGCGCTGTATTGTGTGTCCTAAATGTTTTCAACACTTTCTGTTTATGTCTGAAATGAGCTCAATGTGTGTGGTTCACATTTAATGGATATAAATAAGGCCCCAGACAAAAACAAAATTACATGTTTCTGCAAAAATAAATAAATTTACAGCATTTTCACTTAAATGCACTGTATTAAATGTTCACAGGCAAAACGTTTTTAGCTGCAGTATATTTGATAGGAATGTTTCTTCAGCCAGCACTTTTTGCAGTTAAACACGGGTGGAATTTTGCATGACGGCCCTTTTACATAAAAGAGGCCCAAAAAGTGACGCAGAATGTGACGTTTTTTAGGTTAGGCATATGCGCTCAGGTTTGTGAGTTAATGCATCTAAATAATAGGCAAGGGATGCAGCGGGCTCTTATACGTAGAACAATCACAAGCAGGAACAATTGGGTTTTTTTAGAAGACAAAAATTATTAATTATGAAAAAATAATTAATAAAAATTAGTGCTACCAAAATCGTTTTTTAATATTTATAAAGCTTAACACTCATACTATGACCTCCTAGAATTAAAATGTGATTTTAGTTATGTTGCATCACTAAAAGGACAAAAATTCATGTGTATAATTTCGCTTGCCATAGGCGCAAGCAAGCTCATTTTTATAATGTATAAATTATTATTTTCAAATACCTGACTCATGGGTTATGTAATAGACATTCTAGTAATGCATATTATGCAAGAAGATTGTAGGATATTCATATTTTAATGACCAAAATGAGAAAGTCGATTTTGAGTAAAATCACAGTTTAAACTGCATTTTGCTTTCATTCAGAGTACTCTTTAAAGCGTCTCAGCCTTAAGCAAATGAATGCATGTCTTTAGCTTTTGAGATAAATTGACAGTGAATGTAGTCTAATAATCTGGAATAGTGATAATTTTAGCGCCTAAAAGGAGAAATTATTTTTACAATAGATTTAATTCTTGCAGCATTAAATAGAGCCTACTGGCTTTGTCAGTTCCACTGTGGCAGAGGCCGGGGGGCGGGAGAATTTGCAAAGGCTGGCTCAGCGCGCTCGCTGAGATGTCATCTTTTCAGTGTTTCCCCATAAATAATGGAGAAGGCCCCTCGTGTGTTGACATTTACAGCCTCTTAATTAGGCCTTTGTTTCCAAGGAATGCAGAATGACCTCTCTGAACGGGCTGCTAACGGTGAGGTTTCTGGTTTCTTCGTGAGAAAATAAATACAATGAAAGAACTTAATTTCAAAGAAAAAATAGGGGTTTTTCTGAAAGTCCCAAAGATCATGTTAAATGCTTGGCAGAACTGATACATTGTGTTTCCACGCTAAGGAAAATAATGTTTGCTAGCTGTGTTTATTTTACAGACAATGAAGTGTTGCATCCAGTCTTAGATAAAAATAACATGCAGCCTTTTAACACAATTTGAAGGCTATAGCCCTAGTTAAAAAAATTGCTCATTAGGTATTATTATTTTTTTCAGTGCACATTATGGGGGCCACAATCATATGGAGTATCAGTATAACAATTTCTTTTAGAACGGTAAGAATAAGGTGGTTTGATGTTGCGAAGTGCACTGGCAAGAGAGTCACAGTTAAGTAGTGTAAAATTATTTCTGTGTCTGTTCCGATGTGTTTTTTGGTGTTGTGTATTTTTCTGCTTTTTGCCAACAGATTGTTTATGGATTGTTCTTAAGAAGAGGAGACACGTGAGTTTGGCTTATTGACAAAAGATGTGTTTTTGCGTCATTTCTTTGACAAAAAAAATAAAAATAAAAATGTTCATGTTTTTTGAGGTATTTACAACTGTCATGACATATTATATTTGACAATAGACCTACAACTGCGTTGTGCTCACTGTCAAACAGGGTATAGAGTTTGTATGGAGTTTAGACCTAACAATTTAGACAGGCCCAAATATTGCATTTTGGGCTGCAGGTTTACAGTGCATAAAGTATACAGCGAATATATCTGATGGCTTGACATGTGCATTGTGCATTTTTTTATTTTTGGTATGTTTTGTTTTATGTTGTTACCATTACAAGTTCTCCTGTGTTGTGAAGGGGTCCGTATGACGATACGTACCATTGCACAAAACAGTTGGATGAATTTGGTATAATGATAAATTTCACAGATATGGTTTGCATACTGTGAGGAAGACAGGCAGCACTTTTACCAGTGCATGCCTAAATTTGGCTATATTGATATTGAAGAAAACTAAACAAATATAATAGGTTCAAAGTGTATCACCTGATGTTACTTACTGCACATTCCCATAAAGGAATAGGCAGCCCTAAATTGTTATGTATCCTTGATTGGACCTAAGGATAGAATTATAGATCTGTGACTCAAGGTGACCTAATTTTTATATTGCGTTATTTAATAATGTTTTGGTTCCCAAATAGCATATGGCTTTGTCCCTTGAAAGGAAACTAGGTTTCATTTTCCTCTCCCTGAAGAGAGAACAGGAACATAGAATTAGAATTTGTGTAACTTTGGTCTTTTGTGTATTCCCCGTACTCTTGGTGCTGTGTCACATGCCTGAGGCACCCAAGCAAACTCTTGTCCTTCCTATAGATTTTTCTTTTGTTGTTCCGCCCCTGACCAATGTCGCATTATGCTTAGTTATTAGGGATTTTAGTTGTGTCCTAATTCCATTTCCCCTTTTCCCATGTTCATTTCACCAGTCAGCCCATTTATTATTATGGGTGTATTGTTTATGTGCACACTTCTAGACTGTAGTTATGTATCAGGGACCCCCCATGTTATGTAAAATGTTTTTTTCAGACTGACTGTCAAGGTAGTGATAGGCTGGTTAACTGACTCAATATTATAGTAAGACAATTTTTCCATCCCGAGAGGAGATACCTTACGTTTACCTTTTTAAACATGACGAATTTCCAATGTCTATTTTTAATTTTTCAGTTCTCTTGTGTTCCTGCTGCTTTAATTTTTTGGTGGGATTAGATGTGTTCTAAACATGCAAATATCAGGACTTTCTAGTGTTTGTCCTTTGTCTGCACATTTGATCATTAGCCTTTGTATTGCATAGTGCACCTGATGCACTACCCTTAGATGATGAAGGATATGCTTTCACACAGAAACCCAATTGAAAAATCGAGAGACACTGTTTTTCCTACTGCCCTTATGTTTGAAATTGTTTTTTTGAAAATGGCAGTGTGTTCAGTTTTCAGTGACCACAACCCTGTGGTCCTGGAACTGGACAATAGCAATAATTTCCTTAAATACCAACCAACATATGAGCAATAACTGCTATTAAAACTAAAGATCAAGGGAGGAGACTAAAGTGGAGCAAAGTTGTTCCACAAGACTTGGCTACATGGACAAGGAAAGAATACAAAGATATAGTGCAAGCACGCAAAAATTAACTAAAAAGAGAGGCCTGGGAGGCCCTAATGGGCAAGGCGACAATGAGGGATAGCTCTAGGTTCTGGACCATTGTTAATACCCCCCTGTTCTCTGGCGTAGATAATTGTATGTTAGAAGTTAACATCACAGAGGAGGACTGGCTATGCCATTTTAAATCTATATACGGAAGTGACTTGGCTGTAGAACCTTTTGAAGCTATCCCAATTACACCAACTAGGCCACAGATTGGTTTTCAGGTTGAGGAGGTTGAGAAGGCCATTATGACTACATCTGGAGGTAAGGCCCCTGGGCCCGATGGTGTTCCTGTGGATATGTATAAAGATAACCCTAGTTACTGGGCTAAACTTTTAACAAATGTATTCTATTCCGCAGTAAGCTCTGGGTTCCCTGCAACATGGTCATGCTCAACAATTATCCCAGTATTCAAAAAGGGGCAACGAGGGGACCCTAGATGCTACAGACCTATATCTCTTTTAGATTCGTCTTTTAAAATTTTCGGGAACGTTATTTTGGCCAAACTAGATGACTGGGTTTCAAAGAAAGACCTCCTTTCTAATGCTCAATACGGGTTCAGGGCGGGCCGAGGGACTGAAGACCAGTGCCTTACCTTGCACTTAATAATAAACAAATATACGGTTGCCTCTAGAAGCTCAGTTTTCATGGGGTTCATGGGTGACAAGCCAGGGCCAACCATGCCAGGCTAACATCAACACACAGGGCGGTCACCCACCTCCCGCACCCGGCGGTCACCCACCGCCTGCACCCTGTGGTAGGTGACCAGCCAGGGCCATCCATGCAAGGCTAACATCAATACACAGGGCGGTCACCCACCGCCCGCACCCGGCGGTCACCCACTGCCCTCACCCGGCGGTCACCCACCGCCCGCACCCGGCAGTGGGTGGTCGCCCGCACCCAGTGGTCTGCGGTGGGTGCTGCTATGTGACTGAAAGGGGGTATACCAACTGGCATTTCAACTTGTACATTCAAATGTATGTGTTAGCCTGCCCCACCCCCGTTGAATGGGTGCTCCGCCATTGCAATGCCAGTGAGTGATGATTTTCAAAAGATGCACTGTCGCGGTAGCGCGCACATGCAGTTTGCGGGGTGTTACTGTGATGGTCCTTGAATAGGCAGCAAATGTTATGCACAATTGCAGTATCAAGGATCATCTTATGTGTTGGGGAAGGCGTACCCGGATGGGGTGTGTACACACACTGCATGTCTCCGTACACATGTAATGTTCATAGTTGTACATGTGAGTCAGGACATGTCTGGAATGCGTCAAGAATCATTATGTCATGTCAATGGCCCGTGTACACGTGTCTCATTTATGTCCATTGCTTACATGTGTGGTCATACTATTGACCTTGCCAGTGGAGTCCCTTTCTCACTGCTCCATCAGGATTCAAGCAAGCCGGGCCGAAGAGGCTGAAATGCCAGAAACCGGTCCCTGGTAGCTTGTCTCCTTTCTGGTAAAGAATTGGCTTGGTAGTTCAGTCTGCCCTGTTCCCATGATGCACTGGGCCAGGGACAGACTGATTTGCATATAGCCAGGTTCTGAGCTGGGATGGGGCAGTGAGATAAATAACGGTGATGGATCAAGCCCTGATCTTTGGACTGGGTAAGAGTGGTCTGCTCAATTCAGACACTCTGTTTATCACCACCCCCTTTTGTAAATCGATTTTGGCCACTATAGGTGTGGCAGGGTATACTCAGACATGAGTCCCTTTCTCACTGCTCCATCAGGATTCAAGCAAGCCGGGCCGAAGAGGCTGAAATGCCAGAAACCGGTCCCTGGTAGCTTGTCTCCTTTCTGGTAAAGAATTGGCTTGGTAGTTCAGTCTGCCCTGTTCCCATGATGCACTGGGCCAGGGACAGACTGATTTGCATATAGCCAGGTTCTGAGCTGGGATGGGGCAGTGAGATAAATAACGGTGATGGATCAAGCCCTGATCTTTGGACTGGGTAAGAGTGGTCTGCTCAATTCAGACACTCTGTTTATCACCACCCCCTTTTGTAAATCGATTTTGGCCACTATAGGTGTGGCAGGGTATACTCAGACATGAGTCCCTTTCTCACTGCTCCATCAGGATTCAAGCAAGCCGGGCCGAAGAGGCTGAAATGCCAGAAACCGGTCCCTGGTAGCTTGTCTCCTTTCTGGTAAAGAATTGGCTTGGTAGTTCAGTCTGCCCTGTTCCCATGATGCACTGGGCCAGGGACAGACTGATTTGCATATAGCCAGGTTCTGAGCTGGGATGGGGCAGTGAGATAAATAACGGTGATGGATCAAGCCCTGATCTTTGGACTGGGTAAGAGTGGTCTGCTCAATTCAGACACTCTGTTTATCACCACCCCCTTTTGTAAATCGATTTTGGCCACTATAGGTGTGGCAGGGTATACTCAGACATGAGTCCCTTTCTCACTGCTCCATCAGGATTCAAGCAAGCCGGGCCGAAGAGGCTGAAATGCCAGAAACCGGTCCCTGGTAGCTTGTCTCCTTTCTGGTAAAGAATTGGCTTGGTAGTTCAGTCTGCCCTGTTCCCATGATGCACTGGGCCAGGGACAGACTGATTTGCATATAGCCAGGTTCTGAGCTGGGATGGGGCAGTGAGATAAATAACGGTGATGGATCAAGCCCTGATCTTTGGACTGGGTAAGAGTGGTCTGCTCAATTCAGACACTCTGTTTATCACCACCCCCTTTTGTAAATCGATTTTGGCCACTATAGGTGTGGCAGGGTATACTCAGACATGAGTCCCTTTCTCACTGCTCCATCAGGATTCAAGCAAGCCGGGCCGAAGAGGCTGAAATGCCAGAAACCGGTCCCTGGTAGCTTGTCTCCTTTCTGGTAAAGAATTGGCTTGGTAGTTCAGTCTGCCCTGTTCCCATGATGCACTGGGCCAGGGACAGACTGATTTGCATATAGCCAGGTTCTGAGCTGGGATGGGGCAGTGAGATAAATAACGGTGATGGATCAAGCCCTGATCTTTGGACTGGGTAAGAGTGGTCTGCTCAATTCAGACACTCTGTTTATCACCACCCCCTTTTGTAAATCGATTTTGGCCACTATAGGTGTGGCAGGGTATACTCAGACATGAGTCCCTTTCTCACTGCTCCATCAGGATTCAAGCAAGCCGGGCCGAAGAGGCTGAAATGCCAGAAACCGGTCCCTGGTAGCTTGTCTCCTTTCTGGTAAAGAATTGGCTTGGTAGTTCAGTCTGCCCTGTTCCCATGATGCACTGGGCCAGGGACAGACTGATTTGCATATAGCCAGGTTCTGAGCTGGGATGGGGCAGTGAGATAAATAACGGTGATGGATCAAGCCCTGATCTTTGGACTGGGTAAGAGTGGTCTGCTCAATTCAGACACTCTGTTTATCACCACCCCCTTTTGTAAATCGATTTTGGCCACTATAGGTGTGGCAGGGTATACTCAGACATGAGTCCCTTTCTCACTGCTCCATCAGGATTCAAGCAAGCCGGGCCGAAGAGGCTGAAATGCCAGAAACCGGTCCCTGGTAGCTTGTCTCCTTTCTGGTAAAGAATTGGCTTGGTAGTTCAGTCTGCCCTGTTCCCATGATGCACTGGGCCAGGGACAGACTGATTTGCATATAGCCAGGTTCTGAGCTGGGATGGGGCAGTGAGATAAATAACGGTGATGGATCAAGCCCTGATCTTTGGACTGGGTAAGAGTGGTCTGCTCAATTCAGACACTCTGTTTATCACCACCCCCTTTTGTAAATCGATTTTGGCCACTATAGGTGTGGCAGGGTATACTCAGACATGAGTCCCTTTCTCACTGCTCCATCAGGATTCAAGCAAGCCGGGCCGAAGAGGCTGAAATGCCAGAAACCGGTCCCTGGTAGCTTGTCTCCTTTCTGGTAAAGAATTGGCTTGGTAGTTCAGTCTGCCCTGTTCCCATGATGCACTGGGCCAGGGACAGACTGATTTGCATATAGCCAGGTTCTGAGCTGGGATGGGGCAGTGAGATAAATAACGGTGATGGATCAAGCCCTGATCTTTGGACTGGGTAAGAGTGGTCTGCTCAATTCAGACACTCTGTTTATCACCACCCCCTTTTGTAAATCGATAGTGGTTAACAAAGGCCAGTGATGTGAGCCCAAGTTGCGCCAGATGTGCATGGCTATGTGTTGACGTCTTGGTTTTGAGGTCACATGTTTCTATTGGTACACATCTACACAGTACATCAAGGCTGTGTACCCACATTCTGAAGCTGTCGTGAGTGTGTGGTTTGTGTGTGCAAGTAGCATTGATGGGGGTATACATGCATATTGTGTATGCGTATGTGTGTCACTTGTTGTATGCCCATGCCTGTCATGTGAGGATGCAGAGCATTGTAGGTGAGGTCATGGGTGCATGATGACAAGGAGGGTGTGCTCCATGTTTGTGTTGTTTGTGCACGTCCATTTGTGTCTGTGGGGATTCTTGTCCACACTTGGGCACTCAGTCATGTGATGTTGGCTGTTCTTTCAACATGTGTGCACGTAACATTGGACATGTTTGCACACAGGATGTTGTTTGTGGGTGTACACTGTGTGTGTAGTCATCTGGTGTGCCTTATATTTTGGTCACGTCACACATACAATCAGTGTCTGCAACATGTATTATTTGTATTGTGTTGGTCAAGATGTGATAGTGTGGTACAGCTGTGCGTTGTTTGTCAATCGACATCTGCTCCCATCTACTCTCACACAGGAGGGCTCCAATTGTGCATCGACCATACACTGTGCTGGAGGACATGGTTGAAGAGGAGGTAATCCGCAAATTCTGGCTGGACAGACGGAGATTGCAGGACATTGTAGCCCAATTGTCACCTCATCTGCAGCCACGCAGGCCATATCCAGGAGCAATTACACCCACAGCAAAGGTGATGGCGGCACTTCACTACTTCGCAACAGGCACTTTCCAGTACATAGTTGGTCATGCCGGGGGGATGTCCCAATCCATGTTCAGCATGGTACTGCGGGATGTGCTGGATGCCATGATGCGTTACAAGGATGATTACATCCATTTTCCACGTCCGGCAGAGCTGGCTGCAGTGAAAGGTGACTTCTATGCCCTGGGCCAGATCCCACACGTAGTGGGTTCCATTGATGGCACACATATTGGTCTGATTCCACCCCAGGCACGTGAAGCCGTCTATCGCAATCGGAAGCACTACCATTCTATCAATGTGCAAGGTGTGTGCCTGGCTGACAACATCATCTCCCATGTATGTGCAAGATTTCCTGGGTCCGCACATGACTCCCACATCCTGCGGAGCAGCATTGTCCCCCAACTTATGGCTAATCTGCGTCAAGAACGTGCGTGGCTTGTAGGTGAGTGGGCTGTGATGACTACTGTGTTGTATGTGTGCCATGCTGTTCCCACCAATCCTGGTAATGATGTATGTGTCTGTCATCCCCCCACCTAGGCGACTATGCGTACCCAAACCAATCGTGGCTGCTTAGCCCCCTACAGAATCCTACTACCCCAGGTGAAATGCGCTATAATGAGGCCCATGGGAGGACACGTTGAGTGGTGGAACGTACATTTGGACTGCTGAAGTCTAGGTTTCGCTGCCTGGATAGAACCAAAGGGGCCCTACAATACTCACCCGGAAAAGTATGCAAAATCGTGTTTGCCTGCTGCATGCTCCACAACCTGGCCTTACGTCAATAATAATATTGCACTGATCATGGACCCTGCAGACCAACAGGTTGCTCCGCCTCCCATACCACCCATGTCCAGTGATGAGGAGAGTAGGGAGGAAGAAGGTGTGGACCAAAGGCATCAGCTCATTGCTCGCTACTTTCCTGTAATGTGAGTAACTACCTCTTGTGCTGGGGTTCAAAGCGAGATGTATGTTTGCTGGTGATGTGTGGATGTGGTGTGTGAATGCTGCCTGTTCTGGTATGTTCTGTTCGCAAATGGGTGTGGGAGATGGTGTACATGCAATGCTTTCTGATGTGTGTCCTGTGATCCGCTTAATTATTGATGAGTGTGGTTTGTGGGATGTTGCTGTACGGTGTGGTGTGATGGGTGTGATTCAGCTTTCCTGACCTGTGCTTGTTGTTCTCTCATTATCCCTAGGTCACTCCCACAGAGGCATGATTCTCAAGAACATTGATCCCTGCACCTGGTAATGACAACTACTAAGACAAACCTGTGTTTAAAACATGGAGGTCACACAGCATTGAGTGTTTACTTGGTGTTTATTTACAGGGTGTGGCTTACTGTTTGTGCATATTTACAAATAGGTGTTGGGGGGAAGTGAGAGTTGAAGGTCATGTCAGATGAAAACACCGTGGGGACACCACATTGTGTGATGTACACCTAGTCCAACAGACGTGTGCCAGTGCTTGGCATTGTGGAGCAAGATAGTTTGCAGAGTAAATGCCAGGCTCAAGGAAGGGTGAAGTCAGTGGCGGCCCGTCTTCGAGTGGATGTATGGTGCATTGACACTGCTCTCAGCTGGATCCAGCCTTGGACGGCCCCACCGCCTTGGAGCCGGAGCGGGACCAGCTGTGGGGGCAGGTTGTTCAGTGACGACATCCCTGTCAGTTGCCTCAGGTGATGGTGGTGGTGGTGTTGGTGCCCTGTCCCGCTGGCCCCTTGGGGGAGGGGGAGTTGGTGTTGGTGCCCTGTCCGGCTGGCCACTTGGGGGAGGGGGAGGTGGTGTGGCGCGGGATAACCACTCCTTCCAAAGAGCTTTTTGCTGGCCCATGAGGTCAACAATTTGTCCCATTCAGGTGTCCACGGACCGCAAAAGCTGGCAGGTCTGTAGCGAGTCTTGGTGTGCCCGATCCGCCTGTGCCTGCGACCGCTCGTAGAAGGCTTCCACTCTGGCAATGGCATCCAGGGTCTCGGTCCCAGGATGGGCTGGTTGTAGTTGCCGACCTCGCCTTGCACCTAGACTCTTGTTTGTGACCTGTGGCCTCACCTGTGTCCTCCCTGTCCACTCTCCCTGCTAGCCTGAGATGTCGATGGCACATCATCGGACAATGGGTCAGGCAGGGTGGCACAGGCAGGAGTGGTGGTGGTGGTGGTAACTGCACAGCTCACAATGGCAGGTGTTGGTGTTGTGACACTGGCCAAGGTGGTGGAGGCAGGGATGTCCTGGGAGTCTGATGGCCCTGGGAGTGTGCTTGGGCCAGCATCGTCCTCTGCACCGAGGTGTCCATGAAATCTTCACCGGAGTGTCCTGGCTGTGAGGGGGGCGACTGGTGCTGGTGGTTGCTGGTTTCGCCTGTCAAGTTGCGATCACCTGAGGGACAAGAATTTAACAATCAATCCTGTGGACATGACAGGTTTGTTGTTGTTACATTACAAATTACTATGGAATCTGGACATGGTTGTTGGTGTCATCATATTGGTGTGTTATACAGTACTGGGCATTATGGTGGTGTGGAGGTGGGGAGACAACACTTGGATACGTGTGGTCCGGTCCTGCTATTGGATGGTGTCCCTATGAAGATGGCTACCTACCTGCAGGTTTGTAGGAGGAGATGCACCGGTCAGCAAATGGTGGGCGGACTCCATCTTGCTCTGGGATGGGACATGGGGGCCTGTTGGGAGTTGTAGTGCTGGACCCACCCCCCACCCTCCCCCACCAATCTCCCTGTATACATGGGGGCCTGTTGGGATTTGTAGTGCTGGTCTCTCACCCACTACCCCACCCACCCCCACCCTCCCTGTAGATGTGGGGGCCTGTTGGGAGTTGTAGTGCTGGACCCACACCCCCACCTTTCCGGTAGACATGGGGGCCTGTTGGGAGTTGTAGTGCTGGACCCACCCACCCCCACCCTCCCTGTAGACATGGGGGCCTGTTGGGAGTTGTAGTGCTGGTCTCTCACCCACTACCCCACCCACCCTCACCCTCCCTGTAGACATGGGGGCCTGTTGGGAGTTGTAGTGCTGGTCTCTCACCCACTACCCCACCCACCCCCACCCTCCCTGTAGACGTGGGGTCCTGTTGGGAGTTGTAGTGCTGACCCAACCCCACCCACCCGACCCTTCCTGTAGACATGGGGGCCTGTTGGGAGTTGTAGTGCTGGAACCACCACCCCCCACCCCCACCCTCCCTGTAGGCATGGGGGCCTGTTGGGAGTTGTAGTGCTGGACCCACCCACCCCCCACCCCACCCTCTCTGTAGACATGGGGGCCTGTTGGGAGTTGTAGTGCTGGTCGCTCACCCTCCACCCCACCCACCCCCACCCTCCCTGTCGACATGGGGGCCTATTGGGAGTTGTAGTGCTGAACCCACCCCCCCCCCCACCCACCCCCACACTCCCTGTAGACATGGGTCCTGTTGAGATTTATTGTGCTGGTCTCTCACCCACCACCCCACCCACCCCCACCCTCCCTGTAGACATGGGGGCCTGCTGGGAGTTGTAGTGCTGGACCCACCCCCAACCCCACCCACCGCCACCCTTCCTGTAGACATGGGGGCCTGTTGGGAGGTGTAGTGCTGATCTCTCACCCACCACCCCACCCACCCCACCCTCCCTGTGGACATGGGGGCCTGTTGGGATTTGTGTTGTTGGCTGCTTTGACAACATGCACACCTGGGAACGTGGGAGGCAACATTTGTGCTTGGTCATGGTGGGTGCATTTGAGCCCAGGCTTCACATTTGGGTGACTGTGTGGTCCACATGCAAGGATTGGAGCCTGGGAGATGTGTCTTGGCAGTTGTGCAAGGCAGACCATGCCAGTGTGATAGTGGTCATTGGTTTTTTACTTACCAGCCGCAAGTCCCTATTCTATTCCTTCCAGGCTCTCAGGGTGCAGTATGCCCAGCACCTTCTCCTCCCATCCGGCAAATGGTATAGGCTCCGGGGGAGTGCCACCACCAGTGTGGTGTACCCGCAGGTGGTTCTTGGCCCTGATGCCTTTCACCCTTGCCTTGAGGTCGTGCCACCGCCTCTGGATCTTGTGTTTGGTGCATGACACCGTCCCTGAAGCATTCACTCTGGTCACTATCCTGTCCCACATGTTGGTTTTGGTTGCCAAGGTGGTCTGCTGGACTAGGTTACCAAACAGATGTGGTTCCACACGGATGATTTCATCCACCATGACCTTCAACTCAGTTTCTGTGAACTTGGGGTTTTTCTTGGGTGCCATGGTGTGTGATTTGCAAGGTGTTGGTGGGGTGAGGTGGGGTATGCAGGTGTGTGGTATGTAGGGATGGTGTTGTGGGGGTTTGTGTGGTGGGTGTGTTGGTATGCATATTGTATATGTGTTTGTGTGTGTCTGCTGTTTGTGCTATTCTGCCTCTTTCTTCCAGCTGTGCTGTGATGCAAAGGATTGTGGTAATGGGAGGGATTCCTTTTATATTCTGTCTCGTCGTTGTGTCCCAATGGATGTTGCCAGTCAGGTGTACTGTGGGCGTGTTGACTTGGGTGCTCTTGTTTGTGCTGGGGGGTGTCATTGGGGCCTGTAGTTCTTGGGGGTGGGTTTTTCAGGTGTGTGTGTGTGTGTCCTATTTAGTGTGTTTTCTATTTACTTCCATCCGCCATTTTTGAATCGGTTTGACGGCAGGAGTGATGTTCGTTTGTCCTTCCGCAGTCATGCTCCGTTTATCAATGATTTTTTTATGTGGCGGTCGTGGAAGGTGGTGAGTTCTGTTGGGATGGCGAGGTTATCCTAATCGTGCGGCCGGAACCTCCGCAGATCTTGCAGCTGCTGGGCCTGTTTCCGCGGTGAATGTGTCTGCTGCGGAGGGTCTTTCTGTGGTACCGTCCGCTTGCGGCGGTCTTTCATGTGATCCGTATGACGCGGTCGGTGTTTAATGTGATCCGTCCACTGCGGTCGGTGTTTGCTGTCAGTAATATCCTAATCGCTACCTCGGATTATCCGCGGAGCGGTCGGGAGTATTTTTGCCGCGACCATGGCGGACGGAACACATTTCCATCAGCCATCCTAATGACCCCCTAAGTTTGAGGCAATTAAGGAGAATTTCGTGGTTATCCGAGTCAAAGGCCGGGGATAGGTCCGGGAGGATCAGGAGACAGGTTTTGCCTTAGTCAAGGGCGTAAAGGGCATCATCCACGATGTGGGGGAGTGTGGTTTCTGTGCTGTGCCTGGGTCTGAATCTGGATTGCAAGTCATCTAGAACGTGGAAGTTGGTGATGTGATGACTCAGCTGCTGTTGTACACATTTTTCCAGCACTTTAGCTAGGAGTGGGATGTTAGATATCGGTCTGTAGTTTTCAGGAGAAGAAGGATCTAGCGTATGTTTTTTTAAAATGGGGACAACCTGGCTGGCTTTGAGAGAGTCAGGTATCGATCCTTGTAAGAGGGAGGCGTTGATTATTGTAGTCCAAGAGGGGATGATAGCCTGAGAGGCACCGGCAAGACAGTTAGACGAGAGAGGGTCATTGAAGTGTTTGTTGGGGCTTAAGGAGGGTAGGATTTTTGAGACAGATAGTTCATCATAGACTTTAAAGTTGGACCAGAATGCTCGGTTTTTGAGGGAGGTCTGGGAGGGCAATGTGGAGTAAGGAGGTAGAGCCGTCGGGGTTTGGGAATAGGTAGCAGACGTGAGTTCCTTTCCTAGGGCAGAGATTATATCACAGAAGAAGGAGCAGAATTGATTGCATGGGATTGGCGATATAGGGGTTTCTTTGGATGATTTAGCTAGTTTGTTGGATTGGTTTTTGACCAACTCGAATAATTTGCGATATCTGTTATTAGCTTTATCCAGTTCTGTTCTAAAGGATTCTTTTTTAGAGTTGAGGATTTTCTTGTTATAGGCATTTCTGGCCTGGTGGTGAAGTTTAAGATTGGCTGCTGAACTGTTTATTCTAAAGCAGCTGAAAAGGTGATCGGGCTAGACATACCCTGTGATATTGAGATAAGTGTGAACTATGTAGTATTGTTATTTGTCTGCTAAAGATATTGTGGTGCAGATCGTGAGGTACCGTAGATTGCACAGTTGAAGTAGGGACTTTAATACATTGTTGTGAATGTACTAATGTTGATTAATGTTAGTGGAACCTATTGCGCAAAAGCTGAAGCTACATTGATCAAAGTGATTTCCCACTGGTCAAGATTTCATTTGTGTGTGTGAGGATCTTTCAATGTTAAAAAGCTGGAAGGTCAAAACTTTGATAATCCAGATGTTGAATTATCTTGGTTTTCTATAGAGAAGCACACAAAGTATTCATTGTAATTTTGCATTTGTTTGCTTGGAGCTGTGAAAAATGTTGTGTACAAGAAAAGGGTAAATGAGGATGAACTCCTGCAAGGAGTGAGAAGGAGTTAGACAATGCAATAGTGTGCAGCACTGAGATTGATGTAGTGTTGCACTGTTTTTTGGTAATGATACAGAGTACTGTGCTGGCGAAGTTCAATTGTGGACAAGTGCCTCATTGAGATTGGTTAACAAACCTTCAAGTATTAAAGCTATACCAGGATTATAGAGAGAAATTTGACTTACATAGAATTAAGAATTGGAATCAAAACATTGAATGAAAGTGAATTGCTGAATTATTTTTGCTAAATACACTGGGGCAGATTTATGTCAACTGGCGTATCCCCAGGGATGCACCAGTTAACGTGCGCCACAGTGCGCCACAGCTCCGCCACCCATGGTGCAAAAACGGCACAGATGCGTGACGCATCTGTGCCGGAAATGTGGCGCATTGCTGGAGTTGCGTCGCAAGCGCGACGCAGCTCCAGCAAGGCTTGGGGGTACACCATGTGCACAATGCTGCGTCAAGACCTACGCCTGCTTCAAGCAGGCGCAGGGTTTTGACGCAGCATTGCCCTGACAGTGACTGAGTAAAATCTCATAGATTTCACTCATTCACTTTCAGGGGGCGTTCCTGCGCAGCAACGCCCCCCTGCGCAGGAACGCCTCCTTATGGCGCAGTGCTTTACAACATGACGCATCTCCTAGATGCGTCACGTTGTAAATAGGGCGCATTGTTTGCGCCGCAGTTGCGTCAAATAAAGTGACGCAATTGAGGCGCAATTGAGGCGCAAAGAGGCGCAACGGCCTCATAAATCTGCCCCTTTGCATTTATGGACCTAGCTTCAACATTCAATGGTGTTAACTTCTCTAAATGATAGGAAAACCTTCTTTTTTGTGGAAGCACTCATGCACTTTTTTAGCATATTTGCACAGAGATAAGAAGGCCAGAAGCAGAATCAGTATAAATGGAATGGTCCATCTTTCTTTTAATTTGATATATCAATAAACTTCACCCCTTTTTAATCACTGGTACCCTAGATATACCCTGATTCAGCGGCCTATCACTCCCTTCCCTTTGTTCGGTGGATGGTGACGTCTAATGGCAATGACCCCAAATGCTCTGATATTGTTAATGAATGCCTTTGTGGATTTTGTGGATACTCTGGATCTGTAAATCAATTTTTCTAAAACCTATATAATGGTACGCGGCCTGAAGAGTAAGCAGTTAGCGACCCTTACTGTAAGCACAAATAGTTTAAGATACACCAGCACTTTTTCTTATTTAGGGTTTACCTTTTCTGAATCAGAATACTGGATGCCCCACTTTTCTCAGAGTAGAACTAAGATGTCAAGCGTGATCGGTTCACTATACAACCCACCCCAGCTGCTGGGGGGTGCCCCTGGACCCCTGTTGCATTATAAAACCTAATGCATTCCTGTTGTTACATATTTGGCCAGGATATGGGGTTCCTCTAACTGCAAACCTATAGAACTGAACAAAACAGGCACTTTTTCTCAATTTTATTTTAACAATACTAAGCACTTTTTACTACTGCTTAATAAAAAGCACAATATTAGGATCTTTAGGATGGATATTAGTTTCTTTATAGAAATGCTGTTTCTAGAGACAAGTGTACATGTAAGCTTATTTCATAGAATGGCTGTTCGTTCTACTATTTATCAATATTTGGTAGATTAGGGATATTGCTTTACTGGTCATTGGGTCTGCAAGGAGCCATTTCTTCAGCGGGGATGCCTCGGGCAGAGCCACCATCTTCGGGACCACAGACTGTGTGGCTTGTTTTATTTGCAGGTATCTGTGTGCCTCTGTACCTGCCAGTTGGTACTCTGTCTGTAACTTGCTAAACGGAACAACACCATCTCTTTTCCATAGATCACTGACAGACAAAATGCCAATCGTGTCCCATCTATCTAACCCGGGACAGTTACTCAATGTACCCAGTTGTTCTGCCTCCAACAACTCTGTTGCTTTTGTTATCTTTCTGTGGTAACCTAATTTCTTCAAAGCTTGGTGCCATATTACTATGGTATGGGCAGTGGGTCCTGTGAGCCGCAGGTAGAGGGCTCTTTGGTGGCCTCCCGGGCTCATTAACCATTTGTCCATTGGTAGGATGGATCTAGTTGCGGAGCATAGATACATTGTTTAATTACGGTTAGTTGGGAATCCCAGTAATATTATTTTATGTCGGGCAGGGCGATTCCCACCCTGTGATCAATTTTGGCCTGGCTATTCGTCAGTTCTTTCCGTCCCTTAGGAGGGTCCATACCGCACCCTGTATGTTTTTTAAATATGTGTCCGGGACCCCATAGGGGGTGTTTTGCAACACATAGAGAAACCGGGGCACTGCCAACATTTTGAACAGTGCCACTCTGCCCAGAAGGGTGAGAGGAAGTGCTCACCAGTGCCGTACGTCATTCTTTAGCCCTTTCAGAGGGCCCTGGATATTATTGTTGAAGAAGAGGAGCAGGTCAGGTGTTATGAACATTCCAAGGTATTTGAATCCCATCATCACCACCATCATTTGTGGTTCAACGGTATTCACCGCGCAGGTCCCTAAATCATATAGTGTGGACTTTGCCTAATTTATCTTATAGCCTGGGAGTTTGACAAACATCGCAAACATATGCAGGATCCTGTAGATCAAAGCTGCTGGGGCAGCTACATATTGAAGTATATTATTGGCATATAGCAAGATTCCTTCTTCATGCTGTCCATTTCAGCCTTCTGCTCATGGGGTCCCCCCTCACTCATGTAGCCAATGGTTCGAGCATCAAAGCAAATATAAGAGGTGACAGGGGTAGCCCTGTTGGGTACCCCTCCCCAGGCAGAATAGCTGGGATGTGTGGTGATTGACAACTACTTGTTCTGTTGGATTTATATATGAGTTTGATCCACTTGATCTATGTAGGGCCAAAGCCTATGCGTTCCAGAACCACGAATAGATAGGGCCACTCGGTCATGCCGAAAGCCATTTTAGCATCTAATGAAAGCAGGGCTGCATCTTCCTGGATTGTGTTTGCTCTTCCTAGTTCTGCGTGCAGTCGGCAGAGATTAAGGGCCATGGTACGTCCGGGCATGAAGCCCAACTGATCTGGGTGTACTAGTTTGCTGATGATGAGGATTAGACAATTGGCCAATACTTTGACTAGTAAGGAGATGGGATGGTAGGTGCAACACTCCTCCGCCAGCTTACCCTGCTTGTGGATGACCACTATTGATGCTAATGTTAAATCTTGCAGTAAACTTTCTTGGTACATGGCACAGAGGGTGGGTGTTATCTTGGAGGCTGTCATCTTCAACAATTTGATGGGGATCTCATTAGGTCCCATGGCTTTCCCTGACTTTATGCCTTGTATGGCCATTGCTAACTCTTCCTCAGTGAGGTCCCCCTCCAAGGGTTCTCAGTCTTCATTGGCAAAGAGGGGAACTGGGATGGTGGCTAGTAGGTCTATAGAATCCCTGGGTGTAGTTGTAGTTGCAGATGTGACTTTTATGGATATTTGAATAGCTGAAAAAAGATGTTTCTGATCTGATCTAAATTGCTGAATACTTAGGGTTGAATTCTTGCAACAATGAATGATGAGATGTTTGGATTCCTGTTTGGGAAGGTGAAGAAGCACCATCCAAATGTACACCATCATATTATCCACTAATGTGGTGTTACACATATGTTCATGGCTTCATCAATAGTGCAAAATCTCTAAATATGAGGATCCATTTAAATTCCTAGAACATGGTACATTTAATTAAAGGGTAATTGAGCATTTGAGAGAGAAACTACACGAGATGAAACCACATCCTAGTCCCACGCAGTATGAAGCATTAAATCTTTTTAGAGAAAAGAGCACATGTTAACGAGTGAGAGAAATACCAAAATAAAGCTAAAAGAGCCGTGTGAAATTATGCAGCTTCTCAGTGGTAAGAAGGACAGCAGAGGTGGAGACTATGCATAGTCGAGGGAACTGGAATGTACTCAGCTATAACCACAGAGAAGACTAAAAAGAATAAGAGGAAGAGAATTGATGACGAAGAAATCTGATACTCATAGAGATTCAGGGGATGACATTATTGGCTGCGCATCTACTGCCGAACGTGGTCCCTCACTACGAATAATAAGAGTGCTTTAAATTCTGGTGATGCAGATCCAAATGTGATTTAAATTTAGGGACCGTTGCAAGTGACACAGCCTGTTGTACAACCTGCCATATCTAATTTTTTAGCTGCACGAATTGAGACTGTTCCCATTGAAAACTACCTCCAGGTTTTATTTAACCTATTGTGACAGTAGCAGCAGTAGTTACTAGAATAATGGCTGCTCAGCCTTAAGCGATTTGAATGACAACTGCACCTCTAAATATTGACTAGGAAAATTAGGTTCAAGGAGCGGTTGGAGGAGCACCTGCAACAGGGTATATCCCTACATCACAGAATTCACATATTGTTGCCTGGACACCTCTGAAAGCAGTTCAGTTCACAGAGATTAGGGATAAAGATTGTCCATGGGTTGGGGAGCACTCCGTTCTGCCCGCGGAGTGTGCAGAGTTTTGCCTTCTTCGCGTTCCTCGGAGAACGCGGAGTAGGCAAAACTTAGAACATTCCACAGTGATGTGGAGTTGGCCCGACACTCGCCTCCACCCCCCTGATAATAATATAACTTAAAAGTACTTTAAAGCAAGTTAAAAGACTTACCTTTGAACTGCGGCTTCCCCGGGTTGCCCTTCTCCTCTTCTTCGCCATTGCAACAAACAATTGGAGACCTCAGGTTGGCTGTTTCGACCACATCATTTGGATGCGACCACACACAGTACGGTCGGAAACATCAATTTTTCCATGGGAGCTTGTACTGTGGGCGCAAAGGTGAACATGGAACTGCTGTTGGAAAGTAACATCATAATCCCAATGGTGGAAAAGCCATCCTTAATGGATTATGAGGCCTTTCTGACTGGCCAATGGGCTCCTTGGGCCCATCGGTACAGCTTCGGATTTCCCGTCTGGTTTAAACTCTTAAATTATGGCGGTCAGACTTTAAACTTCCAATGTCGGTCCGACTGACATTGTAATTTGGCCCTATGTAATAAACAAATGAGCTTTACTCATTAGACAAAATATTTTGTGTCATTCGATCTACATCTATATACAAGCTGTAACAAAAAACCTATGGGGCATATTATTAACAACTAGCGATATTTATGAATGATGAATGAATGAAAGAATGAATGAATGAAAGTGGATTTATAACAGCGCAAATTGCTGCCCTGAGGCGTCCAAGCGCTAGAAGAACATGTTGGTAGGGTGGGTGAGGTTGCAGACCAGGAAAAAAGGGAAGGCGAACTGAGTTTTATTGAGGAAAATTGAACAGGTGTGTTTTTAGTTGTTTGCGGAAAGAGGCGAGGTCAGGGTTGGATCTCAAATGAAAAGAGAGGGAGTTCAAGATCTTAGCGGCGTTGAAGGCAAACATCCTTCTACCCCATCTTGTCCTTTTGATTCTTGGGACTGTTGCCATAAAAGCCTGGCTAGATCGCAGGTCTCTACCTGGACGATACTGGCTTATTAGAACGCGAGTAATTAGAGGTCCCGAGTCCCAGAAGGCCTGGTGAGCAATACACTTTGCCTTAAAAGTGACTCTCTTACGCACTGGGAGCCAATGCAGGCTGGTCAATGCCGCTTTGACTGACAGTCTGCGTGGGATCTGCAGCAGAGTGCGGGCAGCGCAGTTTTGTACCAGCTGTAGTCTCTTTAGGGTGTATTCTGGCGCACCCAGGTAGAGGGCGTTGTTGGAGTCTAATCGTGACTGTATCAGGCCCTGTATGGCTATCTGCTTTGCCTCCATTGGGAGCAAAGGAAAAACTTTCTTCAGTGTCCTGAGCAATCCAACGCAGGTGGCTGAGAGCTTTGTGACCTGGGTGTTGAGTGAAAGACTCCTGTCCAGCCATACCCCTAGGCTTTATCCTTCGGAGCCGGGGGGGGGGGCCTAGATAGGTGCGCCACAGTGAGTTGAAGCAGGTGGGATCAGCATGGCCCAGGAGCATAAGCTCCGTTTTGTCACCATTGAGTTTTAACGATGACAGAGTCATCCAGGCCTTCACCTCCTCCAGGCATTTTGTTAGTCCCGCTGAAAGTGGCTGGTGAGCCTCCTGCGCTAATGAGACCACCAACTGGGTGTCGTCCGCATAGGATATGATCTTGACTCCATACGGACAAACTACCTCAGCCAGTGGCCTCATGTAGATATTAAAAAGTGCGGGGCTTAAAGAGGAGCCCTGGGGGACTCCACACTTCAGGGGCATGCTGGAAGACACTGTCTGTCCATCAAACACTTGGAACGACCTGTTGCTCAGGAAAGATTTTAACCAGAGCCAGGCCTTGTCCACAATGCCGACATTCGAAAGACGGTTCAGTAAGGTGTTATGACTGACCGTGTCGAACGCCGCGCTGAGATCAAGGAGGATCACTGCCACTGATCCTCCTTGATCAAGAATTTTCCTGGACTCCTCGATGACCATTAGGAGGGCGGACTCTGTTCCGTGCTTAGGTCTGAACCATGTCTGGGTGGTATCTAACAGCTGGTTATCTTCAAGAAAGCTAACCAGCTGGAGATTGACGTACCTCTCCACGATTTTACTCACCCAGGGGAGCAGGGAAATAGGACGATAGTTGCCAAAGTCCAATGGGTCCAAGTTTGGCTTTTTTATCAGTGCTCTGACCATCGCCCGTTTCCAGGCAGGAGGGACAATGCCAGAAGCGATGGAAGCGTTCAGGAGGTTCTGGATGATTGGTAGGACAGCCTGAGATGCTAGCAACATGACTTCTGGGGGTGCCGGGTCAGTTGGGATCCAGATTTTACTTTTCGAGCCATGGACTCTAAAACTTCGAGATCCATGCTAGGAAAGTGGTCAAGCGTGGGTGGAGGGACTGGAACGGAGTCTGTGGCCCTGGTTTTATCCTGCGCTATCAGAGGAGTGGTAGTGCAGGGGAAGGAAGCGTATATTTTATTTACTTTGGCTGAGAAAAATTCTGCCAGGTCATTACATTGGGAAACTGACTTTTCCTCATATGTACTGGGGGGTGGGGGGTTTGTAAGTTTTTGCAGAGTTTGAAAGATTTCCCTAGGTTTAGATTTTGCAGCTAGGATCTTATCAGAAAAGTATGCCGCTTGAGCAGCTTTTACTTCCTTTTTGTAGGCTTTTATTTCCTCTCGATATCGAGTTTTTTCCTCCATGGAGTAGTCTATACGCCATTTTCTTTCAATTTTCCGGCATTGACGCTTTTTGTTCCTGAGGGCCTCCGAGTACCAAGGTGCTGTTTTATGGGGACGTTTTACCGTTGATTTCTTAAGGGGGAGGATGATTTTGAGAGAGTGCAGGATCCAGTTTTCATAGGTCTGGTTCGCCAGACATGGATCCTCATTATTAGGGGGAAGTTCTTTCATGAGTTTATTTTTCCATTCGTCTACTGGTATCCGGGCCCAGGATCTGGCATGTCTTATCATCGGTTTTACCAGAATGGGTTTCTGGGTAAACCAAGTAAAGGGCACCAGGGAGTGGTCAGTCCATGGGAGGGGGAGCGGAGGCCCAACCACAAAATCCTCACAGTTACTGAACACTGGGTCTAAAAGGTGTCCTTTCACATGAGTCGATGTTTTTACTCGTTGGATAAGTTGTAGCGCGGCCAGGTCATCGGCTAGTGTAGTAGCCGTGGGATCTAGTGGTGAGTCAAAGTGAAAGTTGAAATCGCCTAACACAGAATAGTTGGTGGCAGCGCTAATGCGTGGCGCCACAATTGCTGGTAGGAGATTATGAAATTGTTTAGGGCTGCCAGGTGGGCGATATATCAATGTGCCCGAAAAGCAGTGGTTGGGAGAAAACTCCAGCGAGAAAGCTAGGCTCTCACAGTCTGGGATGGTTTCCGGGATGAGTCTGCAATGATATTGTTCTTTAAATATAATTGCAAGCCCTCCCTCTCTACCCTCAGACGGTCTTGTCGGATGATTTGAAAGCCGGAGGGGAGGGATGTAACAACAGCAGGGTCGGAGTCGAACGTCAGCCATGTTTCAGTGAGAAACACTGCGTCCGGCATACGCTTTTCCAATAGGAAAGAAATTTCCACCTTATGTTTTGGCAGGGATCTGCAGTTTAGTAAGAACATACAGTATTCCTGCTTCAGGGTTTTGGCCTGCCACAGGTTAAGGGGGACGTTACATTTTGGGCACATGGCTGGAAGAGATGTTGCATCATAGCAATGCTTTTCACAGTCCGGTCCCAAGGACCTCATGCCATAAAGAGCGTCCGCGCAGTAGGCTATGGTCTGTTTGGCCTGAGATGTAGGGGACGTGGCCCCTGGCCCGGACTCGGCGTGGACGAGCGCAGACGAGCTTGCCTTAGGTGCGCCTTCGGCACGCAATCGTCGCGCCCGCTGCGCTTCCTGTATAAACACATGTTTTATAGGAGGCAGGAGTAGAGGAAAGAGGGCGTGCCCTATCCAGGTGGGCGTGGCCTGTGTCCTGGTCAATGGCGGCAGGGGGACGAACAAACACTCGCCGGTGGCAGCGTTTAGATCAGCTGTCAGAGGGGGGTTCGTGGCAAAAAGGTTTTTGGTGCTCAAGGACGGTGAGTGCAAATAGTTAAAACAACATACACGAAGCAATTACAAGCTTTAAAAACGCAACTCGCGCTACTCCCGGCTCAAGCCTCAGGAGGTTCCACAATTAATACAGGCAGCGCTTGTAGTCAGCCCGCTCTATATACCGAGTGGAGAGGAGGGTGGGCGTGGCCTATCCAGGTGGGCGTGGCCTGTGTCCTGGTCAATGGCGGCAGGGGGACAAACAAACACTCGCCGGAGGCAGCGTTTTGATCAGCTGTCAGAGGGGGGTTCGTGGCAAAAAGGTTTTTGGTGCTCAAGGGCGGTGAGTGCAAATAGTTAAAACAACACACATGAAGCAATTACAAGCATTCAAAACGCAACTCGCGCTACTCCCGGCTCAAGCCTCAGAAGGTTCCACAATTAATACAGGCAGCGCTTGTAGTCAGCGCGCTCTATATACCGAGTGGAGAGGATGGTGGGCGTGGCCTATCCAGGTGGGCGTGGCCTGTGTCCTGGTCAATGGTGGCAGGGGGACGAACAAACACTCGCCGGTGGCAGCGTTTTGATCAGCTGTCAGAGGGGGGTTCGTGGCAAAAAGGTTTTTGGTGCTCAAGGACGGTGAGTGCAAATAGTTAAAACAACACACACAAAGCAATTACAAGCTTTAAAAACGCAACTCGCGCTACTCCCGGCTCAAGCCTCAGGAGGTTCCACAATTAATAAAGGCAGCGCTTGTAGTCAGCGCGCTCTATATACCGAGTGGAGAGGAGGGTGGGCGTGGCCTATCCAGGTGGGCGTGGCCTGTGTCCTGGTCAATGGCGGCAGGGGGACGAACAAACACTCGCCGGTGGCAGCGTTTTGATCAGCTGTCAGAGGGGGGTTCGTGGCAAAAACGTTTTTGGTGCTCAAGGGCGGTGAGTGCAAATAGTTAAAACAACACACACAAAGCAATTACAAGCTTTAAAAACGCAACTCGCGCTAATCCCGGCTCAAGCTAAATAAGCTTAGTGACATTATTACTATCGCCGTGCATCACCGGATTTTATCGCAGAGATAACGTGCTATTAGCAACGTTTATCTCAAATGCGATAAAATATCCAGCGATAGCGGCGAAATGTGTGAATATTGCTGGAAATCGAGCGATATTCAGGTATTATCGCTAATAGGGTCTTAACTGGAATATACTCCTCCCATTGGATATACAGGTTAAGAAGTGGTCTGAGCAGGCATTAGAATTTGGCAATATTCGTGGTTAGCGCAAACATTTTTATCGCTACGCCTGCGTTGTTAATAGGCGATAGCGATATTAGCGACTGCTTTCAGTCGCTAACAGGTTGGGTACGCCCACTTTACATGTCATTAGCGATAAATATCGCTGACATGCAACGCGGGCCCCAAACTTCTAGCTATCACCTAAAAGCTGTTGCTAACTGGTGAGCGACAGCTTGCTAAAAGGGCAATGAAATTATCGCTGCTTTGCGGCCGAAAACGGCCGTAAAAGTGGCGATAATCTCATATTGCCCGCCTTGATAATATGCCCCTTTATTCCTTGCAGCTTGTTCATTGTTTTCCTACATTTCTACCAGGTGCTTTCTCTTCCTCAGACAAAACATTTGTGTCTACGTTTGAAGAAGGAAACTTATTGTCATCAATATTCATTTGTATATTTTGCGATTCAGACATACTGGTAGCAACTGAGCATGACTCGTGCAAATGCAATGCGCTGTAGTGCTGATGCAAATCTATCCTGAGAGATTTAAAATCTTTTCTTAACCTATTGACAGACTCCAATAAGTGATTCAACATAGATGTAGTTTCTGCATTGTTTATTGAAACACAAACACCTGCCCTTTTATCAACTAATGAAGGACTAGGGAGAAGATAATATGTTTGCCCTTTATGTTTTACTATCTCCAGTATTTCCTCATTACTGTCCATGAGTGAGGCATCTATACCATGCAAAAATGAATATCAACCATCTATGTTGTCTGGCATTGACACATTTTAGTCTTTAACAATGCATTAGCCTCCAGGATATCATCATTTTGTTGAAAGTTCTTTCACTACTACCACAGTGTTGGGGGATACATGCTCCAAATTCCTGCAAATGTGTATTAGACTTCTGGGGCCCGATGTAGGTCACCAAATACCGGTCGGTAACGGCCGAAGGCCGTTGCCGACCAGTATTTGGTGATTGAGATGTAGGGGGCTATATTTTACAGAATCAGTAAATTTACCGATTAGGTAAATTTACTCATTCTGTAAAATACCGAATCGGTAATTTTACCGATTCGGACAATTCCTGATGTAGGTAGCACTGTTTCCAGTGCTACAGACCTCTCAGATTCTGTATTTTACCACTCAATCCAATTGGGTGGTAAAATACCGAATCCAGGTGTGCAAGCACATGTGTGCATGCACACCTATGCCATGTGACAGACAGACATGCCCTTAGGGCATGTCTGTGTGCCACATGGCACACATGCCTGTATTTGGGGTGCTAGAGGGTGTCAAAGTGACACCCCCTGCACCCTTGCTGGAATCGGTATTTACCGAATTGGTAAATACCGATTCGGTAATGCCCATTGATTCCTATGGGCTTCAATATCCATTGGAATCAGTGGGCATTACCGAATCGTTATTTACAGAATTGGTAAATACCGACTCTTAACGATTCGGTATTTACCGATTCTGTATTACCTACATCCCCCCTCCTCTATTTACCACTTCTTAAATACCGATTCGGTATCATTCGGTATTTAAGAAGTGGTAAAATAAAATTACCTACATTGGGCCCCTGGTTCCGTATTCTTGAAGAAGAATATTCAAAGTTGTAAATTTTGGGGTTGATTCAGCACACATCATGATTCTATAAACTTGTGAGGTTCAGAGCTTTCTCCTTGAAGTTTGAATATCCATGGTAGACATTGGTGGACTGCTGGTGGTCGCTATGCATAACCTGTTTCTGGAATGAACATATCTTACCTTTATCGTACTAGCTAACTCATTTCACAGGCGATGAGCTAAGGGTCCATACCCACAAAGCTGCTGAGTGCTTTAATTTTGCTTATTTTGGTTTATGTCACAACCGGATGAATCTTGTCAATGTAAGGGACCAATAAAGGCCACCCCACCTCACATCAGAAATGAAACATGAATATAAACAGGATTGTAAAAGAGATAATTCACATGGAAAACACGTAGTGTGTTTTAGGTATGGCACAACCACACATCTTCAGCCAAGAACTTCCCTGTATCAACTTAAATATGCAATAAGTGTAACAAAAAAGCTCATTTTGCAAGGGTCTGTCGCATGTCACGCAAGGCAGTTGTGTTCAACATAGAGGAAAAAGATAACACTGAAAATTACAATGCTGTTGTACTCAATTAAACTGGTGTTGGGGTTGAAAATTAAGGTTCTGAAGAATATTGTTGAAAGCAGTGTTGGAGGAAATGATGTATGAAGTATTAAGAGAAAAACTTGGAAATGGAGGAGCATTTAAATGGTATCACGGTCAGGTAATGGCAGACTCAGGGTCACCCTATGCTAATATTGGTTTGGAGGCTTCCAAGAAATTTCCATCTTCAAGTTTGGAAAAGTCATCTGTAAAGCTTTATTCTTATAGAGGGGCAAAAATTGCAGGAGTGGGTGAGAAAATGGACAGTTGGCATTTGATGGCAAGACAACCACATTATTATTATTATTTTTAAATTTGTAAAGCGCGCAGCTACCCGAAGGTTTCCCGGCGGCGCTACAACCAATTGAGGGAAAGAGCAAGCAGAAAGAAGAAGAGGTAGATTATTGGTTAAATAACCAAGTCTTGATTTCTCTGCTGAACTTGAGGTAACAAGGTTCCGTGCGCAGGGGAGATGGAAGGGAGTTCCAGAGGAGGGGAGCCAGAACGGAAAAAGAGCGACCACCCATTCTGACTCTCCTGACTCTGGGAACTTGAAACCTGTACTGATAAGATGAACGGAGAGTGCGAGTAGGGAAATACCGGTGAACCAGGGTCCTCAAGTAGGGAGGGGCCAAACCTGCATTAATTCTGTGCATGAAGCAAAGAGCCTTAAATTTCGCACGGCTTTCAATGCGTAACCAATGCAATTTACGAAGGGAAGCAGAAGTGGAGGAAAAGTTAGGAAGTTTACAGAGCAGCCGAGTTGCCATGTTTTGGACTGGCTGTAATTTACGGGTCACCTCTTTACCCGCCCCCAGGAGAAGAATATTGCCGAAGTCCAGTCTAGAGGTGATTAAGGCCTGGACTACGGTTTTCTGTGTCTCCTGAGGGAGCATCATAAGATCTTGCGGAGCCACTTAATGATGGTGATACAGGTGGAAGAGGTTTTGACCACGTTGTGCCTCATGGAGAGTTGGTCATCAAAAATGATGCCAAGATTACGTGCTGTTTTTGAGGGTACGGGGGGGGTGCCCATCTGAGCGGGCCAATGTTGGGGCCCCCACGGATAAGTGTTCTTACCAAACAGAAGAAGCTCAGTTTTCCCCCCGTTCAACTTGAGTTTGTTTTCGTGCATCCATGTGGTGATGTTACTAAGCCCTACACGGAGGGAAGAGGGAGTGGAATGAGAACCGGTTGAAAGAGAATAAATGATCTGTGTATCATCGGCGTATGAGTAAATGATTAACCCAGCTTGTTTAGCAATTGTAGCCAAAGATCTGACATATAAATTGAAAAGTAAGGGGCTCAAAATGGAGCCCTGGGGGACACCATACGTCGATTTGTAGGTATGAGAGACAGAAGAAGAGGAGAAGACTTGGAAGGTACGGTCAGAAAGAAAACTAATAAACCAGTTAAGGGCAGGGCCGGTAATGCCAGATGATTTAAGGGCTTTGATAAGGATGGGGTGGGAAACCGTATCAAATGCGGCACTCAGATCAAGCAAAATGAGTGCCACGGTTTCCCCCTCATCCACTTGATGTCGAATGGTTTCTGAGACCCCCAGCAGAGTGGATTCTGTCGAGAAGCTGGATCTAAAACCTGATTGAGATGGGTGAAGAATATTATTGGATTCAACATGCTGGGTAAGTTGTGTGTTGATATGTTTTTCCAGTATTTTAGAGAAAACAGGGAGGAGGGAAATGGGGCGGAAATTGGATGGATTATTAGGGTCGGCATTCGTTTATTTTAATAAAGGAACAATCATGGCATGTTTCCATGTGGGAGGTACCATAGCTTCTCTAAGGGAGAAATTGAGTAAATCCAAAATAAGATTAAGAGAGGAGGTGTCCAGAATTTTTAGAATTTGAGGGGGACGTGGATCCAGTGGAGAACCAGACTTAATGCTACTAATAGTATTGAGAAGTGTAGAGCTATTAAGGAGTTCCCAATTACAGATATGTTGAACAGGTAAAAGGGAGGTTTCCTCTAAGGCTTCAGATTAAAGAGAGAACGCAGGATCAGATATGTTAGGGGGGTTATTCTGTTGTAGGAGAGTAGGGTGCATGCCCACAGAAGCCTCAGGATCACAGGGAGTGACTTAGGGCCAGATGTAGGTAAATCCGATTTACCGACTTTTAAATACCGAGTCATACCGATTTGGTATTTAAAAGTCGGTAAATTGGAAGGAGGCAGATGTAGGTAAAAAATTACCGAATCTGTGAGAGTTGGTATTTACCGATTCTGTAAATACCGAATCTGTATTTCCCATTGATTCCTATGGGCCTTGAAGCCCATAGGAATCAATGTGAAATACAGATTCGGTATTTACAGAATCGGTAAATACCGAATCCTGCAAGGGTGCAGGGGGTGTCACTTTGACACCTTCCCGCACCCCAATTCTGGACTTGTGTGCAATGTGGCACACAGACATGCCCTAAGGGCATGTCTGTGTCTGTGTGTCACAATGCACAGGTGTGCATGCACAGATGTGCATCCACACCTGAATTCGGTATTTTACCACCCAATAGGTTTGCGTGGTAAAATACCGATTTTTAAGGGCCTGTGGCACTCTTAGGAGTGCCACCTACATGTGGTTTTTCCGAATCGGTAAATATACCGATTTGGTATTTTACCGATTCTGTAAATTTACCGATTCAGTAACTTTACAGAATCGGTAAAATATAGGCCCCCTACATCTGGAAACCCTAATACCGGTCGGTAACGACCGAATTTGGCCGTTACCGACCAGTATTAGGGCTCCTACATCTGGCCCCATATCAGGTAATTTAGGAAAGGGAGAAGGGGAAATAGATTTGTCAAAATCGGTATAGATGGTGTCGATTTTAGAAATAAAAAATTCAGCCAAGGAATTACACTGTGATACATCTAAACAAGGCACTTTGGGCTGACAATCTGCACCCGAAAGTTCTTGTACAACCTTAAAGAGTGCCTTGATGCGATTTTGTGCCTCGAGTATGGTTGTATTGACATATTCCCTTTTGGCAGATTTGCAGAGTGATTGGTAGTTAGTTAAGGCAGTCTTGTATGTTTGCTTGGAGCCTAGATCATAGTATTAGCGCCACTTGCGCTCAAGGTTTTTACATATATTTTTTTCTTTTTTCAGTGCGTCAGTAAACCAAGGCGCAGGAGGATGGTGTAGATTACGCGTTTTCTTTTGCTGGGGTAAACATAGGCTGGCAGCTTGAGTGAGCCAGCTATGAATGATAGCTTCCGCTTTAATATTGGTGACTTCAGTGAGGGGCATCTGTGATATCCGTAGCAAAGCATGGGTCAAATTTGCTGGAATTGATTAATTAGAGTCCTGTTTAGCTAGTGCCAGTTGCCTGAACTGTTTGAATGTGTTTTCCTCCAGTTAAGGTTGGAATGATCGTATTCCATATTTTTTTAACAAAACTATCCTCGAGTTGTGTGGATTTTAGCACAAGATTGTATTACAGAGTGATGCTAAGCCTGTACAGCACAAGTTCTTACAGCTGCAGTTGTGTTGAAGGCTTACCCTGGCTATTACCAACAGATGCAATAGAAATTGCCCTCTTGGGATCTCAAAAATGGTTGAAAATTTCTCAAATGGAAAAAACAGTCCATCCCTATAAAGATCTCCCATCACATGAACCCCATGGTTTGCCCAGCCTGCTAAATCTCTCCATCTTCCTCCCATATTAATTTGCTCCAAAGATTTCGTGTAATATACGGGGAACTGGGCATCTGTGCATGGGGTTGATGGAGTGCACAATGCCAACAGCATCGCATAACCCTCAATGCAGCAGGTGCACCCATCACTGATCTCCCAGGAGCCAAGTGGATGCTATACAACACATCTATATATGAGAACATCTCCAAATTTGCCTTCTTTGGCAATATCCATGAGTAGATCCACTGTACAAATCACTACTACTGTACCACTAACTAATAGGTTTGCAAATCTGTGTTGCAAATACTCCCTGTGACATTGGTTGTTGTAATTTAGACAAAGCCACACTGCACCTGCCTGTTCTCCATATAAAGGAACCAACAAATCAAGTTCTCGAAAAACCCTAAATTGTCTCAGCAAAGACAGTGCTGTAAAAAAGTAGAGCAACTGGGGTAACACCACCATTTTTGCTACTGCTATTCGTCCTGCCACTGAATGCAGTGTTTTCCTCCAGAACTCCACATACGCACGTAGATTTCCAGTTGCCACTCCAAGTTAACTTCTAATAAATCAGCTGGTGCATGGTTAAATCAAACCCCCAAATATCTTAAACAAGTTCCCTCCCATGTAAGAACCCTTAGATTCACAGGTTTGGGACATTCTTCAGTAATGCATCAAAGCGGTGAAGTGTCTTTATCATGAGTTACGAAATTATATTGTATCACCCCTTGTAGGAATTAGAAAGAAGTGGGAAGAGGACATGGGGCATCCTATTCCCAAATCGGAATGGGGGGAAATTTCGTTGAGTTCGAACACTGCTTCTAGGAATGCGAAATTGAAACCGATTAATTTGTTTTACTTACATAAGGAATATCTGAGTCTGGGGAAAATAGCTAGGAAGTATCAGGGTGCAGACACAGCATGCCATAGTTCCTTTGAAGAAGGAGCTGAAATGATACATATGGAGTGGTCGTGTCCATCATTGGTGGGATATAGGAGGAAAGTAAAGTATTGTATTAATGAGGTGACTCAGAGAGCTATTAAATGTGCAAGAAGGATTTCCAAGACCGGCTAGCTGCAAAACCACAACAGGGTTTAATGACGTTGCCCTGGTACTTGTCAGATGCGAGTTAACCATGCATTGGAAGGTGACTAGACCTTCCAGGGTAGCTAAATGAAAGCAGGAGCTAATTCGGTGGGTGGGCTATGAGAGTGCAGTTTTGTATGATGACGTAAGAAAAGGAAGAGGAACTATTGCCGGGGTACGAGCTTGGGATCATTTATCAGAATGCTTGAAAAATCCTGATATGGTGGATGAATTTGGGGAAAAGAGCGTGTAGGAGAATTAAAAATAACTTCTGAAACGGAAGGCCAGGATTAGGGTACATATATTTACATGTTCGAAATGTAATTTGTGAATCAGTAGGTATATATGATGTGATGGGGACTGGACTGTTGGGGAGGGAGGGAAAGGGGATTGAAGGATTAGATATTGTAATGTTTTATTTTAAATGCTAATAAAACTCTGTTATAATGAGAGGCGCAGTTGTGTCTGACAGCGAAATTGGAGAATGAAATGAATTGGTTGTGTGTTTTTACATGATTGAACCTATAGAAAGTTCAAAGTAGATGTCTAATTGTCCTGGCTTGAAAAAGTGACCGCACTTTGAACCTGTGCGTGGATTTATGCAATTTGAACTACAACATTTGGGCTGATGGCAAGACTTTTCCTATTATCAATGAGATGTTGTGCATATTGAAGGAGGAGTATTATTCACAACACTTGATATGTCTGCAGCAGGTCATTCTACCTAAGAATACTAGCGATCTCACCTTCTTTAGGATCTTTTCATTACAAGCGCAAGCACTCTGGGTTGGTGTCTCATCCTCAGATTTCCAGATACTCTTGAGGTTCAAGTTCCACGGTCACAAAGGAGTGCTTTATTTCCAGGATGACATTCCGGTGTTCGGAGCTAATGTAAAGGAACATGAGGCATGTCTCACCAAGGTCCTGTCTGTGCTACAAAATAAAGAATTAACATTGTACACCAACAAGTGTAAATTTGAAGCAAGTGGAGTATATTACCTTGGACACCATATTAGCGCCAAAAGCATCAAACCGAAAATGAAGATTTTGAAAGTCAATAAGGAAGCCCCTTGCCACAAGAGCAAGGAGTAAATCAAATTTTATTTGGGACTGGTGGAATATTATTCCAGATTTGTTCTCTACTTTTCCCAGAAGCATGCACTTTACAGGATTTTATTTAGGAAAGGAAGAGTTTATGATTAGATTGTAGAATGCCAGCGTGTAGAAGAAACAATCAAATTAGAAAATGTGGGGGCATTGCCTTTAAAACCTTTAGCAAAAAAGAACTATTGATGGACAGAATGCAGAACAATGTCATACATTCACTCCAACAAAAAAGAGAGTTCCTTTCTGTGTAACTAGCTTTCTATTTGTGACCCAAAGGTCTACACACTAATATGACCTTTTAAGGGTAAAGAAATATAATTAACAACAATCCGATTAGAGGAAATTTACCATGTGGCACTTGCTCACACTGCAAAAATATTGTGAAAGCAGACTGGTTAGAGATAAATGGCATCCCACTAGATGAACGACCATGTTAACTGTCGAACCTCCAATGTGGTGTATCTCTTGATCTGTCCCTGCAAAAAGTGTTATGTAGGTGAGACAGGGCGAGAAATGCGCCATCGACTAACGGAACACCGTTCCTTAATAAAAAACCTCGAAAAGAACGCACCACTTGTGGAGCATTGGATTGCGGAAAAACATGATATTAATGATATCAAATGGTTCATTCTCGAGAAAATCAAAATATCAGTCCGTGGAGGAGACATAAATAAAAAACATAAACAAAGAGAACAATTCTTTATGTCCAAATTTAGAACATACTATTCAGGATTGAACTGCAGAGAAGAGTGGGACAGATTAATTAGGTAAAACTCCACTTTTCTCAATCTGCTACATAGTAAACCCTTCAAAATAGGAAAAATGCTGTAAAAACAAGTGTAAAAAATATGCAATAAAACAACTAAACATCTTATAAGTTACTGTCGAAAGTACATAAAAAAACGTTTTGGCCAATCTAGCAAGATTTATGTCGACTAGACTTTGCTAATTAATAAGTGGGTGAAGAATGCGACTTACCCATAAATAAATAAATAACAACAGGAAATAGTTGCATATCAGTAAGAGCAAGGTTATACACGGGGAGGTTCTGGATACCATTTTTATGTTTGAATAACATAAACGGTCTCTCTTTTGTAGAAAATAGCCTACTATGATTGTTAAGAATAGCAAAATGATCAACAAATATGTAACATCTTATATACCAATGAAAATGTAGACAATAGAGCAATGTATTCTCTTATGCATGTAAACTCTATCAAATGCTATTATATAAATGCAGTGAATTGCCATTGAGATCATTATTTGAAGTGCATACATATAGTAATGGTACTTATGTCATTGTCAATCTTATCTGTATTCTGTCCTAAAAATGATGTTGTTTGAATGTAAGAAAAGCGCTAAATATCCATGATAAAAGTTTAGGCGATTTGGAAAAGGACATGTATCACCGTATGTACACCAATATATAGACTTACATTAAGATATAAACACTGTGCGTCAGCCTTTTCTGTAGCTGTTGTCAACAGATTACGTACATGGTGTCTACTATGGGACATCGTTTTAGATTGACGGGCCAAAACGTATGGTAGCCTGTAACTGGGGGACTGTTTACATGGACTGATGCCATGTAAGTGAAATTTAAATTCACCTTGTGAAGGCGCGGTATTTGTAGATATTTAACCTAACCCCTCTTACGAATTTGTAGTTTAGTTGTCGCAAACAAACTACAAATATGGCGCCAATAGGTAAAAAGTAGTAATGAGAGTAGCGTGTTTGCGGACGTATACGGGACATACACGGCAAAAAGTAACCAAGTGTATCCACCGTTATATTCACAATAACATCTGAGAACAAAATATACAGATTCATCGTGACTTAGATGTAATCATGTAATTTATCGGCTTATAGCATCCAAAAACGAATATGCTCATAAACTACAAATATGGCCGTCAGGAACAACGTTTATGGCAAATGTTTAAACAATTAGTGTAATCAATCAACTAATTATGTTTAAGGGCCGTGACTATAAATACATTGAGCATGCGTCCTCCTCTCATTTTACCGACGGGAGAGAGGACGTGTCGATCGCTCCGGCATCCATGGTCACGAGGTAAGAGGCTATGCACTTCGGGAGGGGTCCGTAAGCTTAAGAGACACGCGGCGAGCAAGGTTCTCGAGTGTAAGCAATGTAAAAAGAACTTTGCTTCGCAAGATAATATGATGTATGGGATCAGTCCCAATATGTAAACTTCTGTTTAGTTCACAGGTCACCCTCCTATATTCTAAGAGAGGAGATGTCCTTAGGGAGGGATAACCGAGTAAACAAGCTGAAACTGGGCAACTTGAAAGATTAATGCCACAAACTTGCATAAGCGGTAACTTTAATGATATGCAAATCGGTTGCCAAATAGATCAGTTTACGATGAAACCATACATCTTAATAACATATGGGTTGTCTGGCCACCCTCAGCAAGGGGCCACGACAATAATGGAGACTGAACAAATGGGTTTAAAGTCTAACGTAGAAATTTATAAAATAATGCTAATAACTAGAAAATTATGTGTAAATAAAGCAATAAGGGAAACAAAGTAGACTCATACAAATATTCTAATCCAGGATACCCTACAAAAAGACATACAGAGGCATCCTGAGACAAGGGTACGAAGTAAAGATACCCCCAAGACGAGAGGATAATCCGTCTCCAAGTAACAAACAGATCTTAAGGTATGTGGTGAATCAGTTTATGGCTAATAATAAAGACACCCTAAAATTGTATGAGCAAGAGACATATAAATACAAATGCTCTTTTTCAGACCTAACCTAAGCCACTAATTCCAAATGACCCGGCGCTGATTTAAAGCCGTAATATTGGAACAAGACACAAGTGATATTATTCTCCCAGTTTAAAGTAAGTGCAATGGGGAATAACTTAGACATGTAGTCTCAAAGTTTAACTTGTCATATATAATTGATCAATGTATTTCTCTATTTTTAGAGAAATTGGAAAGAAAAAAAACATATATAATACAGAGGATCCAGTGACATTCAATCCTCAAGTGTGTGGAATCTTAAAAGATACAAGATCCGCGATAATACATTAGCAAGTAAGATAGCCTCTCTTAGCTGACACCGTGACACGTGGGCAACTATGCGCACTAATGCAATGCATTTTTTACTCACTGAAATATATGATATTAATTGTATGTATTTGTTTTTAGATTGAAGAAATTTGGTTTTTAATTAAAAGTCTGTCCTGAAGAAGGTGTTAAAACAGTTTAAGGCACCGATACACGTCGACAAAGGACTTTCTTCTGTCTTTTTATATTTGATGTTATGATGTGTTGTAAAATTTCTCCATATGTGAATATTATTTTGTACTGATTGTTTTTAATTTAAGTGGGAACATCTGAAAGTTATCATTGTATGTTTTAGATACATTTTCATTGATGATATGTTTTTAGAAAATGCTATGTAACAAAGGAATTTACATGTTTTTAATACAATCAAAATAAATCTTGTGGGACAAAAAAATACCTTAGTTTTGTGCAGATATAACTATCCGTGTCACGTTTTAACACTAAAAAGGTCATATTAGTGTGTAGACCTTTGGTTCACAAATAGAAAGCTAGTTACACAGAAAGGAATTCTCTTTTTTTGTTGCTTTATACCCAGTCCTTTCTGGTATTCTGGGAAACTCTCTCTTTTGAAAGTAATATATTCACTCCACTACAGAGATCTGGGCCTAAATCCATTGATGTTTTGCTCACCATGCCATTTCAGTTTGGACTCGGCCAAATGCAAATCAGTCTTGACTCTGCACTCATGGGGAACAGTCCAGCCCGAACTGCTAGGCCAGATCCTCCCTGGACTGGAAACAAGAATCCTAGGACCGGTTTCGGAGTTTCACCCCTCTTCAGCCAGGATAGCTTGATTCCACTGGCATGGAGAGCACGGAACTCACGTCTGAGCATAACAGTCCCGCTCAGGGTGAAAAATGCAAAAAGAACTATTGATGGACAGAATTCAGAACAATGTCATACATTCAATCAGTACAGAGATCCAGGGCTAAATCCATCGTTTTTTACTTCACCATGCCATTCCACTTTGGACCCAGCCATATGGAAATCAGTCTTGACCCAACACTCATTGGGAACAGTCCAGCCTGAACTGCCAGGCCAGGTCCTCCCTGGACTGGACACAAACAGCCAAAGGATTGGTTTCAGGTTTTTACCCCTCTTCAGCCGGTGGCATGGAGAGCACGATACTCACGTCTGAGCATACCCGTCCCACTCAGGGTGACAAATGCAGAAAGAACTATTGATGGACAGAAAACAGAACAATGTTATATAGCCACCCCAGTAGAGAGATCTGGGCCTAAATCCATCTTTTTTTTGCTCACCATGCGATTCCAATTTGGACCCAGCCATATGCAAATCAGTCTTGAACCTGCACCCATTGGGAACAGTTCAGCCCGAACTACCATGCCAGGTCCTCCCTGGACTGGAAACAAGCATCATAGGACCAGATTCAGAGTTTCCCCCCACTTCAGACAGGATAGCTTGATTCCAGTGGCATGAAGAGCACGGGACTCACGTCTGAGCATACCCGCACCACTCAGGGTGACAAATGCAAAAAAAACTATTGATGGACAGAATGCAAAACAATGTCATACATTCACCCCATTACAGAGATCTGAGCCGAAATCCATTGCTTTTTTGCTCACCATGTCATGCCAGTTTGGACTCAGCCATATGCAAATGAGTCTTGACCCTGCACCCATTTGGAGCAGTCCAGCCCGAACTGCCAGGCCCGGTCCTCCCTGGAATGGAAACAAGCATCCTAGGACCGGTTACGGGGTTTCACCCCTATTCAGCCATGATAGCTTGATTCCAGTGGCATGGAGAGCACGGGACTCACATCTGAGCATACCGTCCCACTCAGGGTGACAAATGCAAAAAGAACTATTGATGGACAGAATGCAGAACAATGTCTTAAATTCACCCCAGTACAGAGATCTGGACCTAAATCCATTGTTGTTTTGCTCACTATGCCATTCCAGTTTGGACCCAGCCATATGCAAATCCGTCTTGACCGTGCACCCATTGGGAATAGTCCAGCCCGAACTGCCAGGCCAGGTACTCCCTGGACTGGAAACAAGCATCCTAGGACCGGTTTCGGGTTTCACCCCTCTTTAGCCAGGATAGCTTGATTCCAGTGGCATGGAGAGCACAGGACAAACATCTGAGCATACCTTTTGATCACTGTGATTCCAATATCATTCTCACTGATGCCAGAAATGATGGATTTAATGCTGGATTGTTACAAAAGTGGAAAGAATTAAGGAACAGGTGATTACATTTGCTTCTAGATTAATACAAGGATCTGAATTAACATAATCCACCAATAAAAAGGAGGAAATGGTGAAACATTTGGGCAATCACAATTTTAAAACTTATGTCTGGGGTGTTCCACTTGTGCTATATACTAATCACAAACCGTTGTTGGACCTATTTAATACCAAAGATGGTGGTAGATTATTGTCCAGGGTTGCCAAATGGAAACATTGTTTGCTAAAGTATCCTTATAAAGTAGACCATGTACCAGGTAGGAAGAATGTGGTTGCTAATTACTTGTCCAGAATGCTATTGAGTACTACAAAATAATGCAAGAAAGAGAATGGAATTGTGGTATGTACCATGCATTAAATATTAGAAATGACAACTGGTGCTATTTCCGGTCAAGAATGGAGGAATTCTCCTGAACATGATATTTTTTTGTCTCAGGTGAAGAGTTAAAGAGTGGTGGTTGGCCAGATGCTAAGCATGTAGGTGCTTAATGTGGCCCTTAATTTTAAGGGGCAGTTGAATTAACACGTGTGGAAAGTTTGGTGCGAAGGGTCGAACAATTGATTGTGCTGAGTGGGTAAAGGACAAGGGTGTTGGAAATGGCCCATGAGGGGCATCTGAGAATACAAGCAATAGAATAAAGGGTCAAAGTGAATTATTGGTGGCCAGGGCACAAAATGTGTGTGGAATGATTATGAAAAATGTGTGTTTAGTAAAAAAAAGGCCAAGTAACACATCTGTCACCTCACCTATAATTCAAATGGAATCAGATATGTATCCCTGCTGAAAGATGGGTTTTAACCATGCTGGTCATAGTGAGGTGTCCAAGTATGCTTTAGTGTTGATAGACTACATGTATAAGTGGACTGAGGTTGCATTTGTGAACAATATCCAAATGTGAACCGAAATAGAATTTCTCCAGGCTGTGTTTGAAATGGAAGGGTATCTTAATGAATTGGTGATAAATGATGGTACGCTATTGGTCTCTGAGGAAATCAACAGATTCTTACTTTCACATGGTATAAGTAACTAGTACCTCTTTGTATCATTCCAGGAGTAATGGGTTAGTAGAATGTTTCAAATGTTCACTAAAGCATCAGTTGCATATTGCCATTGTCAATAAATTAAATTGTAGGCATGCCATCAGTGATGTGTTGTGGGCCATGCACTATACACTCAAAGTGACAGCTGGCATCATGCATGTTGTGTTGTTGAGAGGTTAAGTCCCAGGATCAAACTTGAACAGGAAATGGATGGATCGCCACACAATTAATCCTTTCCAGTGGGGAAAAAGGAGTTGATGTTAGGCAGAACGTTCAAGCTGTGAACAAAGACAGAGTTGATTATGGTGATGGGGTGAAGGTAAGAGTGGGTTGTTGGATAAGGACACAGAAGCCTGGCTGTGTAGCAAAGGTAGAGTCTAAATATTCTACTCCTGTGCAAGTTGCTTGTGTAATGTTTCAAAATGTATGCACCAGTGATGATCATGTACGAAACAAAGACAGAGCGTCACTGATTCCTGATGATAAAGTTGACATCGCGCCTGACCCCTCCATGGGAGTTCGTGACAATGATAATAGGTACAAATACCAGAGTCAGGAGGGTTTTCTTGTCCTACGCGTTTGAGTTTCTCCCGGCATCTGCCTGTTCATTTCAAAGATTGCGTTGTTGGGTAACTTTGTGAGCAGATTTGTTTTTATGATTCTCACTATGAGGATTTCTCTGTTTTGTTGTTCATGTTGATATTTTTGGACTCTACTTTAGTATTGTTTACCTGATCGTCAGCTATGACAATGCACATTTGTAAAAGACAAATACATTAACATCATTTAATCTATTATGGTTGTTTTACAGTTACTGATTTTCTTATTGTACCATATTGGAAAGCTGAAGATACGAATATCATAAAATCAAATAATTAGGTAATGTTTTTCTCTTATGCTTATGTGACTGAATGATACTTCATATACTTGTGAGCTATTGGAACAGTTTGTGATTGAGTGAGAGTGCCTGTTTAAGTGAATTACAGTAGCACATAAAGTGAAAATAATGTCATAAATACACATTGGATACATCAGTAGCACTTTTTCATTGCAGCAGCTATCATTGGTAGAGCATGTGCAGTCCCAGCATGTTGTAAGGAGCAGTAAAGTTAAATGTCAAATACTGACATAGTACTTGGGGGGGATGGAACTCCACAAGTAATATTGTTACTACTATAGTCACATTACAAGTTAACAGGATGTTAGCTGTGCCGCCTAGCGCACAGACATAACTTACTGAAATGTGTGAAGGTATTTGGATTAATAAACCATTTCACAAATCCAAAACACACCAACAAGCCCACAAATGTACTTATTTTAACGAACAGAAATATAACCAAACTCCCCAAATCCAATAAGGAGACACATACTCAGGACATTTTTAGTTAGGTCCTAAAAGATCCTACTGCAGACAACTGGTCATGCTTGACCAAGTCATAGTCTTCTATTAAGGCCGACCAGGATGGAGTGCAGGTTGGCTACAGGAACCAGGTCTGTTACAGGTAAACGTTTAAGTTCAGTTCAACTTGGACCTTCGCCTGGAGCCAGTGGAAATGAAGTTCCGAGCTAAGCTAAAAACTCACCTCTTTTCTAGATAATCCTGATCTGCCAGCACTGTTTTCCCGGTCTTATGTTTTTCTCACTGTCAGCGCGGGGACACGCCGGTGCGCGTAACTCAGCGCTCTACAAATGCCCCTATTATTATTATTATTATTATTAACTTTATTCGGATACAATAGTACCCATACAAGCACACAAAACAAGTACATCACAGCAATTGAACAAAATAATTAAAGATAATTTAAAAATATCCAGTGTACAGATACTAAAGTGTCTTGTGCAGAGCTATACATCATGTCAATACATGTAATTGTTGAAAAGGAAAAACATTACAGAATCTATTTGTGACAATATCAAGGGTCCATCATGGATCTTCGCGCCCTTACTGCAGATTTTAGGAAAGTGCTGGTGCGAAAAATAAGATCAACATCATCTAATTCTATCATGGATCGATGTGCTACCTCTAAACTTATTAGTCTTCTTTTATTAAAATAAGGACATAAAAAATGTTTATAATATTTGATATAGTATTTGCAGAAAAATATAAAGTGCATAATGGTTTGCTCACTCCTCCCATTACATGAGCACAAGTTAAAATTAAAAGTGGAAAGCAGAGTGCAAAATGAATTGTGCCAGCTCTTAGTCAAAACAGTTAACTCGTCTCCCAACAGCTCATTGGTAAGGACAGATACGTGTCGAGTGGATGACTGTACCGTTCAATGACCATGTAGTTGTGCACAGTTTTTTTCCTAGCCTCTGCCGCCTACCACTCGATCTTATATAGGGAGTACATAGTGTTCTGCATTTCTTTTTTTATGACTGAGGCAGCAAGTGTGGAATCCGAAAAAATGCTTTCCATATTTATACTGCGCAAACTTCTCAGCACACCGCTCAACCATGAGATTTCTAAGCACTTAGCACAACGTAAACAGTCCTTAATGATCAACTGTGTCAAGGAAGCTGCTTCGTTCTTCCAAACTGCAATCCACATGAGTACCGGACGTGCCCGGCTAAAATCAGTTATAAAATTGATATTAAGCTCTTTGTGACATATGTATTGGGGGGTTGAGATTAGGACGTTTAATAATTTCCTAAAAAACCTGTTCTCTTCCTGCTGGATAGCTGAGCAGTTGACCGTTCCCCAGATCTCTCCGCCATATGTCGCCACCGGGGAGCACTGAAGTTTATACATTTTCTGTGCAGCTAATAATGCACCCATGGTCTTAGGGCGAGGTATGCTTAAGATCGAATTGGTGGCCTTTGAGAACTTGCTCCTGGCGTGAGCTAAATGCTCACACCAGGAGCTGTTTGCAGTAAAGGCCAGTCTCAAATAAACAAAAGATTTTACCGAGGTCATCTTATGGCCATCTATTATAATCGGCGTATGTCTTGCTTACCAGGGCCAGGGCCAGTACTCATTAAAAATGATTTCTTAAAATTTACCCGCAGGTCTAAATTCTCACATTGACTCAGAGGATTTTGTTTAAATCCTTATGTGTAGCATTTAAAACACTTCATGGACAAGGGCCCAAGCTGCTTCAAGACAGATTCCAATGGTACGAACCTATACGTAACCTTCACTCTTCTTCTGCCAGCCTCGCCAGGATTCCCAGGATAAAGAGAGCAACCCTGGGGGAAGTGCTTTTAGTGTGGCAGCTGCCCGCCTCTGGAACTGCCTCCCCCTGGAAATTAGGAGCATTCAGTATTTAATGCTATTCCGTAAGAGAGTTGAGGCGTGGCTCTCTCCTAAAGCTGATTCCTGATTTAGTGATTTCCTATATCAGCTGCTCTCACTGAGATCAGCTGCCTATTTTACCAGTTCTCTTCTCATGTCTTAGCGCCAGGATGCCCGCAGGGTACAGTGCGCTCTACAAATGGTAAAAATAAAATAAATAAATATGTGAGAGCCGCATTCCACTATTAAAATAATTGCAGAATGTTTACTGCGAGGACATTCACACTGCCTCAGTTAGGCATGACATGGGTGGAGCATGTATCAATTTTCCATTACATGGTTGGAGCGAGATTCTTTCCACAATTCAATCCTTGTATTTTGAAACAAAGTGATTTCTAAAAAGACTTGTATACCTTTTTTTGTGAAACATTGGTTGTCCTACATGAGGCCGGTGTACCAAGAAGAAATATCTATATATCTAATCTTTGATTCCTCTTCCCATGTTTGCTGCATGCAGCAGCACCCAAAGACAAAAATGAATATGCTTCTAAGGAATTTGTTTTTTGGGGAAGGTGTCCCTTCCTTCAAAGAACAACCCTTCCGCTAACACACATACCTTTGCACTAGCCTGCAAGGGGGTCTGTGTTGGCACTAGGCAGCAGAGTGCACCAGCAGAAGGAGAGAACTAATTTTGAACAGACTATGTCTGTAAGGAGCAAAACTGAGAACTTCTGCATGGTAGAAGAAAAAACATACCTTCACTTTGGCCCTTTGATGCTAAGATCAATGGAATATACTTGCTGTGGGCAAGCGAATATCCAATATGAGGATGAAACATTTCAATGTGATGCAATCTAGAAGCCTTTGGTTGATTGTCAGCAAGAGGCCTACCTTTTAACAGCTTTAGCACCCTCAGGAGTGTCGTTTAAGGCACGTGTTTGGGCTGTTATGTCACCTAAAAAATTATTTTTTGATAAACAGTTGGGTACAGGTTCTTTCACTAGGATTGGTGAGGTTTCTGTCGTTTTTCACCATGAATATTTACACACACAGACAAATACTCCCACACACCCTCTCCCTCTCTATGGAAAGACTTAAACAATATTCGTTATTTCACAAAAAATTGGGATATATTTACAAGGAAAATGTTGGAGAGCGGTGTTAAGCCAAGATTGCAAAAACTGCGCCCCAACAGTGATGCACCATATTTACAAGAATGCATCGCACTCCTGTGTTTTCCCTAGCACTTGTGCTAAATTAAGCTGCCTAGCAGGCAGACTTGGACCATTTTGCAAGAGTGCCTGCAATGTAGGGAATTAATATTTATGTGCAGGTATGTGTCCCTTCCTGCACAATAACAATCACTAATGGCAATTTGCAACTTGCAACTTCTATGTGTGCTGCATTCTGCAGCACACATAGAAGTTATAACTAGTCATTATTTAATGATTGTTCATATGTAGGAAGTGACACCTTCCTGCACATGAACAATCACTACTGGTGATTTTTTGTTTTCATGTGTGCTTCAGAATGCAGCACACATAGAAACAGCAAAAGCAAGGAGAAATTAATAATTTCTCCTTGTTTCGCCAGTTTCGCCAGGTTTTCCCTGGTCCTATTTTTTACACTGCCCTCTATTTGCGCCATGCTTGTGAAAAGGGGGCAGTGTTAAAATGCAATAGGTGTTGCGGTGGAATGCCCACAGCAACACCCATTGCATGCCCCTTTCACACTAAGTGCTGCATGAAAGGGGGCCTTATTTACTAGGTGTTGTTTAGCCACACTTAGTGGCTTAACACCTCCTTGTATAAGAGGCAACGGTCTTATCACACCAGAACTTCACAAAAAGGGATTTCCCTCCCTTTGCACTGTCCTTTAAGCCCTCTTGACTGTATTCAGTGCATTCACCCCCAGGCGTTTTTGCTTTTTGGCCGCCTGTGTTTTACCTTGTTTTTGCTGGTTTTAGAACCCTGGGCACTTTAGCACTGCTATTCAGTGCTAAAGTGCATATGCTCTCCATGTAAATTCTGATTATGGATTGGTGTTTTCATGATTAGCATATTTGATTTACATATAAGTCTCTAGTAATGTGCACATGTGTGCCCAGGGCCTGTAAATCAAATGCTACAGTGTGCCTGCAGCACTGATTGCGCCACCTACACAAGTAGCCTTTTAAAGGGTTCTCTATCCGTCGGTACCTTTGACGGTCTTCAGAGCCGACGGCTCTGAAGACCGTCAGAGGTACCGATGGATAGAGCGGTGCCTCTTTTATCCTGAGCTGTTTCCAGGTGGGGTGAGGCCTTGTCCTCCATATTCACAAGATCACTTGTGAGCCTATGGGGAACTCTGGATTGTGAGAAATTTGTCTCACTCTGTATTCTTTTCTGGTTTGCAAAAAAACTTGTGTTCTATTTACACTTATAGCAGTAGCTTTATTGTTTATAGAGGTCCTGATGAAAGCACATGGTTTATCTTTTCCGTTGAGTGCTGAAACATGTTGACCACTTCAGTCAAGGACGGCTATTTGTCAAAACTGGTCCTTAACACTGTTTTTAACTTTTGATCGTAGCAAACACTAATAAAATTCATAGTCGTCTACGCATCAATTTTAGTTCTCACTTCACTGTTTTTGCATTGCACTTTATATTTTCGTTCCCATACACTCTACTATTTTACATACTGCTCATCCTGGTAAATATACCTTTTGACATCCTATAGCTCTAATATCTATGGAGCAAGAATGTCAACCTTTACAAAAGGATACCCAAATGATGAAGCCAATCACCAGGCATGGTGAGTGATGGGAATCCATACATATAAACCATATGTCATTCTTATGAATCGTGGGCTGTGTTGAGTTCTTCCTGTTCTTTCTTTATCTCCTAGACACTGGAATATATTTTGGATTTGCATACCCTTGCCAACCAGAAAACCCTAACAAGATGAAAATATCCTCTATTTGTCTCAACAATCACATGACTCTCACAATATATTTAACACTTTTAATTCAAAACTCCTTACGATAACAGCGGGCATTTAACAGGTATTTGGAATGAATTACTACATCAGTCTCTGTGACAAAATTGGAAACTAAACCATATTTTAAATTTTTATTCAAAATAACTCATTTATTGTCCTTTTCAGACGTTGCTTAACCTAATCTCCTTCTAAAAATTCTAATTGCACTTGTATATAAAATAGTTTTTTTCGTCTGGATAAATGGAGGAAAATTAAGCTTTTAACTCCTTCTTGGTTCCAAATGGCACTTCATAAAGAAAATACATCTTTACAACAATAAATGCTCACAATAACTTCAAATATGTTAATATATCATTTAAACAGGCTCATGATGTCTGATTTATGCCATGGATGTTGCAATTGCTTTATATCTGGTGTCATCCACCACTACATCCACCATCTTCTGTTGCCATTAATTCCCAATGCTTGCTGCAATTTTACTTTCAATAGCTCCCCCACTTATTGCATGGAATTCAACCCCTCTGCAGCTTAATCACACTTTATGTTTTTAACTTCCCTCTTTAATTCCTATGATAAATCAAGGGTTATAGAGTTTATAATTTTTTCAGGAGCCCTAAGCCTATTGATCAACCTCTGGAGTTAGATATTAAGGGACATATTTCCAACCCCCAAGCGGTACCGGAGCATCACTTTATTTGATGCTCCGGTTGATCTTTATGCAAGCCAATACTTCCAAGGCCAAGCAAAGCCACTTAATATGGGCTAACGGACCCTTGTAAATACGGCCCTCTGCAACACAGTTTTCTGCGGCAAAGGTGTGCGCGATGGGTTTCGCTGTGGGCATTCCCAGCAATACCCATGGCCTTTTGATAATGCTTTAAATTTACAAAGATCTGTAAATATGAGGCAGTGCTAAAACCGATTGCCTTTCAAAAGGGGGCGTTAATGTGTACTTTTATATCTCCTCACGTTTAGCTCTTTCTATGTCTGCTGCATTCTGCGGCAAACATAGAAAAAGCAAACGCCATTAATGACTGTTTTTGTGCAGGATGGTGTCTCTTCTTGCACAAACACACTCATCCCTGCAACCCAGGGACCCATGCACCATGGTGCAAGACTGCCTGTGTTGGTGCTAGGCAGCTTTTTTAGTGCTAGAGCGGGGTAAGCGCAGAGATGTATCACATTTTTGTTAATAGGCTGTATCCCTACTTTTTGAAAATGACACAGCTCAGTGGCGAAACTTTGCTTGCGGCACCGAACTGTGCCTTTTTTATGTAAATATGCCCCTTAGTGTCACTGGCATGAAGGTAAAAGTTTTTAAATATTTTTAGATGTGTCATCCGAAGGTACAAAACTACCACTTTTAAAGTTTTGCTCCAAACAAAAAGATAAAGTCTTATGATGGCAGATTCAAATTAGTAACAAAATCTGCAGTGCAGAGACAACTTGCAGAATGGGAGATATTTCTCTTTATACATGTCTGCCTAATATCATTCTCTCTTGCTACCTTGCACAATTTGAATGCATCAACCTTTTTACTTAATACTGTCCTGGCCCAACAACAATGTTACAAAAAAGCTCTAGGTTGTAAGAATATTTAACATAATACATTCCTACATCAGCTTCAAGAGTCCATTAGATGGTCTGAACCAGTAAATAGATGTCCACACATACTGAACTGTTAGATGAATTGTTATGTTTGTTTGTATGAGTTGTGGCCACATACCTAGGATGTATCTATCTTGTTAATGAGAACCAAATACAGACCATTGACGACGTCTTTTACTGCCCAACTCAGGGCACTGGACACCAAGGCTCATTGCCCTTCCTACATCGCAACAGGTGGAGGGTCTTCCCTTCATTGTCTCTCGCTCTTTCCTATTTCAACAATCTTTGCTTTCTCCACTAGTTACAGTGGCAGTGTAGAGATGGCCGCCGGAAATGAAGAGTGAAGAACACTGATAAGAGAGCGGGTGTGAAATAGGATGGGCTAATGAGGAGTGGGAGTGAGGGAAGGGTTCAAGGTAATGAGTGTTCGATAGGAGTGGTAGATGAAAAACACAGATTGAGAAAGAGGGAATAATATAAAAGGGCTGAGGACAGAAAGGTTTTTTAGGACTACAGAAATATGAAGAAAAGGCATCTGAACAGAGTGGAATACCTTAAAAAGATTGGAGGGTGATGAGTGGGTAGAGAGCATGCAGTAAAATGAGACATGGCTTTGTAAAGGAGTTCCGATATGAAAAGAGAGTATGTAGGAATAAGGAGAGAATGTGTGCCAGTGAGGCAGATGGGTAGGAGTAAACTCATGTGATAGGAGTGTACTGAACAGCTTACTTTCCAGTGCCAAAAACATTTTGTTTCTCTTCACAGCCTGCCTCAGAAGGTGTGATGACAAGATTCACTGCCAAGCTGGGAACGTTGACAGTAGAGCATCTGTTGACTGTGCTTTCCAATCCACATATTGGTTCTTGAGAAAATACTCTACCACTAAACTGGTGTCTCATATTAGTAATACAAATGAGATTAGGTCTGAGGCCAAGGGGCTTGTTTTCTGGTACACTCAATAACTAATTCTGTCACACACACACACCCTTATTTAGTGACAGCAGTAAGTTATTTGCAGCAAGTCTATAACTTTATAGCATGTGTTAGCCTATTGAACCAACTTGATTTTATTACTCACTACAGACACTGTGGAAAATTGGGTTTTTGGTTGAAGGTATGCACCCTGTCCAAGAAGAAGCCACAATCCTAGTCAGGGTAAGCCTGATACACACTAAAAGATAACCTGTGCTCACCCTCTGGTGGCTTTTCACAGAGCAGTCAGGCTTGTCTAAATAGGCAATGTGTAAAGTATTTGTGCAATAGACACAAAAACACAGTAACACAATGAAAAACCACAAACATACTCCACACAGGTTTAGACAAATACATAAACATGTTATGTGTAAGTAGAAACAGAGTTATTAATCTTTAAAGATGAAATCAAAATAAAGTGCTTAGAGTCATAAAACGCCAGCGGGAAAAGTTGGCCCCTCAGATTGAAAAGGCAAATTCGATGCTCATCTAACAGTCTCTAAACCTGGTAAAGGTTCACCACAAAACTTCCTCCAGGGGGGACTCCTGCTCTGGAGATTTCTAATGTTAAAGTTATTGGGTCTGTGTTGTGTGGTGCTGAATTATGGGCCTCTTAAAACACTAATAGCATTGCCAAGGTAGAGCATGTTCATGAGGTCTCTGCTCTCTCTCCCAATAGCACGCCTCTGTACCCCTATACCTAGATTATTCTCAGAGGAAGATTCCACACAAAATTGAATGCAGAATGTTATTATTTTGGTATTGTCTGTGGTCGAACGCTGAATTAGAATATTAGAGATCTTTTAGATCACCTAGGCGTAGCATAAGTTCCTTGGTTCTAGGCTATTAAAACACTCATGCAGAGGTTGAGCCTAAATATGTATTTGTCTTCCCTTGAGCAATTGTGCCAGCTGCCTAAATCAATGCTTGAAAACCTGTATTTGGGGTCTATAGCCATGGATATGGCAACCAAGAGTACAGGTAGCCTTACATTGTTTTTGATTGATTTTAAACCAAGTATGAATTACGAGGTAACCATTGACCAAATTGAACCGCCTTTGGTGTGTAAATTATATCTGCAGTTAAGATATTGTATTGTAATTGCACTTATATAGAGCAGACTACACCCCTGACAAGGCGTCATAGGGATTATGAGATATGGCATTTTCCCTGTTAAATCTTTCACTTCTAATTGGTCTGCAGAGAGAGAGAGAGTGATGATCAATGCCTTGCATATGGTGGGGGAAAATAATTATTGGCACACGTATTGCTCTTTTTTAGAATTCGGAAAAAGTTGATTGTTCCACTTTGCAAGAATCTGGGTGCAACGCGCCACCAGGTTGCTTTTCTAATTCTGAGCACCAGTGCACATAGGCTTCATGTTTTTGGAGTGGCAAAATGTCTTATGACAAACTGAATAAGTTGCTCTCTTATGTCAATAGAATATGGTAGCTGTGGGGTGGCCTTCACTCTCATCCCATGACAAAATGATGTGCTTAGTGGAATCAATTATTCAAAATCTGTTTATATTGTAAATGTGCCTTGCTCACACAATGGATTGTTCTGTCTTAATGCTGCATCTTCCTTTTATGAGAACAGCAGGTCGGATTTTTTGCCTCTTTTTATATTATGTATACTGTTTTAGATTAATAAAGTATTTTGACTGACTGATTTTTACATAACACAAACATAGTAACACATTGAATACACCACAAAAAGACTCCCTACAGATTTATACAATAAGCAAAACAAGACCAGAACTAACAGAATCCAATGTATAGAAGCTGAGATAGCGAATTTTAAAAGAATCACTGCAAAAAAGTACATAGAAGAATGTAGTGCTAAAAGTTGCATTGGTCGTCACTGGACTGGTGCAAAGTCACTATTTGGGCCGACCGCGATGAAGCACCAGATGGCTACAGGATCAACGCAGGCCCCAGTGAACAAAGTACCTTTCCTAGTCAACAAACAGCAAGATGAGTTGATCTTCTCCACACAGTGAAGGTGATGAGTTCCAAAATGGGTGCCGAAGTTAGTAAGTGTTGAGTGGGTCTCTGGATTCTGCCACACAGTCGAGGGGGGGATGTGTCTATTTCACCGAGCTGCAGCGGCTGTGATATGCTGTACTATGCATCAATCTCTGGAGGCAAGCACTGGATCCAATGCAATGCATTGATTTTACCCCCGCAACCGAGTTGCTGTGCTGGTTCTGCTTCAAGCAGACAGGAGATGTGTCGAAACCCATGCATCTAGACCACTCCAAGTGATCCATGTTCAAAAAGAGCAGGAGTAGAGACTTTGATTTCCTTGAGTCTCAAGCAACAGGAGGCAAGCCAACAAGCCCAGGGAGTTCACTTGGAAGGAAGTCGGAATTCATCTCCCCTTCAGCAGAGGCAGAGAGCAGCAGGCAGCAAGGCACTACAATGGAAAATCAGGCTTGCCAAGTCTGCCGTTCAAAGATGAGTCTTTTAAGCAGCACAGCAGTCCTTATGACAGTGTTTCAGTTCACGATCTTGAAGTCCCTGATTTTAGGGATCAGTGGACCAATACTTATACCCAAAATTGGGGTGAATTTGAAGCAGCTCTCCAAAGTGTACAGGTTCCCCTTTCAGCCCAGTTCTGCTTCCAAGCTGTCTATGGGGGATAAATCAGCCCCCTGTGTGTGACAGGACACTACCTATTCAGGTGAAGTGTTAGTCCCTCCCTTCCATCCTGCACAGGCACAGCCATCAGAATGCAGACATATGCTTCCTGTGTCGTGGCTGTCTAGAGGGAATGCACAAAGTGAATCTGTGATCTACCCTAGATTTGTATTGGAGACAGCCTGTGAGGCACACAGAGCAGTAAGTGCAGAGAAGTGTCAACTTTCTAAAAATTGCATTCTGAAATAGTAAGGTTAGAGCTAACTTCTCCAGTAAGAAGGATCCATCAATGCCATTCCAAAGATATTAAATATGAAAGAGTAACTCTTCTCTGATTGGGAATGATAACAAAAAAAAGTGTATTAAGGAATTTCGAATGCTAATCTGTGAGTAGGCCTCACTGTAATGAAAAACAAAATAGTCTGTTTGTTACTACTAGGACATATAACACTTAAAAATACATGTCCTACCTTTTACTTACATAGCACCCTGCCCTTAGGGCTGCCTAGGGTCTACCTTAAGGGTGGCGAATGTGACAACAAGGGGAGTTTCAGGCTTTTACAAGTAGTTTTAAATGCCAATATCGAAGTGGCAGTAAACTGCGCACCCAGGCACTGCAGTGGTTGGCCGTGAAAAGATTGAAAGGCTACTTCTGTGGGTGACACAATCAGTTCTGCACCCCACTAGTAGCATTCCATTAAATTAAATCAGTCAATAAGGTATACACTAATTACACACATGTTTATGGAAGAAGCACATGTACTTGAACACTGATTAGCAGTGTTAAAGAGCTCAGAGTCCTAAGGTCAATGACAAGATTATTGGGGGAAGACCACCCTAAGGCTGGCAGGTCTAACAGACACCATTAGCTGTCTAGGAGAGCCCATCTTACCAATACTTTATAGAGGGAATACATGAAAGTACAAGAGAATGGGCTTCGGGTCAACCCCTTCCGCCAATGGCTCATATATAGGTTCCAAAGTTTGTCATTGTTGGATGTTGGATGGGCTACCATGGCATTCCTGTTCCCATTAGGTTTTGGTGATGAGCAACATGAAGTCATCCTACATGCTTGTGTTCTCCATGAATTTAATTTCCTTCATTCCATCGCACTTCCCTTACTACTTATCTCTGGGCTTATATACTTTCAGGGCCTCATTTACAATATTTTGACGTATGGCAGCATAGCAAGCCTTCCTGCTGCGCTGCCCTGCATCAAAAGAAAAGAGCAGGAATGCTCTGTATCTACAAGATATGGAGCATTCCTGTCCTTTTCTCCTAAACTGGTGCACAGTGGGCTGCCATGCGCCAACACGGGTATTCTTGTGCCATGGTGCGTTGTAGGGGTGATTGGTTTTGTGTAGGAAGGGACACTTTCATGCACAAAAGCTATCACAAGAGGTCATATCTTCTTTCTATGTGTGCTCCAGAATGCAGCATTAATTGTAGTGGCAAATGAATCTGATGCATCCCCTGGTTTATAAAGCCTTGTAATTCGGGGAATCCATAAGGTTCCATGGATGTTGCATGGGAACATCCGCAGCAACACCCACACAATGCTGCTTTCATGCAGAGTAATGTGTGAAAGGGGGCAATATTTACATGGCAATGAAAAGCCATGCAGGGTGGCTTTAAGTACCCTTGTAAATATGGGCAGGTACACTGCTCCGCCGGTGTGCCAAAAATAGGTGCTGCCCCTGCAGCACAATGGGCTTGTACATAAGCCCCTCAGTTATTACCACACCCCTGTTGTCTCAACCAATCTCCCTCCCCATCCACGTACTTACTTTGGTTTTGTTGTTCCCATTCTCACCTCATTCCACCTTTGCTCTCACCTCTCCCTATAATTGCTTATTGCTGCCACCCCCATCTTTATAGCTGTCACCCCTCGCCTTGTCAGTAGTTCACCAATCAAAGAAAAAGGTTCATACGTGTAGTAGAGACCGCAACAATCCATCATGTTTCCTAGCATCATATTCTAGTGACATCTAAACTTATCTAGCGCTTTGCATCAAAAATAACTAAGAAGCTGGCGAAACTGCAGTATAGCGAAAGGTCAAGGCACAAAAGCCAGGTAATATTGATCGAATCTGGCTGACTTATTTCAGCACATAATTAAAGGGAAGGTACAGGCCCAACAAAAGAAGTGCTTATCCTCCAGCTCCTGTTCTAACCCTACTACATGATCTAAAAATAATCCTCCTAATGTCGGAACCTATGCAAGGCACCTCGCATCTCAATTATTCATTGTTAGAATTATCATGCCACGGGACCTAATATGATGAAGTTTTTTGTACGCAGATACATCATCCTTTTGTCAACTTATGTCATGCTTTATACTAACTAGTATTTTCCGGCGTTTGCTCAAGTATGTGACCAGCACGTCCTTGGTAACGGCATTAATTATGTCATATACGTTTTGAGGTTTCACTTGAAACATTGTCTTGTGATAAAGATTTTTTTTAACTTGTTAAGAGATGTATTCGCAAGATTATGATTATTATTATTATTATTATTATTATTATTATTATTATTATTATTATTATGTGTACTTTTATTGCAACTAATATGAATTCTTACAATACCATAAATAGATGTTGGTTTGGAAGTTTTTTGTAACTGCACAAGCAATAACGTACTGTACAATGAAATCTGAAGCTTACAGTTAATGGAATTGTTTGCCCTCTGAACGCTTTGGGATTTAAGTCTTTCTCAATTTCCAGAATAATTAACATTGAAACGTGGGATTGATGTGGTGCAGAACACACGTCATCCTCGGGCGTTCCGACCATATTGATTCTACATCAAAATATATATTTCCTTTCTCTTCACATCCGTTTCCATCCTTGTAGTTAATCAGAATTGTACCTCTTGGGAAAGAAGAGAGGCTATGCTATTACATACAGCCACACCTTGCGCAAAGAATGGAAATACCCGCTTAACAGAAGACTTTACCTAAGCCCTTGTACGCCTTACTGAATACACCTCTTCACATACAGAAGTGAGATTATAAAAGGACCATGAAAAACTATTTAATAAATAACATTTTATAACAGATTATAAGTATTAAATGTATACTTGTGAGGGGAGATATATTCACTGAAAAAACACATAGGGCCAGATGTAGGAAGGCAAATACCGGTCGGTAACTGCCGATTTCGGCCGTTACTGACCGGTATTTGAAGATGGAGATGTAGGGGCATGTTAAAATACAGATTCTGTAATTTTACAGAATCGGTAATTTTACTGATTCTGTAAAATACCGAATCGGTAAAATTACAGATTCTGTATTTTGACATGTAGGCAGCACTGCAATCAGTGCTACAGGGGTTTAGGAATTCGTTATTTACCACCAACTAGAAGTTGGTGGTAAATAATGAAAACCCTTTAAAAAACATTTTTTTTGCTTTTTAAACAGTGCCATGTTGCAGACATACATGCCCTAAGTGCATGTATGTCTGGAACATGTGCACCCATGCACAATTGAGGGGTGCAACAGGGTGTCAAAGTGACACCCTGCCACCCTTCGATGTTTCCCCCAATTACCGAATCGGTATTTACCGATTCGGTAATTGACATTCATTCCTATGGGCCTACAGGCCCATAGGAATGAATGGCAATTACCGAATCATACCGATTCGGTAATGAAATCGGTAAAATTACCTAAATCCCGATTGCCAGTTCTTAAATACCGAATCGGTATGATTCGGTATTTAAGAATCGGTAATCTGGGATTACCTACATCGGGCCCAAAGTGGTGTTATGTTCACTGGCTAAAATCGAAAAACCATAGATTTCCAAGTTATGGTTAGCACCGCAGTTAGTTCATACCTTTCACAACATGAATGCAAATTAAATATATATATTCACTAAAAAAAACAGAGGTTTCACACCAGTTATAGTTAGGAATTAGCATTTAAAAAACCTAAGAAATTCACTGAAAAAAACATAGGTTTCACACCAGTTATAGTTAGCTGGAAATTTTACTGACATAAAACCATTGAAATTCCCACGTTATAGTTAGTTGGACTCACTATAACTTGCGCGTGTAATGCACTGCTGATGACATCACATATTACATCACTCATGACATGGTCAGTGACATCACTCATGACATCACTGATGACACCATCCTTGTGACACAGTGACTGATCTCCTTTCACTGTAAAGTAACCCTTGAAACACATATTCAAAAATAGAAACTAACATTTTCAAAAAAGTGGATATACCCATACCAGTTACAACGACCAATTCAGTAATTTCACCATCTATGTACACATTCACACATTCACCAACAGTTTTATATAGTCATTCATACATATACTCACTCATCATATGTAGTGATACACCTATTCATCCTGTTACACACCGACAGTCATCAAAAAGTTACTCACACATATACTCACATATGCAAATAAACTAATAAACATCCATTTATTTGCATATACAGATATACACACACTACCACCTTACTTCTAAGGAAACTTACACATATGTACTCTTTGAAAAAGTACTCTTTTGGGAACTTCACAATGATCCGGCATGTGGAGAGGAAGCACCCCCAGAATTTTCCCCGGGAAAGTGTCAGGGCTCTGGCACAAGAGGTTCCCAGAGATGGGGCCTCTACATCAACCGGAGGAGCAACTTCTTCTGGGAGGGGGCAATCACAGGAGCAGGTGCCAAACATTCAACCTGCATTTAACCATGGTGTCGTCAGATGCAGATACTGCAATCAACTCCTCACCTTTGGGGAGCAAAGTGTCCAGCTCATGGTTCGAGCATTGGAGAACCATCGCTGCCCTTCCCACCCCTAATTTTTTTTGTTTTATTTTGCTTCTGTTGAGCAGTTTCCATTCCCTGTTTTTGTTCCTGTTTTGAAAAAAGAAGAAAACCAAAAGTTCTTTTCAGAACTACCTCCAATTCTCATCAAAGAGCTATATTCTTAAAAAAATGAAAAAGAGTAAGTGAAATAGAGTGCATTGATAATTGAAAGGAGAATGAGTAAGAAAGAACAGAAAGGTATGAGAGGAAAAAAGAAGTGAAGTAGGAGGACTGAAAGAAGGTGAGTGTTAGGAAAGAAAGTTATAAGAAGAAGAGTGAATATGGGGAATATTGTAATTCAATGAAAATGTTGAAAAAGAACAGGAGTGTTGAAGGATAAGAAAAGATGCATTGACGGAGTTGAAGGTAGAAGGCCTCATTTATGAAGCCATGCGTCCCTTTAACGCCACCAAAGCATCACTTTTTGTGACACAACATTCCAATAAAAAATGCACCTTATTTATTCATATTTACAAAGTGGCGTTTCTTGGTAAATACATCACTTTGTAAACCCCTGTGCCACATTATTCCTACGTCAGGTGTAATGTATGCAAAAGGGACGTATTGACGCAAGAAAGGGTCGTAGAGGAGACACAGTGAATAAACTGGAGGCCTCATTTCTGAAAAGTGACGCATCGCTACTTGAAAACAGCAATGCATCACTTTTCTGGGCGCACTCCTTATGACATTCCAGATATGTCATATTTAATTTATGACTAATCAATTCGCAAGGAGTTACAGATACGTCAGTATTTCTGACGTATCTGTAAACACAAAAGTGACGCATTGCTGGAGTGCGTCACAAAAGTGACGCAACTCCAGTAATGCGTCCTTTCACATGGGGAAAGCACCATGTGAAAGGTCTTGCGTCAGTCTTACACCTGCTGTGAGGCAGGCGCAAGATTTTGACGCAACAGCATCCTAAAAGTGACGCAGTGAAATCTCATATATTTCACTGCGTCGCTATTACCAAGCTTTTTGCGGGGGAACTCCCCCTCTGCATACATTATACCTGATGCAGATATAATGTGGCGCAGGGTTTTAAAAAGTGACCCATCTACCTAAATGCATCACTTTTTAAATATAGCGCAACGAGGCGCATTTTTTTACACCGCTAGTGCGATGCGTCACTTTTCTGTGCGCACTCCTTACGAGATTCCAGATGTGTCATATTTAATGTATGACGAATCATGTCGCAAGGAGTTACAGATACGTCAGTATTTCTGACGTATCTGTAAACACAAAAGTGACGCATTGCTGGAGTGCGTCACAAAAGTGACGCAACTCCAGTAATGCGTCCTTTCACATGGGGAAAGCACCATGTGAAAGGTCTTGCGACAGTCTTACACCTGCTGTGAGGCAGGCGCAAGATTTTGACGCAACAGCATCCTAAAAGTGACGCAGTGAAATCTCATATATTTCACTGCGTCGCTATTACCAAGCTTTTTGCGGGGGAACGCCCCCTCTGCATACATTATACCTGACGCAGATATAATGTGGCGCAGGGTTTTAAAAAGTGACCCATCTACCTAGATGCGTCACTTTATAAATATAGCGCAACGAGGCGCATTTTTTTACACTGCTGGTGCGATGCGTCACTCTTCTGTGCGCACTCCTTACGACATTCCAGATGTGTCATATTTAATGTATGACGAATCATGTCGCAAGGAGTTACAGATACGTCAGTATTTCTGACGTATCTGTAAACACAAAAGCGACGCATTGCTGGAGTGCGTCACAAAAGTGATGCAGCTCCAGTAATGCGTCCTTTCACATGGGGAAAGCACCATGTGAAAGGTCTTGCGTCAGTCTTTCACCTGCTGTGAGGCAGGCGCAAGATTTTGACGCAACAGCATCCTAAAAGTGATGCAGTGAAATCTCATATATTTCACTGCGTCGCTATTACCAAGCTTTTTGCGGGGGAACGCCCCGTCTGCATACATTGTACCTGACGCAGATATAATGTGGCGCAGGATTTTAAAAAGTGACCCATCTACCTAGATGCGTCACTTTTTAAATATAGCACAACAAGGCGCATTTTTTTACCCCACTGGTGCGATGCGTCACTTTTCTGTGCGCACTCCTTACGACATTCCAGATGTGTCATATTTAATGTATGACAAATTATGTCGCAAGGAGTTACAGATACGTCAATATTTCTGACGTATCTGTAAACACAAAAGTGACACATTGCTGGAGTGCGTCACAAAAGTGACGCAACTCCAGTAATGCGTCCTTTCACATGGGGAAAGCACCATGTGAAAGGTCTTGCGTCAGTCTTACACCTGCTATGAGGCAGGCGCAAGATTTTGACGCAACAGCATCCTAAAAGTGACGCAGTGAAATCTCATATATTTCACTGCGTCGCTATTACCAAGCTTTTTGCGGGGGAACGCCCCTCTGCATACATTATACCTGACGCAGATATAATGTGGCGCAGGGTTTTAAAAAGTGACCCATCTACCTAGATGCGTCAATTTTTAAATATAGCGCAACGAGGCGCATTTTTTTACACTGCTGGTGCGATGGTGCTTTCCCCTTGTGAAAGGACGCATTACTGGAGTTGTGCCACTTTTGTGACGCACTCCAGCAATGCGTCACTTTTATGTTTACAGATATGTCAGAAATACTGACGTATCTGTAACTCCTTGTGACATGATTCGTCATACATTAAATATGTCACATCTGGAATTTCATAAGGAGTGCGCACAGAAAAGTGACGCATCGCACCAGCGGTATAAAAAAAATGCGCCTCGTTGCGCTATATTTAAAAAGTGACGCATCTTGGTAGATGCGTCACTTTTTAAATATAGCGTAACAAGGCGCATTTCTTTACACCGCTGGTGCGCCACAAAAAGTGACGCACAGGCGGCGCAAAACTGGCAGCACAAGGCCTTCATAAATATGGTCCTGAATTTTCCCCGTGCTTCGCTCCCCGGTGCGCTTCTCGGTGCGCGTACCGGGCGCTCCCCGCGCATTTTCAAAAATGCTCCGCAGAACCCTATTTTAGCCCCCACATCAAACCTAGGGGGTCAGAGGGGGTCTACTCTGCCCCCTTATGGTCATTTGCCCCTTTGTTTTTGCCACCTCTTGTGTCTCGATTTTACCGAGACACCAGATGGCGGCCGCTCCAGACTGTTTAGAATGTTTACAGACACCCAAGAGCCAATCAGCTTTCTGCGTGCAAGTCGAGTGGCGCGCCCGGTGCGCTCCCTGGAGCGCATACCGGAGCGCGCCTATAGATATATATATTTTTTTGAACCTAAATTTTTCAAAATCAACTGGAGCACATATCGTGAGACATAGCAAAGGCACATCGGGCTACCAGTCCCTACAATTTTACCAAGTTTGGTGTAAATCCATTCAGCCGTTCGGGCTAAAAGTGAAATCGACCGCCCTATGGAAATGAACATGGAGAAAACGCGTTTTGAGACCCCCCTTTTATCTCGGCCCCCGCTTGACGAATCCCCCCCAAACTTTTAGGGAAGGATCGGGGCGCCGCGAGGCCATTTTCAGGACATTTTCAGGCAGATTCGTCAACCGGCGCCAAAGTTATTCCAAATAGAATTTTGAGATTTAACATTGAAAAAAATCCTAACTATAACTACCTACTGGCGACCGCCAGTAGGTAATATATATATATATATATATATATATATATATATATATATATATATATATATATATATATATATATATATATATATATATATATATATATATATATATATATATATATATATATATATATATTACCTACTGGCGGTCGCCAGTAGGTAGTTATAGTTAGGACCTAGTTTCCATAGGAAATCCTCAACATTCTATTTGAAATAACTTTGGCCCTGGTGGATGAGTCTTTGCGAATTTCTCAAAGAAGATGGCTCGGTCCGCTGCGCTCCTTCCCTGAAAGTTTGGGGGGGATTGGTCAAGTGGGGGCTGAGATATAAGGGGGGTCCCAAAATGTGTTTTCTCCATGTTATTTTCCATAGGACCTTTAGACTCGGCTACAGGTCGAACGGCTGAATGGATTTATAAGAAATTTGGCAAAACTGTAGAGTCCTGTTCGCAGATGACGCTTTTTTTGGAATGGTGTAAATCCGTTCAATAGTTGTAGAGAAAATTAAAGTTAAAGTCAATTATATATCTATATGCGCGCACACGTGCGCGCACCCAAGCGGCTGCGTGTGAGCGGAATTTTTTTTTGCTGCGTGACGTCTGTTAACGTTCGATTCGAAGGAAATCAGGAAGTTTTGTCCGCCATTTTGTCACTGCGAGTAAATATATTGTTCATTTCAAAGCGTTGAAACATGGAAAGGGGAGAAGGTAGAGATTGTCTTGCTGCGTAGGTTTTCTCGGGGTGTGCAGTAAGGCCCTTAAACGCGAAAAGATATATTTTTTTTCGGGAAAAAAAAAACGGGGTGCGCGCACCCGGTCGCGCACACCTATTCACAAGAGTGTGAAAATGGAGATAAATCAGAAGTTTGAATGCTTAGATATAAGGTGGCTCTGAAAAGAGCCCTTATGTTAATTGAGTGTTTTCTGCATTTATAAGTAAGTACCGATGCAGAGCCTGATGTTGCAGAGGAAGATTCTGTTTCCCTCATTCGTGAAATGAACACCGTCTCTCCTATAGACGTCTTGCATGTGGTATCGCAAGTTGTTGTGGTAAATAGAACCCATGCTATAATCTCTGAGGAACGCAGAAACAGATTTATTTACATGTCTCCTTGCTTTCTCAAATTGTGCACAATGTTAATTGGACCAATTCCATTTCTGTCTTTGGCATATATTGGAATATACCAAGGCAGATCGAGGAAAAAGTGTCATCAATTGTCGAAAGGTGTCTTTTAGAAGCATTTCCAGACCTACCCCAGTGATTGTGCCTAGATCGTTCCCACCACAGTGCACAATTATAAGGTCTGGTTCTGGGAGATGCATAAAAGTTTTCACCAATGGAATCAATTGGTGACATTTCAATCCTCTTTTGGAAATCCATGATATGTGTACATTTGGTAAGCTGAGGTTGCAAATTTGTCTGCTTACTGCATATGTTTCACTCCAGTGAATATAACTGTGTCCTATTAGCCAGACCTTCATTTTCAAGGGATTTGTAGTCGTCCTCCGATCGGTTCGGGAAGTGGAATGGTAGTTAGAAGTTGAAATTCTAAATAAATAAAAAGGAAGAGGCTGGGTGTGGTTTAAAAAATAAAAATGATTGGTTGATTCTAACAAGTGGAGATTGAACATGTTAATGTTTATGTTAAACAAAAAGTACTATTGGGTGTGAAAAAACAAGATATGTAACAGAGCTGTGTATTGGCAGGTGTTTCTGGAGGGAAAATAGTGTTCTTAGTTTGTTGTAGAACGTTAAGACATGAACTTTTGACCTGTGCCTTCAGCAAGGTGCAGAATGAGGTGTAACCATGGAAACAGCCGGAGATGGCAGTTGGTGATGGGTTCACTCTTTGGTGCCTCTGCATCTGAGTCTGTTCTCTGGTGGCAGGCGGAGAACTGTTTGTTATTGTGGGGATGAAAGGGTGATAAGGAGAGAAATACGACATAGCGTCTGGCCTGTAGAAGCGTGGGAGCAGTGATTAACTCTGAGTAAAGCGGAACTGTGTCGGTGCTTAGTAACAGTAAAAAAAAATGTTAACAGTGGTATAACTGTCTTTACGGTGCGCGACCTACTAAGAAAGAGTTCACGGGCCGTAATTGGCTTGCAGGTTCTAGTATCAGTAAGTGAGGTCGAGAAAAGAAAACATTCAGGACTTTATTTATGAAGGCCTTGCGCCACCGGTGCGTTACTTTTTCCCATTTTAAAAAATGAGGCACTGGCGGCGGAAGGTCTTTATAAATAAGGTCTTCAGTGTCTACAGTTAAGGTTATGTGGAACCCATGAATAGTTTTTCAATATGAAATCATTTCAGTTGAGATTATGGATTAAAAGAGAAACCGTGAATATTTGAAATGTTTATTTAGAAATGTACTGTTTTAAAGGCAAATCATTATGTAATATGAGTACAGAAATTGCAAAAAACACAGTAATTGGTATTGTCAGTAGTACACGGAATACAAATGCTATAGTTGAAGAAAAATGAATATAGTTGGAAAAAAACATTGTACACTCTTATAAGGAAGTATATTATATTTTAATAAATGGAAGAAGGTCTCTGGCCTTTCAGTTTAGGAACGATATATGAAAATGCAAGTGGTTATACATCATTACTTTATGAATCAGCTGTCAAACAACACGAAATCATAATGTCCACTGTCAGTAAAGCCAATAGGTCTGTTCTTCAAAAGAAAATATGGAAAAGAACTTGAAGAATATAGAAAACCAAAAGGAAATGAGGACGTCAATGGCTTGTATGAGAGTTATTGAAGTATTGTTTAGGCAAAATAGGTAGCTTCTGCTTGTAACAGGAAATCAGTTTTATCATTTGAAAGTATGTCAGCTATCCAATGGAAAAGAGTAAAGCAGTACTGATGATCTGTTATAATCGGAGCCTCTTTTACCATCAGAGTGCAGGTCGGTGGGTTTTCGATGTAGCTTGCTGTTAGGAAAGAGTTAACCGTCCATTGTGTAGGCAAAGTATGCAGCAAGTGCCTCTAACATGAAATCATCGTTATCATCTGAAAACATGTCAGCCATCCAATTGAGAAGATGAAAGGAGCATTCATGATCTGTCATTATTGGAGCGCCTTTTACCATCATAGGGCAGCTCGGTGGGTTTTCGATGTAGCTCTCTGTTAGGAAATCTTGCGCCGCTGCGAATATATTCCAATGACCCAGAACTCCTTGTATCGCTGCAAAGGCCATAAACCCTCCGTTGTAACAAAGCTGTTCATGATCAAGTAACGGATTCATGAGGTGATTGTAATTCGGTTCAGGAGGTACCAAATTGCAGAGACATAAATCCAGGGCCCACGTGAAATCACAGCTCAGGCAATGAAATACAGGCTGCACACAGGTGAAATACGAATATGGAAATGATAATCGATATGAAGTATTCAAAGTTGAGAGTGGTAAGGTGCCGTAGTACAGAAGCATTCTCTGTCGAAATAGTTGTAAGTGGCCCGGCTCGTTTGCGAAGGCAGGAGGGACATCCATTTTGAATTTCCCAAGATGGTAAAGGAAACGGCGCAGCACCGCTGGTTGTATAGCAACTCCACAGAATTTGGTCGCCGGCTATGCAGTGGAGAGGAGCAGAATGACTTGATACATTTTCTAGGAGTCTAGTCACTTATATATTGCTTAGTGGTTATCAAAAAAGTAGCTTTTTTTGAACTGGAGGATGCGTTAAAAAATGAGGGAGTGATTTGAGGGAGTTGTAAAGCAAGGTCAATTTTTTTTCACATCAATGCTGTTTTCTGTGAATGTTAGCTTAGTGAAAGATATGTGTGTGAGCAGATGCAACGTTCAGTTTTAAATGTGACAATGGTGGTCTTGTTCATGTCTTCCGATTCAAGGTCGGTATTCGCTGCCAAATACAAAGATCAAGAAACGCATGCGTGGGGTACATAGTCTGCATTCTTAAAGGAAAGCAAATGAAGGGTTATTTTTACCGCGTTAGCATTGTCGTTTAAAAAGTTATAGTGATTTCTATTATATGTTAAGAAAGTGTCACTGATGAAGACTGAAAATAAATCCTTATAAATGATAGGGACTGGTGTATTTTAGAAAAGGTGTGTAACATTACATGAATTGTGGAAAAAAAAATAATGTAATTGAAAGTGTATGGTTTGAAAATGAAAAGTAGAGGTTTATAGTTCACGTTTTGAAAGCAGTTCTAGAGGGTCAGATGAAAGTGTATGGTTTGAAAATGAAAAGTAGAGGTTTATAATTCACGTTTTGAAAGCAGTTCTAGAGGGTCAGATGCATGATAGATTTATAAAAAATAGAACATGTTTTTAAATAGTATTATGGAAAAAATATGTGCCTTTATGTACTATTTACATTATCTGCCTGTTGCGTATTCCTTGAGTTTTAGTAATCCTGTGTCTTATAAGTTTTCTAGTGGCGGTTTGACGTTCATGGTGGGTTTGGGCAGGGAGGGTAGGTTGGGTGTTTGTAATAGGGGGTCCGGGTGGGGTGGAGTGCGGAGTTTAGTGAAAAGTGAGGGGGGCGGGGAGTTACGGTGTTTGGTAATGGAGCAGAGTCAGAGGACGCTACATTTATGTTATGGGGTGCCACGGAAATATGTATTTATTCTCAGAGGTTTATTATACTAAGGATATATATCAACATGGTGGCTCTTGTCGTTTTGTGGTTCTGTGCATGTTTATAATGCTGGCCCTGTAGTTTTTGTTTATGGACCTTATTACGACACACAGGGGAGCTACGTTGCACAGTTGGAGATCAGAGACTTAGGAAATAAAAATTTATAATTGTAAGGGCTCTAAGCGATAGAAATCGCCCGTTCTTGGTGTAAAAAATATCACCGCTATTGGTGGTATTTTCTACGGTGTTAGTGCTCGAAGGAGAATAGTAACATATATGTGAAAGCAAATTGTGTAACAGGCTCAGCATTTCACATTATCGCGTGAAAACAAAAGTTGCTTTTACATAGCAATAAGTCTCTTATAATTAAGGGACGGAGTGTATATAGTGCTATTTAGTACTCTGCTATGTGATTGATGTTGAATATTTCATAAGAGGAGGCTTTAAAAGTTTTTCGATAAACTGGTTTTCTAGGGAAGTGGGTGGAGTGTTCCGTGTAAATTGCAGAATAGAAACTAGTAAGTACCAATTGGAAGTGTTGTTTTAAAGTCACATGACTGCACATGCGTGTCTCGACGCCTGTACGCGATAGGTGGGTGCGCGCACCCGGTCGTGCACTATAAGAAAGCGGCGAAAAACATCTCATAATATGCTCTTGGAGCACGTTTTGGTAGAAAGAGTTAGTTCTGAAAATAACTTTTTTTTTTTTTTGTTTTTTTTTGGGAAACAAGTGTTATGATGCTTTTGATTTCTTAAAGTTGCTACGACATTTTTCAGTATGTTATACTATCCAAATAAAGTGAAGAAATTTAACTTTTCTTGGAGCATTTATGACTCTCAATTGTGTGTTTAATTAGAGTAAAGCTTTGCTCTCCGTATACAAGAAGTTCTCCACAGTTCGTGCATTTCATGTGCACGTTCGCAAGATATGGTCTGAAGTCCATTTCAGCACTCGATGGAGATACAGGTCGTCCACCGGAAGATGTGCTGATTACTTCTGATGGTAATAGCGTGGCCTCCGTTTTTCTTGTCAAAGGTGGTCGCTCATTTCCTTCAGATTCGGAAGATGAATGCGGAACGGTAGCCATTGTAGCGAAGTCTTCGGGAAGATGTTCGACGTTGTTCTCTCTTGAGAGTAGAAAAGAAAGTGATGGAAGTGGGTGTAGTGCTGCGTGTAAATTCCAGAATAGAAACTACCAAGAACCAATTAGAAGTGTTGTTTAGAAGTCACATGACTTCACATGCAAGTGTCAGGTCCTGTACGCAATAGGAGGGTGCGCGCACCCGGTCTCGCACTAATAAAGCGGCGAAAAAACATCTCATAATATGCTCTTGGAGCACGTTTTGGTAGAAAGAGTTAGTTCTGAAAAGAACTTTTTTTTTTTGGGAAAGAAGTGTTATGATGCTTTCGATTTCTTAAAGTTGCTACTACATTTTTCAGTATGTATTAGTATGAAAATGAAGTGAAGAAATTTATCTTTTCTTGGGGCATTTGTGACTTACAATTTTGAGTTTAATAAGAACGAGGCTCTGCTCTCCATACAAAAGAATTTCTCCACACTCGTTGCATTTCATATGCACCTTCGCAAGATATGGTCTCAAGTCCATCTCAGCACTCGATGGAGATACAGGTCGTCCACCAGAAGATGTGCTGGCCACCTCTGATGGTAATAGCGTGGCCAGGGCTCTTGTCGATGCTTTTGCATAATGCTCAGGATGCCTTTGTTAAACATGCCGCTGCATGGTGTGTATAGAAAAGGAATATTTTTTATTTGGATTTCCCCTTGAGAGCTCCGAATTGCATATCGTGCAGGTTACTTTTGGCGCATTCACTTTCTTTTGATCTTCAGGATAAGTAAAAAATTGCCAAATGAAAGATTCCTTTTATCTTCTTAACGGTGGTCGCTCATTTCCTTCAGATTCGGAAGATGAATGCGGAAGGGCAGCCATTTCAGCAAAGTTTTCCAGAAGATGCTCGACGTTGTTGTCTCTTGAGAGTAGAAAAGATTGTGAGGAAAGTGGGTGGAGTGCTTTGTGTAAATTCCAGAACAGAAACTACTAAGAACCAATTGGAAGTCTTGTTTTCAAGTCACATGACTTTACATGCGCTTCTCAGGACGTGTAGGCGGTGACACTATCTAGTTACGAACGTGATTACATACTTAGGAACTAGCATTCAAAAAAACTATGAAATTCACTGAAAAAACCATAGGTTTTACACACGTTATAGTTAGGAAGTAGCATTTGAAAAACCTATGAAATTCACTGAAAAAACCATAGGTTTGACACCAGTTATAGTTAGCTGGAAATTTTACTGACATAAACCAATGAAATTCCACGTTATAGTTAGTTGGACTCACTATAACTTGCGCGTGTAATGCACTGCTGATGACATCACATATTACATCACTCATGAGATCACTGATAACACCATCTAGTGAATGTCTGTCTTTTTAAAAAATAAATATGTTTTATATATGTATATGTAGAGGCCGATGTAAAAATTAATGTTTAAATAAGTGTCTTAATGGATGTGGAGGACTGTATGGATGGCTGAGTGTGTATATGTGTGTGTTAGTGAGTGAATGCCTGCCTCACTAGTGTGTTTATCAGTAACGATATATGTTTTAATCTAGTTTATGTAAGTATTGATATATATAAGTGAGTATATGTGACAGTGAGAGATTGAAAGAGTTCCTGTTTAAATAAGTATGTGTTTCTATAAGTGATTGTTTAAAAGAGTAAGTAAGTGTAAGTTTACTTAGAAGTAAGGTGCTACTGTGTGTATATCTGTCTATGTAAATAAATGGATGTTTATTAGTTTATTTGCAAGTGTGAATATGTGTGTGATTTACTTTTGGATGTCTGTCGGTATATAACAGGATGTATAGCTGTATCACTATATATAATCAGTGAGTATATATACGAGTGACTATATAGAACTGTTAGTGAATTATTGGATGTGTATATAAATGTTGGAATTACTGAATTGGTTGTTGTGACTGGTATAGGTATGTCCACTTTTTTTATGTTAGTTTTTTTTTTCAAAATGTGTTTTAAGGGTTACTTTAGAGTGCAAGTAGTTTAGTCTCTCTGTCACAAGGATGGTATCATCATTGATCTCATTAGTGACGTCACTGACCATGTCATGAGTAATGTAATATGTGATGTCATCAGCAGTGCATTACACGCGCAAGTTATAGTGAGTCCAACTAACTATAACGTGGAATTTCATTGGTTTTACGTCAGTAAAATTTCCAGCTAACTATAACTGGTGTCAAACCTATGGTTTTTTCAGTGAATTTCATAGGTTTTTCAAATGCTACTTCCTAACTATAACATGTGTAAAACCTATGGTTTTTTCAGTGAATATATATATATATATATACGTAGCACTTTTCTGCCTATGCCACTGCTCTCACATAGTGGGTGCCGCTGCTAAAGTGGCGGTCTCGGATCCAACAATCAAAATTTGCAAACTGGCCGTGCACTCAAAAAGCTGCATCCAAATTAATTGATTATTCTTGCAAACACAGCGTGTTGAGACCTCTTGGCCTTTCTCATTGAGAAAGGCCAAGAGGCCGAAACGCATTTGTTGGTTCCTTTGTGTTTGCAAGTATAATCATATATATATATATATATATATTGGAGATTAGATCACCCAAGAACATAAAAGGGAATCATCCAGCACTCCGAGGTAGAAAAGAGTCTTCACTTTATTTTCGTACGACAAGGTATAGCATCTACACGTTTTGGGAGTTCAAGCTCCCTTGTTCACTATGCTTAGCAGCCATATTGAACAGGTTAAAAAACACAACACACTGGTAATAGAGATCGATGAGGGACATAGGATATAAGGTACAACATTCCCTTTTGTTCAATGTGGGGGCCATTTTAGAACGTGTTATATATAAAAACATTCTTTTACCTTCATAGGCTAAAATAGCCATTCTAAAGAATTTATTCATAATTCTTTACATTTCCATAAAGGTTCAAGTGCATAAAGAAGCATTTCATTGGCAATTACTCAATTTATGTAAAATTATTCTTGACAGTAAAGGCCCCTAATGATAGTTCCACAACTTTCCTTAAGTGCTAGTGCAGGCATTCTTTCTCTTGGAATGTTAATGGTTTCTCAAATAATTCGAGGTAAGAAGACATATGTATAATATAATGAAGTGCTATCGACACAGATAGGTACACAAACTCATCAAGTACCCATCTGCAATTTATATTGCATCTTGCTCAAATTAAAGTGCCAGTGCATTTGTAAACAATAATTCCTCTTAATGTAAACAATTCACTCTTATATATATATATATATTGGTCAAGCTATATGTGGATTATATATATATATATATATATATACAGCTCAATGGGGTGTCCTACAGTTAAGCTGCACACAAACACACACTGCTCTTCCCCAGAAAGCCTTTATTGGTATGTGCATCTCCATTCTTGGTCCTTCTAAAAGCGTGCAACCGCAGTCTGCCTAACGTGTTTCACTTCCTCAGAGACATGAGTGGTTGAAGAAAGCAGGGCGTACCGCAACTCCCCATTACATCAAATCGCACGCTGACATTCAGCTGCTCTGTTGGGAGATGCAGTCCGTTAATGTTTTCTCAGATGGAGGCCTCCTTAATTCTTGCTTATTGAAAGCTCTTCATGAGACCCAGGAAACGAAGCTGTACTCAATCCATGTGCGTGTTCCAATCTAAGCCCCACGTTTGGAATGTGTGGCCCCCTTCACCATGGGTGGTGCCTGCTTTGCGGCAGGAATGTCGCAAATAGATTCAGCTCGATGGGGTGTCCTTCAGTTAAGCGGCATACGAACACACTGCTCTACCCCAGAAAGCCTTTATTGGTATGTACAACTCCGTTCTTGGTCCTTCTAAAAGCGTGCAACCGCAGTCTGCCTAACCCGTTTCGTGGGCTTCACTTCCTCAGAGGCATGAGTGGTTGAAGAAAGAAGGGCGTACCAAAACTACCCATCTATACGCGGCCATTATAGTTAGGACCTATTTTCCATAGGAAATTCTCAACATTCTATTCCCAATATCTTTGGCTCCGGTTGACAAATCTTTGTGAAATTCTTAAAACACGTGGAGTGCTCTGCTCCACTCCTATCTTGTAAGTTTCGGGGTGATTCGGTAAGCGGGGGCTGAGAAAAAAGGGGGGTCCCAAAATGTGTTTTACCCATGCATTTTTACATAGGGAACTTTAGACATGGCTACAGCTCGAACTGCTGAACGGAATTACACCAAATTTGGCAAAAAGGTAGCCCTTGGTTCCGAAAAAACCCTTTCTGTTAAATGGTGTAAATTTGCTTAGTAGTTGCTGAGAAAACAGAAAATAAAAAAGTTTTGATATCAATGGCCGCGGAAGATCCGCGCACTCTACAGATTAGGATCTGCGCACCCTGCAGAGTAAAATCCGCGCACCCTGCCAATCACGAGCTGCATTCTAATTGGCTGTGAACCCTCTAAACCAGGAACTGTTGACAGCCATCTTGTGCCTCGGTAGAAGCAAGGCACAAGATGGCATTAAAATGAAGGTGGAAAACAAGGAGAGGGGGCAGGGTTGAAACACCCTGACTCCGTAGGTCTGCAAGGACTACAAGGACTTCTAGACTAAAAAAAGCATTTTTTTAATTGCCGTGAAGCGCGCAGAGTGCGTGGATCCAGCCGCAAAAATGAAAAAAGCGAAGCGCGGGCTCTCGCGCTTCATTTAATTAAAGCCCCTGGGTGGACCATTCAAAAAAAAGTGTGGGGGACCCCAATCCCCCCTACACTGCCCAAGGGAGCGCCACTCCCCCCAGGGCTTGATAGTTTAAAGTTGGTGGCGCCTCAAAGGCCCCCCAAGCCCCGGGGATCACCACCCCCAGGGCACTTTAAATAAACTAATTTTAACCTGTGTGGTGGTGCTGGAGCCCCCCCCCACATTCCCTGGGGACCGCCACCTCCCCGTGGCATTAAATATTAAAAATAGGGGACCGTTACGGACCCCCAAACCCCGGGTACCACCACCCCCCGGGGCTTTGTATTAAATGGGAGGGGAGCCGCACAGCCCCCCTCCTGGAGCCAATGATGGCCTTGGGGACCGCCTCTCCCCAGGGCCGGCACCTGCAGTGTCTCGGGGTACCCACCACGAGACACTGCTGTTTGCTATGGCAGGGCGGGAGCCCCCTGCCATAGCAAACTTGGTTTGGACTTTGGAAGAGAGACCAGGAAACCTGCTCTCTCTTCCAAAATGCAAAGCAGATTGCTTTTGCCACATGAGGAGCTGCATTTTAGCAGCTCCCCATGTGGAAAAGCAATGCCGGCCCCCGAAGGACGCGGGGAGGCGGGAAGACCGTGGGGGCATTGGGGCTCTCCCCACGGTCTCCACCATTATGTATAGGCCCCGGGGGATGGGATTCCCGGGAAGAATATAAATGAGTGATAGGAGCTAAAAAGAAATTACAGAAATATTGTAGTCATGACTCTAGCGCGACCCCTGGTGTGAACGCGTGGGTGCACGACTCCCAGCGCGGCCCATTTGTGTTAACGCGTTGGGTGTGCAACTCCCAGTGCGGCCCCCTGTTGTGAACTCGAGTGTGCAACTCCCAGCGGCCCCCCTGGTGTGAACTTGTTGGGTGTGCGCCTCCCAGCACGGCCCTCTGGTGTGAACGCGTTGGGTGCGCGACTCCCAGCATGGCCCCCTGGTGTGAACGCATTGGGTGCACTACTCTCAGTGTGAATGTGTTGGGTGCGTGACTCCCAGCGCGGCCCCCTGGTGTGAACGCGTTTGGTGCACAACTCCCAGCGTGGCCCTCTGGTGTGAACGCATTGGGTGCGCGACTCCCAGCGCAGGTCCCTGGTGTGAACCTGTTGAGTGCGCGACTCTAGAAGGTGTAGGGTGCACGGCTGCAAACAAACAAAAAAAAAGTAAATACACATCAAGCTTATATGTTTACATCTTGGGTGGCTCTAAAAAGAGTCCTTGTGTTTATTGGGAGATTGTGGTACCTACAAGTAAGTACCTATGCAGAGTCTAAAGTTGTTGAGAAAGACTCTGCTACCCTCATCTGTAAAATGTACACCATCTCTCCTACAGAGGCCATCCATAATAAAATGCAGATTGTATTTGTAAATGGACCCCATCCTATAATCTCTGAGATAAGCAAAAACAGCTTTATTGACATGTTTCCTAGCTTTATCAATCTGTGGACAAAATTGATTGGACCAGTTCCATTTCTGTTTTTGACATATGTTAGAATAGACAAAGGCAGTTTGGGGGAAAAGTAACATCAATTCTGAAAAGGTGTCCTTCATAAGCATTTCCAGCCCTAACCCAGTCAAAGTACTTAGGTCATTGCCACCAAAGTGCACAATTATGAGGTCAGGGTGTTGGAAATGTAAAAAGGATTTAACCTATGGCATCAATTGGTACCACTTTAATCCTCTCTGTCCAATCCATTTAATGTCTACATTTGGCAAACCTAGGTCTTTGTCAATACCTCTGTTTTCAGCATACTTTTTGCACCAGAAAATATAGCTGTCTCCCACAATCCACACTCTAAGCATATTGAAGGGAGGTCTGGGTGCACTCAAAAGATGTGTATAGGTGAAATAGGCAGTTTGCAAAATAAGATTTTTCTAAAAGGGTGAACAAAATGCAGTTTTACAAAAAGAAGAGAAATGATAGGCTGTTTAAGAACATTACATACTGAAACATTTTTGGTTAGTAAAAACTGTTTGATAGGAACATTAGATAGGATAAGCTGATATTTTAAAAAGTCAAGCACACTTGCTGTTTGAACTTGCAACATTGTGTGCTGAACTTGTGACCTGTGTGTTCAGTTGAGTGTTCAATGAACTGTTACTATGGTAAGAGGCATAAAGCAGAATGGGGGTAGGATTCAAAGTTATGTCAATTGGAAAGGGCTGAAACGTGTAACCAATAGAAATGTTTGTTAGCTTTTGAATTAATGAGGGAAGCAATGTGATTTGATATTTACATGTATATGTGTGCAGAATGAGAGGGAAAAGTTCCAATTTTTGGGTTGTGCTAAGAGCAGTGCACTACAGACATTGTATGCATAAGAAAATCTGTTGTGTGATTCAGATACTTCATAATCTACTAATTAATTTGAAAGGTGAGTTATTAATTTGTGAGGTGTTGTATGTAGTGTTTTTGTTTTTAATTAGACTACTGAGTCTCTCCTGCTAAAGTCCAGGGAATAGTCTTGCTTGTCTGGAATCACACTGTGAGCCTGTGTCCACTTGTATATCCATTCTGACAGAAGCATGTGGTTACTTCATCTTTTTGATGACAAATTACTGCTCAAAAACCTATCCTGTTGTCAACTTTTAGTAGTATTAGAACCCCGTCACTGCTTATGCATTTGCAGAATGATTCAGGCATTCAGATAAGCAGTGCTGTAGTGAAATGTGTTGAATGTATGCGGTCATCTAACCCCTTCCAGACTAGTTAGTCTCTTCTGCTTAAGTCCAGGGAATAGTCTTGCTTGTCTAGAATCACACTATGAGTCTGTGCCCATTTGTGCAACCATTTTGACAGAAGCATGTGGTTACTTCATCTCTTTGCTGAAACATAACTGCTTAAAAACCTATCCTGTTGTCAACTTTTAATAGTAATAGAACCCAGTCACTGCTTATGCATGTAGAGAATGATTCAGGCATTCACACAAGCAGTGTTGTAGTGAAATGTGTAGAATGTATGTGGTCACCTAAACCCTTCCAGACTAGTGAGTCTCTTCTGCTAAAGTCCAGGGAATAGTCTTGCTTGTCTAGAATCACAGTGAGTCTTTGTCCACTTGTGCAACCATTGTGAAAGAAGCATGGGGTTACTTTATCTCTTTGCTGATACAGAACTGATTAACAATCTATCCTGTTGTCAACTTTTAATAGTATTAGAACCCAGTCACTGCTTATTCAGTGTGGGCAGAAAATGTGTTCCGCTCGCGGAATTTTCGGATTTTCCGCGATTTCGTGAACCGCGAATCTCCGTGAAATCACGGAAAATCCTCGAATTTGCGAGCGGGACAAATTTTCATGGAAGCACTTACAGGGTTACAGCAGCAGGTGCACAAGTTGAAGGTAATTTCTTTGTAACCATTTTCAAAAGGGTTACAAAGAAATTAACTTCAACTTGGGCAGCTGCTCTACCTGTAAGTGCTTCCTGAGCAGCGCCTGGTTGCCTACTTGCAACTATTATCTGACCCTGCTCTGACCCTCAAAGCAGGGTTAGAGAATAGTTATAAGTAGACAATGAGGCTCCTGTCACAAAAATTAAACCTCAACAGGAAGCACTTATAGATACAAATATTTAAATCAGGTGCCCGAGTTGAAGCTCAAATTCAGTAACTCCTTAATCAGCTCAAAAAAAATTTGCGCTTTGTCGAGGCTGGGCAGGTGTGCGTTCTCCCCATATCTACCGTCGAAAATCAGCTATGATGCTTGATGGAGGCCTTTGCATCCTTGACTTTCATGGGCGCAATCCCCGTGACCAGGAGCTTCTTTCTCGTCATCTGCTGCTCTTACCAGTGTCTGACCTTTTATACACACATAAGAGGCATGTGAACTCGCATAGAACCCCCCCCCTCGTTTGGCCCCGCCACTCACACTAGCGGTGTGCACCGTCTTCCCGCCCTTTACACTTTATGATGGACAGCTCACTCGAGGGACCCCAGCGCCCTTCGGCGCAATGGTAAAGTTAATCTGCCCAAAAAAATGTGCGCTTTGTCGAGGCTGGGCAGGTGTGCGTTCTCCCCATATCTACCGTCGAAAACTAGCTATGATGCTTGATGGAGGCCTTTGCATCCCTGACTTTCACAGGCACAATCTCCGTGACTAGGAGCTTCTTTCTCATCATCTGCTACTCTGATCGGTGTGTCTGACCTTTTATTCATACACAAGAGGCATGTGAACTCGCATAGAAGCGCCTCCACCCGTTTTGCCCCGCCACTCACACTAGCGGTGTGCACCTTCTTCCCGCCCTTTACACACTATGATGGACAGCTCACTCGAGGGAACCCAGCCAGCTCAATGGCAAAGTTACACACACATGGTCACTGGAGGCAACTCTTCTGGCCCTTTATGCAGCTGTAGTGTAGGAAACGCACTATACATTTAACCAACAAGGTAGCACTTACTGATTAGCCAGTAGAAAGTACTCCAGTTAAGTAGGGTGCAAATTCGCAAAATAATCAGCGTTTTCGCGGGAAGATCAGCGAATTCGCAGATTTTTTTGCGATTTTGCGCAAATTCCCGAACCGCGAATTTGCAAAATTCGCCCATGCTGCATTTGCAGAATGAATCCGGCATTCACACAAGCAGTGATGTAGTCAAATGTGTAGAATGTATGTAGTCACCTAACCCCTTCCAGACTAGTGAGTCTCTTCTGCTAAAGTCCAAGGAATAGTCTTGCTTGTCTACAATCACACTGTGAGTCTTTGTCCACAGACTGCTTATGCATTTCCAGAATGATTCAGGCATTCATATAAGGAGTGCTGTATTCAAATGTGTAGAATGAATGCGGTCACCTAACCTCTTCCAGACTAATGAGTCTCTTCTGCTAAAGTCTAGAGAATAGTCTTGCTTTTCTAGAATCACACTGTGAGTTTGTGTCCATTTGTGCAACCATTGTGACAGAAGCATGTGGTTACTTCATCTCTTTGGTGACACATAACTGATTAAAAACCTGTCCTGTTGTCAACTTTTAGTAGTATTAGAAACAAGTCACTGCTTATGTATTTCCAGAACGATTCAGGCATTTATACAAGGAGTGCTAAAATCAAATGTGTAGAATGAATGCGGTCACCTGACTCCTTCGAGGGTACTGAGTCTCTCTTACTAAAGTTGAGTGAATAGTCTTGCCTGTCTCAAATCACACTGTAGTCTGTGTCTAGTCTTAGAATCATCCTGACAGAAGCATGTGCTTATTTATTCTCTCTGCAGACATATAAGTGCTTATACAGTTATCGTGATGATAACTTTTAGCACTATGAGAATTCAGTCACTGTGTATGCTCTTGGAGAATGAGTCAGGCATTCAGAAAAGCTATGGTACAGAGAAATTAGCACAATGTATGCTGTCCCCTAACCCTTTCCAGACTACTGAGTATCTTCAGGGAATAGTTGTGCCTGTCTGCAATCCCACTGTGAGTCAGTGTCTAGTCTTAGAATCATGCTGAAAGAAACATGTGCTTATGTAATCTCTCTGCACACATATACGTGCTTATAAACTTATCGTCTTATCGTGATGATAACTGTTAGCACTATGGGAATTCAGTCAGTGTGTATTCAGTTGGAGAATGATTCAGGCATTCAGAAAAGCTATGGTACAGTGAAATGAGCCCAATGTATGCAGTACCCTAACTCCTTCCGGACTACTGAGTCTCTTTTACTAAAGTCCAGGTAATAGTCTTGCCTGTCTGCAATCACAATGTGAGTCTGTTTGTAGTCTTAGAATCATCCTGATAGAAGCATGTGGTATTTAATCTCTCTGCAGACATATAAGTGTTTATAAGCTTATTGTGATGATAACTATTCTCACTATGAGAATTCAGTCTCTGTGTTTGCACTTGGAGAATGAGTCAGGCATTCAGAAAAGCTATGGTACATTGAAATGGGCCCAATGTATGTGGTCCTCTAACCCGTTCCAGACTACTGAGTCTTTTCTATTGCAGTCCAGGGAATAGTCTTGCCTGTCTGCAATCACCCTGTGAGTCTCTGTCTAGTCTTAGAATCATCCTGACAGGAGCATGTGCTTATTTAATCTCTCTGAAGACATATAAGTGCTTATAAACCTATTGTGATAATAACTATTAGCACTATGAGAATTCAGTCACTCTGAATGCACTTGGAGAATGAGTCAGGCATTCAGAAGAGTTATTGTACAGTGAAACGAGCACAATGTATGCGGTCCCCTAACCCTTTAGAGACTACTGAGTACATTCTACTAAAGTCCAGGGAATAGTCTTGCCTGTCTGCAATCACACTGTGAGTCTCTGTCTAGTCTTAGAATCATCCTGACAGAAGCATGTGCTTATTTAATATCTCTACAGACATATAAGTGCTTCTAAACCTATTGTGATGATAACTATTAGCACTATGAGAATTCAGTCACTCTGTATGCACTTGGAGAATGTGTCCGGCATTCAGAAAAGCTAGGGTACAGTGAAATGAGCACAATGAATGCGGTCCCCTAACTCCTTCCAGGCTACTGAGTCTCTCTTGCTAAAGTCCAGGGAGTAGTCTTGCCTGTCTGCAATCATACTGCGAGTCTGTGTCTAGTCTTAGAATCATCCTGACAGAAGCATGTGCTTATTTAATCTATCTGTAGACATATCAGTGCCTATAAACTTATTGTGATGATAACTATTAGCATTATGAGAATTCAGTCACTCTGTATGCACTTGGAGAATGATTCAGGCATTCACAAAAGCTATGGTACATTGAAATGGGCCCAATGTATGCAGTCCTCTAACCCGTTCCAGACTACTGAGTCTTTTCTATTGCAGTCCAGGGAATAGTCTTGCCTGTCTGCTATCAGCCTGTGAGTCTCTGTCTAGTCTTAGAATCATCCTAATAGGAGCATGTGCTTATTTAATCTCTCTGCAGACATATAAGCGCTTATAAACCAATTGTGATGATAACTATTAGCACTATGAGAATTCAGTCACTCTGTATGCACTTGGAGAATGAGTCAGGCATTCAGAAGAGTTATTGTACAGTGAAACGAGCACAATGTATGCGGTCCCCTAACCCTTTAGAGACTACTGAGTCCATTCTACTAAAGTCCAGGGAATAGTCTTGCCTGTCTGCAATCACACTGTGAGTCTCTGTCTAGTCTTAGAATCATCCTGACAGAAGCATGTGCTTATTTAATCTCTCTACAGACATATAAGTGCTTCTAAAATTATTGTGATGATAACTATTAGCACTATGAGAATTCAGTCACTCTGTATGCACTTGGAGAATGTATCAGGCATTCAGAAAAGCTAGGGTACAGTGAAATGAGCACAATGTATGTGGTCCCCTAACTCCTTCCAGACTACTGAGTCTCTCTTGCTAAAGTCCAGGGAGTAGTCTTGCCTGTCTGCAATCATACTGTGAGTCTGTGTCTAGTCTTAGAATCATCCTGACAGAAGCATGTGCTTATTTAATCTGTCTGTAGACATATCAGTGCCTATAAACGTATTGTGATGATAAATATTAGCATTATGAGAATTCAGTCACTCTGTATGCACTTGGAGAATGATTCAGGCATTCACGAAAGCTATGGTACATTGAAATGGGCCCAATGTATGCGGTCCTCTAACCCGTTCCAGACTACTGAGTCTTTTCTATTGCAGTCCAGGGAATAGTCTTGCCTGTCTGCAATCACCCTGTGAGTCTCTGTCTAGTCTTAGAATCATCCTGACAGGAGCATGTGCTTATTTAATCTCTCTGCAGACATATAAGCGCTTATTAACTTATTGTGATGATAACTATTAGCACTATGAGAATTCAGTCACTGTGTATGCACTTGGAGAATGAGTCAGGCATTCAGAAAACATATGTTACAGTGAAATGAGCACTATGTATGCGGTCTCCTAACCCCTTCAAGACTACAGAGTCTTTTCTATTTAAGTCCAGTGAATAGTCTTGCCTGTCTGCAATCACACTGCGAGTCTGTGTCTAGTCTTAGAATCATCCTCACAGAAGCATGTGCTTATTTAATCTCTCTGCAGACATAAAAGTGTTTATAAACTTATTGTGATGAAATCTATTAGCACTATGAGGATTTAGTCACTGTGTATGCACTCGGAGAATGAGTCAGGCATTCTGAAAAGCTATGGTACAGTGAAATGAGCACAATGTATGCAGGTCCCTCTCCCCTTCCAGACTACTGAATCTCTCCTACTAAAGTCCAGGGAATATTTTTGCTTGTCTGCAATCACACTGTGAGTCTGTGTCTAGTCTTAGAATCATCCTGACAGAAGCATGTGCTTAGTTCATTTTTCTGCTTATACATAAGCACTTATTAACTTATCTTGGTGTATGTATTAGATGAATGAGTTAGACTTCCGGACAAGCTGTGGTACAGTCAAATGTGCATAATGTATACGGTCACCTAATCTCTTGTAGACTATTGAGTCAGTCTTGGAAAAGTGCAGCAAATATTGATGCTTTTTTGAAAGAGACTGTGAGTCTGTGCGTACGCCTACTATCTAATTTCTCTACTGAAACTTAGGCACTTGTAAACTTATTAGGCTCCTAACTAGTAGCAGTCTGTAAACCCATTCACTGTCTATGCTGTTGGAGAATAAGTCAGCCTGCACACAACTAATGGTATACTTTGCTATAAACAAATTCAACTCTAGGTACTCAATTACTGTGTATGCATTTGTAAAAAACGTATTCTTTGTTATAATTATTCAATTAGTACCTTTGTGCTTCAGTAAATTAATTATGATTACAAAAGGAAATGATTAAAAGGTTTTAATGTACAATGTGTTTGTTTAGTAATAGAAAAATATATTTTATAGATTTATTGAAATAATTTTATATATTTATGTTTTACAGATATTGTTTATCATCATTAAAATAAACTTATCATGACTAAAAAAGCTGAAAAGAGAGAAGAACAGAAAAAGAACTATTATTTGACAAAAATTCAACAACACATATTGGATGACCAGCAACATGTGGGGAAAAAGAATGAGCCTTCCGGTAAGAGAACAAAAGAATTTATCAAAAAACTTTCAAAGTCTATGAACAGTGTGCACATTGAGGAAAGTACAACGAATACCTCAACAACAAAAAAGAATAATAGGAAAAGAAACATACATAAAAGGAAATTACATTCAAAAGACACAATGTGTGGTAAAAGGCGGCAGAGTCAGTATGAGAAAATAAGAAAGAAGATGTTTTAAAAAAGAGTTTTCTTTAAGTTGTTAAAAGATGGGAAAAAATACAAAAAAGAGTACTATTTTTTAAAAAGAAGGAGGAAATAGAAATTATTGTGGAGAACGAAATTATTTATTTTAGTTTTAAACAGAATCGATCACTAGATAAACCAATTAATTTTATGAAGGTCAAGAGTAAGAAGAAGAGAGTAATTAACAGAACTTTTTTATTTTTTTGGGTGAATGGAAACACAGCTCAAGTTCAGAGCCTTTCTTTAATGAAGAGAGTTTTTTTTCAGAAAAATAATTCATTTCATGCAGTTGATACCAGTGGTCGAGCTTATGAGGTTAGAAATGGCTGTCCAATTGAGAAAGAGAAGATGGTTCCTAGAAATGTAGAAGAAGTGATAGCTGATGAAATTCTAGGGAGATGTCCTAAAGCCCCAGTGTATACTTGGGATTACAGTAGTATTTGTAGTATAGGACAGGAATCTATTGATATTTTACGCAATTTCTTACAAGAAATAGTAAAAAATGAGTTAAAAGATTAAAATGTTGCAAGGACTAGATCCTTGCAGAGTGACAAAAAATACTGGTTTAAAAGGTCATTCTCTGGCTTGTCTTTCTAGGAAAATTTGTCAAAGTTTTTTTCATCATTTCAGGATGTTAGCAGTACATCATTCTCAGATGCCGAAGTTAGTCAGAAGATTGTATTATGCAAAAAGTCCAGCACTAATGTTAAATGCTCTTTTGCGTGGGTCAGTATCCGAATTGAAGAAGGCTTGGGATGAAATTGAGTTTTGTTACTTTGGTCCTGAGCAAGAGAGTGCAGAAACTGACACTTGAAGAGAAGAAAATGTTGAAGAGCATGTGCAACATAGTACTAGGGGTGGACGGAATTAGCGTAATCGCGTTACGCAAATCTCTGTGAAAAGGTAAAAAACTCTGCGAACACGCTGAAATTCCGCAAACACGTGGAATTTCTTATTCGTAATCCCTTTTTTCTGTTCGCAATCGCTGTTTGCGTGCTCGGGGGAAAAATCTTGCGAACATGCATTTGAGAACGCGAGTAAGCAAAAAATGTCACAAAGTCGCAAAACGGATAATATGGGGCAATGTCGCGTTCTCCCCAGAACGCGAAATTACCCCAAATTCTTGTCATTGTTGCCGTCGAACGCACTATAAAAATCAGACTAGGACTGTTCTGTTTTTAAAAAGTGAAAGAGAAAATAATCATAAGTGGAAGGAATTTGCAACTTATTTGTTAGTAGAGAATTGTTTTGATTTGGGTTCTGATCAGCGTATTTGTAAATATTGTTAGGACAAATTATAGGAGCATAAAATGCCTGCTAGAGCTGGTCATAATATTCTAGAGTTGGTAACTATTCCTCCAGAACTGATGGATTTAAATACGTATGAGTCTATTCTGATTCAATGTGTGCATCCATTTCAGGCTATTGTTCATATGGAGCCTAAAACAGGTAAATTGATTTCTACAGATTTACAGAGAGGATTATAAGGAAGAGTTGCATATTTACCTCAAAATTTAGAGAAAAATATTGAAACTAATGGTGTAGAAAATGTAAAACGTGAACCATTAGTTATTGTAGTTAATGGTGTTCCTACTAAGGGTAAGAAAATCTGGCAAGAGTTAGTGGATTTTAGGAAAGTGCAAAAGGCAACATTATATCTTATAAAAAACAATGAGTACTACAAAAAAGTGTATGTGGAAGAAGAAGAAATCACAAGTGGTCAAAATGAAAAAGTGGACATGTCCAAAAGTGAAGAAATCTATGAACATTATTCGAAAGTAGTAATGGGGAATACTACTGCTTTTTTCCAAATGAACAAAGCAAAGGGGAGTCCCATGAGTGTATGGGAAAAAAAGTTTGGACGCTTGTTGTTTTCCGCAGGTATTCCCAACTGGAAAAGGTGGATGATGTGAATGAACGATCAGTTCAGATTCTCGACAATGTATCCCATATATATTTCATCTTTTGAGTGATTTGTTTGGACTTTTATATGCCGTCAACCACATATAAAAAGCACGAGTACATCTTCAAAAAAATTTAAGCAAAGGAATTTATGGATAAAGTACATCAGAGAGAAGATCATTTAGAATGTCAGCTGATTAATTTGATGGCATGTCAGCGTGGAACTAATGAGTATTGGTACCGTCATCATGGAGAACCTAAATGTATGCTAAGGAACTCCTATGTGGTTTCTTACCTTAAGCTGTGCTGAATATGCTTGGGATGATTTACTTGAATTTCTTCGAGAAGCAAGTTTGAATATAAAAAATATTGAATACAAGACACCTGGAGAATAGTGCTCTTTGGATCCTGTTAATGTATGCAGATATTTCAATCATAGGTTTGAAGGTATGATGTCTTTTATCTGCAATAAAAAGAATCCTTTTCTTGGAGAAATTGCAGATTTTTTCGGAGAAAGGAGTATCAAGCTAGATGTGCTACTCATATGCATATGCTGGTATGGATCAAGGATGCACCTAAATTCAGGACTGTTTCAGATGACACTGTATTGCCTTTTATTGAATAATATGCCACTAGTGCTAGACCAAAAAGAACAGAAGAAAACACCTTAAGACAGCAAGTCTTACAATTCCAAAGTCATTGATTTGGAAAATACTGTTGACGAAAGTACAAGTCTAGGAAAAAGTTTTATACCAAATGTCGTTTTGGATTTCCACATCCTGTAATATCCAAAGGAAGAGTAAACAGTTTTATGTCAGCTGTGAGACATACCATCACTAGAAAATCTCTCAAAAATACATAAAATTTGGGAAGAAGTGAAGAATCAAAATATATCAATGATTATAATCCAGTTATTCTCTCAATGTGAAATGCTAATATGGATATTCATTATGTTGCAGAAAATTCCATTGCTGTTGCCCGATATGTGACATCTTATATAACAAAATCAGAAAATACGGAGTTAAAAGAAATATGGGAAGAAATTTATCACGAGAAGAGTCTTAGTAAAAAATTGGACAGTTTCAGTTAGAAGAAGTTATCGCATCGAGAAATTGGAGCGTATGAATGCTCTGATTGGTTATCATCTGCAAGTTTATACTCAAAATCTAAAAGAATCATTTGGGTGAGTCTAGGTCTTGCTGCAACTCAAAATCGAATACTTAAATCTGTACAAGAAATTGAATATTTATATTTAGCAGAAAAAGAACCGCAAAGTACAGATATTGTCAAAACAAACATGTTGGACACATATTATCCAAATGGAAGTTATCATCTTGAGAACATATGTCTTTATGAAGTGCTGCAATATTACACTTATAAACGGAATACTACAGAAAACATAAATGAAGGTAAATATGCAGTGATTGGTTACGAAGGATGTTGGGTGAAACAAAAATAAGGAAATTGAATTAATCACAGAAAACTGAGTTTTACTATTTAGAACTTTTGCGACTCTTCAAACTGTGGTGTACAGAATTGGAATTACTTGGAGATATTCAGAGCCATGAAGATTCCTTCAATGCTTGTAAAGATACCATCGAGTGTACTGTTTTTCCAAAGTATCTCAAAATGTTGAACAATGAAATTGATCAAGAAGCTACTATTGCAGCTGAGATTGCTAGAGGCAGTTCTCAAGTCAAAGTTCTGCTCCACTAAGTCAAGATCCACTAGCACAACCAATTCTTAAAAATGAAGTGGCAATCGCAATGAATGAAGTGGAAAAGGCAATGCATCAAGATCAAGATGATATTATGGTCTTAGGAAACTTGTAAGAACAACTAAATGTTGAACAGAAAGAAATATATCACCAAATAAAACAACAGATTGACCATGGATTTCTTCATGAAAAGAAAGAATGCACATGCACATCATTTCATCCTATCCGAATGTATGCCATTGATCAATTTGGAACTGGAAAACGTTTCTTAATTAAAGTATTCACCAGTTATCTACAGAAAACAACTGACTCACATTTTTCTTGTGTTGTAACTGCTTAAAGTGGGTTGGCAGCACACAACATTAGAGGGATTACATTGCATTGTTTACTTAGGCTACCTGTAGAGCATGCAAATACATTGGAATATAATAAACTATCTGGAGAAGCTTGCTATGAAGTTTCAAGAGTGCTAAAGAAAATGAAACTTCTGATTATTGATGAGGTAAGCATGGTCTCAAACTTAATGCTTGCTTTTGTGCATTTAAGAATGCAGCAAATTCTTAAAACAGAGTATGATGTCTAGTTTTTGGAGATCTACTACAACTTACTCCCATAAATGGACAACCAGTATTTAAAACACTTGTGCATAAAAAAAAGAAAGTCTTTGGGAAGTGTTGGAAACGTTAACATTTGGTCACATTTTGAATACAAAGAACTCATTAAAAATATGTAACAGGCAAATGATGTTGATTATGGAACTATTCTTCAAGATATAATATTTGGAGTACTGACAGAACATGGCAAACAAGCTTTGCAAAGTCAACTACTTACAAACTTGTTTCCAAATTAAACCATAGTTCCTGAAATAATATGTATGAAAATTGCAGAAAATAAATCTATAATCTGCTTAATGCCAACACTGCACGAGTGTTCTATATTCAATGAACAACTTCTTAAGCTAGAAAATGAACAAATAATAAAATTGGATGCTATTGATAAAATAGAGCATAAAGGGATCACTATTATTTTGATGGAAACATTGAAAACAAAATTGAATTCTTTAGAAAAATCTATATCTAAAACTGCTGGTTTTGAAAATAATCTATATGTATGTGTAAAATGTTGGGTAATTTTACGGCGTCATTTGGATGTGGAAAAAGGTTTAGTAAATGGAGCAATGGGTAAAGTTGTTGATTTTGTTAAGTATCAAAATAGAGATGGAATTGAATTTTGATCAAATTGAAGAAGTAAAACAAATTGGTTGTTGTTCAGTTTGTTTTTTGCTTGTTAAAGATTTATATGTCATTAGAAAACAGTTTCCACTTTCTCTGAAATATGCGGTGACTATTCATAAATCTCAAGGTTTAAGTGTAGACAGTGCTTTGGTGAACATTAGAAGTACCGTGTTTAAAGAGGGTATGGCATATGTTGCTTTGTTCAGAGTCAGAACTTTATCTGGATTGTATTTGATTGATTTTGATTAGAGAAAGATTAGTGCAGATGCAAACTGTGTAAAAGAGTATAATCGGTTAAGAAGAGCGTATGCTTTCAATTTAGGTGAATATCCTGTATTTGAAAAGCGTGTAGAAGGTCAAAAAAGAATATATGAGAATATCTGTAGTGACGTTATGAAGAAGGAAAAAATCAAGATAATGTTGAGATTGCAAGCAAAAAGAAAAAGGACACTATTAAAGAGATTTTTGGGTATCAGTTAGAAAATAGTTCAGGTATCAACTGCTGTGCTAATGTAGTGGTCAATGTTGTTTTTTTTCTATAAAGTTTGCAACAGCAAATTATGGGGAATCGTGAAAAAAGATTTTATTCCTTGTTGCATTGTATTTATGAAAAATTGAGAACTGATAACAGGAAAATAGTAAGTGTTTCTGATATTCGTAATCTTTTGGATGTATGTTCTGGTTCTACACAATGTATGCAGAATGTCCAACAAGATGCTCGGCAATTTCTAATGTATATGCTTGCAGTATTGGAAAATGAAAGGATAGAAATTGAAAATGTTTTTTGCCTTTGTTATAAATGGGAACATGAATGTGAAAATTGTATGTTTACATGTAGCACTAACATAGATACTGAAAGATTTATATATTTGACATTACCAGACAGTGTCATTCAAGATACTAGTTAAAGCAGCAAATCAAAATATGGAGTGTAGCCAATGCAAATCAGAAATGTTATGAACATTATTTATGCAAAGATTTGGGCAATATATAATTGTAATGACACAATTTTCTACAGCTGATGGAAGAAAATTAGAAAATTAATTAATCATTTTGTCGCAAGTCAAGTATGAATATCAGGAAGAACTTTTGTAGCAGTAGCAATTATTTTCCATGATGGTCCTTCTACAACATTTGGACATTACACTGTCTATTTAAAATGCAATAAAGAATGGACATACTGTAATGATGCTCAATTGGTTTTTAAACAAAATTTACCTAACAAATTACCAAATTCCTACCTAATATTTTTAAAGATAAAGTTTTAAGAAGATAATTCGACCTATGAGGAATATATTAAAATGTATTAATATGATTACTATTGGACAATTTCAGTATAAAAGATTTAAGGAATACCATTTGGCCTAGAGGAAAGGTATAATTTTGAATTAAGGACTTTTTCTTGGATATTCTCTCAGCATATATTTTTAAAGAACATCATGTACGGTGTATCAAAATTAAAAAGAATTGTTTATTGAATTAATATTTCAATTCTTTTTTATTCTTCTCTTTCACAGGTCTTAATTCCAAAATATGAACTTTTCTGAACTTCAAATTATAAAAAACAACTGAAAAAAATGTGTAGCATTTTTTCATATCTACAACTGTCAAGGTAAGATTAACTAAGTATTAAAACACACAATGGACTGCGTTTGCATACTGGTGAAGAAAGGGGGAACTGAGTTGACATGTGTACAAACACGCTTTCTGGGCGTTTTGAGTTAGGGTATGACGTCCCCTTCAATCCTATGGATCCCTGGGGGCCAACTAACCCACCAGATATGTGCAGTAAGTGCCACAGAGTTGCATTGCAGAGAGGTGTAAAATGGGGCATGGCCTCGGACCACCTCTCTGCAACGCAGCTCTATGATGTTTAATAGAGGGACATGGTGGACTAATAGGACCCAGGGACTTTCAGGATTAAAGGGAACTTAAGTCCTCAACTTAAAACATGCCATAGGGTGTGTTTGCACATGTCACATCATGCCCCATCCCCTCCCTTCACCACTGTGTAAACACGCCCTATAACCTTTTTATGTTGGGAGATTAGGTCACCTTGAATCCTGAGGGTTCTTAGAGTCCAACTAGCCCACTAAGTATGTCCAGTAAGTACCACAGAACTGCGTTGCAGAGAGATGTAAAAAGGGGCACGACCTAGACCACCTGTATGCAACGCAGCACAGTGGTGCTTACTGGAAGCATGTATTCTCTTTAGAACAATGACATTATTTTATTAAGTAGTCAAGAATCAAAGGAATGGCCTAAACAGAAAAACTAGTACAGCTACAATATTCTGTGCAGTATATATTAAAACTTCGAATCACCTACATAAAGTTGATACACTCTTTTTAATACTCTGCTAGTAACTAATCAGTCTAGGAAACCTTCTGTTTGTCCCAACCACTTGTCCATTCATCCATCCAGCACTATGTATGTATCCTATCACTTTGCCAAAACATAAGTACTTATAAATGTATCTTGTACTCTCTTTGTAGTACTGAAATTACTCTAGTTATTACTCATATACTTAAGGATTGACCCTAGTACAAGTCAATTTCTTTATATACTATGCATGCAGACTTGCAAGAAGCTACAAAGTATTATTACACTCTTCAAAATACCCAGTTAATACCTATGTAGTGTTGGAATCCCTCGGTCAAAGGATCCCATGTGACCTGAAAATAAAGATTTGATTGGTTCATAACATTTCCCATTGTACCTATTGAAGAACCGCAACCATTTCTAATCATTCTTCTTTGAGCATTTTGGAGAGCTATCTCTGTGTTTATCTCCTGTCACTCTCATGCAATTCTTAAATCAACCAGCTAGCAATATGTTTTTATTTTAACAGTCTGCCAATACCTAAGCACTTATGGGGCAGATTTAGAAGCATCATGTACCAACAATATGTCACTTTTTTGTAACATAGTGATGGTGCCAGACACTCCTTCATATTTACAAGGAGAGGAAAAGGCACCCTGTGTAGCCTTTCTTCTCATTGTAAATACGACTTCTTCATACACACCAATTTGCATTGAAAGGACGTTCCATAGGTGTTGCTGTGGGTCTTCCCACACAACACTCATAAAACAAGACACAACTCCAGATTGATCAGAAATTATAAATCTGGAGAGGGTGGAGGATGGCTACGGAGTTCCACGCCTCCGTGTAGCCTCCTGTGACCCGTGACCTAGGATCCCGCCCCTTGGAATGGCGGATGGTGGAAGGAGACGTTAGCAGACGAGTTGGAGCTGCTACTGTTTTTCTTTTGTAAGGACTTTCGTGGCAGATTGAAGTGTGTCAGGAACAAAGAAAAGAAACGCTGGAAGATGTCAGCAAGGTTATCAGCGAGGTGACGGTGACGGTGCTTTGCTGCAGCAGGTTCCCCGCAGATTGAGGATAGCTGAGGCAGGCTGAGGCGGCGATGTCTAGCACTGCTACGTGAGCAGATTAAACGCTGCAGGAAGTAAAATGCGCTGGAGTTTAACAGCGGTTTGATGGTTTGGACAGTTTGTTTCAAGGCTCCTGGTTCTTTTTTGTGGCTTCTGGGGAGGCGCTGCCACAGGGGTGTGTTTGAAAGATGCGGAAATCCTGACGCTAGGAGCTTTTTCACGGCTTGGGAGGACGGTGGCAAGCTTCTTGACTTGAGTGCACTGTGAGTAACGCCTGATAAGAACGCAAACATTTTTTTTTCTCAAATTTGTGGAGGAAGGAAAAGGAAAAGTGAAAAGAGAAAAGAGCAACGCTAGTGGTGTGAGTGGAATCTGGGTCATTCCTCCCGGTTCTAGTTGACGGCTGACGGTGTGTTTTGCCCCTTGTATAAAAGGCAGAGTTGCAAGCCACATTAAAGGCTGCTGAATAGCGTATTCCACGTCTCCCTACCTCACCCTACATTACCTGTGCCTCGATTGTCTGCCAGAAAAAACAGGGTGATTCAGCTGTTACGGCTGTCCCCGGACCGTCGGATAAATTCTAGTTCTGCGCAGGACTTGGGTGCACAGTGAGTAGTACCTGATAAGTACTTGTGAAACGGATATTATTTCCAAGTTGCTTAATCTTATTAAGGAAGGTGTTAAAGCACAGGGAAGGAGAGCTGTGGCTGCTGTTTAAGGGTTACAATGGGCAAACCGCAGAAGGAGGGGGAAGAGCCCTTAAAGCCGAATAAAACAGAATCGGCCCCCTGCCAGAAAACAAAGACTCGCCTCGCTTTAGCCAGGAAAGCTGCTCAAAAAGCAGCCAAAGACAGAGACAGAATTAAAGAGAAAAATAAAGAGGAGAATTCAGCGGAAGATACTCTTCCAGAATCCTCGGATGACGGTGGTCACCTTTCGTCCTCTTCTTTGAATGTCCTAGAGTCAAAGAAAACAGCCGCAGACACAGCAAACACTTTAAATGTATCTCTATCCCCTAAGCCAGAAACACTGATAGCTATTTCCCCCTCCACAGTTACAGAGACAGCAACTCCGGATCAAGAGGGGAAGAATAAGAATGGATCTGGCGGCATTGGAAGTAAGGAGAGGAAGGATTTCCTTCTTTTTGCTAAGAGAACCACTCCAAAATCGGTTCACCATCAAGTCCCGCTGGTTCCTACTTCCTCGGAGGTGGGTGCTACTTCCCTACTGATTAAGGATATAGGTCAAATTGATTCATCCATTATGCAGTCCCAAGATCAGAGACCAGAGTCCCTACTTGTATCTCCAGTGCAATCCTCCCAAACTGTGTCAAATGATCTGGCAGATGGGGGAACACCTGGTCAAATCTCCTTTCAAAATCTGAATATGCAAAAGGGTGCACTGGTGACAATAGAAGAGGATGTCCAGCGGAGTATTAGTAGGAGCCGAAGGGATATGAATGTTGACCCCGTAGCAGATTAAATCAATCTCTCAGGGACTGAAGTTAGATATCAATTGGATATCCGCAAGATGTTGAATCTGATTCTGGATGAAATCCGTGAGATAAAACATAACCAACAAGTAGAGATAGCCGCTCTTCACTCAAGAATGGACACATTCGAGGAATCTATGCTGGCATTTCCCAGTAGATTGCAGGAGGCGGAGACTAGGATTTCCGTCCTTGAAGACAAGATAAACTTGGTTGTGGGTGAAGCTAGGGAGGCAGCTAAGAAGAAGGTCTCGCTTGAGCATAAACTTGAAAAGCTTGAAAATCACTCGAGAAGATCGAATCTCAGAATAGTAGGGGTTCCGGAGGGAACAGAAGGCTCTGATACTATCCAATGGGTCACTTCTTTTATTCAACATGCAGTTCTACCCGAGTTTGAGGGTGATTTGACTATTACAAGTGCTCATCGGGTTCCAGCACAGCGTTTGGCAAATTCCCCTTGAACTTTGCTGACTTTAGGAGAAGATTTTTTCCAAAGCATATTAACAACGGCAATTCTCTGTTTCAGAAACAATAAAATGTAGGATTTTCCCAGATATGACGGCGGTGGCCGCTAAAATGCGCAAGGAGTTTGTTAAAATGTTGCATTTATTCAAAGCCAATGGCGCCCAAGCATCGATTGCACAGCAATCAAAGTTGAAGATCCTGGTAAAAGGGAAGTTTTATATGTTTAATGATATCGAAGATGCTCAATCCCTCCTTAAAGAGATTTCTTCGGGGGCTAATGTTTGGGAATGTTAAAGGGGAAAAAATGTCTTCTCTTACACCTTTGTCCAATTGAGCAGAAATATTTGGTGAGAATGGGCGGCTCAGGGTAAACGGGTTACAACAGGGTGTAGTAAGAGGACACCCAGAGTAGAAAGAAGAGGGAGGAATGTGGGTAGCGTGGATGGGGAGGAGGGTTCCACATTCCTGGGGGGGTCCAGGGTGGGGGGGATTAACGCAGTAAAAAGGAACATGGGCAGTAGGATTAGTAATTTGAAATCTGCTAATGGTTGGTACGGAATCTGGATGAGATTGTATATGCTTCTAGATGAAATATAAGTCATGTGACATCCTGTCCATTAATGCAAATGGACTGTTGAATAAGCAGAAGTATGGAGCTTTCTTGAAATGGGTGATAACTTTTAATCCTCAGGTGGTCTTTTTCCAGGAGACGCATTTGAAGTCAAATGCCCCGAAGTTGTATTTGCCAAGATATTTCTCTCATGTGTTCTTCTCTTCAGCAGGGATTGCCCAGAGGGGAGTAGCTATTTATTTTGCAAGGAATCTACCTTGGGAGATCCTACATGTTCAAAGAGACTCTAGAGGAAGGTGGCTATGGGTTGCAGCGAAGCTGCTTGGGAAATATTTAACTTTGTGAATTATTATAGCCCCATCCTCGGTGATATCTCAGGCTTGATGGAGATTAGTGAGGTTTTAAGGGGCACTCCAGGGCAGATCATACTAGGAGTAGATTTCAATTATATTCAGGATTTGAAGAGGGATACTTCTAATAAGAACAAAAAGCAATTAAAATCTAAGACAAAACTTTTGTTTGAAGTACTTTGGCAGAATACCAATTACGGGATCCCTGACGCTGTATGACTGTAGATAAGGAGGCCTTTACATGCTATTCTAATCGGTTTCAAGAACTTTGATAGGTTGTAATCCGTTTTCTGATCACGGGAGGGTTGAAGTTGTGCTAGTACTAGGAGGTATGGAAGGGGAGCGTCCCAGGTGGCAGCTGGATCGCACCCTTCTCCAAAACAAGGATTGGGTTTCTGGAGTTAAAGAGTGGGTGACAGAATTTTTCTCAGTGAATAAAGATACAGCTGAGCCCTTTTCCGTATGGGGTGCATTCAAAGCAGCAGTCCATGGTCAGATCATTGCATTTACCAGTGCTAAGGCAAATGATCAAAAGTTAAAAATATTTGATCTTCAGGCTGCTGCCGAGAAGGAATATGCTCTAAAGCTTCATCAGCAGCTGAATCAATGGGGGCAGGCTAAAGCACTGCTAAGGGATTTTTTCACTCTGGAGGAAATAAATAGCTCAAAAGCCTTTCAGCAAAGGGTCTACGAAGATAGTTAACTGGTGGGAAAGCTTCTGGCTAATTCTACGAGAAAGAAGTAGGAGTCATCCTTCATTTTGAAAATTCGAGATCCTCAAGGTGGTGTTGAGGAAACACAAAGCGAAAAAAAATTCAAAGATATTCCTGGATCATTATGAGAGAATCTACTCCACGGAATATCAGGTTGAGGAAGTAATGATTCAGAAATATTTTGATAATATAGAAATTCCCAAAATCTCTGAAACTCGAAGTAACCAAATTGGATGTGAAATAAGTTTTATTGAAATCCATGATAGCATAAAGGCAACATCGGGAGCAAAGGCTTCTGGACAGGATGGGTTCCCTATCGAATTTTATAAGGTCTTCATTAAATAACTCGAAGTACCTCTGAAAAAACTATTTAATCATATTAGATTAGGTGGAAAGGTTCCTGCTGAATTCAAAGAATCCACAATTATAAGTTTTGTCAAAAAGGATAAAAACCCCGGGGATGTGAATTCGTATAGGCCGATCAGCTTACTGAATTCTGATTATAAAATACTTATGAAAATTTGGGCGTAAAGATTTGTATTTGCAGCTCAGGAGGTAATCCATCAAGACCAGACGGGGTTCATTGCGGGTCGGTATTTGGTAGCCAATACTGAATTTTTGATACAGGCATTAGACTATTTTAATATTAATTTGATTTCTGCATGTATATTAATGATCGATGCAGAAAAGGCATTTGATTTGGTTAATTGGTCAGCGCTTTTTTTTTCTCTGGGTCATTTTGGATTCCCTGCTCCAATTATTCAAATGCTACATTATATATATGAGGGTGCATCGGCCCAAGTAATTATTAATGCTAAGCAGGCTGGGAAGATTAAAATAAATCGTGGAACAAGGCAGGGTTGCCCATTGTCCCCCTTACTCTTTACTTTTTTATTGAACCCTTAGTAACAAGAATAAGGGACAATGTAGCTATTTTGCTCCCCATCCTCGGTATGTCTAAGTTAAAATTGTTTGCCGATGATATTATCCTCTATTTGGCACCTGAAAAAGAAAACATTGAGCGCCTCATGGGGGAGCTCAAGGACTATGAGAAGATAGGGGGGTAAAGATTAATGGAAAAAAAACAGAGGTTCTTGCGTTAAACACCAGTCTAGGTTTTTTTAAAGAACTTGAAACTACGTTGAGAGGATTAATTTGGAACAAGAAGGCCTCAAGAGTCAAGCTTCTGGTGGTTCACCTATCTGTTGATCAAGGTGGCCTGGCTCTTCCCCATTTTAAGACATGTTATGAAGCAGCCTTTTTTGACATTGTGGCAGGATTACTAAGGACTAGACAGACAAGAGTTAATTTATTTCTTGAAATAATGGTACTGGAAGCAGGTTCTCAAATTCCTATTTTTCTAAAAACGGCAAAGCTCCCCAAGAAATCAAGATATAACACTGAAAGGGTATAAATCAAGATTGCTGCTCCTTTTTAAAAAACATGGCTCTGATGGTTCTAATTATTTGAGCTTGATAGAATGTGCCAAAATGGGTCTTAAGATAAGCTCAAATCACCTTAAGAACTGGGAACTTTCCGGGTTTTGTGAACTAAGACATTTGTTTGTACAAAATAGGGTAATTAGCTGGCATGAGGTTTTAGCCAGAACGAACATTCCCAGGCGGCCCACGTTCTTTGAATATTTGCAGATGGTCTATTTTATTAGAAAGGAGATAGGTGGTTTGCTTAAGTCTCTCACTGCCTTGATAACAGCCCTGTACGGAGATAAAAAAAAAGGCATAGGATATTGGTATAAAATGCTCTACTTTTCCAGATCATCTTCAGTAGGAGATAGACATTTAGAGAAAATATGCCTCTCGACACAGTGCATTCTTTCAGTTAAGGATTGGGAGGTATTGTGCTACCTGGGAAATAAATCACTTTGGGCGGCTAACTACAAGAGAATGTCCTTTCTATCACGTTGGCTGGCTTACTATACACCGGAAGCCTTGGAGAGAATGTTCCCTTAAGTTGAGAATAGGTGTTTTAGATGCAAAGGTATGGGCCAGGGAGGATGGTGTCATATTTTCTTTTCCTGCCCAAAGTTGGAATCTTTTTGGAAGGGGATATTTGCAGATATTGAGCTGGCAACTGGGAAAGCATTTTTGCCAGTAGCTGAGGTGGCCTTGTTTGGTATATGCAAAGAGAGGAGCAGGTTTAACAAAACTGAAGAAGTATTTATTTTTATATCTTGTGTAGTCGCTCGGTCTTTGATACTCCAAAATTGGAAATCCAGGGAGATTCCATCACAGCTAAAATGGTTTAATTAAATGAGGAGAACATGTAATTTTAAAAGAGCTTATGCAGGTAGGGTGGGAGCTATCGCAAGATTTGAAAGAAATTGGAAATAATTTGAGAATCTGGAATTATTGAAGGAAAGATGATGGGGAAGGAGAAAAGAAGGAGTGAGGTAGGGGGGAGGGAAGGGGGAGAGAAGGAAGAGAAGGGGAAGATAGTAGTGATTGGTTAAGGAAAATCCCCCTTTTTTACAGCCGGCTCATTAATGAAAGTATTAGGGTTTTTTATTCAGAATATTTGCACTTTATTGTATTATTGCAGATTTTTACTAGCTGTTTTTGCACTAGCACTTTAAAATTGCACTTTATTGGATTATATTGCATTTTGCAGTTGCACTTTATTGCAGTTTTGCACTTTTCAGGGGTATTGTTTACCTAAAGTTGCGGTTTTGGCACAATTGCTGTCGAAAGTTTTTACAATTGAACCGGCTGTGCTTTCTCCGCTTTTCTAATCTTCTCCTGCTACTTATTTTTTGTCTCTTGTTAATTGTTAAAAATTTGATGGGAAAGATGTCTGTGTTTTTTTGTTCTTTTTTTGTACCAATGATTTCCTATTGCTATGTTCAATAAAAAAGAAAAAAAAAGAAAAAAAAAGAAATCATAAATCTGGAGATGTGTGTGAAAGCTGCACCCTTCTCCAGTTGATGTAGCAAGGCACAAAAAGGAGAATTGTTTTCATTTCTCCTCATTTTTTATCTTTCAATGTATGCTGCATTGCACAGCATACATTGAAAGAGTAAAATGCCTTTACTGATTGTTTTTGTGCAGGAAGGTGTCCCTTCCTGCACAAAAACAATCTCTCCACAACACAGACATGCTTGCACCATGGTGTAAGGATGCCTGTGTCACTGTATGTCTGCAGTTTGTGCAGCAGTGCAGAGGGAAACATCAAGTTGCAACATATTTATGTACATATGTTGCATCCCTGTGCTTGAGAGGTATCACAGCACAATGCAGCTAAAGAGCTTACAGTGTCACGCTGCAGCACTTCCTTATAGTTCTGCACTTATACATTCACCATGCACCATTAATACATTCCTTAAGTCAATTATGCTCTTCACATACATTCAACCAAACGTTCACACATTAACATACAAATATAGTTCTTTCTTTAACCAGAGAAGTTAGTTCTTTTTTTCCCTTCTTTCCTTTTTTTTATTTTAACAATTTTTATTCAGGTTTTTACAACATATTATTTATAACCCCTGACTCACACCCCCCCACCCCCCATGAGGACAGGTACTTCTATTGTTACATACATAGGTATTGCAATACACGAATACGCATTCCTTAAGGAGGGAATAAAGGAGTAAAGAAAGAAAACATATTAGCATCAAAACTCAATGCACTCTTAATCATACATTTCCTTCTGTAATGATTTATTGAGACACAATTTAGTATTATCAAAAAGGTTGGATTGCGTTATTTGATGATTAAAGAATTTAGCATTTATCAAAGGCTTTTCCAATTCCTGTATTCAGTGTGCCTGAATCCAATCTAGCAGAGGTGCCCATATTTTCATGCCTCTCTTCCGAATATTACGCCCCTTTTGTTTATAAATGGCGATCTCGAGACTGCATGTCGCGAGTAATCTAGCCTTCCATTGAGGAAAGAATGGTGGAGTGGGATCTAGCCAGGCTGATGCGACACACAGTCGAATGATAGCCATTGCCACGAAATCAGCCCTTGAACCTGTCTAGGACGTTCTTTGCTAGAAATGCCCAGCATAACCTCTTCAGTTGTTATGTTAACCCTAGCATGGGTAATGTCCAAAAGAAACCCAGATATTTCATTTATAACATTTGTTAGGATATTACATGTGGCGAACATATGCACACTGTCTGCAGCGGGGAGCGTACATCGTGGGCAAGTAGTGACTTTACCAGTCCGCCATTTAGCAATTTTATACGGTGTATAATATAATGAAAAATATGTTTTGTAAAACTGCGCCTGTAGTTTTATGGACAGTAACTAAGTGAGTGACAAATCATATGCAATAAGGGGGATACTGGGTGGAACTTCTAGTTTAATTTGCCATGCCGCCCCATGTTTGTCCATATCATCTGGGAGTAAGGCATTAAAACTTTCATAGATCTCACCAATTCTTGGGGGCGTGCTGCTGCATATATTTTCTATGATTTGGCATATTTGAAATGTAATGTGACCAACCCCCCTTTTTTAGTAGGAAATCTCTCACCTGAAGATAATTAAAAAAATCCCTGTTGGGGATGTTATAGTCTTTTTTTAATTCATCAAATGATTTATTTCCCTGAGTAGAAAAAAACAACCGAGTTGCCCTATCCCTAATGCACACAAGCTCCGTACATAGGAGTCATGAAATATTTCTGGGAGATCTGTATTCTGAAACACCGGTGAGTAATTAGAAAATCGGCCAAGACCAAGCCGTTTTTTAGCCCTTCCCCAGACTTTGACAACACTAGTGATGGTTTTGAATTTCACTTTTTTAAGGTGATCATCATTAACGTGTCGCCAGAGACAGCCTGTGCTCCCATTCCCCAGGATGAGTTCTTGAGGTGTGGGAATACTCAGACCGTCTGGGTTAGAGTTTAGTAATCTTATGCTATAATTCATTACCGAAGCCCAGTAATAAAGCATGAAGTTAGGTAAAGCCCACGCTCTCTAGGTAATGTAATCCATTTGAGTGCTCTCTGTGGCTTACTATAACCCCATAAAAACCGTGAAAACATTGAATCTATATTCCTAAATACATGTGGTGGGAATTCTAAACATATCGCCCTAAAGAAATGCAAAAACTTAGGAGAAAAAACCACCTTCACTAAATTAGTTCTACCTTCAATAGATAGGTGCAAGTTATCTAAACGTGACAATTCTCTCTTAGTGTGCAACATAAGTGGCTCCAGATTATTATTTACAATGTTCCCAACATCAGCACTAATGCTGACACCCAGGTATGTCGCCTTATCAGTTACTCTCGGATCTCTCATCACAATCTTAGTATTAAGCACGATCTGTGTCTTACTGGAGTTTAGCTTGCACCCTGAAACTCTACCGAAGTTCTCTGCTTCGTTTTCAATCCAATTCATAGCATTTGTAGGATCCCCTGTGACAATGGCGATATCGTCAGCGTACGCTAAGCATTTTGTTTCTAGACCACGCACACATATAGTGGAAATTAACACATTTTTTTCGAGCCTGTGTATGAACCCGTCAATATAAATGGCAAAAAGGAGGGGCGAGCAGGGGCACCCCTGCCGTGTCCCCCTGTTGATTTTAAAATTGTCAGATAACTCCCCATGGATCAGTACCCTGGCACTGGGATTAACATATAGCTGTTGGATCTCTGTAATATATTTCTTACCTATGCCACAGTTTAGCATGGTGGCCCACAGGAACTTCCAGGAGACCCTATCAAACGCCTTCTCTGCGTCAAGCAGTATAAGCGCCATAGGGTCTCCTGTCGTTCCCGTGTAGGCAAAAAGGGATATAGCTCTTTGCACATGGTCAGTCGTAGATCTACCTGGTATAAACCCGTGTTGTCTTTCAGAGACTATATTATGGATCTGAGGTGCTAGCCGTGTTGCTAATAATTTAGAATATACTTTGGAATCCCCATTAATCAATGTAATTGGTCGGTACGACCCCATTTCCTGGGGATCTTTGTTTTTCTTGGGGAAAACTATTATATTGGCAAGTGACCAGGATTTCGGTGGATTCCCACCTTGAAAGATGTATTGAAAAAGTTCAGTCATGATAGACCTGAGCTGTGGTGCAAATCTGATATAAAAATCAGTTGGAATCCTATCCATGCCTGTAGCTTTTCCAATGGCTAAAGAGTTCATAGATAGTAGAATTTCCTCCCAACATATTGCTCTATCTAAGATCTCCTGGTCTTCTAATCCCAAACCCTCTGTAACTGATGGATCTATATAACTCATGGGATCCTCGCATTCATTCTCATCCTCATAGTACAACTTCTGATAAAATACTTGGACGGCTTTTCTAATATCTGCCGGATCCGCCTTCAAGCCAAGCGCAGGATCATTAATTTCTTTAATTAGAGTACTGGATGTCTCTTACCGGGTTCTAACCGCCAAATGATGAACCACTTTCTCGCTCAATTCATATATAGTCTCCCTACGGGTAGTTGCTCTGACAACTGCTTTCTCAATTAAAATTTCCGATATATAGTTTTTAGCAATTGCCACCTTGTTCACCTCCCTGTCTGTCACCTCGCCATCCTGTACTGCCTTGATCAGACCTTCTTCCACTCTCCGCAAATTTTGTTCCAAGGACATCATTTTTTGTCTTTCTATCTTGTTACGTCGGAATGAAAATCGCATAGTTTCACCCCTGACACATGCCTTCAGAGTATCCCAAACAGTTTCTATTGAGGTGGACCCCAGATTATCCTCCAGAAAGGCTGGAATCCAGTTCCTCATATGCATGCAATATTCTTCGTTATTCAATAACTCTCTTTCAAACGTCCAACTAGTAACTGTGGGTCTATCAGCCCCTACTGTGATGGTAAGTTCAAGTGGCAAATTGATTTTAGAGTACAAGACTTGAGCATGTAGTCCAGTCTTAGATGCCTAGAGTGAGGGTGAGAATAATAAGTATATCCAGGATCTCCCGGGTATGTCTCTGACCACCCATCTATTAATCCATGGAGCACACACAAATCTTTCAGAGATTGATATACTTTTCGTTTCCTACCATGATATCCAAAGCCTGGTTCAGATAGCCAATCGCCAGGTAGATTATTGTTAAGATCTCCACAGACAATAACAGGGAGGGGCCAATGTACCAGTTCGTTGGAGATCTTGTTCAACACTTCCGGGTCATCACTAATATTGCCATAAACAGTGCATAATGTCAATTTGCTTTTCCCTTTATTATAACAGCACTCAGTTATCACATATCACCGAATTTATCACGAGAGAACTGGATCCCCCCTCCTTTTGCCAAAATGGCTACCCCTTTTGTACGTGACCCCTGAGATGTAGCAGAGATAAGTCTATATCCAAGTGTTTTCAATAGGTATTGCTGTGACCCCTCAATGTGAGTCTCTTGGAGACATATAATATCTGCAGCAGATAGCTTAGACCCTTCTGCCACTTTCTCCCTTTTCTTAATATCTTTCAGGCCGCATATATTCAATGAAAGTATTTTTAATTTAGTCATCCATATCTTTCAGAGAAGTTAGTTCTGACAAGAACTTTTTTCTTCTTTTTTCTTTTATATTTTTTTGTTATTTTTCTGAACAATTTTGTTGGTTTTTTCCGTGTTTTTGAAAAAAAAATGAAAAAAGAGGAAACTTCAGGAATTATATGGCATTCCAAAAAAAAGCAAACAAAAGTCGAGCGTTGCGCAGCACAAACTGCTTGGACAGACTGCTCCCTAAAACAAATACGTTTCTTGCACTTGACGCAGTGCTGTTCAAGAAACGCGAACTCAGGGCGTGTGTCTGGTGGTGATGCAGCTGTTGATGCTCCAGAAGTACTAGGAACTGTAGCTGGAGGGTTACTTTCTGCTCTCCTACATTCCTTCCGAGACAAATTGACCAGATGTAGGGTCTATAGGTGTTTGTACATGGAAGCATGGAAGCAGTACCACAGGAATATTTATTTCTGGCACTGCCTCTAGATACGACACGCTGAGAAATCCGGCAGGTGACTTTAGTGGCATTTACTTTCCTCTGCCCTTCTGGAAAACTGAAGAACTTCCATACCACCTACTCTGGCCTTTGAGGACGTGGAGCTCCTGGCAAAAATTCTTCCTCCGAAGAATGTTCCTCCTCTTCCCTTTGGCTGCTGTCCTGAAGCCATGTTCTTTTTGTTTTGAATACACCAAAAAATGAGGAAATGAGGGTTCTTCCAAGCACAGAGATGACTCTCTAAAGATGCTCAAAGAAGAATGATTGAAATGGGTGGGGTCCTTCAATAGTTACAATGGGGGATGTTATGAATCAATCAAATCTTTTTTTTACGTCACATGGGATCTGCGGACCGTGCGCGGACCGTGCGCATACGCAGCACGCACCCTACGTGACTTCGCGAAATTGCATTTAAAAGTAATATAAGTTCATTACAAGTAAAAATATATTATATTTATGAATAACTTAGATAATGCCATGCCCTAATATGTATATTAAAGACATATATATATATATATATATATATATTGACCAGGGTGAGATCCACACTAAATTACACAGAAAAAGCACTGTGGGTAATTCCATCCTTCATGCCCGCAGTGCCCACCCTCCACACACAATCAACAGGATACAGTTAGGCGAATTTATTCGCATCAAAAGAATCTGTAGCAGTTCTGATACAACCAGCCAATGCTTGGCTGACTCTATGCAAAGATTCTTGTGGCGCGCTATAAACAAGATATTTTAGAAAGCGCCCTCTCAAAAGCCCTAACACGCCCGAGGGAGGAACTTTTGACCACGAGATCTAATACCACCTCAGATTCAGCTGCCGATGGGTCTGTTCGTTCACCACTTTCTGTTCTCAGGTGCGTAAATTAAGAAAGATTATCAAGACAGAGTGGCCGATTGTGTTAACGAATGTTATCCTAGGCCCTATGTTACCCAAGTCACCGGCCATTACTTTCAGGAGGGCTCCATCCATGAAAGATCTTTTGGATAAAACACAACCTGAGCTCCCACCTAAAACTTCCTGGCTCACCAAACCAGGTTTTATTAGATGCACATCATGCCGGGCTTGCACTTTTGCTGTTAATGGCACCCAATATACTTCAGCTTTTAGTGAGAAACCTATACTAATAAATCAACATCTTACTTGTCGCAGTGATTTTGTGGTTTACCAACTCACCTGCACTTGCTCACTTTCGTATATTGGAAGCACAAAGCTGCAAGCTAACCAGCGCATCTTGCAGCATATACGTGCAACAGTAAACTCTGACATGAATTATCCGGTGGCTCGCCACTTCAAGGCAGTGCATGATAAAAAACTTAAAGATCTAAAATATACCTTATTGTGCTCAGTCCCTAATCCTGGCCATGGTGGCCACCGTGAAAAACTTCTGAGGCAAAGGGAAGCATATTTCATTCTAGTCCTTGATACAAGATCACCTAATGGATTGAATGCTTTTGATGAATTACACCATTTTTTATAAGTGCGTTGATTTTTTGAATTATCTGTTTCTTGAGGTTAACATTTTCTGTTTGAAAATGAATTGAAGAGTAAATTTACAATCATGATGACACTTTATGTAATATAGCGAAAGCCAGGTTATTGGTTCTAGAAGGTTTTCCAACTTCTGAATTTTAACATATTATTTATTTAAAATATGATTTTTCTCTCACGTTTTTTGGCACTTGCACCTTATACAACCAAGCATTGAGAAATAGATATGTTATAGATGAACAAGTAAGACTTGAAATTGAAGGGGAGTGTTGCATTGAACTATAATCGTTTCTTGCACTTGCAATTGATTTGTTCACATTATTAATATGTGCAATAGTATATGCAGTAGAGATTGAGCACTTCAGCACTTTATTGCTAACTTTGTTTCAATGCTTTAGCAAACATTTCTTTACATCAATATGAATAGACTGAACTATTTCATTTAAGATTGTATATGTTTGTTTCACTCATATATTCGTGAGCACTATGCTTTAATTTTTTTTCTGGTTTTATCTTGCCATTGGATTTGTTCGTAACTTTTGCTTCTATGCTTGTTTTGTATCACTGTTCACCCTTGCGTCCTGTTTCTTTAGGCGCATGGGGTTTTATCTTCCATAAAATGCTCTGCCTACTCCTGACGCGGCATGTGACCAAGCTCCGTCCGCGGAGCGAAACGCGTCAGGAAGGGCACTTGCTCTGACACTTTTAAAATAAACTTTTGCACTGCTGACACTTTCACCGGTGTAATGGCGTTCATGTTTTAAGAACTGAATCGATTGTGGAGAGGAGGTTTGCGCCCGTTCATGACCGCAGCGAGAGGCGGTCAGGATTCTTTTGATATATATATATATATATATATATAATTTTAGACATAAAAAAATGTAGCTGGAGTCGTGCACCCACAGCGCCCAACACATATATAACGTCACGCGGAACTCGTCACCGCGCAAGCGTCGCGTACAGTAATGTGCATGTGTTGCGAATGCGCAGGAGCTGGAATCTCGTATTGGTCGCATGGCAATCCCTCACCTCTCAGCAAATACGCACATGTCGCACACCGTAGGCGGGTCCTTCACAACATTTACAAATTGAAGGCTAGAATTTACGCACCGATCGTGAAAGGTACGCTTTGGTTGAGCGACTCCAAAAAAAAAATTGGAAAAAAAATAATAATTTAGAAAATATTATAAATATATTACAATACAAATATAAAACAAAAAATAAACAATATTTCAGTTTCAATATTTAAAAAAATAATCCATTTATATTAAAAATATATCATGTAATTTAAAAAATAAAAAATTTAAAAATAAACAGTTAAAAAACTGTAAAAAAACAGTATCAAAAAATTACATATAACTATTATCGCCGCCACCGATGACATCCGAGCCCTGATGGACAATGGAGAAACAGCGGCCCTCATCCTCCTAGACCTCTCCGCGGCATTCGACACGGTCTGCCACCGCACCCTAATACAGCGCCTCAGCAACATCGGCATCCAGGACAAGGCGCTGGAATGGATCATCTCCTTCCTCGACGGAAGAACACAGCGAGTCCGCCTACCACCGTACAAGTCAGAGGCCTCCGAAGTCATCTGCGGCGTCCCCCAAGGATCATCCCTGAGCCCCACCCTCTTCAACGTCTACATGAGCCCCCTCGCGGCCATCGTACGCAAACACCACCTCAGCATCATCTCCTACGCCGACGACACCCAGCTGATCCTCTCCCTGACCAACAACCCCGCCGCCGCCAGAGCCAACCTACATGAAGGGATGAAAGAGGTAGCCGAGTGGATGACGACCAGCCGCCTGAAACTGAACTCGGACAAGACGGAGGTCCTCATCCTGGGCTCCTCTCCCTCCGCCTGGGACGACTCCTGGTGGCCTCCCGCCCTGGGCACCGCACCCAAACCGACAGACCATGCACGTAACCTGGGCTTCATCCTGGACTCCTCCCTCTCCATGACCAGGCAAGTCAACAGCGTCTCCTCGGCGTGCTTCAACATCCTACGCATGCTACGGAAGATCTTCTGGTGGATCCCCACAGAGACCAGGAAGACCGTCACCCAGGCCCTCGTCACCAGCCGACTGGACTACGGCAACGCCCTCTACGCCGGGACCACCGCCAAGCTCCAGAAGAGACTCCAGCGGATCCAAAACGCCTCAGCCAGACTCATCCTCGACATCCCACGATCCAGCCACATCTCCGGACATCTGAGAGACCTTCACTGGCTCCCCATCAACAAGAGAATCACCTTCCGCCTCCTCACCCACGCACACAAAGCCCTACACGACCAAGGCCCGAGCTACCTCAACAGCCGAGTCAACTTCTACGCTCCCAAACGCCACCTCCGATCAGCCAACCACGCCCTCGCCGCCGTCCCCCGCATCCGAAGAGCAACCACAGGAGGAAGGTCCTTCTCCTACCTGGCCGCCAAGACCTGGAACTCCCTCCCGTCCGATCTGCGCCTGACCCAAGACCACCTCTCCTTCAGGAAGAAGCTGAAGACCTGGCTGTTCGAGCAGTAGCAGCACCCCCCCCCCCCCCCAGCGCCTTGAGACCCTACGGGTATGTAGCGCGCTTTATAAGTGTCACTGATTGATTGATTGATTGATTGATTGATTGATTATTACATTTAAAAATTATCATTTAAAAACCCTTCAAAATTCACTGAAAAAACCATAGGTTTCAAACATGTTATAGTTAGGAATTAACATTTAAAAAATCTTAGACATTCACTGAAAAAAAACGTAGGTTTCAGGGCTGTTATAGGTAGCTGGACATTTCACTTGTACAAACCCATTGAAATTCCTCTGTTATAGTTAGTTCTGCTAACTATAACTCATGCGCCTGCAATGCACTGTGTCACATATTACATCATTTATGACATGGTCAGTGACATCACTGAAAACTTCTCAAATGACATCACTGATGACATCATCCCTGTGACAATGTGATCCACCTCATCACACAGTAGTATAACTTTTGATCACTCACTACATAATATAAACTACCATTTTTGAAACCATTCATCCACCAATACAAGTTTCTAAAAACCCACTCAAACTATTCACTAGGGGTAGGCGGAATTTGCAAAATTGCCTTTCGCAAAGTATCGCAAACGGCAAAAAATCTTTACCAACACGTGGCATTTCACTTGCTCGCGGAGATTTCGGGGCGGGGCTTCTTTGCGAGTTCACATGCCTCTCTTGTGTTTATAAAAGGTCAGAGACTAATCAGAGCAGCAGACGAGGAGAAAGAAGCTCCTGGTCACAGGGACCACACGGGGACTGCACCCGTGAAAGTCATGGACGCAAATGCCTCCATCAAGCATTACAGCTAATTTTCGAGGGTAGATATGGGGAGAAAGCACACCTGCCCAGCCACGACGAAGCTCACGATTCCTTTTGGCTGATCAATCAGCCACTGAATTTGAGCTTGAAGTTGAACTTGGGCACCCGCTCCATCTATACCTGCAAGTGCTTCCCGTTCAGGTCTAACCCTAATGACAGGAGCATCGTGCCAGAATGAACCCTGCCCTGCATGCATCCAAGATGACATCATTGTTCCATGCGACACCTCCACTCAACTGGAGTACCCTCCACTGGCCAATCAGCAAGTGCTACCTCGCTGGGCAAATGTATAGTACCCTTCCTACCCTACAGCTGTACAAAGAGCCAAAGAGCTGTCTCCAGTGACACCGTGTTTGCAACATTGCCATTGCACCAAAGGGCACCAGGGTCCCTTGAGTGAGCTGTGCGTAAAGGGCGGGAAGACGGTGCACACCGCCAGTGTGTGTGGTGGGGCCAAACGTGCGGGTGGGCTTCTATGCGAGTTCACATGCCTCTTGTGTTCATAAAAGGTCACAGACCGATCAGAGCAGCAGACGAGGAGAGAGAAGCTCCTGGTCACAGGAACTGCACGGGCACTGCGCTCGTGAAACTTAACAATGCAAATGCCTCCATCAAGCATCACAGCCAATCCTCGAGGGTAGACATGGGGAGAAACCACACATGCCCAGCCTTGACAAACCTCACAAACCTTTTGGGCGGATCAATGAGTCACTGAATTTGAGCTTAAACTTGGGCACCTGCTGTATTTATATCTGTAAGTGCTTTTTGTTGAGCTTTCATTTGTTTGACAGGAGCACTGTGCCCAAAAAAATCCTGCCCTGCCAATTATGTGGGAAAATGCTTCTGTTCCGCCTCGGATCGCGGAAGTTTTGACTTTTCTCATTCAGCGCGGAACGCGAAAATGCCGGACTTTTGCATGTTCCGCAAGCGAAATAGAATTTACTGGCCACCCCTAATTGTCACATCTGGAACCTCAAGCTCCTCATCTCGAGGCCCGGACATTCATACTGAATTTGGAAACCTAAAACAAGTTTGCATCAAGTGCAACACTCTTGTTTGCTTTGGGGAGCAATCCTTAGAAACCACCATTGTTAGACATTTTTTTTATTGTTGCAATGACTGGTTAATTGCAAAGTTGAAACTTACTTCTTTTGTTTTTCCTGTTTCGAAAGAAAACACCAAAAAATATACAAAATTGTTTAAAAAACACAACAAAAGTATAAAACCAAAAGAAGAAAAAAAAGTTATTTTCAGAACTATCTTATCTGGTTAAAAAAGAGAAAAAACTGCTTTAGTGATTGCATGAGAATATCTGTAGGTGTTAATTGATTCAAACAGTTCATGGATAGTGCATGGATGATTGTAACACTGTTTGAGTAGAGCCTATTTAACTGGATGTTTACAGTACTGCAAGGAGAGTGCATAGTGAATTGATAAGTGCTTGGGTTTTGTGCAGACTGATTGGTAAGTATATACTACTAGATGGGTGATTGGAGATGTTCATGTGGACTTACAGGGGGATTGCTAGACTGCATGGGTACTACCAGGGTAATTACAGAGAGAATCATTAGTATGTGGCTGGTTAGAGGTCTGCATGGATGGTGCACAGAGGATTGTAGCAGGTCTTCTGCTAGTGACTGGTCCATTGTATGAGCATGTGAGCAGTAACTTGATGATTACAGTGCTTTAAAGAGAGTGCATGGATAATTTATAAGTGCTTGGGCATTGGCAGAGTGATTGGATAAGTACATTGTGAGAGAAGGGTAATTGGAGAAGTAAATGGGGAGTGATCACTCACTACATAATATAAACTACCATTTTTGAAACCATTCATCCACCAATACAAGTTTCTAAAAACCCACTCAAACTATTCACTAGGGGTAGGCGGAATTTGCAAAATTGCCTTTCGCAAAGTATCGCGAAACGGCAAAAAATCTTTACCAACACGTGGCATTTCACTTGCTCGCGGAGATTTTGGGGGCAGCGCTTCTTTGCGAGTTCACATGCCTCTCTTGTGTTTATAAAAGGTCAGAGACTAATCAGAGCAGCAGACGAGGAGAAAGAAGCTCCTGGTCACAGGGACCGCACGGGGACAGCGCCCATGAAAGTCATGGACGCAAATGCCGCCATCAAGCATCACAGCTAATTTTCGAGGGTAGATTTGGGGAGAAAGCACACCTGCCCAGCCACGACGAAGCTCACGATTCCTTTTGGCTGATCAATCAGCCACTGAATTTGAGCTTGAAGTTGAACTTGGGCACCCGCTCCATCTATAACTGCAAGTGCTTCCCGTTCAGGTCTAACCCTTGTGACAGGAGCATCGTGCCAGAATGAACCCTGTCCCGCATCCATCCAAGAAGACACCATTGTACCGCACGACACCTTCACTCAACTGGAGTACCCTCCACTGGCCAATCAGCAAGTGCTACCTTGCTGGGCAAACGTATAGTGCCCTTCCTACACTACAGCTGCGCAAAGGGTCAAAAAGCTGTCTCTAGTGACAACACGTGTGCAACATTGCCATCACGCCAAAGGGCGCCAGGGTCCCTTGAGTGAGCTGTGGGTAAAGGGCGGGAAGAAGGTGCACACCGCCAATGTGTGTGGCGGGGCCAAACAGGCGGGTGGGCTTCTATGTGAGTTCACATTCCTCTTGTGTTCATAAAAGGTCAAAGACCGATCAGAGTAGCAGACGAGGAGAAAGAACCTCCTGGTCACAGGAACCACACAGAGACTGCGCCCATGAAAGTCAAGGACACAAATGCCTCCATCAAGCATCACCGCCAATTATCGATGGTAGATATGAGGAGGAAGCACACCTGCCCAGCCAAGACAAAGCTCACAATTCCTTTGGGGCGGTCAATCAGCCACTGAATTTGAGCTTGAACTCAGGCACCCGCTCCATCTATACCTGCAAGTGCTTCCCGTTCAGGTCTAACCCTTGTGACAGGAGCATCGTGCCAGAATGAACCCTGCCCTGCATCCATCCAAGATGACATCATTGTTCCGTGCGACACCTCCACTCAACTGGAGTACCCTCCACTGGCCAATCAGCAAGTGCTACCTCGCTGGGCAAATGTATAGTACCCTTCCTACCCTACAGCTGTACAAAGAGCCAAAGAGCTGTCTCCAGTGACACCATGTTTGCAACATTGCCATTTCTCCAAAGGGCACCAGGGTCCCTTGAGTGAGCTGTGCATAAAGGGCGGGAAGACGGTGCACACCGCCAGTGTGTGTGGTGGGGCCAAATGTGCGCGTGGGCTTCTATGCGAGTTCACATGCCTCTTGTGTTCATAAAAGGTCACAGACCGATCAGAGCAGCAGATGAGGAGAGAGAAGCTCCTGGTCACAGGAACTGCACGGGCACTGCACTCGTGATACTTAACAATGCAAATGCCTCCATCAAGCATCACAGCCAATCCTCGAGGGTATACATGGGGAGAAAACACACATGCCCAGCCTCGACAAACCTCACAACCCTTTTGGGCGGATCAATGAGTCACTGAATTTGAGCTTAAACTTGGGCACCTGCTGTATTTATATCTGTAAGTGCTTTTTGTTGAGCTTTCATTTGTTTGACAGGAGCACTGTGCCCAAAAAAATCCTGCCCTGCCAATTATGTGGGAAAATGCTTCCGTTCCGCCTCGGATCGCGGAAGTTTTGGCATTTTCGCATTCAGCGCGGAACGCGAAAATGACGGACTTTTGCATGTTCCGCAAGCGGAACAGAATTTACCGGCCACCCCTAATTGTCACATCTGGAACCTCAAGCTCCTCATCTCGAGGCCCGGACATTCATACTGAATTTGGAAACCTAAAACAAGTTTGCATCAAGTGCAACACTCTTGTTTGCTTTGGGGAGCAATCCGTAGAAACCACCATTGTTAAAAAAAAAAATTATTGTTGCAATGACTGGTTAATTGCAAAGTTGAAACTTACTTCTTTTGTTTTTCCTGTTTTGAAAGAAAACACCAAAAAATATACAAAATTGTTTAAAAAACACAACAAAAGTATAAAAACCAAAAGAAGGAAAAAAAATTATTTTCAGAACTATCTTATCTGGTTAAAAAAGAGAAAAAACTGCTTTAGTGATTGCATGAGAATATCTGTAGGTGTTAATTGATTCAAACAGTTCATGGATAGTGCATGGATGATTGTAACACTGTTTGAGTAGAGCCTATTTAACTGGATGTTTACAGTACTGCAAGGAGAGTGCATAGTGAATTGATAAGTGCTTGGATTTTGTGCAGACTGATTGGTAAGTATATACTACTAGATGGGGGATTGGAGAAGTTCATGTGGACTTACAGGGGGATTGCTAGACTGCATGGGTACTACCAGGGTAATTACAGAGAGAATCATTAGTATGTAGCTGGTTAGAGGTCTGCATGGATAGTGCACAGAGGATTGTAGCAGGTCTTCTGCTAGTGACTGGTCCATTGTATGAGCATGTGAGCAGTAACTTGATGATTACAGTGCTTTAAAGAGAGTGCATGGATAATTTATAAGTGCTTGGGCATTGGCAGAGTGATTGGATAAGTACATTGTGCGAGGAGGGTAATTGGAGAAGTACATGGGGAGTGGCAGTGTGTTCGCTAGACTGCATAGGTAGCACATGGGTAATTAGAGGAGTGAATCAGTAGTGTGTAGCTAGTTAGAGAACTGTATGGATAGTGTACAGTGAATTGTAGCAGTGCTTGTTAGTGTCTGAACCATTGCATAAGTATGTGACTAGAAAATTAATGATTAGAGTGCTGTAAAGAGAGTGCATGGTGTATTTATAAGTGTATTTATAAGTGTTTGGGCATTTGCGGAGTGATTGCATAAGTAGATAGTACTACATGGGTGATTGGAGAAGTTCATAGGGAATAACAGAATGATTCCTAGCCTGCATGGGTACTACTTGGGTAATTAGAGGAGTGAATCAGTAGTATGTAGCTGGTTAGAGGTCTGCATGGAGAGTGTACTGAATATTGTAGCTGTACTTGTGTTAGTGCTTAGGCCATTCAATAACAACATGACAAGTAACTGGAATGATTACAGTGCTGCAAACAGAGTGCACAGGAATTTATAAGTGCTTAGGTATTGGCGTAGTGATAGGATCAGTAGATAGTGCTGGAAGGGTGATTGGAGAAGTGAATGTGGCTGACAAGACATCTCCTAGACTGCATGGGTACTAACTGCATATTTAGAAGAGTGTATCAATAGTATACAGATGGTCAGAGGTCTGCATGCATAGTGCACATAATATTGTAGTTGTACTAGTGTGACTGGCTACGCCATTCCTTAAGTACATGACTAGTAACTGGAAAAATGTAACTGCTGCAAAGAGAGTGCATGATGAATTTATAAGTGCTTAGATATTGGCAGAGTGATAGACTCAGTAGATAGAGCTGGATGGATGATTGGAGAAGTGCATGGGACTTACAAGACGATTACTTGACTGTATGGGTACTAACTAAAGATTTAGAAGAGTGTATCAATAGTATGTAGCTGCATAGAGGTCTGCATGCATAGTACACAAAACAGTGTAGCTGTACTAGTGTTACTGGCTAGGCCATTCCATAAGTACATGACTTCTAACTAGAATTATTACAGTGCTACAAACAGAGTGCATGGTGCAGAGTGTATTGGCAGAGTGATAGGATAAGTACATAGTGCTGGATGGGAGATTGGAGTAGTGCATGGGACAGACAGGAGGATTCCTAGACTGCATAGGTACTAACTGGGTATTTAGAAGAGTGTATGAATAGTATGTAACTGGTTAGAGGTCTGCATGGATAGTGAACAGAATATTGTAGCTGTACTTGTGTTAGTAGCTAGGCCATTCTATAAATCCATGACTAATAAAGTAACTGGAAGCATTACAGTGCTGCAAAGAGAGTGTATGCTGAATTTATAAGTGCTTAGATATTGGTGGAGTGATAGGGTCAGTAGATAGTGGTGGATGGGTGTTTGGAGAAGTGCATAAGACTAACAGGAAGATTCAGGGATTGCATGGGTACTAACTGAGTATTTAGAAGAGCGTATCAATAGTATGTAGGCGGTTAGAAGTCTGTATGCATAGTGCACAGAATACTGTAGCTATACTAGTGTTACTGGCTAGGCCATTCCATAATGACATGACTCGTAACTGGAATAATTTCAGTGCTACAAAGAGAGTGTATGCTGAATTTATAGGTGCTTAGGTATTGGTAGAGTGACAGGATAAGTAGATAGTGCTGGATGGGTAATTGGAGAATTGCATGGGACAGATAGTAGGATTCCTAGACTGTATAGGTACGAACTGGGTATTTAGAACAGTGTATCAATAGTATGTAGCTGGTTATAAATCTGCATGCATAGTGCACAGAATATTGTAGCTGTACTACGTGGTGGGCCCTCTTGGACACACACTGGTGGCGGAAGGTGAGCAGAGAGGCTTGTTTGCGGCAGGCAGTCACCTCTGGGCAGTGAGAGTGGATGATGTGCAGCAGCCTGGGTGCGCAGGGGCGGGCAGACACCTCAGGAAGGTTAGAGTAGATGGGATGCAGCAGCATGGGTGCGCAGGGGAGGGCAGACATCACTAGGCGGCAGGTGTGGATGTGGTACAACAGCCTAGGTGCACAGGGGCGGGCAGACTCCTCTGGATGGTGGGAGTGGATGGGGTGCAGCAGCCTGGGTTCACATGGGCAGGCAGGCACCTATGGGCGGCAGGTAGGATGGGTTGCACAAGCCTGGGTGTGTAGCGGCAGAACAGTGATTTAGGTGTGTGCAATTGTATGTACTCTGCCATTACTGATTCTATACTATGTTTCAGATGAGTGAGTTTGAGGGCTGCAGTATGTCCTGGCACGTGCCGCTGCAAGCCCTAATCCCGAGGCCCACAGACAGGGCACCTACCATATCATGCAGCCCCGCTCCGCAGGACACCAGGTCTCACATTTGGTGCTGGGTCTTGATTTTGCTATGGCAGAGGACATACCAGTGCACCTGGCTTTTCATCGCAGGCTGCACATCCACTTAGCCCTTGAGGTGCCACTAACTCTTTGACCAGCGAGGCGACGTGCTGGAGGCCATTTCCATTCTCTCCTATGACTTGAAGTACACAGAGTTGGTGGCACCTAACACTAGTATAGCTACAATATTCTGTGCACTATCCATTCACATTTCTCTGCTATAAATCTCACCATATTACTTAAAAACATAATGTTTGAGATATTTTAGCAGTAAATACAAACTGCTTGAGTGATAGTATCTCCACAAACATATCTCAAACCTCACTTTTGTGCTACTGGTTTACCATTCTATAAATACTTATAATGTTACACCCAGCCAAATAGATAGCAGGAACCGTTCGCATGTCTCTGCTATAAGTCTCACGGTATTCCCGAAAACATGCATGGATATCTCTGTACCATAACACTATCTACACCTCATAAATTCACAGAACAAACTGCAATTTTATACCAAACACCAAAGATTATGTGGCATATTTCAACGATACCTCTCTAGAGACTTATAAAAAGTAGTCTCATCACGAATACCTTAACTTAACATATACATTTCCAAACAAATCAACACCTGAAATTATGCGCTATACTACTAATCGACTACATCGGCACTTACATGTAGCTACGAAAATCTCCCAATAAGCACAAAGGCTATTTTAGAGCCCCCTAATAACCAAACATATAATTTAGTTATTGAAAAAAAAAATGTTTTCTCTTGCTGGTAGTTGCGCACCCAGTACAACTTAAAGCCGCGCACCCAACGCGTTTACATGGGGGGCTGCGCTGAGAGCCACGCACCCATCGCTTTCACACAGGGGCTGCACTGAGAGCCGTGCTGGAGTCCTGACTCCATAAAAAAAAAACATCCACTTTCACTAATTTACATTTGCATCGGGTCCCCATCCCCGAAGCATGCCCACATGTTCATTATTCAAAAATAAAGTTACAGATTTGATGGTTGTGTCTCTAGGTCACAAAATACTGCCTTTATTTGTGCTACTTTATTAATAGGTTTATGCATGTGTCTCCCATACGCACTCAATCCATCCAAGTCCCCATTGCAACCAATCATAGAGTCATGGCCATATATATATATATTTTTTTAAGGAGCCGGGGCTGCGTGAGCCCCCTCCTGAGGCCTCTATTAGCCCCAGGTAACCCATCCCCCAGGGCCAGCCTTTATTTTTAAAATATTTTGTTTGCGGAAGGGCGCCGCGTGGCCCCCTCCTGGGCTACTTCTAGCTCCGGAACCCCATCCCCAGGGGCATGGCCTCACCATTGTGGACCGTGGGGGGAGCCCCAATGCCCCCACTGTCCCAGCCGGCTTCCTGCCTCATGCGGAAGCCGGCATTGCTTTTCCACATGGGGAGCTGCTGACATGCAGCTCCCCATGTGGAAAAGCATTAGGCTTTGGATTTTGGAAGCGAGAGCAGGAACTGCTTCCAAAATCCATAGCAAACAGCATTGCGGGCACCCCGGGACACTGCAGGAGCTGGCCCTGGGAGGTGGTGATCCCCAGGTCCATCATGGGCTCCAGAACGGGGACAGCGCAGCCCCCCTATCAACTTGAGTGAAGCTCCAAGGAGGTGGTGGTCCCCAGGTCTACAGAGGCCCCAGCGGGCCCCCAATATTATTTTTTAAGAAATGACCCCGGGACCTAGCCCACCCGGGGGTCTCAGTAAAATAAAACACAGCCAAAATAAAAAAAAAAGATAAAATGCTTCTTTTAGCCCTTGGGGCTTTCTGTGAACCACTGAGCAGGCATAGGGGTCAAGGTCAAAGAGCTTTCCAACCCCAGCGCAGGAAACAACGACATCACCCCATCGCAAGACCTCTGCAACTCCCTGGCTTCATACTTCCACAACAAGATCGCGGACATACACAACAGCTTCAACAACCAACCAACGCACACCATGACCGAACAACCACCCCCCACCACCACCCTCCGCGCCTGGACCCCGATCAGCACCGAAGACACCATCCGCACGATGAACTCCATCCACTCCGGATCACCGACCGACCCCTGCCCTCACCACGTCTTCAACAAAGCCGACGCTGTCATCGCACCCCACCTGCGAGACATCATCAACACATCCCTCGACACCACCATCTTCCCCGAGAGCTGGAAACACGCCGAACTCAGCGCCCTACTCAAGAAACCAACAGCGGACCCCACCGACCTCAAGAATTACCGCCCCATCTCGCTCCTCCCGTTTCCAGCCAAAGTCATCGAGAAGACCGTCAACAAGCAGATGGCCGCTTTCCTCGAGACGAACGGATCCCTCGACCCCTCACAGTCCGGCTTCCGAGCCAACCACAGCACCGAGACCGCCCTCATCGCCGCCACCGACGACATCCGAGCCCTGATGGACAATGGAGAAACAGCGGCCCTCATCCTCCTAGACCTCTCTGCGGCATTCGACACGGTCTGCCACCGCACCCTAGTACGGCGCCTCAGCAACGTCGGAATCCAGGACAAGGCGCTGGAGTGGATCACCTCCTTCCTCGACAGGAGAACACAGAGAGTCCGCCTACCACCGTACAAGTCAGAGGCCACCGAAGTCATCTGCGGCGTCCCCCAAGGATCATCTCTGAGCCCCACCCTCTTCAACGTCTACATGAGCCCCCTCGCGGCCATCGTACGCAAACACAACCTCAGCATAATCTCCTACGCCGACGACACCCACCTGATCCTCTCCCTGACCAACGACCCTGCCGCCGCCAGAGCCAACCTGCATGAAGGGATGAAAGAGGTAGCCGAGTGGATGACGACCAGCCGCCTGAAACTGAACTCGGACAAGACGGAGGTCCTCATCCTGGGCTCCTCTCCCTCCGCCTGGGACGACTCCTGGTGGCCTCCCGCCCTGGGCACCGCACCCAAACCGACAGACCATGCACGCAACCTGGGCTTCATCCTGGACTCCTCCCTCTCCATGACCAGGCAAGTCAACAACGTCTCCTCGGCATGCTTCAACATCCTACGCATGCTACGGAAGATCTTCTGGTGGATCCCCACCGAGACCAGGAAGACCGTCACCCAGGCCCTCGTCACCAGCCGACTGGACTACGGCAACGCCCTCTACGCCGGGACCACCGCCAAGCTCCAGAAGAGACTCCAGCGGATCCAGAACGCCTCAGCCAGACTCATCCTCGACATCCCACGAACCAGCCACATCTCCGGACATCTGCGAGACCTTCACTGGCTCCCCGTCAACAAAAGAATCACCTTCCGCCTCCTCACCCACGCACACAAAGCCCTACACGACCAAGGCCCGAGCTACCTCAACAGCCGAGTCAACTTCTACGCTCCCAAACGCCACCTCCGATCAGCCAACCACGCCCTCGCCGCCGTCCCCCGCATCCGAAGAGCGACTACAGGAGGAAGGTCCTTCTCCCACCTGGCCGCCAAGACCTGGAACTCCCTCCCGACCGACCTGCGCCTGACCCAAGACCACCTCTCCTTCAGGAAGAAGCTGAAGACCTGGCTGTTCGAGCAGTAGCGGCTCCCCCCCCCCCCAGCGCCTTGAGACCCCACGGGTATGTAGCGCGCTTTATAAGTGTCACTGATTGATTGATTGAAGGTGTTTCTACCCTGCCCCCTTCTCTTGTTTAATATATTTGTTTCTCTGTTTTCTGGTGACTCGCATCTACTGAGTCAAAAGATGGTTATAAACACTTCCTTGTTTGGAATGTTGACAGCCTATTAGAAAGAAGCTCTTCATCGTAGCAGCCAATTAGAATGAAGTTTGTGGTCGAAAGGGGTCGCAAATTCACCGCTGCACCAGATATTTAAACTTTTATTTTTTGAATTTTGCAGCAACTACTGATTTACGCCATTTAAAAAAAAAGGTCGCTTTCTGAACCAAGCTCTACCTTTTGCCAAATTTGGGGTAATTCCGTTCAGCAGTTCGAGCTGTAGCTCATCCTAAAATATCTTATGGTAATTAACATGGGGAAAATGCATTTTGGGACCCCCCTTTTTCTCAGCCTTTGCTTGTCAAATCACCCCCAAACTTTCCGGATAGGAGCTAACCTGGATAAACTTTTTTGGGGGAGAATTTCACAAAGGTTCTTCAAACAAGGCCAAAGTTATTAACAAATCAAAACATGCTTTTCCTATGGAAACTAGGTTCTAACTATAACTACCTACTGGCGTAGGTAATATATATATACATATATATATTCGAATTTATATACATACATACATACACACATATATATATATATTCACTGAAAAAACCATAGGTTATAGACCATATATAGTTAGGAATTCGCATTTACAAAACCTTATTTTACTCACACAAAACCATTGAAATTCCATATATAGTTAGTTGCACTAACTATATATCGCGCACCCGCAATCCACTGCTGATGATGTCACATATTACATCATTCATGACATGGTCAGTGACATCACTGATGACATCACTGATGACATCTCAAATGACATCACTGATGACATCTCAAATGACATCACTGATGAAATCACTGATGACATCTCATTTGACATTACTGATCACATCACTGATGATATCATTCATGTGATAATACGATGAACCTCTTCAGACTCTAATATAACCTTAGATACAATCAGTGTAAACAGACACTCACAGACTGTCACTCATCCATGGAGTTACTCACACACCTAGTCAGTCATGCAAAGAATCAATCACACCTCCATTTCCTCAACTATACAGTTATACAAACTTTACTTATTCAAACATATACTAACACATATTTACTCTCTTATACAATCCCTGATACAAGTTCACAATGATCCATACAGCCACTCACACATTCACTGGCTCTTATGCACAGTTATTTATATATGTCAACTCTCACATGTACTGTGTTTTACATATGTACTTACTTTGACATGTAGCACTGAGATATCCATTCACTCACCAATACACTCATGCACACAGTCAACCGCCCATACAGCTGTTTCCACATGCACTTTTGAAACCATACTAGTGAATCAACTGCTCACACATCTATGCATAGAGTCATACACCTCCCAGCCACCCACACACACACTCAGTCTCCCATACAAATACTTGGGCAACCAATCAATAACCCATATAGTTACTCATATAGCTACTTATCAACACATGCAACAGTTTACAGAACAACAGACATAATGATGCACAAATTAAGACAGTTTAGTCACTAACCCATGGACTCAGTGAGACACATTTAATCACTCAATCATACAGTCAGTCATGCACCTACTAAATCCTTCATCCAGACACTTATACATCCACTCATTCTTCAATATGTAAGACATATTTTAACTTTACAGAAACATACAGTCACTGGATGTTGTCATCAGTGATGTCATTTGAGATGTCATCAGTGATGTCATCAGTGATGTCACTGACCATGTCATGAATGATGTAATATGTGACATCATCAGCAGTGGATTGCGGGTGCGCGATATATAGTTAGTGCAACTAACTATATATGGAATTTCAATGGTTTTGTGTGAGTAAAATAAGGTTTTGTAAATGCGAATTCCTAACTATATATGGTCTATAACCTATGGTTTTTTCAGTGAATTTTCAAGGTTTTGTAAATGCTAATTCCTAACTATATATGGTCTATAACCTATGGTTTTTTCAGTGAATTTTCAAGGTTTTGTAAATGCTAATTCCTAACTATATATGGTCTATAGCCTATGGTTTTTTCAGTGAATATATATATATACATACATATATAAACATATATCATCTGTATATCTATATAAATACAAACATAAATGCATGCATACATATACTTATATGCATACAGATGCATGTTATTTACATGAAAGTTGAAAAAACACCAATAAAAGCAAAGCTAAAAAGCCACCTCATTACAAACAGAATGGCTTTAACTTAAACGAGGGCGAGATCTATTGCATTTTCAATGCTTGTTTACTTTGGTTCCATCAAGAAGGCATTCAGATGTGTCACACATTTGCCATAAATTCTGAATGTTAGCACTCTAGTTGCACATTAGATCACTGTAGTAAAGCTACTGCTCACCAGGGACGTCTGCTGCTGGTATTCAAAGTGCATGTTTCAGTCTGCATGTCAGAATTTTTTTCATGAAATAGAAGAGGATTTGAGAAGTCACTCAAAATGATCCCTAATTTTTCTTTCTGAAGCACTAATCATACTTTCTATGGCAAAATGAACACCCTCATGTTGTTCCTTTTTAAATTGAGTGTTTTCAGACTTACCACTTCATTCCAATCAAGATGGCTTCTGGTGTGCCATACTTTTGTTATAAGTAAGACTGTTAGCGCTCTAGTTGTTCTTTAGAACACTCTGGGACATTCTGTCATTGGGCTATACTTCGGGTACATCTGGGTGATATTTGGGCTACATTTAGGCTCTTTTGTCTCTGGTGGCCATCTTGGGAGACTGTATGTCAGAATTTTTTAATGAAATTGAAGAGGGTTTGAGAAGTCACCCAAAATGTGCCCTAATTTTTCTTTCTGCAGCACTAATCATAATTCATATGGCAAAATATACCCCCTCATTTTGTTCCTTTTTAAATTAAATGTTTTAAGAGTTACCACTTTATTCCAATCAAGATGGCTTCAGGTGTGCCATACCTTTGTAATAAGTAGGACTGTTAGCCCTCTAGTTGTTCTTTAGAACACTCTGGGACATTCTGTCATTGGGCTATACTTGGGCTACATCTGGGTGATATTTGGGCTACATTTGGGCTCTTTTGTCTCTGGTGGCCATTTTGGGAGACTGCATGTCAGAATTTTTTAATGAAATAGAAGAGGATTTGAAAAGTCACTCAAAATGTGCCCTAATTTTTCTTTCTGCAGCACTAATAATACCTTCTATTGCATAATATACCCCCTCATTTTGTTCCTTTTTAAATTAAATGTTTTAAGAGTTACCACTTTATTCCCATCACGATGGCTCCAGGTGTGCTATACCTTTGTAATAAGTAGGACTGTTAGCGCTCTAGTTGTTCTTTAGAACACTCTGGGACATTCTGTCATTGGGCTATACTTGGGCTACATCTGGGTGATATTTGGGCTACATTTGGGCTCTTTTGTCTCTGGTGGCCATTTTGGGAGACTGCATGTCAGAATGTTTTAATGAAATAGAAAAGGATTTGAGAAGTCACTCAAAATGTGCCCTAATTTTTCATTCTGCAGCACTAATCATACTTTCTATGGCAAAATATACCCCCTCATGTTGTTTCTTTTTAAATTAAATGTTTTAAGAGTTACCACTTTATTCCAATCAAGATGGCTTCAGGTGTGCCATACCTTTGTAATAAGTAGGACTGTTAGCGCTCTAGTTGTTCTTTAGAACACTCTGGGACATTCTGTCATTGGGCTATACTTGGGCCACATCTGGGTGATATTTGGGCTACATTTGGGCTCTTTTGTCTCTGGTGGCCATTTTAGGAGACTGCATGTCAGAATGTTTTAATTAAATAGAAAAGGATTTGAGAAGTCACTCAAAATGTGCCCTAATTTTTCATTCTGCAGCACTAATCATACTTTCTATGGCAAAATATACCCCCTCATGTTGTTTCTTTTTAAATTAAATGTTTTAAGAGTTACCACTTTATTCCAATCAAGATGGCTTCAGGTGTGCCATACCTTTGTAAAAAGTAGGACTGTTAGCGCTCTAGTTGTTCTTTAGAACACTCTAGGAGGCTGCAGTAGAACACAAAGGAATCAACTGACAGTCTCTGTCCTTGTTGGATGTACATGTTTTACTGAGAATGTCAGACTTCATTTTCACATGACTGAGAAAGATAATGTGAATTTACAGAAAATATGCTTTCAGTTTAGCTTATAGATCCCCTTCCAAACCACTGTGGAAAAATCATGAGATATTAGTTTTCTTTCAAACAATATTCACGATATCACAGCAGAAGGTTTTTTCACATGGTAAAATCACCTTAGAACCCACCACAATTCCTAAAACGAGTATGGTACCATCAACAAATGATTTATAATGTAACTAAAGTCCTAAAACCCTCTATTAACTACAATGCTTTTTAATGAGGTGCTATCATGTATATTGGTCCCAAGATGGCTGCCAACACTTCTTGGATGAAGTGCTGACAGCCAATCAGATCAGATGTGTGGTTAGGCTCCGCCCAGATATATATCTTTTTTTGAACCTAAATTACTCAACATCCACTGGAGCACATATATTGAGACCTAGCAAAGGCACATCGGGCTAACAGTCCCTACAATTTTGCCAAGTTTCGTGCAAATCCATTCAGCCGTTCGAGCTAAAAGTGAGGCCAACCGCACTATGGAAATTAACATGGGAAAAACGCGTTTTGGGACCCCCCTTTTTTCTCGGCCCCACCTTGATGAAACCCCCCCAAATTGTCAGGGGCTGCTCAGAAACAAAATGTTCCATTTTCCTGAAAATTTCAGCCAATTCCGTCCACAAACGCCAAAGTTATTAGACATAGAATTTTCAAAAATCCCATAGAGAAAAAATCCTAACTATATATACCTACTGGCGACCGCCAGTAGGTAATATATATATATATATATATATATATATATATATATATATATATATATATATATATTTATATATATATATATATATATATATATATATATATATATATATATATATATATATATATATATATATATATATATATATATATATATATATATATATATATATATATATATATTCACTGAAAAAACCATAGGTTTTGCACAGGTTATAGTTAGGAAGTAGCATTTAAAAAACCTATGAAATTCACTGAAAAAATCATAGGTTTGACACCAGTTATAGTTAGCTGGAAATTTTACTGACATAAAACCAATGAAATTCCACGTTATAGTTAGTTGGACTCACTATAACTTGTGCGTGTAATGCACTGCTGATGACATTACATATTACATCACTCATGACATGGTCAGTGACATCACTTATGACACCATCCAGTGAATGTGTGTCTTTCTAAAAAATAAATATGTTTTATATATGTATATGTAAAGGTGGAGGGAAGAATAAATGTTTAAATTATTGTCTTAATGAATGTTTTTTTTTTAAAGAAATGATTGGATAACTGGCTTATTAAGTGTATCTTACTGAATACATATATTAGCGAGTAATGTTTAAATATTTCAATATATGTATCAGTGTTTCACTTTGTGAATAAGTGGCTGCATGGGTTGATGAGTACCTACATGTGTGTGTGTGTGTGGGTTATTAGATGTTTTTTTAGTATCAGTATGAGTGTCTCTATGGTTTGGTGGGGGTGTTACTTATGATATAGATCCATCAATGACTGACTCACTGTTTCTATGTTTTTTGAAGACAACATATGTGCAGGACTGTATGGGTGGATGAGTGTGTATATGTTTGTTTTAGTAAGTAAATGACTGTCTTATTATTGTGTTTATCAGTAACTACATATGTTTTAATCTAGTATATGTGAATATTGATGTATATAAGTGAGTATATGTGAGAGTGAGAGATTGAAAGAGTTTCTGTTTAAATAAGTATGTGTTTCTATAAGTGATTGTTTAAGAGAGTAAGTATGTATAAGTTTCCTTAGAAGTAACGTGGTAGTGTGTGTATAGTTGTATATGCAAATAAATGGATGTTCAATCAATCAATCAATCAGTGACACTTGTAGAGCGCGCTACATACCCGTAGGGTCTCAAGGCGCTGGGGGGGGGGGGGGGGGAGGTGGTGCCGCTACTGCTCGAACAGCCAGGTCTTCAGCTTCTTCCTGAAGGAGAGGTGGTCTTGGGTCAGGCGCAGGTCGGTCAATAGTTTATTTGCATGTGTGAGTATGTGTGTGAGTAACTTTTCGATGACTGTCGGTGTGTAACAGAATGTATAGGTGTATCACTACATATGATGAGTGAGTATATGTATGAGTGACTATATAGAACTGTTGGTGAATGACAGAATGTGTATATAGATGCTGGAATTACTGAATTGGTTGCTGTAACTGGTATGGGTATCTCCATTTTTTGGAAAATGTTAATTTCTATTTTCCAATATGTGTTTTAAGGGTTACATTACACTTAAAGGAGGTCTGTCATCAGTGATGTCATAAGTGATGTCACTGACCATGTCTTGAGTGATGTAATATGTAATGTCATCAGCAGTGCATTACACTGCATGCTAGTTCCTAAGTATGAAATCACGTTCGTAACTAGATAGTGTCACCGCCTACACGTCCTAAGAAGCGCATGTAAAGTCATGTGAATTGAAAACAACACTTGCAATTGGTTCTTAGTAGTTTCTGTTCTGGAATTTACACGAAGCACTCCACCCACTTTCCTCACAATCTTTTCTACTCTGAAGAGACAACAACGTCGAGCATCTTCTGGAAAACTTTGCTGAAATGGCTGCCCTTCCGCATTCATCTTCCGAATCTGAAGGAAATGAGTGACCACCGTTAAGAAGAAAAAAGGAATCTTTCATTTGGCAATTTTTTACTTATCCTGAAGATCAAAAGAAAGTGAATGCGCCAAAAGTAACCTGCACGATATGCAATTCGGAGCTCTCAAGGGGAAATCCAAATAAAAAATATTCCTTTTCTATACACACCATGCAGTGGCATGTTAAACAAAGGCATCCTGAGCATTATGCAAAAGCATCGACAAGGGCCCTGGCCACGCTATTACCATCAGAGGTGGCCAGCACATCTTCTGGTGGATGACCTGTATCTCCATCGAGTGCTGAGATGGACTTGAGACCATATCTTGCGAAGGTGCATATGAAATGCAACGAGTGTGGAGAAATTCTTTTGTATGGAGAGCAGAGCCTCGTTCTTATTAAACTCAAAATTGAAAGTCACAAATGTCCCAAGAAAAGATACATTTCTTCACTTCATTTTCATAGTATTACATACTGAAAAATGTAGTAGCAACTTTAAGAAATCGAAGGCATCATAACACTTCTTTCCAAAAAAAAAAAAAAAAGTTCTTTTCAGAACCAACTCTTTCTACCAAAACGTGCTCCAAGAGCATATTATGAGATGTTTTTTCGCCGCTTTATTTTAGTGCGAGACCTGGTGCGCGCACCCTCCTATCGCGTACAGGACCTGACACTTGCATGTGAAGTCATGTGACTTCTAAACAACACTTCTAATTGGTTCTTGGTAGTTTCTATTCTGGAATTTACACGCAGCACTCCACCCACTTCCATCACTTTCTTTTCTACTCTCAAGAGAGAACAACGTCGAACATCTTCCCGAAGACTTCGCTGCAATGGCTACCGTTCTGCATTCATCTTCCGAATCTGAAGGAAATGAGCGACCACCTTTGACAAGAAAAACGGAGGCCACGCTATTACCATCAGAAGTAATCAGCACATCTTCCGGTGGACGACCTGTATCTCCATCGAGTGCTGAAATGGACTTGAGACCATATCTTGCGAACGTGCACATGAAATGCACGAACTGTGGAGAACTTCTTGTATACGGAGAGCAAAGCTATACTCTAATTAAACACACAATTGAGAGTCATAAATGCTCCAAGAAAAGTTAAATTTCTTCACTTTATTTGGATAGTATGACATACTGAAAAATGTCGTAGCAACTTTAAGAAATCAAAAGCATCATAACACTTGTTTCCAAAAAAAAAAAAAAAAAAGTTCTTTTCAGAACTAACTCTTTCCACCAAAACATGCTCCAAGAGCATGTTATAAGATGTTTTTTCGCCGCTTTATTTTAGTGCGAGACCTGGTGCGCGCACCCTCCTATCGCGTACAGGACCTGACACTTGCATGTGAAGTCATGTGACTTCAAAACAACACTTCTAATTGGTTCTTGGTAGTTTCTATTCTGGAATTTACACGCAGCACTCCACCCACTTCCATCACTTTCTTTTCTACTCTCAAGAGAAAACAACGTCGAACATCTTCCCGAAGACTTCGCTGCAATGGCTACCGTTCCGCATTCATCTTCCGAATCTGAAGGAAATGAGCGACCACCTTTGACAAGAAAAACGGAGGCCACGCTATTACCATCAGAAGTAATCAGCACATCTTCCGGTGGACGACCTGTATCTCCATCGAGTGCTGAAATGGACTTGAAACCATGTCTGGCGAACGTGCACATAAAATGCAACAACTGTGGAGAAGTTCTTGTATACGGAGAGCAAAGCTTTACTCTAATTAAAAACAAAATTGAGAGTCATAAATGCTCCAAGAAAAGTTAAATTTCTTCACTTTATTTGGATAGTATAACATACTGAAAAATGTCGTAGCAACTTTAAGAAATCAAAAGCATCATAACACTTGTTTCAGAACTAACTCTTTCTACCAAAACGAGCTCCAAGAGCATATTATGAGATGTTTTTTCGCCGCTTTCTTATAGTGCGCGACCGGGTGCGCGCACCCACCTATCGCGTACAGGCGTCGAGACACGCATGTGCAGTCATGTGACTTTAAAACAACACTTCCAATTGGTTCTTACTAGTTTCTATTCTGCAATTTACACGGAACACTCCACCCACTTCCCTAGAAAACCAGTTTATCGAAAAACTTTTAAAGCCTCCTCTTATGAAATATTCGACATCAATCACATCGCAGAGTACTAAATAGCACTATATACATTCCGTCCCTTAATTATAAGAGACTTATTGCTATGTAAAAGCAACTTTTGTTTTCACGCGATAATGTGAAATGCTGAGCCTGTTACACAATTTGCTTTCACATATATGTTACTATTCTCCTTCGAGCACTAACACCGTAGAAAATACCACCAATAGCGGTGATATTTTTTACACCGAGAACGGGTGATTTGTATCGCTTAGAGCCCTTACAATTATAACGTTTTATTTCCTAAGTCTCTGATCTCCAACTGTGCAACGTAGCTCCCCTGTGTGTCGTAATAAGGTCCATAAACAAAAACTACAGGGCCAGCATTATAAACATGCACAGAACCACAAAACGACAAGAGCCACCATGTTGATATATATCCTTAATATAATAAACCTCTGAGAATAAATACATATTTCCATGGCACCCCATAACACAAATGTGGCGTCCTCTGACTCTGCTCCATTACCAAACATCGTAACTCCCCGCCCCCCTCACTTTTCACTAAACTCCGCACTCCACCCCACCCGGACCCCCTATTACAAACCCCCAACCTACCCTCCCTGCCCAAACCCACCATGAACCTCAAACCGCCCCTAGAAAACTTATAAGACACAGGATTACTAAAACTCAAAGAATACGCAACAGGCAGATAATGTAAATAGTACATAAAGGCACATATTTTTTCCATAATACTATTTAAAAACATGTTCTATTTTTTATAAATCTATCATGCATCTGACCCTCTAGAACTGCTTTCAAAACGTGAACTATAAACCTCTACTTTTCATTTTCAAACCATACACTTTCATCTGACCCTCTAGAACTGCTTTCAAAACGTGAATTATAAACCTCTACTTTTAATTTTCAAACCATACACTTTCAATTACATTATTTTTTTTTCACAATTCATGTAATGTTACACACCTTTTCTAAAATACACCAGTCCCTGTTATTTATAAGGATTTATTTTCAGTCTTCATCAGTGACACTTTCTTAACATATAATGGAAATCACTGTAACTTTTTAAACGACAATGCTAACGCGGTAAAAATAACCCTTCATTTGCTTTCCTTTAAGAATGCAGACTATGTACCCCACGCATGCGTTTCTTGATCTTTGTATTTGGCAGCGAATACCGACCTTGAATCGGAAGACATGAACAAGACCGCCATTGTAACATTTAAAACTGAACGTTGCATCTGCTCACACACATATCTTTCACTAAGCTAACATTCACAGAAAACAGCATTGATGTAAAAAAAATATTGACCTTGCTTTACAACTCCCTCAAATCACTCCCTTATTTTTTAACGCATCCTCCAGTTCAAAAAAAGCTACTTTTTTGATAACTACTAAGCAATATATAAGTGACTAGACTCCTAGAAAATTTATCAAGTCATTCTGCTCCTCTCCACTGCATAGCCGGCGACCTAATTCTGTGGAGTTGCTATACAACCAGCGGTGCTGCGCCTTTTCCTTTACCATCTAGCGAAATTCAAAATGGATGTCCCTCCTGCCTTCACAAACGAGCCGGGCCACTTAGAACTATTTCGACAGAGAATGCTTCTGTACTACGGCACCTTACCACTCTCAACTTTGAATACTTCATGTCGATTATCATTTCGATATTCATATTTCACCTGTGTGCAGCCTGTATTTCATTGCCTGAGCTGTGATTTCACCTGGGCCCTGGATTTATGTCTCTGCAATTTGGTACCTCCTGAACCGAATTACAATCACCTCATGAATCCGTTACTTGATCATGAACAGCTTTGTTACAATGGAGGGTTTATGGCCTTTGCAGCGATACAAGGAATTCTGGGTCATTGGAATATATTCGCAGCGGCGCAAGATTTCCTAACAGAGAGCTACATCGAAAACCCACCGAGCTGCCCTATGATGGTAAAAGACGCTCCAATAATGACAGATCATGAATGCTCCTTTCATCTTCTCAATTGGATGGCTGACATGTTTTCAGATGATAACAATGATTTCATGTTAGAGGCACTTGCTGCATACTTATCTACACAATGGACGGTTAACTCTTTCCTAACAGCGAGCTACATCGAAAACCCACCGACCTGCACTCTGATGGTAAAAGAGGCTCCGATTATAACAGATCATCAGTACTGCTTTACTCTTTTCCATTGGATAGCTGACATACTTTCAAATGATAAAACTGATTTCCTGTTACAAGCAGAAGCTACCTATTTTGCCTAAACAATGCTTCAATAACTCTCATACAAGCCATTGACGTCCTCATTTCCTTTTGGTTTTCTATATTCTGCACGTTCTTTTACATATTTTCTTTTGAAGAACAGACCTATTTGCTTTACTAACAGTGGACATTATGATTTCGTGTTGTTTGACAGCTGATTCATAAAGTAATGATGTATAACCACTTGCATTTTCATATATCGTTCCTAAACTGAAAGGCCAGAGACCTTCTTCCATTTATTAAAATATAATATACTTCCTTATAAGAGTGTACAATGTTTTTTTCCAACTATATTCATTTTTCTTCAACTATAGCGTTTGTATTCCATGTACTACTGACAATACCAATTACTGTGTTTTTTGCAATTTCTGTACTCATATTACATAATGATTTGCCTTTAAAACAGTACATTTCTAAATAAACATTGCAAATATTCACGGTTTCTCTTTTAATCTATAATCTAAACTGAAATGATTTAATATTGAAAAACTATTCATGGGTTTCACATAACCTTAACTGTAGACACTGAGGACCTTATTTATAAAGACCTTCCGCCGCCAGTGCCTCATTTTTTAAAATGGGAAAAAGTAACGCACCGGTGGCGCAAGGCCTTCATAAATAAAGTCCTGAATGTTTTCTTTTCTCGACCTCACTTACTGATACTAGAACCTGCAAGCCAATTACGGCCCGTGAACTCTTTCTTAGTAGGTCGCGCACCGTAAAGACAGTTATACCACTGTTAACATTTTTTTTTTACTGTTACTAAGCACCGACACAGTTCCGCTTTACTCAGAGTTAATCACTGCTCCCACGCTTCTACAGGCCAGACGCTACGTCGTATTTCTCTCCTTATCACCCTTTCATCTCCACAATAACAAACAGTTCTCCGCCTGCCAACAGAGAACAGACTCAGATGCAGAGGCACCAAAGAGTGAACCCATCACCAACTGCCATCTCCGGCTGTTTCCATGGTTACACCTCATTCTGCACCTTGCTGAAGGCACAGGTCAAAAGTTCATGTCTTAACGTTCTACAACAAACTAAGAACATATTTCCCTCCAGAAACACCTGCCAATACACAGCTCTGTTACATGTCTTGTTTTTTCACACCCAATAGTACTTTTCGTTTAACATAAACATTAACATGGAACGTACTGTTCAATCTCCACTTGTTACAATCAACCAATCGTTTTTTTTTTAAACCACACCCAGCCTCTTCCTTTTTCTTTATTTAGAATTTCAACTTCTAACTACCATTCCACTTCCACAACCAATCGGAGGACGACTACAAATCCCTTGAAAATGAAGGTCTGGCTAATAGGACACAGTTATATTCACTGGAGTGAAAAATATGCAGTAAGCAGACGAATTTGCAACCTCGGCTTACCAAATGTACACATAACATGGATTGCCAAAAGAGGATTGAAATGTCACCAATTGATTCCATTGGTGAAAACTTTTATGCATCTCCCAGAACCAGACCTTATAATTGTGCACTGTGGTGGGAACGATCTAGGCACAATCACTGGGGTAGGTCTGGAAATGCTTCTAAAAGACACCTTTTGACAATTGATGACACTTTTTCCTCGATCTGCCTTGGTATATTCCAATATATGCCAAAGACAGAAATGGAATTGGTCCAATCAACATTGTGCACAATTTGAGAAAGCAAGGAGACATGTAAATAAATCTGTTTCTGCGTTCCTCAGAGATTATAGCATGGGTTCTATTTACCACAACAACTTGCGATACCACATGCAAGACGTCTATAGGAGAGACGGTGTTCATTTCACGAATGAGGGAAATCGAATCTTCCTCTGCAACACCAGGCTCTGCATCGGTACTTACTTATAAATGCAGAAAACACTCAATTAACACAAGGGCTCTTTTCAGAGCCACCTTATATCTAAGCACTCAAACTTCTGATTTATCTCCATTTTCACACTCTTGTGAATAGGTGTGCGCGACCGGGTGCGCGCACCCCGTTATTTTTTTCCCGAAAAAAATATATCTTTTCGCGTTTAAGGGCCTTACTACGCACCCCGAGAAAACCTACGCAGCAAGACAATCTCTACCTTCTCCCCTTTCCATGTTTCAACGCTTTGAAATGAACAATATATTTACTCGCAGTGACAAAATGGCGGACAAAACTTCCTGATTTCCTTCGAATCGAACGTTAACAGACGTCACGCAGCAAAAAAAATTCCGCTGACGCGCAGCCACGTGTGCGCGCCTATAGATATTTAATTGACTTTAACTTTAATTTTCTCAACAACTACTGAACGGATTTACACCATTCCAAAAAAAGCGTAATCTGCGAACAAGACTCTACAGTTTTGGCAAATTTCTTATCAATCCAGGAGTGGGCTGCATGGTCCCCCTCTCAGGCCATTTTCAGTCACAAGGACCCCATCCCCCGGGCCTGACACTTTTTAAAAACTTTAAAAAAAAACAAGATAGGGGGTTCTTGGCTTCCATGGTCCCTCAGGAGTAATGTGGACTTCATCCCCCAACCAATAGTACACCAGGAGCTGTGTTTGCAGAGTGCTGGAGAAAGGGGCATGGCCTTTAAACACCTCTTAGCAAACCAACTGTGTGGGAATTACTGGAGGTAACATCCCCTTTCTCGACACTCAGCAAACATGCCTTCCAGTGCACCACAAGTTAGGGGATGAAGCCCCCTGGGCTCAAGGAAGTCATTGGGGGGCAACAATTCCTCCTATTACCTCCAGTAAGTCCAACACTGAGGGTTTGATGAGAGGTTTTTTGTGGCCATGCCCCCTTTTACCACCACTCTGCATATGTGCCCCTTGTCACAACACTCTTTGGGGAGGAAGCCCCCCTTGGCTCATCAGGGTCCTTGGGAGCCAACTAGCCCTTCTGTTTTCACCAGTAAGACCCACACAGCCGCATTGCTGAGAGTTCGGCAGAGACAATACCCTCTTTCTTTTTCAGTCTACAAACGTAGCTCCTGATGCACTACTGCATCAGGGTTGAAGTCTACTTTAGTCCTGAGGCCCTCAGCAGGCAAGGGGAGCTTATCCTCCCACCAGCAGTGCACCGTGAGTTGTGTTTGCAGGGTACTGGAGAAACGGTGTGTGGCCTCCAATGATGTCTCAGCAATCCCTCTGTGTTTGGCATATTGGAGGTGGAGGTAAAATGAGGTCTTCTTGGCCCATAAGGACCCTCAGCAGCCAAGGGGACGTCATCCCCCAACCAGTAGTGCGCCAGGAGGTGGGCTTGCAGAGCAGTGGAGAAAGGAGGAAGAACTTCTGGAGATTTGCTATTTTTTTTTTCAGGAAGAGGAGCCATGCCCTGGTCCATTTTGGGCCCCAGGGTCCCAATCCCTGAGGCCTTCCCCTTTAAAAAACAATAATGAATAAAGGGAGGGTGGCCGTGCGGCCCTATGCTTGTGCCATTTTTGGCCCCGAGGACCCTGTCTTTCGGTGCATAGCCGCCTCTTTGGGGACTGCGGGGGGAGCCTGAAGGCCCTTGTGGTCCTGGTTGACTCCCACATCCTGCAGGAGGCAGAATTGCTTTTTATACCCAGGGAGCTGCTGACATGCAGCTCAGTGTGTAAAAAAGCACAGTGTGCTCCACTTTGAGAAAGCGAGAGCATAATGTTCTTGCTTGCTCAAAGCAGAACACACTGTGTGCTATGGTATGGCGTTGAGCGGTGCTACAACCATGCCATAGCAAAATACATTGTCGCGGGGGCACACCAGGACATTGCTGGAGTCGGCCCTAGTGGGTGGAGGTCCCCAGGGCCATGTAAGTTTCCTGGACGGGCCCAGGGCAGCCCGCCTCCTTTATTCAAATTTGCCCAGGGGAAGTTGCAGTCCCCTGGGCAGAACTGGGGATCCGCAACAGGCTCCCTTAATCATTGTATGTGTGCATTGGGGGAGTGGCACATGAGATGGCTGGAACCTCCACATTTTGCTATTTATTTTAGCCCTATGGAGGTGGCAGTCCTCGGGGCAGGATGGGTCCACACAGCTCCCTTATACTATTGATATTTGCCCTAAAGAAGGGGCGGTCCCCAGGGCAGCAGGGTTACGTGAGCCCCATATTGTTTTAATCAGCCCCTACTGAATGGATTTACACCAAATAAGCAAAAGGCACCTCCTTGAACCAACTTCGACCTTACTGACAAATTTGGTGTAAGTTCGGGCTTTAGCTCTGGCTAATAGTTATTATGGGAATTAACATTACAAATGCACCCTTATATCTGCAACATTTTATTTGGAATAACTTTGATGCCAGTTGACGAATCTTCGTGAAATTTTCAAAACTAATGGCCAGGTCCGCTCCGCTCCAATCCTGAAAGTCTCAGGGTGATTTATGAAGTGGGGGCTGAGAAAAAAAAGGGTCTCAAAACGTGTTTTTAACAGGCAATTTTCCATAGGGACCTTTAGCCGCAGCTACAGCCCGAACTGCTGAAGGGAATTACACCAAATCGGGCAAAGAGGTAGTCCTCAGTTCAGTCTCGTGCCTTTTGCTTAAATTGTGTCAATCTGTTCAGTAGTTTTTTTATATTAAAGGAAAATTGTACATATATATCTAGGCGGAGCCTAACGACACATCTCATTATGAGATCTGATTGGCTGTCAGCACTTCATCCAAGAAGTCTTGGCAGCTATCTTGGGACCAATATGCATGATAGCACCTCATTAAAAAAGCATTAAAGTTAGTAGAAGCTTTTAAGACTTTAGTTACATTATAAATCATTATTTGATGGTACCATACTCATTTTAGGAATTGCGGTGTGTTCTAAGGTGATTTTAACCTGTGAAAAAGCCTTCTGCTGGGATATCATAAATCATGTTTAAGAGAAAACTATTTTCTCATGATTGTCCCATAGAGGTTTGGAAGGTGCTCCAGAAGCTAAAACAAAAGCATATTTTCAGTAAATTCACATTATCTTTCTCAGTCATGTGAGAATGAAGTCTGACATTTTCAGTAAAACATGTACATCCAACAAGGGCAGAGACTGTCAATTGATTCCTTTGTATTTTACTGCAGCTTCCCAGCGTGTTCTAAAGAACAACTAGAGCGCTAACAGCCTTACTAATGACAAATGTATGGCACACCTGAAGTCACCTTGATTGGAATAAACTGGTAACACTTAAAACATTTAAATTAATAGGGAATAACATGTCCTAGAAATTATGGTTAACGCTGTAAGAAGAAAAATTAGGACCTGTTTTAAGTGAGATCTCAAATATATTTTTCTTATATTTCAACAGAAGCAGCCTGGCAGTTGATTCCTTTGTGTTCCACTGCAGCTACCCACAGTGTTCTAAAGAACAACTAGAGCGCTACAGTCTTAATTATGACATAATAATGGCACACCTGAGCCATCTTGATTGGAATAAACTGGTAACACTAAAAACATTTAATTTAAAAAGGAACTAAAAAAGGGGGTTTGTTTTGTCATAGAAATTGTGGTTAGTGCTGTAGAAAGAAAAATTAAGACATATTTTAAGTGAGATCTCAAATATCTTCCCTGTTATATTTCAACTGGAGCAGCCTGGCAGTTGATTCCTTTGTGTTCTACTGCAGCTAGCCAGAGTGTTCTAAAGAACAACTAGAGCGCTAACAGTCTTACTTATGACAAAATTATGGCACACCTGAAGCCATCTTGATTGGAATAAACTGGTAACACTTAAAACATTTAATTTAAAAAGGAACAAAATGAGGGGGTTGAACATTATGGATAGTGTTGTAGAAAGAAAAATGAGGGCATATTTTAAGATAGATCTCAAATATCTTCCCTGTTATATTTCAACAGGAGCAGCCTGGCAGTTGATTCCTTTGTGTTCTACTGCAGCTAGCCAGAGTGTTCTAAAGAACAGCTTGAGCGCTAACAGTCTTACTTATGACAAAATTATGGCACACCTGAAGCCATCTTGATTGTAATAAACTGGTAACACTTAAAACATTTAATTTAAAAAGGAACAAAATAAGGGGGTTGACAATTATGGATAGTGTTGTCGAAAGAAACATGAGGGCATGTTTTAAGAGAGATCTCAAATCCTCTTCTATTTAATTTGAAAATTCTAACATGCAGACTGAACAATCACTTTTAATACCAGCAGTAGACTTCCAGTTAACTCCCTGGTGAGCACTACCACCTACACTACTCAAACACCACTGCACTACCCTAAACCCTAAAAAACTATCCCCTGCACGAGCCCCTACACTACAAAAACACCACTGCACTACCCTAAACCCTAAAACACTACCCCCTACAGTACATAAACACCACTGCACTTCCCTGAAGCCTAAAACACTACCCCAGCATGACCCCTATACTACCCAAACCCCACTGCACTAGCCTAAACCCTAAATCTACCCCCAGCATGGCCCCCTACACTACCCAAATACTACTTTGCTACACTAAACTCTAAAACTCTACCCCCTACATTACACATACACAACTGCACTACCCTTAACCCTAAAACACTACCGCCAGCACAACCCCCTACACTACACAAACACCACTGCACTACCCTAAACCCTAAAACACTACCCCCTACGCTACACAATTACCACTGTACTACCCTAAACCCTAAAACACTACCCCCAGCATGACCCCCTACACTACACAAACACCACTGTACTATCCTAAACCATAAAACAATACCCACAGCAAAAACCCACAAACACTACACAAACACCACTGCACTACCCTACACACTAAATCTACCCCAGCACGACCCCTTACACTACCCAAACACCGCTGCACTACCCTAAAAACGAAATCTATCCCCAGCATGACCCCTACACTACACAAACACCACTGCACCACCCTAAACTCTAAATCTACCCACGCCATGACCCCCTACACTACACAAATACCACTGCACTACCCTAAACCCTAAATCTACCCCCAGCACGACCCCCTACACTACACAAATACTGCTGTGCTACCCTAAACTCTAAAACACTACCCCCAGCACGACCCCCTACACCACACAAACACCACTGTGCTACCCTAAACTCTAAATCTACCCCCAGCAGGAACCTCTACACTATCCAAACACAACTGCACTACCATAAACCCTAAAACACTACCCCAAACACTACACAAACACCACTGCACTACCCTAAACCCTAAAACACTATCCCCAGCACGACCCCCTACACTACACAAACACCACTGCACTACCCTAAACCCTCATTCAAATTCATGCACGACCCCGTGCACTACACGGTCATGACTGCACTACCCTAAACCCTACAACACTACCCCCGCTTGACCCCCTGCACTACCCAACCACCATTGCACTACCTTAAACCTTAAATCTACCCCAGCACGACCCCCTACACGACCCAAACACCACTGGACTACCCTAAAACCCTACCCCAGCATGAGCCCCTAAACTACATAAACACCACTGCACTACCCTAAACTCTAAATCTACCCCCAGCACGACCACCTACACTACATAAACACAATTGTACTATCCTAAACCCTAAATCTACCCCCAGCTCGACCCCTTACACTACACAAACACCATTGCACTACTCTAAATCCTAAAACACTACCCCCGCTCGACCCCCTGCACTGCCAAAACACCACTTCACTTCCCTAAACCCTATAACACTACCCCCTGCATGACCCCCTACACTACCAAAGCACCACTGCACTTCCCTAAACCCTAAAACACTACCCCCTGCACGACCCCCTACACTACCAAAACACCATTGCCCTACCATAAACCCTAAAACACAACCCCCAACCCGACCCCTACATTACACAAACACAACTGCACTTCCCAAAACCCTAAATCACTACCCCCAGCATGGCCCCCTACACTACCCAAACACCACTTCACTACCCTAAACCCTAAAACACAACCCCCAGCACGACCCCATACACTACACAAACACCATTGCACTACCCTAAACCCTAAATCTATCCCCAGCACGATCACCTACACTACCCATTCACCACTGCGTTACCCTAAACCCTAAAACACTATCCCCGGCATGACCCCCTACACTACCCAAACACTACTGCTCCACCCTAATCCCTGAAACACTACCCCTGGCATGACCCCCTACACTACCCAAACACCGCTGCGCGAAGCTAAACCCTAAAACACTACCCCTGGCACGACCCCTACACTACCCAAACACCACTGCCCTGTGGTGCGTTTTAAGTTGAGGAATTAACTCCTCTTCAATATTGAGGGTCCCTGGGGGCCAACTAGCCCACCAGGTACCTCCCATATGTGCCAGGGAGCTGAACCGCAGCTCTGTGACGATTACTGGAGGTAGCTGGTGGACTAGTTGCACCCCAGGGACCCTCAGTATTCAAGGGGAGTTAATCCCCCAACTTAAAATGCGCCATAGGGCGCATTTGCACAGTGGTGAAGGGAGGGGGCAGGCCCTGAGTTCACATGTGTGCAAACACACCCTGTTGCGTGGTTTAAATTGGGGAATTAATTCCTTGTCAATCCCGAGGGTCCCTGGGGGCCAACTAGCCCACCAGGTACCTCCAGTAAGCGCCACGGAGCTGCGTTGCAGAGTATTGTAAAAAGGGGTGTGGCCTCTGAACACCTCTCTGCAACGCAGCCTCCTAGAGCATACTGGAGGTACCTGGTGGGAATTAATTCTCTAAATTAAAATGCACCAAAGGGCGTGTTTGCGGACATATCACCTCAAGCCACACCCCCATCCTTCACCACTTTGCAAGCGCGCACTGTGGGAAATTTTAAGTTGGGGAATTAATTCTCCTTCAATACTGAGGGTCCCTGACGGTCAAATAGCAGGTATCTCCAGTATGCGCCAGGGAGCTGTATTGCAGACAGGTGTTCAGATGCCACGCCCCTTTTTACACCTCTCTGCAACGCAGCTCTGTGGCGCTTACTGGAGGTATCTAGTGGGCTAGTTTGACCCTAGGGACCCTTTGGATTGAAGGGGACGTAATCTCTCAACTTAGAATGGTGACAGGGTGTGTTTACACAATGGTGAAGGGAGCGGACGGCGCCTAACGTGATGTGTGCAAACATGCCATGTGGTGCGTTTTAAGTTGGGGAAATAATTACATTTCAAACCTGAGGGACCATGGGGGCCAAGTAGCCCACCAGGTGCTTTTCAGGAAGCGCCACAGCACTGCATTGCAGAGTGGTGGTGCAGGCCGTGCCCTTTATTACATGTCTCTGCTAGGAAGCTCTGCGACACTTACTGGATGTACTAGGAATTTCGATTTACTTACCTGTTATCAGGCGAGACCTCAGTGCTGCATCTTTTAGACCAGCAAACTGCAGATTGTAGTATCGAGCGGGAAGCGATACCGACTGACCCGGTACCCCTGCAACCTGCACGTGATCGGATCCCCGACTCTGCCTGGCCGGTCCTGATTCGGGTGACCGTACCCCTTCTGAATTCCCTGCCCTGAAAATTCATGGTTTTAGAGGCTTACAATTATTAGGCATGTATCTAATGTCCTGATGATGATCCCTTTGATTTAAAAGTGGGATCGAAACGCCGTCGACCAATTGACGTGCCTTATACAGTGTGTATATAGTGTACTAATATTGATGTAAAGGCGCAATCGAAAATATTTGTTCATATTGTGATTTGCAGAACAACTTGAACTTTATTGTCTAAAAGCCCTTCTCCCTTTCTTTTCACTTTGATTGTACTAAAGTGTTTTGTGTTTAAATGAGGTACAGTCTTGTGCCCCACAACGTGAGATTGTCGAAGGATATTTTCCCTCTATTTTGTGTTATAAGTAAATACATTCTGACCTCTGTCCGGCTGGACAAGTCAGACAAATACAGAATCCATTGTGTCTGTATTCATTTGTATGTCATATCCTATATTGCATGGGACCACTGTTGTTTTTATAATAATTGCTCTCCGAGGTCCTGTGCTGACTAAACCTGGGGTCCCTTGTTGTTTTCTAAATGCATCTTTTAGCCCAGTACTGATCCTGAAAAGTAATTCCAACCATACTTACCAGTAACTTGAATTTCCTTCCATAGGCTAACATTGACTGGTTTCACTTGGAAATTCTTCTAAGTGGGGAGTTTTCGAAATTTAAAATATTCACCTAAAATCATCCGAACAATGAATTCCGATTTACTCACCTGTTATCAGGAGAGAACCCAGTGCTGCATCTTTTAGTATCAAAAATATAAATATACCAATTAATACATTTAAAATTAGTCGTTTACAAAACCTTTGAAATTTACTGAAAAAACCATAGGTTTCAGGCATGTTATAGTTAGGAATTAGCATTTCAAAAACCTTTGAAATTCACTGAAAAAAACATAGGTGAGAGGCCTGATATAGTTAGGAATTGGCATTTAAAATAACTTTGAAATTCTCTGAAAAAAACTGTGGGTCTAGGGGTGTTATAGTTAGAAATTAGCTTTTAAAAAACCTTTGAAATTCACTTAAAAAAACCATAGGTTTTAGGGGTGTTAAAGTTAGCCGAAACTGGTGCGCCCGCAATCCACATCACTGATAATATCTCAAATGACATAACTGATGACATCATCCAGTGAATGTGGTTTTGTTTGATATTTAAAAAATTATTATATATATATATATATATATATATATATATATATATATATATGTATTTCTCCACTCCTTGCCTCGGAAGTAGTCACCGCCGCCAAACCAACGGGTGTCTCGTCTGTTCAAAAGACCTCCGCTGCCGGGTCTTTTCCCATAGAGCCACAACGAGTAGAGAAACCACACGCTGACGAGACCGTGTACCAGACAAATTAAAGTTTTATTTGTCAAAACCCTGGACGCGTTTCGCCTGACCAGCAGGCTTGATCAAGCCTGCTGGTCAGGCGAAACGCGTCCAGGGTTTTGACAAATAAAACTTTAATTTGTCTGGTACACGGTCTCGTCAGCGTGTGGTTTCTCTACTCGTTGTGGCTATATATATATGTATGTATATATATATATATATATATATATATATATATATATATATATATATATATATCGACGAACCTGCCGGTGAGCTATCTGCTTTCTTTCCATTTATCATGCATGATGCCTAGCGTGTAGCAGCACCGAGCAGTAGAACGTCAGCGGTATCAAGGTCAGCCAGGCGCGAGGGAACAAGCACCGGGGTTGCTTAGCAACATTTTGAGCAACACCCTCTGTTATCAGACCCATCTACAGTCGAAAAACACGGAAGAATGTTTTCCGATTCAGAGCGCATGAATGCAGCAAAGGACATGTTCAAACGTAAGGGGGCTCTAGTACAAGCGGCGGATAGAACAACAGTTCCCGTCGAATCCACACAGGAGCGTAAATTAAAGGACATTTTCACTAAGTTGGAGAAATTACATGAGCGCGAAGTGCGCAAGTGGTGGGAGGCGACGAGCCTTACAAATTACATTGAGGAGAAAAGAGTACCAAGGGGGCTGAGAGTCCACACAGTACCCTCATATCAACATCCTGACCCCCAATTACTGACCGACTGGTTCGACCATACAGCTTCCTATTGCGAAGGCACATTGAAAATCCTAGTCAAATATGCCTGGAGCGATAGGGGGAAAGTATTGGAAGAAATTGATGCCATCAATGAGGAGCTTGATACGGAAACGGATACGGGGATCAAAGCAACAATATCTCAGCATAGAGACCAGATGAGAGCTAGGCTGGCAAAGTACGAGCAAAAAATCAGAATGCGCAAACAAGAAAAATATGAGCGCGATGCAAACGACTACGCGACTGGGCGCGTTCTAACGTACGCAAAAAAGTTTGATGCCCCCCGTAAAGCTCTCCAGAAGAGAACGTTGACAGCGTCGGCAGGAAACAGGCCGGAAACCGAACCCGCCACATCAGAATCGGACCTGACGGAGAATGAGTCAGGAGACGAACAACGGAGGCAGAATGACCTGGATTCAGAAGGCGTGCGGCAAAGTGCACAAGGAGCCCTACCTGAGAAGACTCCTTTTCAGGAGGAATACGAGGTCATCAAGAGCACATGGCTAAGGGGCGGAAAAAACAAACCGCCCGACGTGGACGCAAATGCGGATGCAGATGCCAGTGCGACAGTAACATCAGCCAGAGGAGGAGGACGAGGAGGGCAGGCGGCGGGAAAAACAGGCAGAGGAAATGCAAGAGCATCTCTTTGGACGAGCCGCCAAACAGCCAAAAAATAAGAACTATGAATCCACAAACAAATACCGACTAAACCAGCTTAACTGTAGTGAATCTGACCAATAAACGATTGACGGAAGCCGAATTGGAAGTATTGAGTCTGGGTCTCACGTTCTGTCCTTCAAATGACCTCGAATATACACAAATCAGGATCGATTTATTTCGATTCACTAGGAAGCTGAAGCTACATAAACATTTCAAAATGCGCCCACACTTGAGAAGCACCAAGAGGGGCCCCAAAACTAATGAAATGGACATACTTAGCGCCAAAGATCTACCAGCTATCGAGGCACTAGAGGACTTACGATTGGAGCAGGATTTAGAACAACAACAGACAAACCTGTCCACTGCCCAACGGGCAGTTCTCCAAGGGGTCGAACAAGAAAGAGAGGAGAGCACATTCAAGCCTGCGTCGACCTTTGTGCCTCAAACACCTTGGGACGCAATAGACATCTTCACGGAGGCAATGAAAAGAGACCTGACCGCCTACAGAAAATCTAAACCGTCAATCTTAACCAACAATACCACCGAGGACCAACGCCAAGATTTGAAGGGGTTGATGAATGAACAATCCATAGTCATCAAGCCCTCTGACAAGGGGGGCAATGTGGTTCTTATGAGTCGAGAACTATACCGAGCTGAAGCCCTGAGGCAACTTGCAGACAACAACTATTACAGGGAATGCACGAATGCTGTATACCAAACAAGCATAATGAGATATGATGCCTTAGTACAGAAATGGTACAACCAGAATATGCTCGTGAAGGACGAAAACCTCTTTCTCAGGAACCACACCCCCATGCTACCAACTTTTTATCATCTCCCCAAACTCCACAAAGACATGGAAAAGCCTCCGGGACGACCAATAATATCATCAATTGGGAGTTTGACCGAGAGCATGTCACGCTTCGTGGACAACATCTAGTTTCCCTTAGTAATAAAACTTGAATCCTACATAAGGGACACAAAAGACTTCTTGATCAAGATCCAGGAACTGACATGGAACTCTGGATACCTGCTCATGGTGCTGGATATAACCAGCCTTTACACCCGTATAGATCACAGGCAGGGTCTGGAAGCCATAAAGCATGCTCTAGGTCAACGTCCAATGAAATATGCATGCCACAACGAAATGATTTTGGAATTCACTGAGTTCTGCCTGACCAATAACATTTTCCTCTTCGAGGATCAGATGTATATCCAAACATCTGGGACAGCGATGGGTACCTGCTTTGCTCCCAGCTATGCGAACCTTTTCGTTGGCTGGTGGGCAGGGCCTGAGACAGGGCAGGTCAAATGCTGGTATCGTTATATTGACGATCTGTTTATTGTTTGGGATGGAGGAATGGACTCGGCAGAGGAATTTATCAGGATTCTAAATAACAACGATCTCAATCTGCACTTCTCGGGCTCGGTTAGTCCGGTGAGAGCGGAGTACCTAGACCTGAGAGTGTACATTGAAGACAATCAGATGCATACCACCCTGCACAGAAAGGACACTGCTGGCAATTCTACACTCTTTGCCAGCAGTAGTCATCCCACCCCACTCAAGAACAGCATTCCCTACGGAGAGCTATTGAGGATCCGTAGGAACTGCTCTAAGGATTCCGATTTTGAGGCGGCTGCCTCGGAATGCATAGAGAGATTTTCCATGAGGGGTTACGGCACCACCTTACTTACTAATACCCTAAAAAAAGTAAGGAAGATGCAGAGATCGCAACTTTTGGCCATTGAGACTCCTGTAGTTGGAAGGAACAGAAACTCTAACAAGAGTGAGGGCAAAATCAGACTCATCACTCCTTATTCAAAAGGAGCGGGGGATCTGAAAGCAATGCTTTCTAAGAATTGGAACATTCTAAAAACCGACAGTGTTCTTGCAGATGACCTACCTGCCTACCCTTTAATCACATTCAGCAGAGCTAGGTCACTTAGTGATATGCTTGTCTCAAGCCACCTTCAGAAACCAACACCAAAAGCTAACTCCCTGAAGCGGATGACAGGCTTCTTTCCTTGCGGCCATTGCAAGGCTTGCAGTGGCAGCAAACGGGTGCTATCATTTGACATACCTGATACCGGGAAGAAGGTGCCTATCAAGCACTTCATTACATGCAGCTCCCAGTTTGTAGTTTATTGTTTAGTCTGCCCGTGTGGCTTACGCTACATAGGCAGCACGATCAAGGAGCTCAAGCTGAGGATCCTGGAGCACCAACGGGCGATCGAGAAAGTTGACATCTCATATCCGGTCGCCCGGCATTTTGCAGAGGAGCATAGCAAAGATCGCAAGCAACTCCGATTCTTCGGATTGGACATGGTTCCACCGAATGTAAGAGGAGGCGATAGGCTGAGGAGACTCCGCAGACTAGAGTCCAGATATATTGTAGATTTATCTACGAAACAACCTGGTGGGCTCAACAGCGGGGAGGAATTAGCATATCACATGGGCAAGTAACACCGTAGAAGAAGTAAAGTGTCCATCCCCATAGGAAGCTACATATACTGTAATGAAAATCCAACTAGAACAGGTATGCTCCATGGGACAATTAGAATAAGCATGGGCGAATTTTGCGAATCTCGCGTTCGCGAATTTTGCGGATTTGCGAACTCGCAATCCGCAAAATCCGCGAATTCTCGCGAATTTGCGGATATTTTTTTTTTGTGTGTTTGCGCGGGTTTCTGCCAGTTCGCGAGGGTTTTGTACAATTTCGCAAAACGCGAACTTACCTGTCGGGTCGCAAGTTTCGCGAACTTGTTGTTTCTACGTGTCCAGCCTGTTTGGGACACTCTTCTTCTTCACTGCCACTCTCTGTCACCACTGCCACTCTCTGACTACTCATGCCACCCTCTGGCCCACCCATGCCACCCTCTGTTTCATCACAGCACCCTCTGGTTGTCCAGTCAGTGTACATTATTGTGGCAACGCAAGCACACCTTCCCTGCCTCAAGTGACCTGAATTAATTTGGGGCTGATTAATGTGTCACAGAATATTTTTTTAGCTGGCACCTGCTTCCTTAGTGCTTCCTGATTAGTGATCTTTTGCACTTGCTAAGTGCTTTCATTGTTGCAAAATTAGTTACAACACCTGCCCTGCCCCAACTGACAATAATGAATTAGGGGCTGATTAATGGATTTGAACCTCCAGCCTGGCTCCTGCTTGTCTCCCTTAGCTGTAATTCAGGACCTTTGTGGCATATGTGTAACTGTTCTGAGGTTCAGAGCAGGGTCACATAATAGTTGCAACTGGCAACTGAACTCTGGAGGGGCCCCTCTGGAAGCACTACAGGAAATGGCTACTAATGATGAGCCTGAACTTTTGAACCTGGTAAGTAGTTTCAGTTTTGCTAAGATCGTATTTCTGCAATTTTGCGCTTATTCGCGGGGCGCGAAGTTGTACTGGGAAGCCGCGAACTCACGCAAACAGTGCGAGCAAGCCATGAAATCCGCTGCTCGCGGATTTGCGGATTTTGCGGGAGATTCGCGAATCTCGCGGATTGCAAATTTACCGAAAATCCGCAAAATCTGCGAGCGAAACGGATTTTCCGCCCATGCTTAAATTAGAACGTGAACCATGTAAGATCAGCAGTACTTCTCTAAATTTGCTCTGTCGGTAGCTTTCCAATTCTGAGATTTATGAACTTGATCTATGAATTTCTGTATACCTTGTTAACCTGAGTTTTTGAACAAATATGTAAATAATGATACATATATACTTTTTGTCCCCCGACGAAAATGAGTATGGACCACCATAGGTGTGTAAATATATACATAGACATACAATCCCAACTAGCATATATATACACTGTACATGATAAGTATGAGATTTAATCTGTATATGTATGTGTAGATAATAGGATTGAGGGTATAATTTTGAACCATAGGTTTGTCTCTTTCACCGCGAATGATACTGCAGTACAGGGACAATCACACAAAAATGTGACCTGAGAGTATCCATCTTGACAACCTAGTTACAACTCTTAATTTAACACACACCAAGATATGGATCAGTCCAACTCTACTTTTGTAAATAGTGTAAATATACTTTTCCTTTGCGAGTTCCTTGAATCTAAAGAGTACTTTCCTGTTATATATCCTGTAAATAGCACTACCTAGGAATTATGACTAATCATGACATAATAATTGGTTCACTTGCTGTTATAGGACAGGTATTAATTCTTCTCTTTCTTTCATGTGCTTGAGGATTTGCGCTACTTCCTATGTTTTTCGCACTGTTTTGATTATGTTAGCATTGTACATATATGTCATAGGACACAAGCCGATCCACGGCTTTATTTTAACCATGATTACTTCATGTTTAAATCAGAAAAGACCCTTGGATAGAACACCATTCCAAGATGGCGCCCACAGTGGCTTAAGGGGTGTAGTCCTATGTCCAGGACAATGCTCACGATTTGTTTGTTTATGATACGGATTGTAAGATGTGGATGAATGACACACTGACGAAGGCTCACGCCGAAACGTGTCTGTGCTTTTCTTTTCCCTCTAATTAAACCCTGGTTTGATCTTGGTCCGCGAGTGCTGCCTCTTTCTTTTGGACTCTAAGGAGAGTCGAGCAAAATATATATATATATATATATATATATATATATATATATATATATATATATATATATATATATATATATATATATATATATATCCAATACTCCATCACTTGTTTCACGCTCTGGAGTCACACCAGCCAGGATACAAAGTACACGGTCACGGACCAATTAAGTGATTTCGTTATTTATTTTCTAGTGCAGGTAGTCTTATGACGTTTCGGCTCCAAGAGCCTTGTTCACATGACAATGTTCTAGTGCATGGTTGGCCCTTATAAAGTGCCAGTGATAGGTACATTGACGTCACATGAGAGGGCTGTGTATGGACAAAGACAACATACTAGGCTTATATAGCAGTTGTATTTCTAAGAGCATTACTTGGTTGCTATATACAAAAATAAAGTAAAATACCAAATTTGCAACAACTGACAGTCTAGTAATGGATTAGAATGTCGACATTTATAACATTGTGTATAAAACGAGATATCACAGTTAAATACATTGTATTAGTAGACTGTATAAGCCCAATCTTCCCTCACTTCTGGGTACAATCTTAATCTTAAATAGTTCCAAAAAAACTTTTTTATATATAGATATATGAATGTACAAGCATATCGATATCAATTGCATTTAGCATTCTGCTAGACCAATAGATGTATAAAGTGCAAGTGCAAGATTCTTAATGTGCAAATATCGCTTTCAGTGTAGTTGTTTATGCAAAACATCGCATTAGTGCAAACCATATCCGGTTAGGAGTACTGATCCCCTTCTATCTGTACAGAAATGCTACAGTTAATTAATTAATTAATTAATTGTGGGTTTGTAATGCGCTAGAATCGACTCCCGAAGGAGTATCTCTGCGCAGTAGACCGCTGGGGAACCCGTCCTGGCTTTCCCTGTGAGATGGTCCCTACTGGGTATCTCCAAGGTGAAACCAGACTTCCTGGCGTATGTGGGGGGCCGTTGTGGAGATGAGGCAAGCTAATGCCCAGAGTTGCCGAGTGTGATCCCTGGTTAGAGTAGGCACCGAGATGAGAATTATCGAGTCCGCTGACCCTGGTCCATGACCCTGCCGCTTCGGGAATTGAACACTGGTCCCGGGCCGTCCTCTGCTCTCGGGTCTGCCGCCTCAAACCAGTGAGCCACATCACTCCAGTGCAAAACTAATATGGTCAAAATTCATAGCAGTTGATTGTGCAGATATCTTCCATCTGTGCAAAGAATCGCATGGCTTCACATAGTTAAACTAGTTACTAAGAACACTATAAAATATCAAAGCACGATTTAACAACACTAGATAAAATTATCTCAGTCAAATACTTGCTTGCTATTTGTATCCAATGTTGTATTTAAAAGATAATAAAAAACGCCTAAAACTCGTTCAACCACAATGTTGTCAACCACCCTTTAAAAGCCTAGGGAAAATTTTCATTCTGTACATACACTGTGATAAAAGTAAAATAAGTGTCTACTAAATGGTCAACTGAGATGTCATCAGTGATGTCACTGACCATGTCATGAATGATGTAATATGTGACATCCTCAGCAGTGAATTGCGGGTGCGCGAAATATAGTTAGGACAACTAACTATATAGGAGCAATTTCAATGGTTTTGTATAAGTGAAATGTCCAGCTAACTATAACACCCCTAAAACTTACAGATTTTTGAGTGAATTTTAAAGGATTTTTAAATGCTAACTCACAACTATATAGGGCCTAAAACCTATGTTTTTTTCAGTGAATTTCAAAGGTTTTTTAAATGCTAATTCCTAACTATATAAGGCCTGAAACCTATGGTTTTTTCAGCGAATTTCAAAGGTTTTTTAAATTCTAATTCCTAACTATATAAGACCTGAAAGCCCACCAGGAATCTCCAGTATGCGCCAGGGGACTGCATTACAGAGAGGTGTAATGAAGCCACGCCCCTTTTTACACCTCTCTGCAACGCAGCCCCGTGCATGTTTGAAGAGGAGGAACTAATTTCCCTTGCATACTGGGGGCCCCTTGGGGCCAACTAGCCCACCTGGAACCTCCAATATGTGCCAGAGGGCTGCATTGCAGAGGTGTAATGAGGCTATGCCCCTTGTTACATCTCTCTGCAAAGCAGCCCCCTGGCACGTTTGCAGAGGGGGAACTAATTCCCCTTGCATACTGGGGGTCCCTGGGTGCCACCTAGCCCACCAGGAGCCTCCAGTATGCGCCAGGGGGCTGCATTGCAGAGAGGTGTAATGAGGCAACACCCTTTTTTTACACATCTGTGCCACGCAGCCCCAGTGCATGTTTGAAGATGGGGAACTAATTCCCCTTGCATACTGGGGGTCCCTGGGGGCCAACTAGCCCACCTGGAACCTCCAGTATGCACCAGGGGGCTGCATTGCACAGAGGTGTAATGAGGTTTTGCCCCTTTTTACACCTCTCTGCAACGCAGGCCACTGGCGCGTTTGCAGAGGGGGGAGTAATTCCCCTTGCATACTGGGGGTCCCTGGGTCATATCTGCCCAAACGCCGATATTTCGAACAATTGAAAATGACTTTTCTTGAGAAACATTTGGATTTGGATTATCATGTCCTATACTTTGGATTTTTTGAAAGACTGACTTTGAGGATGCTATAAATTACTCAATTCTGCCCGAATTGCGTGGGTAAAATTGATACCTAGTCACTTTGAATAAGCATGTACTTACTTCTCGTCTAACATTTGGAAGAAATATCTAGTTATATAACAACAGGAGACCAACATAACTTGAAGGAAATAAGAACGCCCTGAAGAAGCTCTGTTGTACAGAACGAAACGCGTCGGCTGGCTGTGGTACATAAACTTAAGGAAAATAAAAGCATTTGAATATACACCAAGATTCAGCGCTTCAATAAGGACTCTAAGTGATATGATTTGATTGGACTTATTGTGCAAGTGATGCTGTGCCAAACTTTGGAATATTCTCCACTACTCTCTACTACTTACTCTCTACTACTCCACTACTCTCTAATACTCACTCTCTACTACTCATTCTCTACTACTCTACTACTCTCTACTACTCTCTCTCTACTACTCACTCCCTACTACTCACTATCTACTACTCTCTACTACTCACTCTCTACTACTCTCTACTACTCACTCTCTACTACTCTCTCTCTACTACTCACTCTTTACTACTCTCTCTACTACTCTCCACTTCTCACTCTCTACTTCTCACTCTCTACTACTCACTCTCTACTACTCTCTCTACTACTCTCTACTACTCACTCTCTACTACTCACTCTACTATTCACTCTCTACTACTCTCTACTACTCACTCTCTACTACTCTCTACTATTCTCTCTCTCTGCTACTCACTCTCTACTACTCTCTACTACTCACTCTCTACTACTCACTCTCTACTACTCTCTACTACTCACTCTTTACTACTCTCTACTACTCACTCTCTACTGCTCTCTATTACTCACTCTACTACTTACTCTCTACTACTCACTCTCTACTACTCACTCTCTACTACTCACTCAACTATTCACTCTACTTACTACTCTCTACTACTCACTCTCTGCTACTCTCTCTACTGCTCTCTACTACTCTCTGCTACTCACTATCTTCTCTCTATCACTCACTCTCTACTCTCTACCTCTTTCTACTTCTCTCTCTACTAGTCTCTACCTCTCTACCTCTACCTCTCTACCTCTACCTCTACCTCTCTACCTCTACACCTCTACCTCTCTCTACACGCACACATATACACATATATATATATGCATATGCATTTATATATATGTATGTGTATATATATACATATATATATATATATAAACATATATAATCTGCATATCTATATAAATACAAATATAAATGCATGCATACATATACATATATGCATACATATGCATGGCATTTGCATGAAATTTTTAAAAACAATAATAAAAGCAAAGCTAAAAAGCCACCTCATTACAAACAGAATGGCTTTAACTTAAACGAGGGCGAGATCTATTGCATTTTCAATGCTTGTTTACTTTGGTTCCATCAAGAAGGCATTCAGATGTGTCACACATTTGCCATAAATTCTGAATGTTAGCACTCTAGTTGCTCATTAGATCACTGTAGTAAAGCTACTGCTCACAACTAATAATCTTTAACCTTTCTGATAATGTAATGATGACTTATATTTTTTAATGAATTGAATATCCATTAGTAATGTTAAATTTTACTGAAATGTTTGTATACTTTTATGGTTTTCTTTGTAATAATGAAACCGAATAAAGATTTTACTACTACTACTGCTCACCAGGGAAGTCTGCTGCTGGTGTTCAAAGTGCATGTTTCAGTCTGCATGTCAGAATTGTTTTAATGAAATAGAAGAGGATTTGAGAAGTCACTCAAAATGTGCCCTAATTTTTCTTTCTGAAGCACTAATCATACTTTCTATGGCAAAATATACCCCCTCATGTTGTTCCTTTTTAAAATTAAAGATTTTAAGAGTTACCACTTCATTCCAATCAAGATGGCTTCTGGTGTGCCATACTTTTGTCATAAGTAAGACTGTTAGCGCCCTAGTTGTTCTTTAGAACCCTCTTGGACATTCTGTCATTGGGCTATACTTGGGCTACATCTGGGTGATATTTGGGCTACATTTGGGCACTTTTGTCTCTGGTGGCCATCTTGGGAGACTGCATGTCAGAATTTTTTTAATGAAATAGAAGAGGATTTGAGAAGTCACTCAAAATGTGCCCTAATTTTTCTTTCTGAAGCACTAATCATACTTTCTATGGAAAAATGAACCCCCTCATTTTGTTACTTTACAAATTAAATGTTTTCAGTCTTACCACTTTATTCCAATCAAGATGGCTTCTGGTGTGCCATACTTTTGTCATAAGTAAGACTGGTAGCGCTCTAGTTGTTCTTTAGAACACTCTGGGACATTCTGTCATTGGGCTATACTTGGGCTACATCTGGGTGATATTTGAGCTACATTTGGGCTCTTTTGTCTCTGGTGGCCATCTTGGGAGACTGCATGTCAGAATTTTTTAATGAAATAGAAGAGGATTTGAGAAGTCACTCAAAATGTGCCCACAATTTTTTTTCTGCAGCATTAATCATACTTTCTATGGCAAAATATTCCCCCTTATTTTGTTCCTTTCTAAATTAAATGTTTTAAGAATTACCACTTTATTCCAATCAAGATGGCTTCAGGTGTGCCGTACCTTTGTAATGAGTAGGACTGTTAGCACTCTAGTTGTTCTTTAGAACACTCTAGGAGGCTGCAGTAGAACACAAAGGAATCAACTGATAATCTCTTTCCTTATTGTATGTACATGTTTTACTGAGAATGTCAGACTTCTTTCTCACATGACTGAGAAAGATAATGTGAATTTACAGAAAATATGCTTTCAGTTTAGCTTATAGATCCCCTTCCAAACCACTGTGGGAAAAGCATGAGATTATAGTTTTCTTTCAAACATGATTCATGATATCCCAGCAGAAGGCTTTTCACATGGTAAAATCACCTTAGAACACACCACAATTCCTAAAATGAGTATGGTACCATCAACAAATTTATAATGTAACTATTAATTACAATGCTTTTTAATGAGGTGCTATCATGTATATTGGTCCCAAGATGGCTGCCAACACTTCTTGGATGAAGTGCTGACAGCCAATCAGATCTCACGATGAGATGTGTGGTTAGGCTCCGCCCAGATATATATGTGTTTTTTTAAGTTAATTTTCATAAAAACCACTGGAGCAATTTTCACCAAATATTGAAAAGGCACTTCTGCCTACCAGTCCCTACAATTTTGCAAAGTTTGGTGTCATTCCATTTAGTGGTTCGGGCTGTAGCCTTGTCTATTCGTCCTATGGAAATTAACATGGGGAAAACACATTCTGGGACCCCCCTTTTTTCTCAGCCCCCGCATGACGAATCCCCCCGAAACTTCCAGGGAAGAAGCGGAGCGGAGCTGGCCTAAATTTTGGAAAATTACACGCAAATTCCTCAACCGGCGCCAAAGCTATTTCCAATAGAATGTTGCGGATTTCCTATTGTAGCTAGGTCCTAACTATATATACCTACTGGCTAACGCCAGTAGGTAATATATATATATATATATATACATAAATTCGAAACAGGAACCCCATTCGAGACGAAGCCACACAAGTTTTATCTGCTTTCATTTCATTTATTAACAGCTTGCCAGCAGGCTCACAATCCGTGGTGCATTTCAGTGAAAATAAACGCCGGACGCGTTTCAGGAGTATTCCTTTCCTCAGCGGCGTGTTTGTTCAAGAGCAGGGAAGTGCTTATAGGTGCGCATTACTTTTAAATTAGTTCCTGCCCCCATTGGGGGTGGCCATCCCTGTGGCCTCTTGGGATCTGTAGTGCGTACAATTCTTACCCCAGTGGCTATTTATCTACGTTTAAAGAAAACCTCCAGGCTTCTCTCTCATAAATCCTGGATGTCAGTTTTAGAATTGCAGTACTCAGTGGTCACATGTGCACTCCAAACTCAAGTACATTTTCAGCTATTTTCTAAAGGTAGAAGAGGATTGACGTCAAGGGCATTACACAAGCTTCATTGGACCCATTTACACCCCCTGATGATATGGGTCAGAACTTAGACATGCAATGGGGATAGTTACAAATGTATTATTGTTATAAGGTGATGAATTCATTTAGGACTAGTAAAATATATACCCTGGTTGACAAGTGTATAAATGAGGAGAGTTAGAAATTGGGTCACTGGTTGACTGGAGTATTAATCTGGTCAAACAGCAACCACAATTCTAGTCAGGGTAAGAGGAAGGCAAACCCTATATTAACCTGTACTCACCTTGTGGTAGCTTGAACAGAGTAGTCAAGTTTATTTTAGAGGCATTGTCTAAAGTATTTGTGCAACACTTCAAATAGAGAAACAATTAAATCACCACACAAAAAGATTCCACACTAGATTAGAAAAATAGCTCTGAGTTTAATAAATAAGACAAGATGAAAATAACAAATCTCTAATAAATAGAACCAGAGATATTGATTTTGAAGGTTTATATTGAAAAAATAAAGCCAAGAACCAAAAGCGCTATTGGAGATTGATGGTCACGTCTGACTGTGACAATTTCACCATTTCACGCTGGACACAATAGAGCTCAGACCAGCTGCAGGGACCCAGTTTGGCCCAGTGAACAAAGTACCTAAAATTATGGCGGCGGGCCATGCGCGGATCTGAGATGTGGCAAGGCTGCGATGGAAGCTGCTGATACTTCAACATTGAGGATCCCGTTGATGGGACTTGCAATGCTGAGTCCAGTTTTGAACATGCTAGGTGCTGCAGGGCGATGTGTCAGTTCTGATAAGTTGTGATTTGGCAATGAGTAGTTTCAGGGTCAGTGGGGAGGCAGCCATCCATGGGGATGTAAGGAGTTTGCGCCGGGAAAACTGAATACAGCAGCAGTTCCCAGAGCACGGTCATGCAAGTCTTTTGAGATGAGTACAATCCACGCAGCAGCAGCAATGCAGCAGTTTTACTCTGGGGTGCTTCATTCAGCTGAAGGAATGCATTGGTTCTGCTCTGGGATAAATAGTACTGCAGAGAAGATGTGTCAGTTCTGCTGGTAAGTACCTTAGGCCCACTTCCAAGGTGGGTCTAGGACTGGGGTGGCACCATTACTCAGGGTAGACTCAGAGATGGCTTTGAAAGCCTGTTATGTCGCTGAGGCTTCAGATAGGAAAATCAGCCAACTAGCCGTTAGAGTCACACTGGGATCTGGGGTCAAGAGATGCATGTCTAGTCCTTCCCACCCAGACAAGAGGGCAGCAGATCAGCACAGTAAAGCAGGAGTCCATCAGAGTGGCAGCCCTTCAGCAGCACAGCAGTCCTTTTTCCTGGCAGAGTTTCCAACCGTTGCCCAGGTCCGCTTCACGAACAGATGCAAGGGTGGTGACTAATCGATGAGAGTTTTGAAGACCTGAGTGCACCCGGTACCGAGTTCTGTGAGCGGAGGCGCGGGTGCCGGAAGCCAACGAGGCACTGCGCCCTGCTGCCGGTGGGGCGCGTTGGAACGCGAGTCAGAAGTTGCTGAAGACCTGCAGGCCTCTAGCGACTGGGACGAGCTTTGATCGTCTGCTGTAGGGGGAATATCCTACCCGGGTCAAAAAAACATAGCGGCCACAGTGACTGTGAGTGACGATTTGCCATCGAGAAGAGGTGCGCGACTACAGTGACCTACTTGCCGGTGAACACGGCTGTGCAGACCCTGCAGTGAGGCCTGGGTATAACCGCTGCAGGCCAGGGGTGGCGTGCGGATACCTCTTAAGGGACATCACCGAAGACTGCTCAGCGAATCTCGAGTGCTGCAAGGTAGGGGCCGGAGGGAACTCACTATCCCCTGCCTTGCTAAAATCTGGTTCCCGTGACCCCTGGCACCCGTGGAAGGCTTGTGAGAGAAACTGTAGCTGCCATTTTGTGGCGCCCATGATTATTGCCCATCATCACTGCCCGGACTGTGAACTTGCCCTGCCCGGGCTTGGCATGCATTGAAGATATTATGTGAGTGGGGGTCCCCAGGCTGCTGTTGGCTACTCCTGAATTTTGTTGAAACAGCTCATTGTTATAAGACGGGCTGACGGAACTGTGGAGGACAGGCTGGCACGGTCTATCAGTGCTGCTGCTACTGGTGAGAGTCTGCTCTTGAGGTGTGGAGGTAGACTTGCTTGTCTGCGGGGGGGGCGATCTCCACAGGGTGAGTCGTATCCAGCTATCATTTACCCTGCACCCTTGCTCCCTGTCTCTGTGGTGGGGGGGCCATGCAGGTGCCACTATCGCTGTTACGGCCTGAGTAGAGGCGGGCTGCCTTCTGGGTTGCTGTTGGGGCCGTGGGGCCCTGACTGCTTGCCTGAGGGGTTGCCGGACAGTGTCCCCGTGAGGAAATACCAGAATGCAATTGGTTTCCCGACTGCACGTACAACGGGGCTAGGCGGAAAAACTGTGAGTGGAGGCCCTGTCATGAGGGGCCGCCATTTTGCCTTTAAAGACCAGGGAATACATCAGCGAAAAACTTCCAGGGAGTTCTTGGACCTGTCCTGATTGTTCTCTTCTGTTGACCGCCAGGAGTCTCTGTCGCAATGGGGAAACAAGATCCTAAACAGCATAAACTGAACTTTGAAAATAGGCGCTCTACCAGCAATGCTGACTTGGAGCATGAATCCCTGGCGGAGGGCCAGCGCGACTCCGAAGCAGAAGATCAAGGGCAGGATCTGAGAACGCTCATGCTTGAGATAAGCGCCCTGAGACATTTTTGGTGAATTGTTGCGCTATATAAAAGCTTTTGACATTTGACATTTGAGATGAGATCTAGTCTCCGCAACATCAGTACAAAACTGGACACTCTGAGACATAACATCGACTTCTGCCTTTTACAGGAGACAAATTTGAATGGGATTCCATCCCAGAGACCTCGACCGGGAGGGGGTCATGTATATTCTGCTATATATTCAAATTACGCATGTGGGGTGGCTGTACTAGTTGAACGTGGGTTGAACTGAAAGGAGGGACTGATCAGTGGAGACCCGGAGGGCAGATATGTTTTGATACAAGGTTCCCTATGCAGTATATCCATAAATGTTGTTGCTATAAACGGCCCCAACGTGAATTCCCCTGACTTGGACGAACATCAGGGCGACTGGCTGCAGTACAATATTATGGGGGGGGTTTTAATGCTATCCTGGATGATGCACTTGACAGGCGAGGAGCTGCCGATCTTACTCCTGGCGGCTAGCTCTGCCCTAAAGGCGATAATAGCTGACGATGAGTTGGTTGACATATGGCGTAGCAGACATCACTCATTGACGGAAGGTACCTGCATTTCTGATCATCACAGTGTATGGTCCCCATTAGATTTCTGGTTGGTGTATAGAGATGTAGCTACTTGGACTACTAGTATGGAGCACATGCCGTGTTCCCTGTCCGATCATGTTCCCTGTCTCTTGAAATTATTGATCCCAAACCTGCCGAGGCGTGCATTCTCTTGGCGTCTCCCACCTCATGTTCTCCTGGACGAAGTCTGTAAGGAGGAGGTCCGGAAGGATATCACTGATTACTTTGAGCTAACTGCAGGGTCAGTGAGCAACGAGGCCTCACTCTGGGAGGCGTTTAAGGTTATAATAGGAGGCCAATGCATAGCCCGTCAAGTGGGGGTATTGAAAGCCATACGAAGCACGCTTGCTTCTTTAGAGGCCGGCATTAAGGACCTTGAGATAAAATTCTATGCCAACGGGGATCTGGAAACTTCTGGTTTGTTAAAAACTAAGCTGTTAGATTTTGCTGAGAAGGCGCATCGAGAGGTGAAATTCATGGGGAAATATGCTGTGGCCAGGAGATAAGGAGAGGGGGAGAAACTGGGTAGAACACTGCCGGGTATGATAAGGTCACCCAAGTCTACAACTTATATCCATGAAGTACATACTGCACAAGACACCACACTTAGGGGCCAGTGTGAAATTTTTAATGCCTTCACCAGTTTTTACTCCAACCAGTACACTGCCACTCAGGAGACGTGCCCGGAGGGGTTGGAATCCTTTATGGATTCAATTGCACTAGCTTGGTTTAACAACACTCACAGAAAATATATGGACCTCCCTGTGACCACTGAAGATGTCGCCCAAGTCATAAAGAGCCTGCCACTTGATAAGGCCCCTGGCCCAGGTGGCCTGACCACGGCCTTTTATATAACTTATGTCGAAGACCTGGCGCCCAGACTTCTGGCGGTATATGAGGAGGCCTTAGAGGGCGGAGTGCTGCCCAAAACCACGAGGCCATGATTATCATGCTGTTGAAGCCCGGTAAACCAGAGGAGTAGATGGACTCCTACAGACCCCTTTCATTACTGAGTGAAGATGTCAAAATCCCGACCAAATTTATAGCTAACCGGTTACAGCCACTACTCCCCATGATAATGCTCCCTGATCAATTGGGGTTTATCCCTGGTAGATTGACATCTTACAACATACGGACAGTTTTCTCCATTCTACACTATGTTCATCCGACCGTTCATGCTGCAGTGGTGTTCTTGGACGCTACCAAAGCCTTTGACATCCTTGAGTGGCCATATCTATTTGCTATATTGGGGTGCATGGGATTCAGGCCGCTCTTCATTAACAGGATTCACCTCTTATACACACTGCCCAGCGCCAGGATAAGGGTGAACAGTCTGGTGTCTGAACACTTCCGTATTTCACAAGGCACGAGACAGGGCTGCCCACTCTCCCCGCTGCTGTTTGCCATAGTAATGGAGCCTTTGGCGGCCTGCGTACGATGGCACGGGCATAGGGTTTAGCTCTAGGAGCCCTACTTATATCACTATACGCAGATGATGTAACCTGGAGGTCAATCTGGACCCAGTGTTGCGCTAATTTGTTAGATTTGGTGGCCTGGCTGGAGTCTCTGATAACTGGTCGAAATCAGTAATTTTTCCTTTGACGGACACTATCCCGTAGGTTTCCTCCGAACAACCGCTGAAATGGGAAGCAGAAGCGGTTAAATACCTGGGTATCAGGATAAGCCGAGATGTTCAGGAAATTTTGAATTTGAACTTCGGGAGGGCTGCTGCGTGGCTAGAGGAGAAGGTCAATATATGGGCGTGGCTGCCTTTGTCACTGACTGGGAAGATAACCCTGGCTAAGATGGTCACCTTGCCCAAGTTCATGTACCTGTTCACAAATATTCCACTCCCACTTACATCACACTTTTTGAATACTCTTAAATCTCATCTAATCGCCTTGGCATGGGCGGGCGGTCAAGCTAGGGTCTCTGCCTCTGAGCCAGGGGGGATTGGACACCCCAGACATGCCTCTCTAAGCACTCTACACTTAAGCTCAGTTTTTGCACTTCTGGGTTCATCCGACCCCTTTTCAACCTCATGTGGCGGTGGAACAAAATATGGTTGCGCCTGTCCCGCTGAGGGTGGCCATCTGTGCAAGGGAAGATGTCCCACCAGAGGGGATATATATTCCCCTGGCACACTGAGATAGGTGTGGGAGGAATTATGTGAAAGGGCAAGAATCCCATTGCTGTATGCTCCCTTGCTTTCGCAGAATCCAATGCTGCCATGCATTGCAGGGGGAATTAGTAAATCCCTGGAACAAAAGCTGCATCTATACACATTTGCTGATTTTTTCCGTGATAACGAATTCATAACCCCCCCCCGGCGTCAGTAGAGGGACAGGCTGTGCCTTTTTTGGAAATGTTTTTGTATCACATATTACACATGGCATGCGGTGCCATTAGTGCTGTTTCCCGTCAGCCCCCGGTCTTCCCTGCATTGGAGAACCTGGTGGGATCTCCGTCTCCCCTTATGCTGGTTACCAGGCTTTACAGGCAAATGCAGAGCACAGCGCTAGTGATCAAGCCAAAATCCCTACTATTCAAGGTGATCAATTCATCCATCACTAGTGCATAGTTTGCTAGCTCGGGGGTCCTCCTCAGGTGCACCCAGAACCACAAAGGGCGAAAGCAGACTATGTCTAAAATGGAGCGTTTGCCCATGTCGTGGAAAAGGGGCTTCCACGGAGTTGAGATAGGAAGGGAAACAAGGTCCCTTATAAACTTATTCTCAGCTCTGACCAGATCGACTACTTTTTCACAACCCCACAGTTCAGACAACAACTAGAGCGCTAACAGTCTTACTTATGACAAAATTATGGCACACCTGAAGCCATCTTGATTGGAATAAACTGGTAACACTTAAAACATTTAATTTAAAAAGGAACAAAATGAGGGGGTTGAACATTATGGATAGTGTTGTAGAAAGAAAAATGAGGGCATATTTTAAGATAGATCTCAAATATCTTCCCTGTTATATTTCAACAGGAGCAGCCTGGCAGTTGATTCCTTTGTGTTCTACTGCAGCTAGCCAGAGTGTTCTAAAGAACAGCTTGAGCGCTAACAGTCTTACTTATGACAAAATTATGGCACACCTGAAGCCATCTTGATTGTAATAAACTGGTAACACTTAAAACATTTAATTTAAAAAGGAACAAAATAAGGGGGTTGACAATTATGGATAGTGTTGTCGAAAGAAACATGAGGGCATGTTTTAAGAGAGATCTCAAATCCTCTTCTATTTAATTTGAAAATTCTAACATGCAGACTGAACAATCACTTTTAATACCAGCAGTAGACTTCCAGTTAACTCCCTGGTGAGCACTACCACCTACACTACTCAAACACCACTGCACTACCCTAAACCCTAAAAAACTATCCCCTGCACGAGCCCCTACACTACAAAAACACCACTGCACTACCCTAAACCCTAAAACACTACCCCCTACAGTACATAAACACCACTGCACTTCCCTGAAGCCTAAAACACTACCCCAGCATGACCCCTATACTACCCAAACCCCACTGCACTAGCCTAAACCCTAAATCTACCCCCAGCATGGCCCCCTACACTACCCAAATACTACTTTGCTACACTAAACTCTAAAACTCTACCCCCTACATTACACATACACAACTGCACTACCCTTAACCCTAAAACACTACCGCCAGCACAACCCCCTACACTACACAAACACCACTGCACTACCCTAAACCCTAAAACACTACCCCCTACGCTACACAATTACCACTGTACTACCCTAAACCCTAAAACACTACCCCCAGCATGACCCCCTACACTACACAAACACCACTGTACTATCCTAAACCATAAAACAATACCCACAGCAAAAACCCACAAACACTACACAAACACCACTGCACTACCCTACACACTAAATCTACCCCAGCACGACCCCTTACACTACCCAAACACCGCTGCACTACCCTAAAAACGAAATCTATCCCCAGCATGACCCCTACACTACACAAACACCACTGCACCACCCTAAACTCTAAATCTACCCACGCCATGACCCCCTACACTACACAAATACCACTGCACTACCCTAAACCCTAAATCTACCCCCAGCACGACCCCCTACACTACACAAATACTGCTGTGCTACCCTAAACTCTAAAACACTACCCCCAGCACGACCCCCTACACCACACAAACACCACTGTGCTACCCTAAACTCTAAATCTACCCCCAGCAGGAACCTCTACACTATCCAAACACAACTGCACTACCATAAACCCTAAAACACTACCCCAAACACTACACAAACACCACTGCACTACCCTAAACCCTAAAACACTATCCCCAGCACAACCCCCTACACTACACAAACACCACTGCACTACCCTAAACCCTCATTCAAATTCATGCACGACCCCGTGCACTACACGGTCATGACTGCACTACCCTAAACCCTACAACACTACCCCCGCTTGACCCCCTGCACTACCCAACCACCATTGCACTACCTTAAACCTTAAATCTACCCCAGCACGACCCCCTACACGACCCAAACACCACTGGACTACCCTAAAACCCTACCCCAGCATGAGCCCCTAAACTACATAAACACCACTGCACTACCCTAAACTCTAAATCTACCCCCAGCACGACCACCTACACTACATAAACACAATTGTACTATCCTAAACCCTAAATCTACCCCCAGCTCGACCCCTTACACTACACAAACACCATTGCACTACTCTAAATCCTAAAACACTACCCCCGCTCGACCCCCTGCACTGCCAAAACACCACTTCACTTCCCTAAACCCTATAACACTACCCCCTGCATGACCCCCTACACTACCAAAGCACCACTGCACTTCCCTAAACCCTAAAACACTACCCCCTGCACGACCCCCTACACTACCAAAACACCATTGCCCTACCATAAACCCTAAAACACAACCCCCAACCCGACCCCTACATTACACAAACACAACTGCACTTCCCAAAACCCTAAATCACTACCCCCAGCATGGCCCCCTACACTACCCAAACACCACTTCACTACCCTAAACCCTAAAACACAACCCCCAGCACGACCCCATACACTACACAAACACCATTGCACTACCCTAAACCCTAAATCTATCCCCAGCACGATCACCTACACTACCCATTCACCACTGCGTTACCCTAAACCCTAAAACACTATCCCCGGCATGACCCCCTACACTACCCAAACACTACTGCTCCACCCTAATCCCTGAAACACTACCCCTGGCATGACCCCCTACACTACCCAAACACCGCTGCGCGAAGCTAAACCCTAAAACACTACCCCTGGCACGACCCCTACACTACCCAAACACCACTGCCCTGTGGTGCGTTTTAAGTTGAGGAATTAACTCCTCTTCAATATTGAGGGTCCCTGGGGGCCAACTAGCCCACCAGGTACCTCCCATATGTGCCAGGGAGCTGAACCGCAGCTCTGTGACGATTACTGGAGGTAGCTGGTGGACTAGTTGCACCCCAGGGACCCTCAGTATTCAAGGGAAGTTAATCCCCCAACTTAAAATGCGCCATAGGGCGCATTTGCACAGTGGTGAAGGGAGGGGGCAGGCCCTGAGTTCACATGTGTGCAAACACACCCTGTTGCGTGGTTTAAATTGGGGAATTAATTCCTTGTCAATCCCGAGGGTCCCTGGGGGCCAACTAGCCCACCAGGTACCTCCAGTAAGCGCCACGGAGCTGCGTTGCAGAGTATTGTAAAAAGGGGTGTGGCCTCTGAACACCTCTCTGCAACGCAGCCTCCTAGAGCATACTGGAGGTACCTGGTGGGAATTAATTCTCTAAATTAAAATGCACCAAAGGGCGTGTTTGCGGACATATCACCTCAAGCCACACCCCCATCCTTCACCACTTTGCAAGCGCGCCCTGTGGGAAATTTTAAGTTGGGGAATTAATTCTCCTTCAATACTGAGGGTCCCTGACGGTCAAATAGCAGGTATCTCCAGTATGCGCCAGGGAGCTGTATTGCAGACAGGTGTTCAGATGCCACGCCCCTTTTTACACCTCTCTGCAACGCAGCTCTGTGGCGCTTACTGGAGGTATCTAGTGGGCTAGTTTGACCCTAGGGACCCTTTGGATTGAAGGGGACGTAATCTCTCAACTTAGAATGGTGACAGGGTGTGTTTACACAATGGTGAAGGGAGCGGACGGCGCCTAACGTGATGTGTGCAAACATGCCATGTGGTGCGTTTTAAGTTGGGGAAATAAATACATTTCAAACCTGAGGGACCATGGGGGCCAAGTAGCCCACCAGGTGCTTTTCAGGAAGCGCCACAGCACTGCATTGCAGAGTGGTGGTGCAGGCCGTGCCCTTTATTACATGTCTCTGCTAGGAAGCTCTGCGACACTTACTGGATGTACTAGGAATTCCGATTTACTTACCTGTTATCAGGCGAGACCTCAGTGCTGCATCTTTTAGACCAGCAAACTGCAGATTGTAGTATCGAGCGGGAAGCGATACCGACTGACCCGGTACCCCTGCAACCTGCACGTGATCGGATCCCCGACTCTGCCTGGCCGGTCCTGATTCGGGTGACCGTACCCCTTCTGAATTCCCTGCCCTGAAAATTCATGGTTTTAGAGGCTTACAATTATTAGGCATGTATCTAATGTCCTGATGATGATCCCTTTGATTTAAAAGTGGGATCGAAACGCCGTCGACCAATTGACGTGCCTTATACAGTGTGTATATAGTGTACTAATATTGATGTAAAGGCGCAATCGAAAATATTTGTTCATATTGTGATTTGCAGAACAACTTGAACTTTATTGTCTAAAAGCCCTTCTCCCTTTCTTTTCACTTTGATTGTACTAAAGTGTTTTGTGTTTAAATGAGGTACAGTCTTGTGCCCCACAACGTGAGATTGTCGAAGGATATTTTCCCTCTATTTTGTGTTATAAGTAAATACATTCTGACCTCTGTCCGGCTGGACAAGTCAGACAAATACAGAATCCATTGTGTCTGTATTCATTTGTATGTCATATCCTATATTGCATGGGACCACTGTTGTTTTTATAATAATTGCTCTCCGAGGTCCTGTGCTGACTAAACCTGGGGTCCCTTGTTGTTTTCTAAATGCATCTTTTAGCCCAGTACTGATCCTGAAAAGTAATTCCAACCATACTTACCAGTAACTTGAATTTCCTTCCATAGGCTAACATTGACTGGTTTCACTTGGAAATTCTTCTAAGTGGGGAGTTTTCGAAATTTAAAATATTCACCTAAAATCATCCGAACAATGAATTCCGATTTACTCACCTGTTATCAGGAGAGAACCCAGTGCTGCATCTTTTAGTATCAAAAATATAAATATACCAATTAATACATTTAAAATTAGTCGTTTACAAAACCTTTGAAATTTACTGAAAAAACCATAGGTTTCAGGCATGTTATAGTTAGGAATTAGCATTTCAAAAACCTTTGAAATTCACTGAAAAAAACATAGGTGAGAGGCCTGATATAGTTAGGAATTGGCATTTAAAATAACTTTGAAATTCTCTGAAAAAAACTGTGGGTCTAGGGGTGTTATAGTTAGAAATTAGCTTTTAAAAAACCTTTGAAATTCACTTAAAAAAACCATAGGTTTTAGGGGTGTTAAAGTTAGCCGAAACTGGTGCGCCCGCAATCCACATCACTGATAATATCTCAAATGACATAACTGATGACATCATCCAGTGAATGTGGTTTTGTTTGATATTTAAAAAATTATTATATATATATATATATATATATATATATATATATATATATATATATATATATATATATATATATGTATTTCTCCACTCCTTGCCTCGGAAGTAGTCACCGCCGCCAAACCAACGGGTGTCTCGTCTGTTCAAAAGACCTCCGCTGCCGGGTCTTTTCCCATAGAGCCACAACGAGTAGAGAAACCACACGCTGACGAGACCGTGTACCAGACAAATTAAAGTTTTATTTGTCAAAACCCTGGACGCGTTTCGCCTGACCAGCAGGCTTGATCAAGCCTGCTGGTCAGGCGAAACGCGTCCAGGGTTTTGACAAATAAAACTTTAATTTGTCTGGTACACGGTCTCGTCAGCGTGTGGTTTCTCTACTCGTTGTGGCTATATATATATGTATGTATATATATATATATATATATATATATATATATATATATATATATATATATATATATATATATATATATCGACGAACCTGCCGGTGAGCTATCTGCTTTCTTTCCATTTATCATGCATGATGCCTAGCGTGTAGCAGCACCGAGCAGTAGAACGTCAGCGGTATCAAGGTCAGCCAGGCGCGAGGGAACAAGCACCGGGGTTGCTTAGCAACATTTTGAGCAACACCCTCTGTTATCAGACCCATCTACAGTCGAAAAACACGGAAGAATGTTTTCCGATTCAGAGCGCATGAATGCAGCAAAGGACATGTTCAAACGTAAGGGGGCTCTAGTACAAGCGGCGGATAGAACAACAGTTCCCGTCGAATCCACACAGGAGCGTAAATTAAAGGACATTTTCACTAAGTTGGAGAAATTACATGAGCGCGAAGTGCGCAAGTGGTGGGAGGCGACGAGCCTTACAAATTACATTGAGGAGAAAAGAGTACCAAGGGGGCTGAGAGTCCACACAGTACCTCATATGAACATCCTGACCCCCAATTACTGACCGACTGGTTCGACCATACAGCTTCCTATTGCGAAGGCACATTGAAAATCCTAGTCAAATATGCCTGGAGCGATAGGGGGAAAGTATTGGAAGAAATTGATGCCATCAATGAGGAGCTTGATACGGAAACGGATACGGGGATCAAAGCAACAATATCTCAGCATAGAGACCAGATGAGAGCTAGGCTGGCAAAGTACGAGCAAAAAATCAGAATGCGCAAACAAGAAAAATATGAGCGCGATGCAAACGACTACGCGACTGGGCGCGTTCTAACGTACGCAAAAAAGTTTGATGCCCCCCGTAAAGCTCTCCAGAAGAGAACGTTGACAGCGTCGGCAGGAAACAGGCCGGAAACCGAACCCGCCACATCAGAATCGGACCTGACGGAGAATGAGTCAGGAGACGAACAACGGAGGCAGAATGACCTGGATTCAGAAGGCGTGCGGCAAAGTGCACAAGGAGCCCTACCTGAGAAGACTCCTTTTCAGGAGGAATACGAGGTCATCAAGAGCACATGGCTAAGGGGCGGAAAAAACAAACCGCCCGACGTGGACGCAAATGCGGATGCAGATGCCAGTGTGACAGTAACATCAGCCAGAGGAGGAGGACGAGGAGGGCAGGCGGCGGGAAAAACAGGCAGAGGAAATGCAAGAGCATCTCTTTGGACGAGCCGCCAAACAGCCAAAAAATAAGAACTATGAATCCACAAACAAATACCGACTAAACCAGCTTAACTGTAGTGAATCTGACCAATAAACGATTGACCGAAGCCGAATTGGAAGTATTGAGTCTGGGTCTCACGTTCTGTCCTTCAAATGACCTCGAATATACACAAATCAGGATCGATTTATTTCGATTCACTAGGAAGCTGAAGCTACATAAACATTTCAAAATGCGCCCACACTTGAGAAGCACCAAGAGGGGCCCCAAAACTAATGAAATGGACATACTTAGCGCCAAAGATCTACCAGCTATCGAGGCACTAGAGGACTTACGATTGGAGCAGGATTTAGAACAACAACAGACAAACCTGTCCACTGCCCAACGGGCAGTTCTCCAAGGGGTCGAACAAGAAAGAGAGGAGAGCACATTCAAGCCTGCGTCGACCTTTGTGCCTCAAACACCTTGGGACGCAATAGACATCTTCACGGAGGCAATGAAAAGAGACCTGACCGCCTACAGAAAATCTAAACCGTCAATCTTAACCAACAATACCACCGAGGACCAACGCCAAGATTTGAAGGGGTTGATGAATGAACAATCCATAGTCATCAAGCCCTCTGACAAGGGGGGCAATGTGGTTCTTATGAGTCGAGAACTATACCGAGCTGAAGCCCTGAGGCAACTTGCAGACAACAACTATTACAGGGAATGCACGAATGCTGTATACCAAACAAGCATAATGAGATATGATGCCTTAGTACAGAAATGGTACAACCAGAATATGCTCGTGAAGGACGAAAACCTCTTTCTCAGGAACCACACCCCCATGCTACCAACTTTTTATCATCTCCCCAAACTCCACAAAGACATGGAAAAGCCTCCGGGACGACCAATAATATCATCAATTGGGAGTTTGACCGAGAGCATGTCACGCTTCGTGGACAACATCTAGTTTCCCTTAGTAATAAAACTTGAATCCTACATAAGGGACACAAAAGACTTCTTGATCAAGATCCAGGAACTGACATGGAACTCTGGATACCTGCTCATGGTGCTGGATATAACCAGCCTTTACACCCGTATAGATCACAGGCAGGGTCTGGAAGCCATAAAGCATGCTCTAGGTCAACGTCCAATGAAATATGCATGCCACAACGAAATGATTTTGGAATTCACTGAGTTCTGCCTGACCAATAACATTTTCCTCTTCGAGGATCAGATGTATATCCAAACATCTGGGACGGCGATGGGTACCTGCTTTGCTCCCAGCTATGCGAACCTTTTCGTTGGCTGGTGGGCAGGGCCTGAGACAGGGCAGGTCAAATGCTGGTATCGTTATATTGACGATCTGTTTATTGTTTGGGATGGAGGAATGGACTCGGCAGAGGAATTTATCAGGATTCTAAATAACAACGATCTCAATCTGCACTTCTCGGGCTCGGTTAGTCCGGTGAGAGCGGAGTACCTAGACCTGAGAGTGTACATTGAAGACAATCAGATGCATACCACCCTGCACAGAAAGGACACTGCTGGCAATTCTACACTCTTTGCCAGCAGTAGTCATCCCACCCCACTCAAGAACAGCATTCCCTACGGAGAGCTATTGAGGATCCGTAGGAACTGCTCTAAGGATTCCGATTTTGAGGCGGCTGCCTCGGAATGCATAGAGAGATTTTCCATGAGGGGTTACGGCACCACCTTACTTACTAATACCCTAAAAAAAGTAAGGAAGATGCAGAGATCGCAACTTTTGGCCATTGAGACTCCTGTAGTTGGAAGGAACAGAAACTCTAACAAGAGTGAGGGCAAAATCAGACTCATCACTCCTTATTCAAAAGGAGCGGGGGATCTGAAAGCAATGCTTTCTAAGAATTGGAACATTCTAAAAACCGACAGTGTTCTTGCAGATGACCTACCTGCCTACCCTTTAATCACATTCAGCAGAGCTAGGTCACTTAGTGATATGCTTGTCTCAAGCCACCTTCAGAAACCAACACCAAAAGCTAACTCCCTGAAGCGGATGACAGGCTTCTTTCCTTGCGGCCATTGCAAGGCTTGCAGTGGCAGCAAACGGGTGCTATCATTTGACATACCTGATACCGGGAAGAAGGTGCCTATCAAGCACTTCATTACATGCAGCTCCCAGTTTGTAGTTTATTGTTTAGTCTGCCCGTGTGGCTTACGCTACATAGGCAGCACGATCAAGGAGCTCAAGCTGAGGATCCTGGAGCACCAACGGGCGATCGAGAAAGTTGACATCTCATATCCGGTCGCCCGGCATTTTGCAGAGGAGCATAGCAAAGATCGCAAGCAACTCCGATTCTTCGGATTGGACATGGTTCCACCGAATGTAAGAGGAGGCGATAGGCTGAGGAGACTCCGCAGACTAGAGTCCAGATATATTGTAGATTTATCTACGAAACAACCTGGTGGGCTCAACAGCGGGGAGGAATTAGCATATCACATGGGCAAGTAACACCGTAGAAGAAGTAAAGTGTCCATCCCCATAGGAAGCTACATATACTGTAATGAAAATCCAACTAGAACAGGTATGCTCCATGGGACAATTAGAATAAGCATGGGCGAATTTTGCGAATCTCGCGTTCGCGAATTTTGCGGATTTGCGAACTCGCAATCCGCAAAATCCGCGAATTCTCGCGAATTTGCGGATATTTTTTTTTTGTGTGTTTGCGCGGGTTTCTGCCAGTTCGCGAGGGTTTTGTACAATTTCGCAAAACGCGAACTTACCTGTCGGGTCGCAAGTTTCGCGAACTTGTTGTTTCTACGTGTCCAGCCTGTTTGGGACACTCTTCTTCTTCACTGCCACTCTCTGTCACCACTGCCACTCTCTGACTACTCATGCCACCCTCTGGCCCACCCATGCCACCCTCTGTTTCATCACAGCACCCTCTGGTTGTCCAGTCAGTGTACATTATTGTGGCAACGCAAGCACACCTTCCCTGCCTCAAGTGACCTGAATTAATTTGGGGCTGATTAATGTGTCACAGAATATTTTTTTAGCTGGCACCTGCTTCCTTAGTGCTTCCTGATTAGTGATCTTTTGCACTTGCTAAGTGCTTTCATTGTTGCAAAATTAGTTACAACACCTGCCCTGCCCCAACTGACAATAATGAATTAGGGGCTGATTAATGGATTTGAACCTCCAGCCTGGCTCCTGCTTGTCTCCCTTAGCTGTAATTCAGGACCTTTGTGGCATATGTGTAACTGTTCTGAGGTTCAGAGCAGGGTCACATAATAGTTGCAACTGGCAACTGAACTCTGGAGGGGCCCCTCTGGAAGCACTACAGGAAATGGCTACTAATGATGAGCCTGAACTTTTGAACCTGGTAAGTAGTTTCAGTTTTGCTAAGATCGTATTTCTGCAATTTTGCGCTTATTCGCGGGGCGCGAAGTTGTACTGGGAAGCCGCGAACTCACGCAAACAGTGCGAGCAAGCCATGAAATCCGCTGCTCGCGGATTTGCGGATTTTGCGGGAGATTCGCGAATCTCGCGGATTGCAAATTTACCGAAAATCCGCAAAATCTGCGAGCGAAACGGATTTTCCGCCCATGCTTAAATTAGAACGTGAACCATGTAAGATCAGCAGTACTTCTCTAAATTTGCTCTGTCGGTAGCTTTCCAATTCTGAGATTTATGAACTTGATCTATGAATTTCTGTATACCTTGTTAACCTGAGTTTTTGAACAAATATGTAAATAATGATACATATATACTTTTTGTCCCCCGACGAAAATGAGTATGGACCACCATAGGTGTGTAAATATATACATAGACATACAATCCCAACTAGCATATATATACACTGTACATGATAAGTATGAGATTTAATCTGTATATGTATGTGTAGATAATAGGATTGAGGGTATAATTTTGAACCATAGGTTTGTCTCTTTCACCGCGAATGATACTGCAGTACAGGGACAATCACACAAAAATGTGACCTGAGAGTATCCATCTTGACAACCTAGTTACAACTCTTAATTTAACACACACCAAGATATGGATCAGTCCAACTCTACTTTTGTAAATAGTGTAAATATACTTTTCCTTTGCGAGTTCCTTGAATCTAAAGAGTACTTTCCTGTTATATATCCTGTAAATAGCACTACCTAGGAATTATGACTAATCATGACATAATAATTGGTTCACTTGCTGTTATAGGACAGGTATTAATTCTTCTCTTTCTTTCATGTGCTTGAGGATTTGCGCTACTTCCTATGTTTTTCGCACTGTTTTGATTATGTTAGCATTGTACATATATGTCATAGGACACAAGCCGATCCACGGCTTTATTTTAACCATGATTACTTCATGTTTAAATCAGAAAAGACCCTTGGATAGAACACCATTCCAAGATGGCGCCCACAGTGGCTTAAGGGGTGTAGTCCTATGTCCAGGACAATGCTCACGATTTGTTTGTTTATGATACGGATTGTAAGATGTGGATGAATGACACACTGACGAAGGCTCACGCCGAAACGTGTCTGTGCTTTTCTTTTCCCTCTAATTAAACCCTGGTTTGATCTTGGTCCGCGAGTGCTGCCTCTTTCTTTTGGACTCTAAGGAGAGTCAAGCAAAATATATATATATATATATATATATATATATATATATATATATATATATATATATATATATATATATATATATATATATATATATCCAATACTCCATCACTTGTTTCACGCTCTGGAGTCACACCAGCCAGGATACAAAGTACACGGTCACGGACCAATTAAGTGATTTCGTTATTTATTTTCTAGTGCAGGTAGTCTTATGACGTTTCGGCTCCAAGAGCCTTGTTCACATGACAATGTTCTAGTGCATGGTTGGCCCTTATAAAGTGCCAGTGATAGGTACATTGACGTCACATGAGAGGGCTGTGTATGGACAAAGACAACATACTAGGCTTATATAGCAGTTGTATTTCTAAGAGCATTACTTGGTTGCTATATACAAAAATAAAGTAAAATACCAAATTTGCAACAACTGACAGTCTAGTAATGGATTAGAATGTCGACATTTATAACATTGTGGATAAAACGAGATATCACAGTTAAATACATTGTATTAGTAGACTGTATAAGCCCAATCTTCCCTCACTTCTGGGTACAATCTTAATCTTAAATAGTTCCAAAAAAACTTTTTTATATATAGATATATGAATGTACAAGCATATCGATATCAATTGCATTTAGCATTCTGCTAGACCAATAGATGTATAAAGTGCAAGTGCAAGATTCTTAATGTGCAAATATCGCTTTCAGTGTAGTTGTTTATGCAAAACATCGCATTAGTGCAAACCATATCCGGTTAGGAGTACTGATCCCCTTCTATCTGTACAGAAATGCTACAGTTAATTAATTAATTAATTAATTGTGGGTTTGTAATGCGCTAGAATCGACTCCCGAAGGAGTATCTCTGCGCAGTAGACCGCTGGGGAACCCGTCCTGGCTTTCCCTGTGAGATGGTCCCTACTGGGTATCTCCAAGGTGAAACCAGACTTCCTGGCGTATGTGGGGGGCCGTTGTGGAGATGAGGCAAGCTAATGCCCAGAGTTGCCGAGTGTGATCCCTGGTTAGAGTAGGCACCGAGATGAGAATTATCGAGTCCGCTGACACTGGTCCATGACCCTGCCGCTTCGGGAATTGAACACTGGTCCCGGGCCGTCCTCTGCTCTCGGGTCTGCCGCCTCAAACCAGTGAGCCACATCACTCCAGTGGAAAACTAATATGGTCAAAATTCATAGCAGTTGATTGTGCAGATATCTTCCATCTGTGCAAAGAATCGCATGGCTTCACATAGTTAAACTAGTTACTAAGAACACTATAAAATATCAAAGCACGATTTAACAACACTAGATAAAATTATCTCAGTCAAATACTTGCTTGCTATTTGTATCCAATGTTGTATTTAAAAGATAATAAAAAACGCCTAAAACTCGTTCAACCACAATGTTGTCAACCACCCTTTAAAAGCCTAGGGAAAATTTTCATTCTGTACATACACTGTGATAAAAGTAAAATAAGTGTCTACTAAATGGTCAACTGAGATGTCATCAGTGATGTCACTGACCATGTCATGAATGATGTAATATGTGACATCCTCAGCAGTGAATTGCGGGTGCGCGAAATATAGTTAGGACAACTAACTATATAGGAGCAATTTCAATGGTTTTGTATAAGTGAAATGTCCAGCTAACTATAACACCCCTAAAACTTACAGATTTTTGAGTGAATTTTAAAGGATTTTTAAATGCTAACTCACAACTATATAGGGCCTAAAACCTATGTTTTTTTCAGTGAATTTCAAAGGTTTTTTAAATGCTAATTCCTAACTATATAAGGCCTGAAACCTATGGTTTTTTCAGCGAATTTCAAAGGTTTTTTAAATTCTAATTCCTAACTATATAAGACCTGAAAGCCCACCAGGAATCTCCAGTATGCGCCAGGGGACTGCATTACAGAGAGGTGTAATGAAGCCACGCCCCTTTTTACACCTCTCTGCAACGCAGCCCCGTGCATGTTTGAAGAGGAGGAACTAATTCCCCTTGCATACTGGGGGCCCCTTGGGGCCAACTAGCCCACCTGGAACCTCCAATATGTGCCAGAGGGCTGCATTGCAGAGGTGTAATGAGGCTATGCCCCTTGTTACATCTCTCTGCAAAGCAGCCCCCTGGCACGTTTGCAGAGGGGGAACTAATTCCCCTTGCATACTGGGGGTCCCTGGGTGCCACCTAGCCCACCAGGAGCCTCCAGTATGCGCCAGGGGGCTGCATTGCAGAGAGGTGTAATGAGGCAACACCCTTTTTTTACACATCTGTGCCACGCAGCCCCAGTGCATGTTTGAAGATGGGGAACTAATTCCCCTTGCATACTGGGGGTCCCTGGGGGCCAACTAGCCCACCTGGAACCTCCAGTATGCACCAGGGGGCTGCATTGCACAGAGGTGTAATGAGGTTTTGCCCCTTTTTACACCTCTCTGCAACGCAGGCCACTGGCGCGTTTGCAGAGGGGGGAGTAATTCCCCTTGCATACTGGGGGTCCCTGGGTCATATCTGCCCAAACGCCGATATTTCGAACAATTGAAAATGACTTTTCTTGAGAAACATTTGGATTTGGATTATCATGTCCTATACTTTGGATTTTTTGAAAGACTGACTTTGAGGATGCTATAAATTACTCAATTCTGCCGTAATTGCGTGGGTAAAATTGATACCTAGTCACTTTGAATAAGCATGTACTTACTTCTCGTCTAACATTTGGAAGAAATATCTAGTTATATAACAACAGGAGACCAACATAACTTGAAGGAAATAAGAACGCCCTGAAGAAGCTCTGTTGTACAGAACGAAACGCGTCGGCTGGCTGTGGTACATAAACTTAAGGAAAATAAAAGCATTTGAATATACACCAAGATTCAGCGCTTCAATAAGGACTCTAAGTGATATGATTTGATTGGACTTATTGTGCAAGTGATGCTGTGCCAAACTTTGGAATATTCTCCACTACTCTCTACTACTTACTCTCTACTACTCCACTACTCTCTAATACTCACTCTCTACTACTCATTCTCTACTACTCTACTACTCTCTACTACTCTCTCTCTACTACTCACTCCCTACTACTCACTATCTACTACTCTCTACTACTCACTCTCTACTACTCTCTACTACTCACTCTCTACTACTCTCTCTCTACTACTCACTCTTTACTACTCTCTCTACTACTCTCCACTTCTCACTCTCTACTTCTCACTCTCTACTACTCACTCTCTACTACTCTCTCTACTACTCTCTACTACTCACTCTCTACTACTCACTCTACTATTCACTCTCTACTACTCTCTACTACTCACTCTCTACTACTCTCTACTATTCTCTCTCTCTGCTACTCACTCTCTACTACTCTCTACTACTCACTCTCTACTACTCACTCTCTACTACTCTCTACTACTCACTCTTTACTACTCTCTACTACTCACTCTCTACTGCTCTCTATTACTCACTCTACTACTTACTCTCTACTACTCACTCTCTACTACTCACTCTCTACTACTCACTCAACTATTCACTCTACTTACTACTCTCTACTACTCACTCTCTGCTACTCTCTCTACTGCTCTCTACTACTCTCTGCTACTCACTATCTTCTCTCTATCACTCACTCTCTACTCTCTACCTCTTTCTACTTCTCTCTCTACTAGTCTCTACCTCTCTACCTCTACCTCTCTACCTCTACCTCTACCTCTCTACCTCTACACCTCTACCTCTCTCTACACGCACACATATACACATATATATATATGCATATGCATTTATATATATGTATGTGTATATATATACATATATATATATATAAACATATATAATCTGCATATCTATATAAATACAAATATAAATGCATGCATACATATACATATATGCATACATATGCATGGCATTTGCATGAAATTTTTAAAAACAATAATAAAAGCAAAGCTAAAAAGCCACCTCATTACAAACAGAATGGCTTTAACTTAAACGAGGGCGAGATCTATTGCATTTTCAATGCTTGTTTACTTTGGTTCCATCAAGAAGGCATTCAGATGTGTCACACATTTGCCATAAATTCTGAATGTTAGCACTCTAGTTGCTCATTAGATCACTGTAGTAAAGCTACTGCTCACAACTAATAATCTTTAACCTTTCTGATAATGTAATGATGACTTATATTTTTTAATGAATTGAATATCCATTAGTAATGTTAAATTTTACTGAAATGTTTGTATACTTTTATGGTTTTCTTTGTAATAATGAAACCGAATAAAGATTTTACTACTACTACTGCTCACCAGGGAAGTCTGCTGCTGGTGTTCAAAGTGCATGTTTCAGTCTGCATGTCAGAATTGTTTTAATGAAATAGAAGAGGATTTGAGAAGTCACTCAAAATGTGCCCTAATTTTTCTTTCTGAAGCACTAATCATACTTTCTATGGCAAAATATACCCCCTCATGTTGTTCCTTTTTAAAATTAAAGATTTTAAGAGTTACCACTTCATTCCAATCAAGATGGCTTCTGGTGTGCCATACTTTTGTCATAAGTAAGACTGTTAGCGCCCTAGTTGTTCTTTAGAACCCTCTTGGACATTCTGTCATTGGGCTATACTTGGGCTACATCTGGGTGATATTTGGGCTACATTTGGGCACTTTTGTCTCTGGTGGCCATCTTGGGAGACTGCATGTCAGAATTTTTTTAATGAAATAGAAGAGGATTTGAGAAGTCACTCAAAATGTGCCCTAATTTTTCTTTCTGAAGCACTAATCATACTTTCTATGGAAAAATGAACCCCCTCATTTTGTTACTTTACAAATTAAATGTTTTCAGTCTTACCACTTTATTCCAATCAAGATGGCTTCTGGTGTGCCATACTTTTGTCATAAGTAAGACTGGTAGCGCTCTAGTTGTTCTTTAGAACACTCTGGGACATTCTGTCATTGGGCTATACTTGGGCTACATCTGGGTGATATTTGAGCTACATTTGGGCTCTTTTGTCTCTGGTGGCCATCTTGGGAGACTGCATGTCAGAATTTTTTAATGAAATAGAAGAGGATTTGAGAAGTCACTCAAAATGTGCCCACAATTTTTTTTCTGCAGCATTAATCATACTTTCTATGGCAAAATATTCCCCCTTATTTTGTTCCTTTCTAAATTAAATGTTTTAAGAATTACCACTTTATTCCAATCAAGATGGCTTCAGGTGTGCCGTACCTTTGTAATGAGTAGGACTGTTAGCACTCTAGTTGTTCTTTAGAACACTCTAGGAGGCTGCAGTAGAACACAAAGGAATCAACTGATAATCTCTTTCCTTATTGTATGTACATGTTTTACTGAGAATGTCAGACTTCTTTCTCACATGACTGAGAAAGATAATGTGAATTTACAGAAAATATGCTTTCAGTTTAGCTTATAGATCCCCTTCCAAACCACTGTGGGAAAAGCATGAGATTATAGTTTTCTTTCAAACATGATTCATGATATCCCAGCAGAAGGCTTTTCACATGGTAAAATCACCTTAGAACACACCACAATTCCTAAAATGAGTATGGTACCATCAACAAATTTATAATGTAACTATTAATTACAATGCTTTTTAATGAGGTGCTATCATGTATATTGGTCCCAAGATGGCTGCCAACACTTCTTGGATGAAGTGCTGACAGCCAATCAGATCTCACGATGAGATGTGTGGTTAGGCTCCGCCCAGATATATATGTGTTTTTTTAAGTTAATTTTCATAAAAACCACTGGAGCAATTTTCACCAAATATTGAAAAGGCACTTCTGCCTACCAGTCCCTACAATTTTGCAAAGTTTGGTGTCATTCCATTTAGTGGTTCGGGCTGTAGCCTTGTCTATTCGTCCTATGGAAATTAACATGGGGAAAACACATTCTGGGACCCCCCTTTTTTCTCAGCCCCCGCATGACGAATCCCCCGAAACTTCCAGGGAAGAAGCGGAGCGGAGCTGGCCTAAATTTTGGAAAATTACACGCAAATTCCTCAACCGGCGCCAAAGCTATTTCCAATAGAATGTTGCGGATTTCCTATTGTAGCTAGGTCCTAACTATATATACCTACTGGCTAACGCCAGTAGGTAATATATATATATATATATATATACATAAATTCGAAACAGGAACCCCATTCGAGACGAAGCCACACAAGTTTTATCTGCTTTCATTTCATTTATTAACAGCTTGCCAGCAGGCTCACAATCCGTGGTGCATTTCAGTGAAAATAAACGCCGGACGCGTTTCAGGAGTATTCCTTTCCTCAGCGGCGTGTTTGTTCAAGAGCAGGGAAGTGCTTATAGGTGCGCATTACTTTTAAATTAGTTCCTGCCCCCATTGGGGGTGGCCATCCCTGTGGCCTCTTGGGATCTGTAGTGCGTACAATTCTTACCCCAGTGGCTATTTATCTACGTTTAAAGAAAACCTCCAGGCTTCTCTCTCATAAATCCTGGATGTCAGTTTTAGAATTGCAGTACTCAGTGGTCACATGTGCACTCCAAACTCAAGTACATTTTCAGCTATTTTCTAAAGGTAGAAGAGGATTGACGTCAAGGGCATTACACAAGCTTCATTGGACCCATTTACACCCCCTGATGATATGGGTCAGAACTTAGACATGCAATGGGGATAGTTACAAATGTATTATTGTTATAAGGTGATGAATTCATTTAGGACTAGTAAAATATATACCCTGGTTGACAAATGTATAAATGAGGAGAGTTAGAAATTGGGTCACTGGTTGACTGGAGTATTAATCTGGTCAAACAGCAACCACAATTCTAGTCAGGGTAAGAGGAAGGCAAACCCTATATTAACCTGTACTCACCTTGTGGTAGCTTGAACAGAGTAGTCAAGTTTATTTTAGAGGCATTGTCTAAAGTATTTGTGCAACACTTCAAATAGAGAAACAATGAAATCACCACACAAAAAGATTCCACACTAGATTAGAAAAATAGCTCTGAGTTTAATAAATAAGACAAGATGAAAATAACAAATCTCTAATAAATAGAACCAGAGATATTGATTTTGAAGGTTTATATTGAAAAAATAAAGCCAAGAACCAAAAGCGCTATTGGAGATTGATGGTCACGTCTGACTGTGACAATTTCACCATTTCACGCTGGACACAATAGAGCTCAGACCAGCTGCAGGGACCCAGTTTGGCCCAGTGAACAAAGTACCTAAAATTATGGCTGCGGGCCATGCGCGGATCTGAGATGTGGCAAGGCTGCGATGGAAGCTGCTGATACTTCAACATTGAGGATCCCGTTGATGGGACTTGCAATGCTGAGTCCAGTTTTGAACATGCTAGGTGCTGCAGGGCGATGTGTCAGTTCTGATAAGTTGTGATTTGGCAATGAGTAGTTTCAGGGTCAGTGGGGAGGCAGCCATCCATGGGGATGTAAGGAGTTTGCGCCGGGAAAACTGAATACAGCAGCAGTTCCCAGAGCACGGTCATGCAAGTCTTTTGAGATGAGTACAATCCACGCAGCAGCAGCAATGCAGCAGTTTTACTCTGGGGTGCTTCATTCAGCTGAAGGAATGCATTGGTTCTGCTCTGGGATAAATAGTACTGCAGAGAAGATGTGTCAGTTCTGCTGGTAAGTACCTTAGGCCCACTTCCAAGGTGGGTCTAGGACTGGGGTGGCACCATTACTCAGGGTAGACTCAGAGATGGCTTTGAAAGCCTGTTATGTCGCTGAGGCTTCAGATAGGAAAATCAGCCAACTAGCCGTTAGAGTCACACTGGGATCTGGGGTCAAGAGATGCATGTCTAGTCCTTCCCACCCAGACAAGAGGGCAGCAGATCAGCACAGTAAAGCAGGAGTCCATCAGAGTGGCATCCCTTCAGCAGCACAGCAGTCCTTTTTCCTGGCAGAGTTTCCAACCGTTGCCCAGGTCCGCTTCACGAACAGATGCAAGGGTGGTGACTAATCGATGAGAGTTTTGAAGACCTGAGTGCACCCGGTACCGAGTTCTGTGAGCGGAGGCGCGGGTGCCGGAAGCCAACGAGGCACTGCGCCCTGCTGCCGGTGGGGCGCGTTGGAACGCGAGTCAGAAGTTGCTGAAGACCTGCAGGCCTCTAGCGACTGGGACGAGCTTTGATCGTCTGCTGTAGGGGGAATATCCTACCCGGGTCAAAAAAACATAGCGGCCACAGTGACTGTGAGTGACGATTTGCCATCGAGAAGAGGTGCGCGACTACAGTGACCTACTTGCCGGTGAACACGGCTGTGCAGACCCTGCAGTGAGGCCTGGGTATAACCGCTGCAGGCCAGGGGTGGCGTGCGGATACCTCTTAAGGGACATCACCGAAGACTGCTCAGCGAATCTCGAGTGCTGCAAGGTAGGGGCCGGAGGGAACTCACTATCCCCTGCCTTGCTAAAATCTGGTTCCCGTGACCCCTGGCACCCGTGGAAGGCTTGTGAGAGAAACTGTAGCTGCCATTTTGTGGCGCCCATGATTATTGCCCATCATCACTGCCCGGACTGTGAACTTGCCCTGCCCGGGCTTGGCATGCATTGAAGATATTATGTGAGTGGGGGTCCCCAGGCTGCTGTTGGCTACTCCTGAATTTTGTTGAAACAGCTCATTGTTATAAGACGGGCTGACGGAACTGTGGAGGACAGGCTGGCACGGTCTATCAGTGCTGCTGCTACTGGTGAGAGTCTGCTCTTGAGGTGTGGAGGTAGACTTGCTTGTCTGCGGGGGGGGCGATCTCCACAGGGTGAGTCGTATCCAGCTATCATTTACCCTGCACCCTTGCTCCCTGTCTCTGTGGTGGGGGGGCCATGCAGGTGCCACTATCGCTGTTACGGCCTGAGTAGAGGCGGGCTGCCTTCTGGGTTGCTGTTGGGGCCGTGGGGCCCTGACTGCTTGCCTGAGGGGTTGCCGGACAGTGTCCCCGTGAGGAAATACCAGAATGCAATTGGTTTCCCAACTGCACGTACAACGGGGCTAGGCGGAAAAACTGTGAGTGGAGGCCCTGTCATGAGGGGCCGCCATTTTGCCTTTAAAGACCAGGGAATACATCAGCGAAAAACTTCCAGGGAGTTCTTGGACCTGTCCTGATTGTTCTCTTCTGTTGACCGCCAGGAGTCTCTGTCGCAATGGGGAAACAAGATCCTAAACAGCATAAACTGAACTTTGAAAATAGGCGCTCTACCAGCAATGCTGACTTGGAGCATGAATCCCTGGCGGAGGGCCAGCGCGACTCCGAAGCAGAAGATCAAGGGCAGGATCTGAGAACGCTCATGCTTGAGATAAGCGCCCTGAGACATTTTTGGTGAATTGTTGCGCTATATAAAAGCTTTTGACATTTGACATTTGAGATGAGATCTAGTCTCCGCAACATCAGTACAAAACTGGACACTCTGAGACATAACATCGACTTCTGCCTTTTACAGGAGACAAATTTGAATGGGATTCCATCCCAGAGACCTCGACCGGGAGGGGGTCATGTATATTCTGCTATATATTCAAATTACGCATGTGGGGTGGCTGTACTAGTTGAACGTGGGTTGAACTGAAAGGAGGGACTGATCAGTGGAGACCCGGAGGGCAGATATGTTTTGATACAAGGTTCCCTATGCAGTATATCCATAAATGTTGTTGCTATAAACGGCCCCAACGTGAATTCCCCTGACTTGGACGAACATCAGGGCGACTGGCTGCAGTACAATATTATGGGGGGGGTTTTAATGCTATCCTGGATGATGCACTTGACAGGCGAGGAGCTGCCGATCTTACTCCCGGCGGCTAGCTCTGCCCTAAAGGCGATAATAGCTGACGATGAGTTGGTTGACATATGGCGTAGCAGACATCACTCATTGACGGAAGGTACCTGCATTTCTGATCATCACAGTGTATGGTCCCCATTAGATTTCTGGTTGGTGTATAGAGATGTAGCTACTTGGACTACTAGTATGGAGCACATGCCGTGTTCCCTGTCCGATCATGTTCCCTGTCTCTTGAAATTATTGATCCCAAACCTGCCGAGGCGTGCATTCTCTTGGCGTCTCCCACCTCATGTTCTCCTGGACGAAGTCTGTAAGGAGGAGGTCCGGAAGGATATCACTGATTACTTTGAGCTAACTGCAGGGTCAGTGAGCAACGAGGCCTCACTCTGGGAGGCGTTTAAGGTTATAATAGGAGGCCAATGCATAGCCCGTCAAGTGGGGGTATTGAAAGCCATACGAAGCACGCTTGCTTCTTTAGAGGCCGGCATTAAGGACCTTGAGATAAAATTCTATGCCAACGGGGATCTGGAAACTTCTGGTTTGTTAAAAACTAAGCTGTTAGATTTTGCTGAGAAGGCGCATCGAGAGGTGAAATTCATGGGGAAATATGCTGTGGCCAGGAGATAAGGAGAGGGGGAGAAACTGGGTAGAACACTGCCGGGTATGATAAGGTCACCCAAGTCTACAACTTATATCCATGAAGTACATACTGCACAAGACACCACACTTAGGGGCCAGTGTGAAATTTTTAATGCCTTCACCAGTTTTTACTCCAACCAGTACACTGCCACTCAGGAGACGTGCCCGGAGGGGTTGGAATCCTTTATGGATTCAATTGCACTAGCTTGGTTTAACAACACTCACAGAAAATATATGGACCTCCCTGTGACCACTGAAGATGTCGCCCAAGTCATAAAGAGCCTGCCACTTGATAAGGCCCCTGGCCCAGGTGGCCTGACCACGGCCTTTTATATAACTTATGTCGAAGACCTGGCGCCCAGACTTCTGGCGGTATATGAGGAGGCCTTAGAGGGCGGAGTGCTGCCCAAAACCACGAGGCCATGATTATCATGCTGTTGAAGCCCGGTAAACCAGAGGAGTAGATGGACTCCTACAGACCCCTTTCATTACTGAGTGAAGATGTCAAAATCCCGACCAAATTTATAGCTAACCGGTTACAGCCACTACTCCCCATGATAATGCTCCCTGATCAATTGAGGTTTATCCCTGGTAGATTGACATCTTACAACATACGGACAGTTTTCTCCATTCTACACTATGTTCATCCGACCGTTCATGCTGCAGTGGTGTTCTTGGACGCTACCAAAGCCTTTGACATCCTTGAGTGGCCATATCTATTTGCTATATTGGGGTGCATGGGATTCAGGCCGCTCTTCATTAACAGGATTCACCTCTTATACACACTGCCCAGCGCCAGGATAAGGGTGAACAGTCTGGTGTCTGAACACTTCCGTATTTCACAAGGCACGAGACAGGGCTGCCCACTCTCCCCGCTGCTGTTTGCCATAGTAATGGAGCCTTTGGCGGCCTGCGTACGATGGCACGGGCATAGGGTTTAGCTCTAGGAGCCCTACTTATATCACTATACGCAGATGATGTAACCTGGAGGTCAATCTGGACCCAGTGTTGCGCTAATTTGTTAGATTTGGTGGCCTGGCTGGAGTCTCTGATAACTGGTCGAAATCAGTAATTTTTCCTTTGACGGACACTATCCCGTAGGTTTCCTCCGAACAACCGCTGAAATGGGAAGCAGAAGCGGTTAAATACCTGGGTATCAGGATAAGCCGAGATGTTCAGGAAATTTTGAATTTGAACTTCGGGAGGGCTGCTGCGTGGCTAGAGGAGAAGGTCAATATATGGGCGTGGCTGCCTTTGTCACTGACTGGGAAGATAACCCTGGCTAAGATGGTCACCTTGCCCAAGTTCATGTACCTGTTCACAAATATTCCACTCCCACTTACATCACACTTTTTGAATACTCTTAAATCTCATCTAATCGCCTTGGCATGGGCGGGCGGTCAAGCTAGGGTCTCTGCCTCTGAGCCAGGGGGGATTGGACACCCCAGACATGCCTCTCTAAGCACTCTACACTTAAGCTCAGTTTTTGCACTTCTGGGTTCATCCGACCCCTTTTCAACCTCATGTGGCGGTGGAACAAAATATGGTTGCGCCTGTCCCGCTGAGGGTGGCCATCTGTGCAATGGAAGATGTCCCACCAGAGGGGATATATATTCCCCTGGCACACTGAGATAGGTGTGGGAGGAATTATGTGAAAGGGCAAGAATCCCATTGCTGTATGCTCCCTTGCTTTCGCAGAATCCAATGCTGCCATGCATTGCAGGGGGAATTAGTAAATCCCTGGAACAAAAGCTGCATCTATACACATTTGCTGATTTTTTCCGTGATAACGAATTCATAACCCCCCCCCGGCGTCAGTAGAGGGACAGGCTGTGCCTTTTTTGGAAATGTTTTTGTATCACATATTACACATGGCATGCGGTGCCATTAGTGCTGTTTCCCGTCAGCCCCCGGTCTTCCCTGCATTGGAGAACCTGGTGGGATCTCCGTCTCCCCTTATGCTGGTTACCAGGCTTTACAGGCAAATGCAGAGCACAGCGCTAGTGATCAAGCCAAAATCCCTACTATTCAAGGTGATCAATTCATCCATCACTAGTGCATAGTTTGCTAGCTCGGGGGTCCTCCTCAGGTGCACCCAGAACCACAAAGGGCGAAAGCAGACTATGTCTAAAATGGAGCGTTTGCCCATGTCGTGGAAAAGGGGCTTCCACGGAGTTGAGATAGGAAGGGAAACAAGGTCCCTTATAAACTTATTCTCAGCTCTGACCAGATCGACTACTTTTTCACAACCCCACAGTTCAGACAACAACTAGAGCGCTAACAGTCTTACTTATGACAAAATTATGGCACACCTGAAGCCATCTTGATTGGAATAAACTGGTAACACTTAAAACATTTAATTTAAAAAGGAACAAAATGAGGGGGTTGAACATTATGGATAGTGTTGTAGAAAGAAAAATGAGGGCATATTTTAAGATAGATCTCAAATATCTTCCCTGTTATATTTCAACAGGAGCAGCCTGGCAGTTGATTCCTTTGTGTTCTACTGCAGCTAGCCAGAGTGTTCTAAAGAACAGCTTGAGCGCTAACAGTCTTACTTATGACAAAATTATGGCACACCTGAAGCCATCTTGATTGTAATAAACTGGTAACACTTAAAACATTTAATTTAAAAAGGAACAAAATAAGGGGGTTGACAATTATGGATAGTGTTGTCGAAAGAAACATGAGGGCATGTTTTAAGAGAGATCTCAAATCCTCTTCTATTTAATTTGAAAATTCTAACATGCAGACTGAACAATCACTTTTAATACCAGCAGTAGACTTCCAGTTAACTCCCTGGTGAGCACTACCACCTACACTACTCAAACACCACTGCACTACCCTAAACCCTAAAAAACTATCCCCTGCACGAGCCCCTACACTACAAAAACACCACTGCACTACCCTAAACCCTAAAACACTACCCCCTACAGTACATAAACACCACTGCATTTCCCTGAAGCCTAAAACACTACCCCAGCATGACCCCTATACTACCCAAACCCCACTGCACTAGCCTAAACCCTAAATCTACCCCCAGCATGGCCCCCTACACTACCCAAATACTACTTTGCTACACTAAACTCTAAAACTCTACCCCCTACATTACACATACACAACTGCACTACCCTTAACCCTAAAACACTACCGCCAGCACAACCCCCTACACTACACAAACACCACTGCACTACCCTAAACCCTAAAACACTACCCCCTACGCTACACAATTACCACTGTACTACCCTAAACCCTAAAACACTACCCCCAGCATGACCCCCTACACTACACAAACACCACTGTACTATCCTAAACCATAAAACAATACCCACAGCAAAAACCCACAAACACTACACAAACACCACTGCACTACCCTACACACTAAATCTACCCCAGCACGACCCCTTACACTACCCAAACACCGCTGCACTACCCTAAAAACGAAATCTATCCCCAGCATGACCCCTACACTACACAAACACCACTGCACCACCCTAAACTCTAAATCTACCCACGCCATGACCCCCTACACTACACAAATACCACTGCACTACCCTAAACCCTAAATCTACCCCCAGCACGACCCCCTACACTACACAAATACTGCTGTGCTACCCTAAACTCTAAAACACTACCCCCAGCACGACCCCCTACACCACACAAACACCACTGTGCTACCCTAAACTCTAAATCTACCCCCAGCAGGAACCTCTACACTATCCAAACACAACTGCACTACCATAAACCCTAAAACACTACCCCAAACACTACACAAACACCACTGCACTACCCTAAACCCTAAAACACTATCCCCAGCACGACCCCCTACACTACACAAACACCACTGCACTACCCTAAACCCTCATTCAAATTCATGCACGACCCCGTGCACTACACGGTCATGACTGCACTACCCTAAACCCTACAACACTACCCCCGCTTGACCCCCTGCACTACCCAACCACCATTGCACTACCTTAAACCTTAAATCTACCCCAGCACGACCCCCTACACGACCCAAACACCACTGGACTACCCTAAAACCCTACCCCAGCATGAGCCCCTAAACTACATAAACACCACTGCACTACCCTAAACTCTAAATCTACCCCCAGCACGACCACCTACACTACATAAACACAATTGTACTATCCTAAACCCTAAATCTACCCCCAGCTCGACCCCTTACACTACACAAACACCATTGCACTACTCTAAATCCTAAAACACTACCCCCGCTCGACCCCCTGCACTGCCAAAACACCACTTCACTTCCCTAAACCCTATAACACTACCCCCTGCATGACCCCCTACACTACCAAAGCACCACTGCACTTCCCTAAACCCTAAAACACTACCCCCTGCACGACCCCCTACACTACCAAAACACCATTGCCCTACCATAAACCCTAAAACACAACCCCCAACCCGACCCCTACATTACACAAACACAACTGCACTTCCCAAAACCCTAAATCACTACCCCCAGCATGGCCCCCTACACTACCCAAACACCACTTCACTACCCTAAACCCTAAAACACAACCCCCAGCACGACCCCATACACTACACAAACACCATTGCACTACCCTAAACCCTAAATCTATCCCCAGCACGATCACCTACACTACCCATTCACCACTGCGTTACCCTAAACCCTAAAACACTATCCCCGGCATGACCCCCTACACTACCCAAACACTACTGCTCCACCCTAATCCCTGAAACACTACCCCTGGCATGACCCCCTACACTACCCAAACACCGCTGCGCGAAGCTAAACCCTAAAACACTACCCCTGGCACGACCCCTACACTACCCAAACACCACTGCCCTGTGGTGCGTTTTAAGTTGAGGAATTAACTCCTCTTCAATATTGAGGGTCCCTGGGGGCCAACTAGCCCACCAGGTACCTCCCATATGTGCCAGGGAGCTGAACCGCAGCTCTGTGACGATTACTGGAGGTAGCTGGTGGACTAGTTGCACCCCAGGGACCCTCAGTATTCAAGGGGAGTTAATCCCCCAACTTAAAATGCGCCATAGGGCGCATTTGCACAGTGGTGAAGGGAGGGGGCAGGCCCTGAGTTCACATGTGTGCAAACACACCCTGTTGCGTGGTTTAAATTGGGGAATTAATTCCTTGTCAATCCCGAGGGTCCCTGGGGGCCAACTAGCCCACCAGGTACCTCCAGTAAGCGCCACGGAGCTGCGTTGCAGAGTATTGTAAAAAGGGGTGTGGCCTCTGAACACCTCTCTGCAACGCAGCCTCCTAGAGCATACTGGAGGTACCTGGTGGGAATTAATTCTCTAAATTAAAATGCACCAAAGGGCGTGTTTGCGGACATATCACCTCAAGCCACACCCCCATCCTTCACCACTTTGCAAGCGCGCCCTGTGGGAAATTTTAAGTTGGGGAATTAATTCTCCTTCAATACTGAGGGTCCCTGACGGTCAAATAGCAGGTATCTCCAGTATGCGCCAGGGAGCTGTATTGCAGACAGGTGTTCAGATGCCACGCCCCTTTTTACACCTCTCTGCAACGCAGCTCTGTGGCGCTTACTGGAGGTATCTAGTGGGCTAGTTTGACCCTAGGGACCCTTTGGATTGAAGGGGACGTAATCTCTCAACTTAGAATGGTGACAGGGTGTGTTTACACAATGGTGAAGGGAGCGGACGGCGCCTAACGTGATGTGTGCAAACATGCCATGTGGTGCGTTTTAAGTTGGGGAAATAATTACATTTCAAACCTGAGGGACCATGGGGGCCAAGTAGCCCACCAGGTGCTTTTCAGGAAGCGCCACAGCACTGCATTGCAGAGTGGTGGTGCAGGCCGTGCCCTTTATTACATGTCTCTGCTAGGAAGCTCTGCGACACTTACTGGATGTACTAGGAATTCCGATTTACTTACCTGTTATCAGGCGAGACCTCAGTGCTGCATCTTTTAGACCAGCAAACTGCAGATTGTAGTATCGAGCGGGAAGCGATACCGACTGACCCGGTACCCCTGCAACCTGCACGTGATCGGATCCCCGACTCTGCCTGGCCGGTCCTGATTCGGGTGACCGTACCCCTTCTGAATTCCCTGCCCTGAAAATTCATGGTTTTAGAGGCTTACAATTATTAGGCATGTATCTAATGTCCTGATGATGATCCCTTTGATTTAAAAGTGGGATCGAAACGCCGTCGACCAATTGACGTGCCTTATACAGTGTGTATATAGTGTACTAATATTGATGTAAAGGCGCAATCGAAAATATTTGTTCATATTGTGATTTGCAGAACAACTTGAACTTTATTGTCTAAAAGCCCTTCTCCCTTTCTTTTCACTTTGATTGTACTAAAGTGTTTTGTGTTTAAATGAGGTACAGTCTTGTGCCCCACAACGTGAGATTGTCGAAGGATATTTTCCCTCTATTTTGTGTTATAAGTAAATACATTCTGACCTCTGTCCGGCTGGACAAGTCAGACAAATACAGAATCCATTGTGTCTGTATTCATTTGTATGTCATATCCTATATTGCATGGGACCACTGTTGTTTTTATAATAATTGCTCTCCGAGGTCCTGTGCTGACTAAACCTGGGGTCCCTTGTTGTTTTCTAAATGCATCTTTTAGCCCAGTACTGATCCTGAAAAGTAATTCCAACCATACTTACCAGTAACTTGAATTTCCTTCCATAGGCTAACATTGACTGGTTTCACTTGGAAATTCTTCTAAGTGGGGAGTTTTCGAAATTTAAAATATTCACCTAAAATCATCCGAACAATGAATTCCGATTTACTCACCTGTTATCAGGAGAGAACCCAGTGCTGCATCTTTTAGTATCAAAAATATAAATATACCAATTAATACATTTAAAATTAGTCGTTTACAAAACCTTTGAAATTTACTGAAAAAACCATAGGTTTCAGGCATGTTATAGTTAGGAATTAGCATTTCAAAAACCTTTGAAATTCACTGAAAAAAACATAGGTGAGAGGCCTGATATAGTTAGGAATTGGCATTTAAAATAACTTTGAAATTCTCTGAAAAAAACTGTGGGTCTAGGGGTGTTATAGTTAGAAATTAGCTTTTAAAAAACCTTTGAAATTCACTTAAAAAAACCATAGGTTTTAGGGGTGTTAAAGTTAGCCGAAACTGGTGCGCCCGCAATCCACATCACTGATAATATCTCAAATGACATAACTGATGACATCATCCAGTGAATGTGGTTTTGTTTGATATTTAAAAAATTATTATATATATATATATATATATATATATATATATATATATATATATATATATATATATATATATATATATATATATATATATATATATATATATATATATATATATATATATATATATATATATATATATATATATATATATTACCTACTGGCGGTCGCCAGTAGGTAGTTATAGTTAGGATAATTTTCAATGTTAAATCTCAACATTCTATTTTGAATAACTTTGGCGCCGGTTGACGAATCTGCCTGAAATTTTCAGGAAAATGGTCTCATGGCGGTCCGGTCCTTCCCTGAAAGTTTGGGGGGGATTCGTCAAGCGGGGGCCGAGATAAAAGGGGGGTCCCAAAACGCGTTTTCCCCATGTTAATTTCCATAGGGCGGTCGATTTCACTTTTAGCCCGAACGGCTGAATGGATTTCCACCAAACTTGGCAAAATTGTAGGGACTGGTAGCCCGATGTGCCTTTGCTATGTCTCAAGATATGTGCTCCAGTGGATTTTAAGTAATTAAGGTTCAAAAAAATATATATATCTATAGCCGCGCTCCCGTGCGCGCACGGGAGTGCGCTCCAGGCGCGACACGCGACTTGCGCGCAGGAAGCTGATTGGATCTCAGTTGTCTGTAAACATTCTAAACAGTGCGGAGCGGCCGCCATCTTGTGTCTCGGTAAAATCGAGACAGAAGGGGTTTGAAAAAAAAAGGGGCAAATGACCATAAGGGGGAAGAGTAGACCCCCTCTGACCCCCTAGGTTTGATGTAGGGACTAAAATAGGGTCCTGCAGGGCATTAAAATTTTTTTTTCGTTTTGCGCGGGAATATGCGCTCTCCCGTGCGCGCACGGGAGAGCGCTCCAGGCGCGACGAGCGACTTGCGCGCAGGAAGCTGATTGGATCATAAGGGGGAAGAGTAGACCCCCTCTGACCCCCTAAATCCAGGACTATATTTATGAAGGCCTTGCGCTGTTAGTTTTGCGCTTCCTGTGCGTCAATTTTTGTGACGCACCAGCGGTGTAAAAAAATGCGCATTGTTATGCAATATTCAAAAAGTGACGCATCTATCTAGATGCGTCACTTTTTAAATATAGTGCAACGAGGTACATTTTATTACACTGCTGGTGTTATGCGTCACTTTTCTGTGCGCACTCCTTATGACGTTCCAGATGTGTCATATTTAATGTATGACGAATCATGTTGCAGATACAATATGGCGCAGAGTTTTAAAAAGTGACCCATGTACCTAGATGCGTCACTTTTTAAAATAGCGTCAGGTATAATGTATGCAGAGGGGGTGTTCCCCCACAAAAAGCTTTGTAATAGCGACGCAGTGAAATGTTTGAGATTTCACTGCGTCACTTTTAGGATGCTGTTGCATCCTTTAAATATAGTGCAACGAGGCACATTTTATTACACTGTTGGTGTGATGCGTCACTTTTCTGTACACAGTCCTTATGACATTCCAGATGTGTCATATTTAATGTATGACGAATCATGTTGCAAGGAGTTACAGATACGTCAGTATTTCTGACATATGTGTAAACATAAAAGTGATGCGAGGCCGGCGCAAAATTTTGACGCAATAGCATCCAAAAAATGACGCAGGGAAATCTCATAGATTTCAGTACGTTGTTATTACCAAGCTTTTTGCGAGGGATTGCCCCCTCTGCATACATTATACCTGATGCAGATACAATATGGCGCAGAGTTTTAAAAAGTGACCCATGTACCTAGATGCGTCACTTTTTAAAAAATAGTGTCAGGTATAATGCATGCAGAGGGGGTGTTCCTTGCAAAAAGCTTGCTAATAATGACGCAGTGCGTCACTTTTAGGATGCAGTTGCGCCAAAATCTTGCGCCTGCTTCTCAGCAAACCTTTCACATGGTGCTTTTTCCATGTGAAAGGACACATTACTGGAGTTGCGTCACTTTTGTGACGCACTCCTGCAATGCGTTACTTTTGTGTTTAGAGATATGTCAGAAATACTGACATATCTGTAACTCCTTGCGAATTGATTAGTCATATATTAAATATGACATATGTGGAATGTCATAAGGAGTGCGTCCAGATAAGTGACGCATCGCTATTTTCACGTAGCGATGCGTCACTTTTCAGAAATGAGGCCTCCAGTTTATTCACTGTGTCATAAATTTCTTTTCTAACACTCACCTTCTTTCAGTCCTCCTACTTCACTTCCTTTCACCTCTCATACCTTTCTGTTCTTTCTTACTCATTCTCCTTTCAATTATCAATGCACTATATTTCACTTACTCTTCATTTTTTAAGATTATAGCTCTTTGATGAGAATTGGAGGTAGTTCTGAAAAGAACTTTTGGTTTTCTTCTTTTAACTGAAGAGGAACAAAAACAGGGAATAGAAACTGCTCAACAGGAGCAAAAAGAAAAGAAAAAAATTAGGGGTGGGAAGGGCAGTGATGGTTCTCTAATGCCCGAACCATGAGCAGGACACTTTGCTCCCCATAGGTGAGGAGTTGATTGCAGTATCTGCATCTGACGAGCCCATGGTTGAATGCAGGTTGGATGTTTGCTACCTGCCCCTGAGATTGGTCTCTTCCAGAAGAAGTTGCTCCTCCTGTTGATGTAGAGGGAACCTCCTGTGCCAGAGCCCTGACACTTTCTCGGGCAAAATTCTGGGGGTGCCTGGTCTCCACATGGCGAATCATCGTGAAGTTGCCAAAAGAGTATTTTTTTAGGGGGTTACCCCGTGACAGGACCTTTTTGCAGATCCTGCACTCTACTTTTGGTGCATTCACCTTCTTCTGGCCTTCTGGAAACTTAAAAAATTTCCAAATGAAATGTCCCTTCACCTTTGGGGTAGGTGGCTCTTCATCAATGAAGTCATCTTCACTGCTGGATGATCTGGCAGCCATGATGAACCAAGAAAAAAGGAGCAGCAAAAAAGCAGGTCTTTCAGTCACAAAAGTGAAAGAAGAAGTGAAGGAAATGGGTGGGGATTTCATTCATTGTAAAAAAAAACTGTTAGCAACCAATGAAAAGTGTTATTTTAGGGTCACATGACCCGACGCGCTTACGCTGCGCGCTCGGGTGCACTTCCGGGTGCGTTTACGCTGCGCGATCGTAGGCGCTTCCGGGGCGCACACGTGGCGCGATCGTAGGCGCTTCCGGGGCGCACACGTGGCGCGATCGTAGGCGCTTTTGCGTGCGTTTAGGAGCCGCGCACGTAGGCGCTTCCGAGGGCACGTACGTTGTGCGCTGAAGTGACGTCATCAATCTTTAATAGAAATGCATAATCATTTTCAATATTAAAAAAAACAAATTTTATTTGTATGGTACGAAATGTTTTGCATTATTATTAACTTTTCATTCATATTTTTTTTTCACGAACGACAGTTGCGCTCTGGGTGCGCTTTCAGATGAGCTCTCGGAGAAGCTTACAGGAGAGCTTAGCTGAAAGCTTCCAGGAGCGCGCACCCAGAGCGCAAAAGAAAAAAATTATAAAAAAAATGAATACTTAAAAAAAACAGCAAATTGTAAAAAAAAAAAGGTTAGAAACTCGATATACAAAGGAATTAGCATTAAAAAAACCTATGAAATTCACTGAAAAAACCATAGGTTTCACACCAGTTATAGTTAGGAATTAGCATTTAAAAAACCTATGAAATTCACTGAAAAAACCATAGGTTTCACACCAGTTATAGTTAGCTGGAAATTTTACTGATATAAAACCATTGAAATTCCCACGTTATAGTTAGTCGGACTCACTATAACTTGCGCGTACAATGCACTGCTGATGACATCACTCATGACATCACTGATGACACCATCCTTGTGACAGAGTGACAGACCTAATTTCAGTGTAATGTAACGCTTGAAACACATATTCAAAAATAGAAACAAACATTTTCTAAAAAATGGAGATACCCAAACCAGTAACAACAACCAATTCAGTAATTCCACCATCTATATACACATCCACTCATTCACCAACAGTTCTATATAGTCACTCATACATATACTCACTCATCATATGTAGTGATACACCTACACATCCTGTTACACATCAGCAATCATCCAAAAGTTACTCACACACATACTCACACATGCAAATAAACTATTAAACATCCATTTCTTTGCATATACATTTATACACACACTGCCACCTTACTTCTAAGGAAACTTACCCATACTTACTCTCTTAAACAATCACTTATAGAAACACATACTTATTTACACAGGAACTCCTACAATCTCTCACTATATATACTATACTCACTTATATACATCAATACTCACATATACTAGATTAAAACATATGTCGTTACTAATGAAGACACTAGTGAGACAGTCATTCACTCACTAACACACACATATATACACTCATCCACCCATACAGTCCTGCACATATGCTGTCTTCAAAACACATACAAACAGTGAGTCAGTCACCAACCCCATGCAGCCACTTATACACAAAGAGAAACACTGATACAAACATTTAAATATTTAAACAATACTCGCTAATATATGTATTCACTAAGATACACATAATATGCCAGTTACCCAACCAATTTTTTTTAAAAAAACATCCATTTACACACTTATTTAAACATTTATTCTTCCATCGACCTTTACAAATACATATATAAAACAAATTTATTTTTCAGAAAGACACACATTCACTGGATGGTCTCATCAGTGATGTCATGAGTGATGTCATCAGCAGTGCATTGTACGCGCAAGTTATAGTGAGTCCGACTAACTATAACGTGGGAATTTCAATGGTTTTATATCAGTAAAATTTCCAGCTAACTATAACTGGTGTGAAACCTATGGTTTTTTCAGTGAATTTCATAGGTTTTTTAAATGCTAATTCCTAACTATAACTGGTGTGAAACCTATGGTTTTTTCAGTGAATATATATATATATATGTATTTCTCCACTCCTTGCCTCGGAAGTAGTCACCGCCGCCAAACCAACGGGTGTCTCGTCTGTTCAAAAGACCTCCGCTGCCGGGTCTTTTCCCATAGAGCCACAACGAGTAGAGAAACCACACGCTGACGAGACCGTGTACCAGACAAATTAAAGTTTTATTTGTCAAAACCCTGGACGCGTTTCGCCTGACCAGCAGGCTTGATCAAGCCTGCTGGTCAGGCGAAACGCGTCCAGGGTTTTGACAAATAAAACTTTAATTTGTCTGGTACACGGTCTCGTCAGCGTGTGGTTTCTCTACTCGTTGTGGCTATATATATATGTATGTATATATATATATATATATATATATATATATATATATATATATATATATATATATATATATATATATCGACGAACCTGCCGGTGAGCTATCTGCTTTCTTTCCATTTATCATGCATGATGCCTAGCGTGTAGCAGCACCGAGCAGTAGAACGTCAGCGGTATCAAGGTCAGCCAGGCGCGAGGGAACAAGCACCGGGGTTGCTTAGCAACATTTTGAGCAACACCCTCTGTTATCAGACCCATCTACAGTCGAAAAACACGGAAGAATGTTTTCCGATTCAGAGCGCATGAATGCAGCAAAGGACATGTTCAAACGTAAGGGGGCTCTAGTACAAGCGGCGGATAGAACAACAGTTCCCGTCGAATCCACACAGGAGCGTAAATTAAAGGACATTTTCACTAAGTTGGAGAAATTACATGAGCGCGAAGTGCGCAAGTGGTGGGAGGCGACGAGCCTTACAAATTACATTGAGGAGAAAAGAGTACCAAGGGGGCTGAGAGTCCACACAGTACCTCATATGAACATCCTGACCCCCAATTACTGACCGACTGGTTCGACCATACAGCTTCCTATTGCGAAGGCACATTGAAAATCCTAGTCAAATATGCCTGGAGCGATAGGGGGAAAGTATTGGAAGAAATTGATGCCATCAATGAGGAGCTTGATACGGAAACGGATACGGGGATCAAAGCAACAATATCTCAGCATAGAGACCAGATGAGAGCTAGGCTGGCAAAGTACGAGCAAAAAATCAGAATGCGCAAACAAGAAAAATATGAGCGCGATGCAAACGACTACGCGACTGGGCGCGTTCTAACGTACGCAAAAAAGTTTGATGCCCCCCGTAAAGCTCTCCAGAAGAGAACGTTGACAGCGTCGGCAGGAAACAGGCCGGAAACCGAACCCGCCACATCAGAATCGGACCTGACGGAGAATGAGTCAGGAGACGAACAACGGAGGCAGAATGACCTGGATTCAGAAGGCGTGCGGCAAAGTGCACAAGGAGCCCTACCTGAGAAGACTCCTTTTCAGGAGGAATACGAGGTCATCAAGAGCACATGGCTAAGGGGCGGAAAAAACAAACCGCCCGACGTGGACGCAAATGCGGATGCAGATGCCAGTGCGACAGTAACATCAGCCAGAGGAGGAGGACGAGGAGGGCAGGCGGCGGGAAAAACAGGCAGAGGAAATGCAAGAGCATCTCTTTGGACGAGCCGCCAAACAGCCAAAAAATAAGAACTATGAATCCACAAACAAATACCGACTAAACCAGCTTAACTGTAGTGAATCTGACCAATAAACGATTGACGGAAGCCGAATTGGAAGTATTGAGTCTGGGTCTCACGTTCTGTCCTTCAAATGACCTCGAATATACACAAATCAGGATCGATTTATTTCGATTCACTAGGAAGCTGAAGCTACATAAACATTTCAAAATGCGCCCACACTTGAGAAGCACCAAGAGGGGCCCCAAAACTAATGAAATGGACATACTTAGCGCCAAAGATCTACCAGCTATCGAGGCACTAGAGGACTTACGATTGGAGCAGGATTTAGAACAACAACAGACAAACCTGTCCACTGCCCAACGGGCAGTTCTCCAAGGGGTCGAACAAGAAAGAGAGGAGAGCACATTCAAGCCTGCGTCGACCTTTGTGCCTCAAACACCTTGGGACGCAATAGACATCTTCACGGAGGCAATGAAAAGAGACCTGACCGCCTACAGAAAATCTAAACCGTCAATCTTAACCAACAATACCACCGAGGACCAACGCCAAGATTTGAAGGGGTTGATGAATGAACAATCCATAGTCATCAAGCCCTCTGACAAGGGGGGCAATGTGGTTCTTATGAGTCGAGAACTATACCGAGCTGAAGCCCTGAGGCAACTTGCAGACAACAACTATTACAGGGAATGCACGAATGCTGTATACCAAACAAGCATAATGAGATATGATGCCTTAGTACAGAAATGGTACAACCAGAATATGCTCGTGAAGGACGAAAACCTCTTTCTCAGGAACCACACCCCCATGCTACCAACTTTTTATCATCTCCCCAAACTCCACAAAGACATGGAAAAGCCTCCGGGACGACCAATAATATCATCAATTGGGAGTTTGACCGAGAGCATGTCACGCTTCGTGGACAACATCTAGTTTCCCTTAGTAATAAAACTTGAATCCTACATAAGGGACACAAAAGACTTCTTGATCAAGATCCAGGAACTGACATGGAACTCTGGATACCTGCTCATGGTGCTGGATATAACCAGCCTTTACACCCGTATAGATCACAGGCAGGGTCTGGAAGCCATAAAGCATGCTCTAGGTCAACGTCCAATGAAATATGCATGCCACAACGAAATGATTTTGGAATTCACTGAGTTCTGCCTGACCAATAACATTTTCCTCTTCGAGGATCAGATGTATATCCAAACATCTGGGACGGCGATGGGTACCTGCTTTGCTCCCAGCTATGCGAACCTTTTCGTTGGCTGGTGGGCAGGGCCTGAGACAGGGCAGGTCAAATGCTGGTATCGTTATATTGACGATCTGTTTATTGTTTGGGATGGAGGAATGGACTCGGCAGAGGAATTTATCAGGATTCTAAATAACAACGATCTCAATCTGCACTTCTCGGGCTCGGTTAGTCCGGTGAGAGCGGAGTACCTAGACCTGAGAGTGTACATTGAAGACAATCAGATGCATACCACCCTGCACAGAAAGGACACTGCTGGCAATTCTACACTCTTTGCCAGCAGTAGTCATCCCACCCCACTCAAGAACAGCATTCCCTACGGAGAGCTATTGAGGATCCGTAGGAACTGCTCTAAGGATTCCGATTTTGAGGCGGCTGCCTCGGAATGCATAGAGAGATTTTCCATGAGGGGTTACGGCACCACCTTACTTACTAATACCCTAAAAAAAGTAAGGAAGATGCAGAGATCGCAACTTTTGGCCATTGAGACTCCTGTAGTTGGAAGGAACAGAAACTCTAACAAGAGTGAGGGCAAAATCAGACTCATCACTCCTTATTCAAAAGGAGCGGGGGATCTGAAAGCAATGCTTTCTAAGAATTGGAACATTCTAAAAACCGACAGTGTTCTTGCAGATGACCTACCTGCCTACCCTTTAATCACATTCAGCAGAGCTAGGTCACTTAGTGATATGCTTGTCTCAAGCCACCTTCAGAAACCAACACCAAAAGCTAACTCCCTGAAGCGGATGACAGGCTTCTTTCCTTGCGGCCATTGCAAGGCTTGCAGTGGCAGCAAACGGGTGCTATCATTTGACATACCTGATACCGGGAAGAAGGTGCCTATCAAGCACTTCATTACATGCAGCTCCCAGTTTGTAGTTTATTGTTTAGTCTGCCCGTGTGGCTTACGCTACATAGGCAGCACGATCAAGGAGCTCAAGCTGAGGATCCTGGAGCACCAACGGGCGATCGAGAAAGTTGACATCTCATATCCGGTCGCCCGGCATTTTGCAGAGGAGCATAGCAAAGATCGCAAGCAACTCCGATTCTTCGGATTGGACATGGTTCCACCGAATGTAAGAGGAGGCGATAGGCTGAGGAGACTCCGCAGACTAGAGTCCAGATATATTGTAGATTTATCTACGAAACAACCTGGTGGGCTCAACAGCGGGGAGGAATTAGCATATCACATGGGCAAGTAACACCGTAGAAGAAGTAAAGTGTCCATCCCCATAGGAAGCTACATATACTGTAATGAAAATCCAACTAGAACAGGTATGCTCCATGGGACAATTAGAATAAGCATGGGCGAATTTTGCGAATCTCGCGTTCGCGAATTTTGCGGATTTGCGAACTCGCAATCCGCAAAATCCGCGAATTCTCGCGAATTTGCGGATATTTTTTTTTTGTGTGTTTGCGCGGGTTTCTGCCAGTTCGCGAGGGTTTTGTACAATTTCGCAAAACGCGAACTTACCTGTCGGGTCGCAAGTTTCGCGAACTTGTTGTTTCTACGTGTCCAGCCTGTTTGGGACACTCTTCTTCTTCACTGCCACTCTCTGTCACCACTGCCACTCTCTGACTACTCATGCCACCCTCTGGCCCACCCATGCCACCCTCTGTTTCATCACAGCACCCTCTGGTTGTCCAGTCAGTGTACATTATTGTGGCAACGCAAGCACACCTTCCCTGCCTCAAGTGACCTGAATTAATTTGGGGCTGATTAATGTGTCACAGAATATTTTTTTAGCTGGCACCTGCTTCCTTAGTGCTTCCTGATTAGTGATCTTTTGCACTTGCTAAGTGCTTTCATTGTTGCAAAATTAGTTACAACACCTGCCCTGCCCCAACTGACAATAATGAATTAGGGGCTGATTAATGGATTTGAACCTCCAGCCTGGCTCCTGCTTGTCTCCCTTAGCTGTAATTCAGGACCTTTGTGGCATATGTGTAACTGTTCTGAGGTTCAGAGCAGGGTCACATAATAGTTGCAACTGGCAACTGAACTCTGGAGGGGCCCCTCTGGAAGCACTACAGGAAATGGCTACTAATGATGAGCCTGAACTTTTGAACCTGGTAAGTAGTTTCAGTTTTGCTAAGATCGTATTTCTGCAATTTTGCGCTTATTCGCGGGGCGCGAAGTTGTACTGGGAAGCCGCGAACTCACGCAAACAGTGCGAGCAAGCCATGAAATCCGCTGCTCGCGGATTTGCGGATTTTGCGGGAGATTCGCGAATCTCGCGGATTGCAAATTTACCGAAAATCCGCAAAATCTGCGAGCGAAACGGATTTTCCGCCCATGCTTAAATTAGAACGTGAACCATGTAAGATCAGCAGTACTTCTCTAAATTTGCTCTGTCGGTAGCTTTCCAATTCTGAGATTTATGAACTTGATCTATGAATTTCTGTATACCTTGTTAACCTGAGTTTTTGAACAAATATGTAAATAATGATACATATATACTTTTTGTCCCCCGACGAAAATGAGTATGGACCACCATAGGTGTGTAAATATATACATAGACATACAATCCCAACTAGCATATATATACACTGTACATGATAAGTATGAGATTTAATCTGTATATGTATGTGTAGATAATAGGATTGAGGGTATAATTTTGAACCATAGGTTTGTCTCTTTCACCGCGAATGATACTGCAGTACAGGGACAATCACACAAAAATGTGACCTGAGAGTATCCATCTTGACAACCTAGTTACAACTCTTAATTTAACACACACCAAGATATGGATCAGTCCAACTCTACTTTTGTAAATAGTGTAAATATACTTTTCCTTTGCGAGTTCCTTGAATCTAAAGAGTACTTTCCTGTTATATATCCTGTAAATAGCACTACCTAGGAATTATGACTAATCATGACATAATAATTGGTTCACTTGCTGTTATAGGACAGGTATTAATTCTTCTCTTTCTTTCATGTGCTTGAGGATTTGCGCTACTTCCTATGTTTTTCGCACTGTTTTGATTATGTTAGCATTGTACATATATGTCATAGGACACAAGCCGATCCACGGCTTTATTTTAACCATGATTACTTCATGTTTAAATCAGAAAAGACCCTTGGATAGAACACCATTCCAAGATGGCGCCCACAGTGGCTTAAGGGGTGTAGTCCTATGTCCAGGACAATGCTCACGATTTGTTTGTTTATGATACGGATTGTAAGATGTGGATGAATGACACACTGACGAAGGCTCACGCCGAAACGTGTCTGTGCTTTTCTTTTCCCTCTAATTAAACCCTGGTTTGATCTTGGTCCGCGAGTGCTGCCTCTTTCTTTTGGACTCTAAGGAGAGTCGAGCAAAATATATATATATATATATATATATATATATATATATATATATATATATATATATATATATATATATATATATATATATATATCCAATACTCCATCACTTGTTTCACGCTCTGGAGTCACACCAGCCAGGATACAAAGTACACGGTCACGGACCAATTAAGTGATTTCGTTATTTATTTTCTAGTGCAGGTAGTCTTATGACGTTTCGGCTCCAAGAGCCTTGTTCACATGACAATGTTCTAGTGCATGGTTGGCCCTTATAAAGTGCCAGTGATAGGTACATTGACGTCACATGAGAGGGCTGTGTATGGACAAAGACAACATACTAGGCTTATATAGCAGTTGTATTTCTAAGAGCATTACTTGGTTGCTATATACAAAAATAAAGTAAAATACCAAATTTGCAACAACTGACAGTCTAGTAATGGATTAGAATGTCGACATTTATAACATTGTGGATAAAACGAGATATCACAGTTAAATACATTGCATTAGTAGACTGTATAAGCCCAATCTTCCCTCACTTCTGGGTACAATCTTAATCTTAAATAGTTCCAAAAAAACTTTTTTATATATAGATATATGAATGTACAAGCATATCGATATCAATTGCATTTAGCATTCTGCTAGACCAATAGATGTATAAAGTGCAAGTGCAAGATTCTTAATGTGCAAATATCGCTTTCAGTGTAGTTGTTTATGCAAAACATCGCATTAGTGCAAACCATATCCGGTTAGGAGTACTGATCCCCTTCTATCTGTACAGAAATGCTACAGTTAATTAATTAATTAATTAATTGTGGGTTTGTAATGCGCTAGAATCGACTCCCGAAGGAGTATCTCTGCGCAGTAGACCGCTGGGGAACCCGTCCTGGCTTTCCCTGTGAGATGGTCCCTACTGGGTATCTCCAAGGTGAAACCAGACTTCCTGGCGTATGTGGGGGGCCGTTGTGGAGATGAGGCAAGCTAATGCCCAGAGTTGCCGAGTGTGATCCCTGGTTAGAGTAGGCACCGAGATGAGAATTATCGAGTCCGCTGACCCTGGTCCATGACCCTGCCGCTTCGGGAATTGAACACTGGTCCCGGGCCGTCCTCTGCTCTCGGGTCTGCCGCCTCAAACCAGTGAGCCACATCACTCCAGTGCAAAACTAATATGGTCAAAATTCATAGCAGTTGATTGTGCAGATATCTTCCATCTGTGCAAAGAATCGCATGGCTTCACATAGTTAAACTAGTTACTAAGAACACTATAAAATATCAAAGCACGATTTAACAACACTAGATAAAATTATCTCAGTCAAATACTTGCTTGCTATTTGTATCCAATGTTGTATTTAAAAGATAATAAAAAACGCCTAAAACTCGTTCAACCACAATGTTGTCAACCACCCTTTAAAAGCCTAGGGAAAATTTTCATTCTGTACATACACTGTGATAAAAGTAAAATAAGTGTCTACTAAATGGTCAACTGAGATGTCATCAGTGATGTCACTGACCATGTCATGAATGATGTAATATGTGACATCCTCAGCAGTGAATTGCGGGTGCGCGAAATATAGTTAGGACAACTAACTATATAGGAGCAATTTCAATGGTTTTGTATAAGTGAAATGTCCAGCTAACTATAACACCCCTAAAACTTACAGATTTTTGAGTGAATTTTAAAGGATTTTTAAATGCTAACTCACAACTATATAGGGCCTAAAACCTATGTTTTTTTCAGTGAATTTCAAAGGTTTTTTAAATGCTAATTCCTAACTATATAAGGCCTGAAACCTATGGTTTTTTCAGCGAATTTCAAAGGTTTTTTAAATTCTAATTCCTAACTATATAAGACCTGAAAGCCCACCAGGAATCTCCAGTATGCGCCAGGGGACTGCATTACAGAGAGGTGTAATGAAGCCACGCCCCTTTTTACACCTCTCTGCAACGCAGCCCCGTGCATGTTTGAAGAGGAGGAACTAATTCCCCTTGCATACTGGGGGCCCCTTGGGGCCAACTAGCCCACCTGGAACCTCCAATATGTGCCAGAGGGCTGCATTGCAGAGGTGTAATGAGGCTATGCCCCTTGTTACATCTCTCTGCAAAGCAGCCCCCTGGCACGTTTGCAGAGGGGGAACTAATTCCCCTTGCATACTGGGGGTCCCTGGGTGCCACCTAGCCCACCAGGAGCCTCCAGTATGCGCCAGGGGGCTGCATTGCAGAGAGGTGTAATGAGGCAACACCCTTTTTTTACACATCTGTGCCACGCAGCCCCAGTGCATGTTTGAAGATGGGGAACTAATTCCCCTTGCATACTGGGGGTCCCTGGGGGCCAACTAGCCCACCTGGAACCTCCAGTATGCACCAGGGGGCTGCATTGCACAGAGGTGTAATGAGGTTTTGCCCCTTTTTACACCTCTCTGCAACGCAGGCCACTGGCGCGTTTGCAGAGGGGGGAGTAATTCCCCTTGCATACTGGGGGTCCCTGGGTCATATCTGCCCAAACGCCGATATTTCGAACAATTGAAAATGACTTTTCTTGAGAAACATTTGGATTTGGATTATCATGTCCTATACTTTGGATTTTTTGAAAGACTGACTTTGAGGATGCTATAAATTACTCAATTCTGCCCGAATTGCGTGGGTAAAATTGATACCTAGTCACTTTGAATAAGCATGTACTTACTTCTCGTCTAACATTTGGAAGAAATATCTAGTTATATAACAACAGGAGACCAACATAACTTGAAGGAAATAAGAACGCCCTGAAGAAGCTCTGTTGTACAGAACGAAACGCGTCGGCTGGCTGTGGTACATAAACTTAAGGAAAATAAAAGCATTTGAATATACACCAAGATTCAGCGCTTCAATAAGGACTCTAAGTGATATGATTTGATTGGACTTATTGTGCAAGTGATGCTGTGCCAAACTTTGGAATATTCTCCACTACTCTCTACTACTTACTCTCTACTACTCCACTACTCTCTAATACTCACTCTCTACTACTCATTCTCTACTACTCTACTACTCTCTACTACTCTCTCTCTACTACTCACTCCCTACTACTCACTATCTACTACTCTCTACTACTCACTCTCTACTACTCTCTACTACTCACTCTCTACTACTCTCTCTCTACTACTCACTCTTTACTACTCTCTCTACTACTCTCCACTTCTCACTCTCTACTTCTCACTCTCTACTACTCACTCTCTACTACTCTCTCTACTACTCTCTACTACTCACTCTCTACTACTCACTCTACTATTCACTCTCTACTACTCTCTACTACTCACTCTCTACTACTCTCTACTATTCTCTCTCTCTGCTACTCACTCTCTACTACTCTCTACTACTCACTCTCTACTACTCACTCTCTACTACTCTCTACTACTCACTCTTTACTACTCTCTACTACTCACTCTCTACTGCTCTCTATTACTCACTCTACTACTTACTCTCTACTACTCACTCTCTACTACTCACTCTCTACTACTCACTCAACTATTCACTCTACTTACTACTCTCTACTACTCACTCTCTGCTACTCTCTCTACTGCTCTCTACTACTCTCTGCTACTCACTATCTTCTCTCTATCACTCACTCTCTACTCTCTACCTCTTTCTACTTCTCTCTCTACTAGTCTCTACCTCTCTACCTCTACCTCTCTACCTCTACCTCTACCTCTCTACCTCTACACCTCTACCTCTCTCTACACGCACACATATACACATATATATATATGCATATGCATTTATATATATGTATGTGTATATATATACATATATATATATATATAAACATATATAATCTGCATATCTATATAAATACAAATATAAATGCATGCATACATACACATATATGCATACATATGCATGGCATTTGCATGAAATTTTTAAAAACAATAATAAAAGCAAAGCTAAAAAGCCACCTCATTACAAACAGAATGGCTTTAACTTAAACGAGGGCGAGATCTATTGCATTTTCAATGCTTGTTTACTTTGGTTCCATCAAGAAGGCATTCAGATGTGTCACACATTTGCCATAAATTCTGAATGTTAGCACTCTAGTTGCTCATTAGATCACTGTAGTAAAGCTACTGCTCACAACTAATAATCTTTAACCTTTCTGATAATGTAATGATGACTTATATTTTTTAATGAATTGAATATCCATTAGTAATGTTAAATTTTACTGAAATGTTTGTATACTTTTATGGTTTTCTTTGTAATAATGAAACCGAATAAAGATTTTACTACTACTACTGCTCACCAGGGAAGTCTGCTGCTGGTGTTCAAAGTGCATGTTTCAGTCTGCATGTCAGAATTGTTTTAATGAAATAGAAGAGGATTTGAGAAGTCACTCAAAATGTGCCCTAATTTTTCTTTCTGAAGCACTAATCATACTTTCTATGGCAAAATATACCCCCTCATGTTGTTCCTTTTTAAAATTAAAGATTTTAAGAGTTACCACTTCATTCCAATCAAGATGGCTTCTGGTGTGCCATACTTTTGTCATAAGTAAGACTGTTAGCGCCCTAGTTGTTCTTTAGAACCCTCTTGGACATTCTGTCATTGGGCTATACTTGGGCTACATCTGGGTGATATTTGGGCTACATTTGGGCACTTTTGTCTCTGGTGGCCATCTTGGGAGACTGCATGTCAGAATTTTTTTAATGAAATAGAAGAGGATTTGAGAAGTCACTCAAAATGTGCCCTAATTTTTCTTTCTGAAGCACTAATCATACTTTCTATGGAAAAATGAACCCCCTCATTTTGTTACTTTACAAATTAAATGTTTTCAGTCTTACCACTTTATTCCAATCAAGATGGCTTCTGGTGTGCCATACTTTTGTCATAAGTAAGACTGGTAGCGCTCTAGTTGTTCTTTAGAACACTCTGGGACATTCTGTCATTGGGCTATACTTGGGCTACATCTGGGTGATATTTGAGCTACATTTGGGCTCTTTTGTCTCTGGTGGCCATCTTGGGAGACTGCATGTCAGAATTTTTTAATGAAATAGAAGAGGATTTGAGAAGTCACTCAAAATGTGCCCACAATTTTTTTTCTGCAGCATTAATCATACTTTCTATGGCAAAATATTCCCCCTTATTTTGTTCCTTTCTAAATTAAATGTTTTAAGAATTACCACTTTATTCCAATCAAGATGGCTTCAGGTGTGCCGTACCTTTGTAATGAGTAGGACTGTTAGCACTCTAGTTGTTCTTTAGAACACTCTAGGAGGCTGCAGTAGAACACAAAGGAATCAACTGATAATCTCTTTCCTTATTGTATGTACATGTTTTACTGAGAATGTCAGACTTCTTTCTCACATGACTGAGAAAGATAATGTGAATTTACAGAAAATATGCTTTCAGTTTAGCTTATAGATCCCCTTCCAAACCACTGTGGGAAAAGCATGAGATTATAGTTTTCTTTCAAACATGATTCATGATATCCCAGCAGAAGGCTTTTCACATGGTAAAATCACCTTAGAACACACCACAATTCCTAAAATGAGTATGGTACCATCAACAAATTTATAATGTAACTATTAATTACAATGCTTTTTAATGAGGTGCTATCATGTATATCGGTCCCAAGATGGCTGCCAACACTTCTTGGATGAAGTGCTGACAGCCAATCAGATCTCACGATGAGATGTGTGGTTAGGCTCCGCCCAGATATATATGTGTTTTTTTAAGTTAATTTTCATAAAAACTACTGGAGCAATTTTCACCAAATATTGAAAAGGCACTTCTGCCTACCAGTCCCTACAATTTTGCAAAGTTTGGTGTCATTCCATTTAGTGGTTCGGGCTGTAGCCTTGTCTATTCGTCCTATGGAAATTAACATGGGGAAAACACATTCTGGGACCCCCCTTTTTTCTCAGCCCCCGCATGACGAATCCCCCCGAAACTTCCAGGGAAGAAGCGGAGCGGAGCTGGCCTAAATTTTGGAAAATTACACGCAAATTCCTCAACCGGCGCCAAAGCTATTTCCAATAGAATGTTGCGGATTTCCTATTGTAGCTAGGTCCTAACTATATATACCTACTGGCTAACGCCAGTAGGTAATATATATATATATATATATACATAAATTCGAAACAGAAACCCCATTCGAGACGAAGCCACACAAGTTTTATCTGCTTTCATTTCATTTATTAACAGCTTGCCAGCAGGCTCACAATCCGTGGTGCATTTCAGTGAAAATAAACGCCGGACGCGTTTCAGGAGTATTCCTTTCCTCAGCGGCGTGTTTGTTCAAGAGCAGGGAAGTGCTTATAGGTGCGCATTACTTTTAAATTAGTTCCTGCCCCCATTGGGGGTGGCCATCCCTGTGGCCTCTTGGGATCTGTAGTGCGTACAATTCTTACCCCAGTGGGTGTCCTTACACTGCTCGGAATTGACAATAAAATTGTTCTCCATGTGGATAGAAATGTTCCAAGGCCGGTGCCTGCCCTGCTTTACAGCTGTTAATTCAGCATCACTGGAGCCCTCCTGTAGAGCGCCAGATCCTTCGTAAGAATGGTACGCACTACAGATCCCAAGAGGCCACAGGGATGGCCACGCCCAATGGGGGCAGGAACTAATTCCGAGCAGTGTAAGGACACCCACTGGGGTAAGAATGGTACGCACTACAGATCCCAAGAGGCCACAGGGATGGCCACGCCCAATGGGGGCAGGAACTAATTTAAAAGTAATGTGCACCTATAAGCAATTCCCTGCTCTTGAACAAACACGCCGCTGAGGAAAGGAATACTCCTGAAACGCGTCCGGCGTTTATTTTCACTGAAATGCACCACGGATTGTGAGCCTGCTTGCAAGCTGTTAATAAATTAAATGAAAACAGATAAAACTCGTGTCGCTTCGTCTCGAATGGGGTTCCTGTTTCGAATTTATTAATGACGGCCGGCCCGGTCGTGAGATGAAGCCCACTGCTGTGCAGGTCTAAGCTGACACCACGTTGGTTGTCAGTGATGGAACGAAGGATCTGGCGCTCTAGAGGAGGGCTCCAGTGATGCCGAATTAACAGCTGTAAAGCAGGGCAGGCACCGGCCTTGGAACATTTCTATCCACATGGAGAACAATTTTATTGTCAATTCCGAGCAGTGTAAGGACACCAACTGGGGTAAGAATGGTACGCACTACAGATCCCAAGAGGCCACAGGGATGGCCACGCCCAATGGGGGCAGGAACTAATTTAAAAGTAATGCGCACCTATAAGCACTTCCCTGCTCTTGAACAAACACGACGCTGAGGAAAGGAATACTCCTGAAACGCGTCCGGCGTTTATTTTCATTGAAATGCACCACGGATAGTGAGCCTGCTGGCAAGCTGTTAATAAATGAAATGAAAGCAGATAAAACTCGTGTGGCTTCGTCTCGAATGGGGTTCCTGTTTCGAATTTATATATATATACATATATATATATATTTATATATATATATATATGGTTTTTTCAGTGAATATTCATATAGATATATATATATAGATATATATATATATGCAACACACGTCTATATATGTGTATGGTTCATATGTTGCATAATCCTGTGAATATTAATAATTACCTGAGCCAAGGCATCTCATCATATTATTATATGGCTTCCTACAATACAACACACACAAACATTCCAAGTAATTCTTCAAATGCATATTTCCCTGCATCCTGCTTCATTTATTTTTTTATCTATACATAGTATGTGCTCTTTTTTTCTGACTTGATTTTATTTTTTTGCACAGGTGAATAGCTTTCTTTACATATCATTTTAGCTCCACAGTGCTCACAGTATGAAACAAGTAGATTCATAATGCTGTTGAAATAATATTGCTCTAATTTTGTCTATGGCAAGTGTCTGAGTAATATCTTGAAGATAAGGTTTCTGTACCTTGATAAAACTCATGGACAGCAGAATTGTCTGTAAACCTTGTGTTTTGCAACTATCTGGCCATTATCTTGCATAAGATCATGCTTTGTGTGCTGTTTCTAAAGGTACCCGCATAGAAATGTCTTTATCTTAGCACTGTAAAATCATTTGAATACATCGCCACAGGATCGCCTGTCAGGCATTTTGAATCATTAGCGTCATTATCATTGGGAGAGATGGGGTAAGGACAATGCAGAAAATTCAGCAGTTTCTCAGCTACACATTGTACCGAATTTAGGTAGCTCTGCAGTCAATTCATTTGATGCCTTGGGGTCACCATTAGATTCATTTTTATCAGCATATTTGCTAATGCATTCTAAATGTACTCTAGAGGACTAGAAGCTGTTTCTACAGTGGGCACAGTCTGGCCAAGCGCTATTACAGTGCTCAAATTATGCAAAGCAATGTATCATCTTATTTAATAATTATTTATCTACGTTTAAAGAAAACCTCCAGGCTTCTCTCTCATAAATCCTGGATGTCAGTTTTAGAATTGCAGTACTCAGTGGTCACATGTGCACTCCAAACTCAAGTACATTTTCAGCTATTTTCTAAAGGTAGAAGAGGATTGACGTCAAGGGCATTACACAAGCTTCATTGGACCCATTTACACCCCCTGATGATATGGGTCAGAACTTAGACATGCAATGGGGATAGTTACAAATGTATTATTGTTATAAGGTGATGAATTCATTTAGGACTAGTAAAATATATACCCTGGTTGACAAATGTATAAATGAGGAGAGTTAGAAATTGGGTCACTGGTTGACTGGAGTATTAATCTGGTCAAACAGCAACCACAATTCTAGTCAGGGTAAGAGGAAGGCAAACCCTATATTAACCTGTACTCACCTTGTGGTAGCTTGAACAGAGTAGTCAAGTTTATTTTAGAGGCATTGTCTAAAGTATTTGTGCAACACTTCAAATAGAGAAACAATGAAATCACCACACAAAAAGATTCCACACTAGATTAGAAAAATAGCTCTGAGTTTAATAAATAAGACAAGATGAAAATAACAAATCTCTAATAAATAGAACCAGAGATATTGATTTTGAAGGTTTATATTGAAAAAATAAAGCCAAGAACCAAAAGCGCTATTGGAGATTGATGGTCACGTCTGACTGTGACAATTTCACCATTTCACGCTGGACACAATAGAGCTCAGACCAGCTGCAGGGACCCAGTTTGGCCCAGTGAACAAAGTACCTAAAATTATGGCTGCGGGCCATGCGCGGATCTGAGATGTGGCAAGGCTGCGATGGAAGCTGCTGATACTTCAACATTGAGGATCCCGTTGATGGGACTTGCAATGCTGAGTCCAGTTTTGAACATGCTAGGTGCTGCAGGGCGATGTGTCAGTTCTGATAAGTTGTGATTTGGCAATGAGTAGTTTCAGGGTCAGTGGGGAGGCAGCCATCCATGGGGATGTAAGGAGTTTGCGCCGGGAAAACTGAATACAGCAGCAGTTCCCAGAGCACGGTCATGCAAGTCTTTTGAGATGAGTACAATCCACGCAGCAGCAGCAATGCCGCAGTTTTACTCTGGGGTGCTTCATTCAGCTGAAGGAATGCATTGGTTCTGCTCTGGGATAAATAGTACTGCAGAGAAGATGTGTCAGTTCTGCTGGTAAGTACCTTAGGCCCACTTCCAAGGTGGGTCTAGGACTGGGGTGGCACCATTACTCAGGGTAGACTCAGAGATGGCTTTGAAAGCCTGTTATGTCGCTGAGGCTTCAGATAGGAAAATCAGCCAACTAGCCGTTAGAGTCACACTGGGATCTGGGGTCAAGAGATGCATGTCTAGTCCTTCCCACCCAGACAAGAGGGCAGCAGATCAGCACAGTAAAGCAGGAGTCCATCAGAGTGGCAGCCCTTCAGCAGCACAGCAGTCCTTTTTCCTGGCAGAGTTTCCAACCGTTGCCCAGGTCCGCTTCACGAACAGATGCAAGGGTGGTGACTAATCGATGAGAGTTTTGAAGACCTGAGTGCACCCGGTACCGAGTTCTGTGAGCGGAGGCGCGGGTGCCGGAAGCCAACGAGGCACTGCGCCCTGCTGCCGGTGGGGCGCGTTGGAACGCGAGTCAGAAGTTGCTGAAGACCTGCAGGCCTCTAGCGACTGGGACGAGCTTTGATCGTCTGCTGTAGGGGGAATATCCTACCCGGGTCAAAAAAACATAGCGGCCACAGTGACTGTGAGTGACGATTTGCCATCGAGAAGAGGTGCGCGACTACAGTGACCTACTTGCCGGTGAACACGGCTGTGCAGACCCTGCAGTGAGGCCTGGGTATAACCGCTGCAGGCCAGGGGTGGCGTGCGGATACCTCTTAAGGGACATCACCGAAGACTGCTCAGCGAATCTCGAGTGCTGCAAGGTAGGGGCCGGAGGGAACTCACTATCCCCTGCCTTGCTAAAATCTGGTTCCCGTGACCCCTGGCACCCGTGGAAGGCTTGTGAGAGAAACTGTAGCTGCCATTTTGTGGCGCCCATGATTATTGCCCATCATCACTGCCCGGACTGTGAACTTGCCCTGCCCAGGCTTGGCATGCATTGAAGATATTATGTGAGTGGGGGTCCCCAGGCTGCTGTTGGCTACTCCTGAATTTTGTTGAAACAGCTCATTGTTATAAGACGGGCTGACGGAACTGTGGAGGACAGGCTGGCATGGTCTATCAGTGCTGCTGCTACTGGTGAGAGTCTGCTCTTGAGGTGTGGAGGTAGACTTGCTTGTCTGCGGGGGGGGCGATCTCCACAGGGTGAGTCGTATCCAGCTATCATTTACCCTGCACCCTTGCTCCCTGTCTCTGTGGTGGGGGGGCCATGCAGGTGCCACTATCGCTGTTACGGCCTGAGTAGAGGCGGGCTGCCTTCTGGGTTGCTGTTGGGGCCGTGGGGCCCTGACTGCTTGCCTGAGGGGTTGCCGGACAGTGTCCCCGTGAGGAAATACCAGAATGCAATTGGTTTCCCGACTGCACGTACAACGGGGCTAGGCGGAAAAACTGTGAGTGGAGGCCCTGTCATGAGGGGCCGCCATTTTGCCTTTAAAGACCAGGGAATACATCAGCGAAAAACTTCCAGGGAGTTCTTGGACCTGTCCTGATTGTTCTCTTCTGTTGACCGCCAGGAGTCTCTGTCGCAATGGGGAAACAAGATCCTAAACAGCATAAACTGAACTTTGAAAATAGGCGCTCTACCAGCAATGCTGACTTGGAGCATGAATCCCTGGCGGAGGGCCAGCGCGACTCCGAAGCAGAAGATCAAGGGCAGGATCTGAGAACGCTCATGCTTGAGATAAGCGCCCTGAGACATTTTTGGTGAATTGTTGCGCTATATAAAAGCTTTTGACATTTGACATTTGAGATGAGATCTAGTCTCCGCAACATCAGTACAAAACTGGACACTCTGAGACATAACATCGACTTCTGCCTTTTACAGGAGACAAATTTGAATGGGATTCCATCCCAGAGACCTCGACCGGGAGGGGGTCATGTATATTCTGCTATATATTCAAATTACGCATGTGGGGTGGCTGTACTAGTTGAACGTGGGTTGAACTGAAAGGAGGGACTGATCAGTGGAGACCCGGAGGGCAGATATGTTTTGATACAAGGTTCCCTATGCAGTATATCCATAAATGTTGTTGCTATAAACGGCCCCAACGTGAATTCCCCTGACTTGGACGAACATCAGGGCGACTGGCTGCAGTACAATATTATGGGGGGGGTTTTAATGCTATCCTGGATAATGCACTTGACAGGCGAGGAGCTGCCGATCTTACTCCCGGCGGCTAGCTCTGCCCTAAAGGCGATAATAGCTGACGATGAGTTGGTTGACATATGGCGTAGCAGACATCACTCATTGACGGAAGGTACCTGCATTTCTGATCATCACAGTGTATGGTCCCCATTAGATTTCTGGTTGGTGTATAGAGATGTAGCTACTTGGACTACTAGTATGGAGCACATGCCGTGTTCCCTGTCCGATCATGTTCCCTGTCTCTTGAAATTATTGATCCCAAACCTGCCGAGGCGTGCATTCTCTTGGCGTCTCCCACCTCATGTTCTCCTGGACGAAGTCTGTAAGGAGGAGGTCCGGAAGGATATCACTGATTACTTTGAGCTAACTGCAGGGTCAGTGAGCAACGAGGCCTCACTCTGGGAGGCGTTTAAGGTTATAATAGGAGGCCAATGCATAGCCCGTCAAGTGGGGGTATTGAAAGCCATACGAAGCACGCTTGCTTCTTTAGAGGCCGGCATTAAGGACCTTGAGATAAAATTCTATGCCAACGGGGATCTGGAAACTTCTGGTTTGTTAAAAACTAAGCTGTTAGATTTTGCTGAGAAGGCGCATCGAGAGGTGAAATTCATGGGGAAATATGCTGTGGCCAGGAGATAAGGAGAGGGGGAGAAACTGGGTAGAACACTGCCGGGTATGATAAGGTCACCCAAGTCTACAACTTATATCCATGAAGTACATACTGCACAAGACACCACACTTAGGGGCCAGTGTGAAATTTTTAATGCCTTCACCAGTTTTTACTCCAACCAGTACACTGCCACTCAGGAGACGTGCCCGGAGGGGTTGGAATCCTTTATGGATTCAATTGCACTAGCTTGGTTTAACAACACTCACAGAAAATATATGGACCTCCCTGTGACCACTGAAGATGTCGCCCAAGTCATAAAGAGCCTGCCACTTGATAAGGCCCCTGGCCCAGGTGGCCTGACCACGGCCTTTCATATAACTTATGTCGAAGACCTGGCGCCCAGACTTCTGGCGGTATATGAGGAGGCCTTAGAGGGCGGAGTGCTGCCCAAAACCACGAGGCCATGATTATCATGCTGTTGAAGCCCGGTAAACCAGAGGAATAGATGGACTCCTACAGACCCCTTTCATTACTGAGTGAAGATGTCAAAATCCCGACCAAATTTATAGCTAACCGGTTACAGCCACTACTCCCCATGATAATGCTCCCTGATCAATTGGGGTTTATCCCTGGTAGATTGACATCTTACAACATACGGACAGTTTTCTCCATTCTACACTATGTTCATCCGACCGTTCATGCTGCAGTGGTGTTCTTGGACGCTACCAAAGCCTTTGACATCCTTGAGTGGCCATATCTATTTGCTATATTGGGGTGCATGGGATTCAGGCCGCTCTTCATTAACAGGATTCACCTCTTATACACACTGCCCAGCGCCAGGATAAGGGTGAACAGTCTGGTGTCTGAACACTTCCGTATTTCACAAGGCACGAGACAGGGCTGCCCACTCTCCCCGCTGCTGTTTGCCATAGTAATGGAGCCTTTGGCGGCCTGCGTACGATGGCACGGGCATAGGGTTTAGCTCTAGGAGCCCTACTTATATCACTATACGCAGATGATGTAACCTGGAGGTCAATCTGGACCCAGTGTTGCGCTAATTTGTTAGATTTGGTGGCCTGGCTGGAGTCTCTGATAACTGGTCGAAATCAGTAATTTTTCCTTTGACGGACACTATCCCGTAGGTTTCCTCCGAACAACCGCTGAAATGGGAAGCAGAAGCGGTTAAATACCTGGGTATCAGGATAAGCCGAGATGTTCAGGAAATTTTGAATTTGAACTTCGGGAGGGCTGCTGCGTGGCTAGAGGAGAAGGTCAATATATGGGCGTGGCTGTCTTTGTCACTGACTGGGAAGATAACCCTGGCTAAGATGGTCACCTTGCCCAAGTTCATGTACCTGTTCACAAATATTCCACTCCCACTTACATCACACTTTTTGAATACTCTTAAATCTCATCTAATCGCCTTGGCATGGGCGGGCGGTCAAGCTAGGGTCTCTGCCTCTGAGCCAGGGGGGATTGGACACCCCAGACATGCCTCTCTAAGCACTCTACACTTAAGCTCAGTTTTTGCACTTCTGGGTTCATCCGACCCCTTTTCAACCTCATGTGGCGGTGGAACAAAATATGGTTGCGCCTGTCCCGCTGAGGGTGGCCATCTGTGCAAGGGAAGATGTCCCACCAGAGGGGATATATATTCCCCTGGCACACTGAGATAGGTGTGGGAGGAATTATGTGAAAGGGCAAGAATCCCATTGCTGTATGCTCCCTTGCTTTCGCAGAATCCAATGCTGCCATGCATTGCAGGGGGAATTAGTAAATCCCTGGAACAAAAGCTGCATCTATACACATTTGCTGATTTTTTCCGTGATAACGAATTCATAACCCCCCCCCGGCGTCAGTAGAGGGACAGGCTGTGCCTTTTTTGGAAATGTTTTTGTATCACATATTACACATGGCATGCGGTGCCATTAGTGCTGTTTCCCGTCAGCCCCCGGTCTTCCCTGCATTGGAGAACCTGGTGGGATCTCCGTCTCCCCTTATGCTGGTTACCAGGCTTTACAGGCAAATGCAGAGCACAGCGCTAGTGATCAAGCCAAAATCCCTACTATTCAAGGTGATCAATTCATCCATCACTAGTGCATAGTTTGCTAGCTCGGGGGTCCTCCTCAGGTGCACCCAGAACCACAAAGGGCGAAAGCAGACTATGTCTAAAATGGAGCGTTTGCCCATGTCGTGGAAAAGGGGCTTCCACGGAGTTGAGATAGGAAGGGAAACAAGGTCCCTTATAAACTTATTCTCAGCTCTGACCAGATCGACTACTTTTTCACAACCCCACAGTTCAGACCCATAAACTGCAGAGGACAACGCCCTCCCTTCATATACAGCAAGAGCCGGCACTATAGACCTACTATCTGACATACATTGACTCCTCAGAGTCGCTCCTGAGACTCTCTTGAGGCTTAGCAGCATCTTGGCTACATGGGAGTCCCACTTCATTCTATTGTTGATTCGGATTCCCAGGTAGTCAAAATCCTCCACCACCTCGAGAGGCAACCCATTAAGGGTGATATTCATTTTCTTTGCTTTTTATGAAGGGGGCAGCACCATTAGCTTGGTTTTAGATGTATTAATGGTCAGCCCACGTTCGTCGCAGAACAGACTAAATCTGTCCAGCAATTTCTGCAGCCCAGAGGGGGTTTTGGACAACAGGAGGGTGTCGTCCGCGAAGAGGAGATTAGGTGTTTTCTCCCCAGCCAGTACCGGGGCATCGGCATTGTCCTCCCTCAAATGGTCTACCACTCCATTAATGAAGAGGGAGAACAATGTCGGTGCCATCACACAGCCCTGGCGTGCCCCCCTATTCACAGGCACCCTCCCTGTTAACTGCCCCTGGCTCCCTTATCTGATTCTAGCATAATTATACTGGTGAAGTTTAACTATGAACTTCAGAAGGTATCACGGGAACCCCAAATCCAGCAGCACCTTCCAGAGCTTATGGTGGGTCACCAAGTCAAAGGCGCTCTTGAGGTCTATAAAGGCCAGGTATAAGTTCCCCTTCATAACGGTTACTGCTTTCCAGGATATTGCCCAGAACCTGAAAACCTGGTCCATTGTACCCACATTCTGGCGGAACCCCGCCTGGAAGTGGGACAGTATATTCCCCTCCTCTAGCCACCTACCCATTCTATTTACAATGACCCTGCCAACTACTTTCTGCATAGCATCGATTAAACTAATTGGCCTGTAGTTGGCAGGGTCCTCCCTATCGCCTTTCTTATGGATAGTAACAACTGAATTGATCACCTTCAATAGTACGAATAAAATACAGTGGCTAAACAAATTGAGGCAAATGGTTATGAAGCTGGGATTGGTTGACTCCTGGACCTCACAATCCCCTCCCCCAAAGCAAGTTGTCAAGAAAATCTATTGGGAGTGGGTACATACAGAGGAACAGAAGAGTACAAAATGGGGAGCATTAACCACACATTTTTTTTAACATAAGCCTAGTAGAAGGTTTGAACCATTCCTAGACCTCATCCAAATACCAAAAGACAGATCGTTTTTTTCTAAAAATGAGGCATGGGACACTACCCCTTAATAAATTTATTGAGGGATGGAGGGGATCACGGGTCTCATATGGTACTTGTCCAAGCTGTCCATATAAGACGGAATCCTTACCACACTTTCTGTTTGGTTGCAAAGCATACAAGAGGGCGAGATCGAGATGGTTGAAACCAGTATGCAGGGAGTTGGGGGTCAGAGATTTCACGGTTTCCCTCCACATCCTCTCAACTGCCACATAATCTTTTTCTGTTGTATGCGGAGTTGCAAAGTATTTATCAAGCGCCTGGCTTACTCGCACCAGGTTGCTAAACACCATTAAAGTATAGATCCTGCATGCACTGAACCCCCATATGTATCCTACTGCTGTTGCACTTTAGTACTGCTATTAGATTGTTTTTAAAGTGTAAATAGTACTTTTATTGCCTTTTATCCTATGAATGGGACATTTTATGATATATGCCTTTTTTTAACTTGAACTTGTGTACTTTTATGATATGATAATATCGAATAAAGTATTACAACAACAAAATCCCTACAATACTGGAATGATGATCTTCCGGTGCAGCTAACTGAATGCCAATGGGAATTCTGTTGCGGTCAACTTATTGAGCTCTCACCTAACTATAGACTGTGCTTGATACATTTTAAATACCTACACAGATTCTATAGGACACCCATCAGTCTACACAGGATGGGGCTTAGAGATGGAGAGGGTTGCTGGAGATGTGGTTTTCCCCCCACCTCTTTCCTACATATAGCATGGTCTTGTCCAGCGCTTGCAGATTATTGGTCCAATATTTTTATCTTGGTGAACCAGATTGTTGGACGGTCAGATGCCCCATCCCCGAACTAGGTATACTGGTTTATGTTAAAAATACTCCACCCAATTCACGTACATTGCATGCGTTACTACTCCTTTTTGCTGAGAGACTGGTGGCAATACACTGGGGTAGGAGAAGAGCACCATCGATCAAGCGCTGGCTGGCGATGTGTCATATGGCCACACACAATTGGAAACCTTCTGGGAGTTAATGCCGCCTACTTCCCGACCTCGTGACATTTGGGAACCTTATATACAATGGGTCAAATCACAAACAGTAGCTGCTAAAACTGAGGCAGATGTGGTTGAGAAACATACGGAATATTCGGGCGGGCACTTAGATGTAACATATTGGAGGTCGGGTGGTTGTATCTCACTTCATTCAGCCAGCTGGGGTGAATGGTTGTATATACAAGGGAGTGCATGTCTGTTGTGGTGCCCAACTGATACTCTTGCTTCCATACCTGTGAATGACCTACTTTTGGTTTAGTGTCGGAGAAACCTCGTCCCTCCGCAAGCATTAATGATGTGTATCTTTCTTATTGCAAGCATAGCGTAACAAACTACGGTATATTAGTATTATCATATGGCATATGACTACACCATGATTCATGATTGATGTAACTGCAAACTGGCTAGTTCTGTTGTTGTATTGTTTTGTAACCAATGAAAATGCTAAAAAATGAAGTTTACAAAAAACTGCTGGTTGGGGATGAACCAATAATATCATCTTTAGGAGAACTTTAGCACTGGCCAGCAGTGGTATAGTGTGCAGAAAGTTGGAGGGAACCACACTAAGGCTGTCAGGACTAACAAGGAGGAACTGAAAAGAATAAAGGCATTAATCTACTTCCTGGTGTGAGTGCATGGTTCACAAGACTGATAAATTCCTAATCATTTTAAAGATACTGTTGGGGCAAGGGGATTCACTATCACTTACTAATCAGTCATAAACCCTGAGTAGAGGTCAATGGATCTTTGATGTTGATGTTGAAGTCAATATAATGCATTATCAATTATCTTTCATATAATTCAGAAAATAAAGAGAGTTAGTGTGAATTAAAGGAGTTTTGTTTTCAAATCTTTTAGATAGTCATTCCTTATTATGGTATTATTTTCCAAGTCTCATCAGTAAAAAGTTCATATTATAAATCAATCGAAATTTGGTAAAGAAATACATCAATATATTAATCAACAAGGTGTCAATACAATAATCTTATGACAAGTGGGTTACATAAAGATATGTTGCTAATCTAAATAAATCAAAATTAAATGCGTTAAGGAAAAGGGTGTCAGCCAGATACCCATGAAGGGTCCTGATGAGAGAATCAAGTATAAGCATGGAGCTTTAGCATATTGTGCTGGTAAGTATTTACAGCTTTAATAAAAGCAAATGAGCTAAAGCTTCTCATAAAGAGAAGTCTAAAAAAAACTCAGTGAAGAGTTTCCTCCCAGAAAGTCTGTCACAAGAGACACACACCTGCGGCTCTTAGTCTAGAAAAGAATGAAAATCCAGATCAATATTTCCGCCAAAATCTGAAGTTAGGCTAAGAACACAAACTAATATAAATGCATATTTTCTATGTTTTGCAAAGTAATCCTGTGCCCTGGGCACCCCCACCTTTTTTGCTGACTGGTACTGTTGGTAACTGACTCTGACTGACCCAAGGCTCTATCTAACCATGGCCAGTAATATGCTGAAAGAGACATTTAGAATACAGTGAAAACACCTACAATCACTAGGGTATACTATGGATTAGGGTACCCCTATTATTGGCATTACCTCCACTATAAGGCCCTGGTACATAATAGGGCATGGAGATTGAAACTACATTTAAGTCCCTAGTATAGAATAGGGTAGGGCAGTTTCGAGGCCAGGGCCTTTTCTGCACTTGCACTGCTGAAGCCTGGTTGTATGTTCTTACAACGAACTCCGTTGTAATGCATGCCTTTACCACGCATGCGTTACAACGGAATGGTATTACCACGCTTATCCTTCTCCACGTATTTTTCCGTGGTGACGTCATACGTCGTAAAGAGGAAGCAGAAGTTTCTTTCCGTTTCCTCCCATACAACGCCGATTGCCTGCACATCTTGACTTCAGGTTAGGTTTTATTTGTAGGGGAAGCCCCCCCAACCCCCCCTTTTTTAATTGTACCCTTTACCACACATGCCTTTACTATGTACCTCATAGTAAACGTATGCGTGGTAAAGGCTTTCGTTGTAACCACGCATGCGTTGTAATGCATGCGTGGTTAAGGTTTTTGTGGAAACGGCCGCGTTAAGTGGCCATATCCCCTGAAGCCTGAGGTCAGTTTAAAATCAGCCCAGTGTTGCTGGACTGCTTTTAAAATACAATTGTGCCCAAACTCGACTTAGGTGTTTGGGGCACTTATACATTGGTAAAATACAATGTTTCAGCATATTAGGGACCCCCAGGGTCGCCTCTAGGTGTTCCAGGGGTGGGGGGGTCTGTTATTTATAGGGAGGGACATTATAAAATGAGTTTTATATGCCCTGGGTAAAGTGAAATTGCACATTTCACTCCCTACATTGTGATAAAGTGCTTCAGAAAGTGACTTTTGTTCTAGGAGAACTGCGGAGTGAGGATCTGCAATATGTTTACATTTTCAGAACTCCTCAAGTCTCCCCTAGGTGTTCCAGGGCTGGGGGGTCCTGTAGCTATAGGCAGGTCCTTATAAAATATGTTTCTATAAGTTCTAGTGATGGAGAAATGGCCCGTCATTTTTCCCATTGCAAATCCCCTGCCACATAGGTTAACATGGCAAGAAGTTATTAACTGATAATTCCTGCCAGGAGAATCATAGAATTGCATTCAAGGACTTCCTAGAATGGCAATAATAAATCCAACAATATGGTATTATTGAATTTCTCCTAAAGTATACAGACACAAAGTTATGTGACGTTCTTGTCTGTAAGCCAAAATTCTGCCTTCAGTGGTCTCACCTGATTTTTCAGAGTTAAGGGGATTAGCCAGGCTCCTTTGATGAGGTGATAAAAATCCCCTGGGGTTAGCCGGCTCTTCTGGGAGGGCAATATTCTTAAATGGAAGAAGGAAACAGGCAATAGAAGTCAGTTCATTTCCACCTCTCCTCTTTGTACCCAGTCAGATGGTGAGATTAAGGAAGGAATGAACAGATGCAAGGGGGAGAGACTAAGGAGATTACCCATCCTGGGGGTATGTTTAGCCAGCTCTTCTCTCCCTGATGGAATATCAGCCATGCTGAATTTTGGAGAATTGGTGCTCTCTGGGAGAAAATAGTGCCAACGTTTGGAGAATGTGGTGTGTTGCCCTGTACCTCTTTGGACAGGAGTAAATGTAAATGTATTTGAGCTTATATAGCGCACAGCTAGCCGCAGTGGGTTTCCCAGCGCTTGCTTAGGGAACCCGTCCTGGTATTCCCCTGTGAGATAACCCCGGCAGGGTATCCACAAGGTGAAAGCCAGGCATCCCGCCGCGAGGGGCCGTTGTGGAGATTAAGCAAGCTATTGCCCAGAGTCGCAGAGTGTGAACCCGTGAGTCGAGAAGGCACCGGAGCGAGAATTATCGAGTCCGTGGAATTTTTTTAGCCCAAGACCCGCCGAGGCGGGGAATTGAACCCTGGTCCAGGGCCGATCTCAGCTTCCGGGGCTGCCGCCTCTAACCCCTGAGCCACAGTGCCCTCCTGCTTGACCCAGAGAACTTGGAATAAGTCTCTGAGAGGGGTAGAGCCTCTCAGATCTCTCAGATCTTCTGCTTGAAACTTAAGAGAGAAGAAGGGTCCATGCTGATTGTCATCAACCAGGCCCTGCACCCTGAAGACTGCACCTGCTGCACAGCCTGAACTACAGCCCTGTGGAGCTAACTTGCATCAAAAGGACTAAAGAGTGGACCTCCTGCAAGCTACAGGTTAACAGAGCTCACCTGCAACATCACCGCCAATAACCCTCAGCCTGGAGTACTACCAGTGGATTTGTAAGGGTAGATTGTGGGAATTGAAGTCACAAACTTTTAAGGACCATCTAGGAGCTTCCAGACCCTTGGAGTAAGTTTTGGACACTTTGGGACCTTTTTGGGGAACTTTAGGTATACGTTTCAGAAGATTGGAGAAGTTTGGAGTAACTCGGCCTGGCCAACCAAGCCAGCGACACTAAACCGTGCATTCCAGGTTAGTCCCACTGAAAAGATCCTGAGTTCTGATGGCCAGAGTGACTGAGAGTATGCTGATACCCAGGCCAGAGAACCAAGCCAAATTCAGCCTTGTAAAGAGCATTGAGGGACCCGCAAGAAAAAGGTCCGTAAAAGTTTCTAACGTAGAAAAGGTGAATGGTGCCAACCACTAGAGCCAAGCTGCCCCCCTTCAACCATGAGCCGGCCTGGATCCCTGGTTCATCCCACCTGAAAGCTCATGAGGTTGGACTTTCATAAGTTTGATCAGGAGCTCATCACAAAGCAGGCTGGTGAACCCTCCCTGAATTTGGACTGGCTGAGAGCTTCAAGGGACCCCTGGAAGAAAAGTTCCAGAAGGTAAAAACTTCGACTGAGACCTACCGCACAGCATAGCTAAGCAGGGCTCCATCACGGTGTCATTTTAAAGATACAAATATTTCCTATTTTTATCAATTGCTGTTGGATTTTTATTGTATGTTGTGTCTCAACTATTTGCTGAATTGTTGTTTTGAAATTATTTCCATAGCTGTCTTTGAAGTTAAGCCTGTCTGCTCTCAGCCGAGCTACAAAGGGTTGAGCATCGGAATAGTTTTTTAAGACCTGTACTGAGTCCTATATTGTATAAGTGGCCTTATTGGCAGTGGCAGATATACATATGCCACCACTAATAACTCACTTTCCAATGTTATATTGCAAAATTAATATTCTTTCTTCTTCATGTTGATAAATAAGATTTCAGCAAGCTCCTGGGAACAGGTTTACTACTCATCCTTTCACCGGAGTACAATCGTCTTTTAACCATGTGTCCTTGAATGTTCCAGTACATCCTTTCTTGTTTTCCAAAAATGTCTGCCCACGAATCATCATCCCTATCATGCATCTTTTGCTGTGAGAACCTTACTATCAGTTGTCTAATACAACGAAATGTCTATTTACTAGCTAATAAATAGTAGCTTCTGAAATTTCAATGTTTGCAGCAAAGAGAAGAAACATCTTGCACAATGATTGTTTAATGAGAAAAACAAGCATTTCAGTATTAAAATGTCTTCTTATTGATTCATGGCATTCTTGGTTATGCCAAGTTAAGGGTCCATGCTTCATGTCTATGTTACAGGTGCATAGTTTTTGAGTATGATTGCCTTCTAAAATTTTGTGTTTAACACTCTTCATATTTAAACGTAAGCTCTGCACATTAAACATTTTGAAAATAACTAAATTTGCAGCAGCAATACTTTTTGTACTTCAAACATTATATTCTAAATAGAGTGTTGTGCCAATAACAATAGGTGTAGCAGACACTCATCTGCAAAACATATATTGCATATGAATTCCCAATTGTGCTGGCATGGGGTGAACTCACATGCATCCTACACCATTTAACTAAACTTCCCTATTATCTTTGACCACTCCTACTTTCTTCATGCACTTGCTATTGCCCACATTCTATTAATTGTATCAAAAACTCTAAGACATTCTGTACCTCCCTGCTCTATTTCCTCCCATTCTTCTGATAACTGTGCAGAGCTCATGCTGTTTGACCTCCTTTTTGCCCTTCTTTTTTATCCTAGCTTGTCACCCTATACCCTCCACTCGCTCTATGCTCCCACTACTATTGTTACAGCCTGCCTATTTTCCCATTGCTATGGGCTCTTTTTTACTTCCCCCTTTGATCACCTTTTCAATGTACAATTGTTTCTGACATGCTTTTTACCACTGTATTCTTGACACCTGGAACCCTTCCCTCTCTTTCAATCTCTACCTCCAATCTGATTTCCCTATTATTTACTCCCTCCATTTTTCTTACATCCTCCTCTCCTATTTTTGCTGGATGTATATCCTAGCTTCCTCCTCCATATTCTTGTTCTACTTCTCCATGTCCTTTCATTTATACCTTTGGGCACTTTAATGCAAACCATTCTGACAGCCATGCACTTGAGGCACTCCAGTAAGCAAAACATTGCTGGCAATGCCCCTGTGGCGTGCCCGAATGGAGAAAATTAATCATTTGCTGCTGGGCCACTAGGCTTTGCAGAACGTCTGGGAGCTGCATCCTTATAATATGAGTCCATGAAGAAACTCAACCTTGCATTTCTGAGCTCACTAATACCTCACTATCAGAAAAGCAGCTCTCTTTTCGTCCAACTCTCAATGCCCTAGCACAGTTGTTCCTTAAGCTTTTGACTGTTGTGGACTCCCATTGAATCTTAACTGCCCCGCTCCCCTAGAGTTATTTTTGGAAGCCAATGACCCCCAGCCTAAGCAAATTCTATGATTTGAATCTCAAAACAATAGACAAAAAACAAAAACAAGTAACGACCAAGCAAATGTCCAAATATGGAAATGTTTTGATTGAGTCACAATCAATACTAGAAAAAGTTTTTTCAAATTTTCAATTTTGCTTCATTTTGTATAAAGGCTTGTTAAATTTAATGTATTAATGTTTATGTTATTTAGTTTTGTAAATGAGTTACAGTCCTCCTCAGTAGGCCTCACGGCTCTCCAGGGGTTCTTGGACCTCAGGTTAAGAATCACTGCCCTGGGGGCGTCAGAGTTCAGGTGAACAAGATGGCTGCACTTGAATGAGGTCCTAATCCTGCAATATCCTATTCTCCATGGGGATAATGGAGAGTTTTAATCCTGTTGCGAGTGGCTGAATATGCCATGCTGCCTGAGGGAAGGTTAAGCACAGGTTAGAAGCTGCCAGGATTACAGGCGGACTGGTGGGTTGGGCGCGCCACTGCTACGGCCTGTAGCACCAGAAAAATGGCTGCCAAGGCGGAATCTGCACAACAAATCACCTCAACTGAGAGCCGATACAAAGGGAGAGGAGGCACACTAGCGACCTTGTGCCACCAGCTCACCCTCCCCCTGGAGATGAGGAAAAGTCAGAGGGTGGCAAGAAATCGCCATTAATGCCTGAGTGGAAGAACTGCAAGACAGCCAGGAACCCATCTGGAGATCGGGCTGCAGAAGAAACGCCCTTTGTAACCGAGGTGCAAGGTGGACCTCCCTGCTATTGCCAGTGATAGTCCCTGGAGGGTTGCAAGCCTAACCAGGTCAGTGATGGTCATACAGAGTGATTGTGTGTAAACAATAGACCACCAGGAAAAGTCATATTAAGATCCTGGCACTGCACCAGACTGAAATTCTGTGCAGGGACAGAGGATCAGCTGCAGCGTCTGTTGAGCCAGCACTATTTTGGAGGTAAGTGACAACAGTGGGAGAGTGCACGGACGATACCCTCAAGACGAGGGAGAGGGAAACAAACTCCCAGTTCCCAGAGCTGACCACCGCCGGTCACAGCGTCTACTATTGTGAGACTGGAGGGCTCCCCCAAAGTGCCTGTACGAAGTGGAGCTGCTGAGGAGCAGAAATCAGTCCCCCACCCAGCACGTGAATACATCAACAAACTTACCATGTCCTGACACAGATACCCATTCGCAGGGCCGGCCTAGCCATAGTGGACATTGGGCATTTCCCTGGTAGGCCGAAAGGGTGGGGGCTGGTTTTGGGCCCCTGGGGGCCGTTTTTGTTTCTGGGGTCAGCAATATCGGCTCCCGGTAACAAAATCGTCCGAAACCGGCCATCACAAACTGCTCGGCTGCACTCCCCTCACCCCAGGGGTGAGCAGCTGAGTAGTTTGCCAGGGCCAGTTTCTACTCCCAGTCTGGCCCTGCCCATTGGCTCATTGCACACTGGTCCACTCCTTCACTTGAGGAAAGTGAGCCAAAGGTATGGGGAGAGCTGAAGTCAAACAAACTAAACTCCCCTTTGAGGCCAGCAAATCAACACTTGGTCTGGCTGGGGACTCAGCAATGGACACGACTATGGGGCAAAATCCCCAGACTCAACCGGAGGATACTGAAATGCATTTCAATTTGATTACATGCACAACAGCCTAAATTCCATCAAAGCCAAAAGGGACTCCATGAGTATGTGCATGGAATGTATCACAAAATGCCTGGAAAAACCACAGAGGATTTCCTATCTGGAAGGTACATCTGCACAGAGATGGGACCAAGTGCAACACATGTAGAGCCTCCTGCAGACAATTGTGGCAAAGAATTAAGACTTGGAGGCAGGGTCCCTGAAAAACAACTTCCCCATTCTAGGGGTTCCAGAATCCACAGCTACTGGGCATATGGAGGACTATGGTGAGAACATGATGGTAGCACTGTTTGATGCCTCAGCTCTATCCAAGCAATTAGTGGTGGAAAGAGCACATCGATCTCTGGCAGCGAGACCCCCTCCTTGTCCGTCAATCCGTCCTACCGTAGCCAGTCTGCTGAATTACTGAGACCGTGATACTGTACTCTGACTGGCCAGGAAGAAGCGCCAACTTACTTATGAGGGGAATGCTGAATCATTCTATCCAGATTTTATGATGGCAGTGCAGGAGGCACGCATTAAATTTCTGCCCGTGAAGTGGAAATTGCAGAAAGCAAATTTCCCTTATGCCATGCTGTACCCCGCAAAGCTGCTCCATCCAAGTCAAACTCTAAACCTTCAACACTCCGCCACAAGCCCACAAATTCGTCTGACGGGAGGGTGGTGGATGAACCCCAGCATCAGAGAGGGAGCCTGCTTCTAGGCTAGTTTCCCTGCTTTCGAACATTGGCTGATCAACAGTATGGGGCCTCCCTAAGGGTGTAAAGACTCTCTTCGAATATACTGTGCACCTGCTTTTTTGTTCGCACCCTCAAGTCGTGAATGCAAATACACGAAGACTGGACTATGGTGCTTGCAGCTCCAGGTCCTAAGCCCAGTCAACTTGGATAGAACCCACAGTGCTGCAGCCGAATGCAAAACACCTGCAAATAACTGACTCTCCCCACTCTGAAAGGTTCAATGGGGAACTTGAACAGTTTGGAAGTTTCAGGGAACTGATCTTCTGCCTGGGCACCCTTTTTCAGTTGAGGGCAGAAGCCTGACTCCCTGGAGACACCACCAAGCAGAAATTCCAAACTGAATGTGAATGATTGAAATTGCTTACTGGTTTGTTTCCTCATTTTGACTTTGTTTCTTTCTGGGCTGCTCGCTATCTATGACAGCCTACCCCCATTCTGTCCCTTTTTAATTGCCTTTTCTTTCTGTTGCCCGCCTTCGACAATAGGGTAGCTTTAGAACCCTGGTGTCTTCTTTACAATAGGTCCTACTCAATGGAACTAAATGGCAGGTACTCATTTTTCTTTTTATCTGATTATGTACTCAGGTGGGTTGGGATTCGCCAATGGGACTGGGCAGTTAGTGTGGGTGGGGGGAGGAACGAAGCTGTGAAGAGTTATTGTTGTACTTTTGCACTGTACTATTATTCTCAATGCGAGTAATAGTCCTCCATTATGGGCACAAGATTTTATACTCCTTCAGCGAAAGGCATATATAAGCCTCCTGACACATGAGTACACCAGACACCTCTAAGAATCCTCACTACAACTTCTTGACCTGGAATGTATCTGGTTGGGAGATCCCGTAATCACAGACATGTACTTAGATATCTAGACAAGCTCAATGTCCAAATTCCAATGTTAAATGAAACACATCTTGACTCCACAGCCCCGGTCAGATACGAGGCAAGATGGGCTACTCCGCTTACTCCAGGGGTACAGCCATATTGATCAAAATAAGTGTCCCTTACAACTCTGCAGGCTCCCTTTAGGACCCACTGCTTAATGTGGAGATAGATTTCCACCTATTCAGTCACCCTGCTCAACTGCTATGGCCCAAATGTGGATGATGCCTTGTTCTTTGACAGACTATGTCATAGTCACTATGAGTATTAATTTAGATATTGGCTCCACACTCATAATCTGGGGAGGGACATCAATCTGGTGTTTGAATCGGGGCATCATAGTAAGGCAGGGAGACACCTGGGAGGCATTATGCAGGACCACCAAATGGTAGGTGCATGGAGGATGCTTCACCCCACGTACAAAGAGTGCACCTTTCATTCTAACATACACTCCAGTTGGTTGCGAATTGACTACTGGCTCCTATTAAGAAGCTTGGGGGCTTGGCTCACCAGAGCGGAACATCTAGCGCATACCTACTCTGACCACTCCCAGGTGCTGCTGCACTTATGGCCTTTAACCTCTGTATCCCCCTACCACTCAAGGAGGGTATCCACCATGAATTTTCTAGATGCCTGCTTTAGGGAGGAGGTGAGGCAAGAGAATGGTGAATTCTTTGACAAAACCTTGACTAAGTGCAGAGTATTGCGATGGTATGGGAAGCCTTAAAAGTGGCGAAACAGGGAATATGCATCACAGAGGGTGTGGAATCCTGCATGCTATCCAAGGGACACTGCTGAAACTGGAGACAGACATTAAAATGACTTACACCTGGATTGAGATAACATCTGAGAGGCACCTACAAGCCAAACTCCGTGACCTAGTGACGGAATACCAATCGGAGGCAAAGCAAAAGTACCTGATTCACACTAAATATCATAGAGCATGCCAATACGGAGAGGGGGAATAGCCAGGAATGGTCCTGGCACAAACAATACGTCCACCCAAATTTTCTAACTACATATTGGAAACGGAAGGCAACAATGGGAATATGAAGAGAGATAAAGCTGACATTCTCAAGACTTTCTTGACATACTAATCTGATCAATATTTCATACGCAGGGACCCACAGATAGAGGTGGCAACCTACTTAGCTGATAATGTACTTGCCTGGCTTGGCAGCATGCTCAGAGAGTTCCTGGAGGCAGAGATAGAAGAAGAAGAAGAAGAAATAAGGACGGCCATAATACAGCTGCGATCAGGCCGAGTGCCCAGTCCGGAATGACTGCCATCTGACTTTTATGAATGGTATGCAGAAGCCCTGGTCCCCATACTGAAAAAAGTGTTAGTAGAAGCTAACACTGAAGGCCTGCTGCCACCTATTATGTGCAAGGTAATGATCATCTCTCTCCTTAAGCCGGGAACACCTGCAATCAAATGCAAATTGTACAGGCCACTATCTTCATTAACTGCGATGCCAAAAGTTTTATCCAACAGACTCAGTCTGCAGATGGACAAGTGGTCTTGCCAGACCAATCCAGCTTTGTGCCAGGGACAGCCACTTCCCATAATTTATGTACCCTGTTTGCAGAGATACCAGATTTAGATGCCGAGCTAGTGGTGGCGGCAGCCTTTTTAGATGCTACCGAAGCGTTTGACTCATTAGAGTGGGGCTATTTATTTACTATACTTCTGTGAATAGTATTTCCCCCTTCTTTTCCTTATGGGTCCCCGTTCTGTATAATCAACTGCAGGCAATTGTGAAAATTAATGGGTGCTGCTCTGAATTGAATACGAATTTTGAATTGAATTTGATCTTTATTGTTTAGTTAATTAAAACATAACACATTTTCTTTACAATATTCACACAAAGATAAAATAACCTAAACAGAAAAATCAAGTAATCATTAATTTCAATAAAACAAAAATATAATTTCCAATTAATATCTTTCCTAAAACCTTAAAATGAGACTGCCTTCAGTTTTAGTCCTCTGTCCTAATAAGACTGAAAAGATGTCAAGTAGCCAATAAGGTATTTGCTTTCAAACCATTTTCAAAGGCCAACAGAAACTTTATCATCTTACAGTTCATTTGGGGAGCCGTTGAATCCAAACCTTCGATAACTGCTGTCCTACATGTGCGTATTCTCTTAACCAGAAAGATATTCTTCAAGAAAAACACTCGCTCCTTATTCAGCTTTTTACAATGACATATTATGTGGATTAAATCTTCCTTAGTGTGACCACAAAGGCGACAAACAATAGATTCAACGTGCTTCCAAGTTGGTTTGTCAGCAAGAGTTGGAAATTTGCCGAAACGCAGAGCCATCAATCTTTTTTTAATAAAAATAGAAAAAGTTGTATCCAAGTAAGCCGCCGAAGTAAGAGTTTTGTAGCTATTGATCACAGTCCATGAATGGGAACGTTGAGAAAAAATATCTTTGTCTGTGATCAAAGAGTGAAATTTGGCGGCTTTATTTAATACCTGTTTAAATGAGGTAAACAGTGAATTTTTATCCCATAAGTTGGTGGTGCTTGTTAACTCCAATGCACTAAACAGGAATTTATTTACCTCTGAAATTTTTTGTGTTTGCAGCTCCTGCCATAAAAATGTAGTAAGATTATTATTATTGCTGGCATTTTCCTTTATTCGATACCACACTTTGATGCATGTGTACAGTCTTCCCAAAAATTCATTCATTAATCCGAATTCTAGCCCCATGTGCGCTGGTGATGCTGACCTAGGGAGTTGGAAGACCTTTTTATAAATTTTAGTTATTAAGTTGTTTAAAAATTCGGAGTCCTTACCAGGCATTGCAACACTTGCATAAGCTAAGGTGGGTAACACTTTACTTGCAATCACTGTTAGGAGCGGTTTTAACGATGGACCTTCCAATTTTTTAGACAAAGTGCAAAATGCAAATAGAAAAGCAGCTGCTCTTTGTGTCAAATAATTTTTCTGCTCTATTAAGGCAAGCTTGTCATCAATATAATAACCCAGGTATTTATAATAGGATACTCTTTCCAGATAATTTCCTTCAAACATGATATTATATTGTACAGATCGTCGATTAGTGATTAACATTGTTTTTGTTTTTGAAGAATTATGGACAAGATTATTTATAGCCAGAAAATTTGAAGTTACTGTTAGCAATCTGGACAATCCAATTTTTGTTAGACTCAGAAGCACAATATCGTCTGCATATGTCAGGTGTGTAAGTTGTAATGTGACTAATTTCGGTGAGTGAGCATTACAATTATCTTGTTTACCGGAGAGATCAGAAATAAATAACTTAAATAAATGCAGAGCAAGAACGCAACCCTGTTTTAGTCCAATTGTAGTATACACCTTTCTCTATAAACGGGATCCATCCCCCAGTTTTACTTGCGTCCATGTGTCCGAGTAAAATAACAACAGGCCCATTAATATGCTCTCAGGTATCTCAGGTAAACTTTTTGCTTTGCCCACAACAGGTTCCGGTCCACGCTGTCAAAGGCCTCTTGCAGGTCTTGTTTTGTGTGCTGGCATTTTTTGGCTATCATTGTGACAGATAGAATGTTAGAGATTGTTCTGATTCCTTCTCTAAACCCAGTTTGGTTTATTGGGAATAGTTCTCTTTCTCCAGACCAATTTACCAGATCTTTTAGAACAAGCGATGCAAAGTATATTTCTTCCACATCCTGTAGTGCAATTAAGCGGTAATTAAGTGGGTTAGATCTGTCTCCGCCTTTAGATATGGGCATAATTATGGAACCTTGCCAGCTAGCCGGAACTTGGTTGTTAATCTGCACGTCTGCAAACAGTTTCTCAAGGTGAAGACTCCAAAAGTCGGGTGCATATTTATAAGTGGCTTGCGGAATACCATTTGGTCCTGGTGTCCCATTACCTTTGCCCTTTTTTATTATTTTTATTATCTCGCCACCGGAATAAGTACCATATTTTGCATCAGGTAATGATATGTTGGTTGGAACCATAGTTGAAAGTTGACATCAGCGTTCTTCCTCAATTATTGTTTTGTTTGAGTATTTTAAAATGAGCTGTTTCCCTGGAAGTTTTGATGAATTTTCTTTGAATTTTGACGAAAGAAAGGTGGCCCATTCTGATTCCTGCACATTGGAAGTGAGAATATTTTGGGCCCTTGTTAATTGATTTATTATTTTCCAGACTGTATTTGAATTTGGGTCCTTGCTACTAAAGAGCAGTTTAGACCAAAAACTCTAATGTTTCCTTTTTTTTAATTCCCAGACCTCCTTTTTGTATATTTTTCTTTGTAGTACAAATGATTCCCATTGGTGTCCATCTTTATCTTGCAACTGCAGCTTCTTTTGGGCTTTATGCAAGTCCCTTCTTAAATCTAGCAACTTTTTCGGCAATTTGCTATTAGGGCCGAGTCTCTTGGCCTTTGTATCTGATAAATTAATTTTAGTCTTTAATTTCTCCAGAAAGAGGGACCATGCTTGTATCTTATTCATAGGAGCGTTCCCTAAGTCATCCAGCATATTCTCTATTATCGAGAACCACTCGATTTTATTTGTGGTTGACCAATTTATACGTTTTTGATTTAATATCCCTCATTGGCCCTCTAGTATGTAGCATGGCTAAAATCTATCCATAAAGAAATTGAGTTTAATATGCTGCATCCCGTGATCACTCAAAGGAGTATATTCGATATGAAAATTCACTAGCGAGGAGATTAATGAGAGATTCACAATGCTAAAGTCCAATGTTGATTGGGCATGCGGGCCGTAGTAAGTTTTTCTAGGTGGTCGATCTTCCTCGGTCCTACCGTTAAGGACTTGAGTGCCCAAATACTCTAGGTCTGTTACCAATTGAATACCAGATCGATCCTTGCAAGACCTCCCCCCCTTTGGAACTTTGGGGAACACACCAATACATGTTGTCTGCTGATAATATTTCATCTTCCTCTGGGGAAAATATCAAATTTGAATTAAAATTGCCAGTTACTATTATGTTCCAAGAAAGCTCATTGCTGAGAAGGTCCGGTATTACTTTGCATAATAGTGCGTTTTTTAACTTTTTAACTCATTGTTTGGGTTGAGTATAATAATTGATTAAAATTGTCGTCCTGTTATTAATAGCTTTTGATCTGAGAATGTAATTATTTAAATACCTGAATCGGGTGATCTAAGCTGTTCGGAATTGATTTTTAAGGCTGCTGACACATAGACTGAGAGTCCACCTATGGTGCGGCCAAAGGTTTTATTTTTTTCCGCCGTAATGGTGCAGTGAATGAAGCCATCTAACGGAATGTCTTCCTGCATCCATGTTTCTTGCAGGGCGATTATATCGCAATTAGCCCATTCTTCTAAGGCTAGTCCGTCCTCTAACAACGTTTTGGCTCCTGCAATGTTCCATGATAGAACATGTAAGTCATCATTTGCTGCGTGATTTGCTTTATCTCTATTTGGTCAGATTTTCCGCTTCTCATTTAGGAGACTGAGCAGACATTTCCACTGATCCGATGGTGATTGTGACTCTCCAACTCTATTTTCATACACTTCTTCCTGGATGGAGGCGATGTCGCTTCTGCCTTTTGCATTATGTAAAACCGAGTAGACTGACATTTGAGGAGCATGTTTGTCCAATTTCCTGGTAAGTGTCTGTCTGATGGCTTTTTTTTAGAGGAAACGGATAGCGCGAAATACTGGGCAATGATAGTTTTATGCCCCATGCTAGAAAAAGGTCTGATCTCCCTAATATTAGTTGCACTATACCTGGGGATTTCCAAGTAGTCAATGTTTGTTCATTTATTTCTTCCTCGTCCTCTCTTAGAAATTGAACTGATTCTAAATCTGTGGATTTAATATCACTTAAGTCTCTGATTTCTACCACAAGTTTCATAATATTGCTCCTGTTCAATATGTCATGACCACCCTGTGTCTTATACTCCGGAGTCCAAATAATTTCGAGATGATCTTCTCCGGACAGTGCAGAGCCTATCCTTGTTTCGTTACCTTCCGCCCTGTTTGATTGCCTAATTTCCTTATTCATTATGCTAAAACTTAATTTACCCTGATTCAAATTGGTCTGAGTTCCTAATGTTGACCCTAAAAAGTGATGTTGCGGTTTTTCTACGATATTGTTTGCTCCCGTATCCGTCGCTATTTGTAATGAAGGGAGAGTCAATGCCTTTTCCACTATTTCTCTGCAGTGTACGGAAGGTAATTGTATAATTCCGGAATCTGATACCCCGTCTGTACCGACTGAGCTGTTTACAGCTTGCAAAATTTGAGGATTTAGATTAGTTATTTTCTCAGTTGATTTTATGTTACCCTCTATGTTATGCCTTGCCGGGGCTAGAGGATTGTCTTGGAATGGGGTGCTCTTCAGGATAAATTTTGGCTGCGTGATCGCTTTAAAACATCGATCGACCTTTATTTCCTGATCGATGGCTTTATTAAAAATTTCATCAGAACCTATAGTTGATATATCACCGGCTCTTGCTAGCTGTTCCTGCGGATTTATCATCATACTTGAGTGACTTGTCATGCTTCCAATTACTTGGGAGCCCTTGGATACCTTTTTAATCGTCAATTCAGCATTGAGGGATTTATCAACTTATCCTGTTATTTCCAGGCTATTTTCCAATCTGTTGTCCTATTTAATTATTCTTGCGTTTATTTTTGAAAAAATGGGGTATGTTCTGATACCTGACTGTGGGCCTGCATCATATTTTTTATTCCTGGCTTTCTGTTCTTTTTTTCTTTGTCTCTTAGTTAGTATTTGCTTTCCTAGTTCCGAACCCATAGCCTCGGTCATACCTATTTCATTGACATCATCCCTTCTTATATTGTTTGCAGGCATAGAGATTTTTTCTTTATAAAATTGCCCTAAGGAGAGTTCATTATCAGATGATTGAGCCTTAATTATGCCTGTTCCTAGGACTACTTTCTCGATCGCGGGACTAATGAAGCATTTGTTTAAAGTAAGTATCTGTTCAAGTATAGTTGGTAAAGAACTCAATTTATCGAGAACAGGTCCACAAGAGCAGATTGATTGAGGTTGAGCCTGAACAATAGTCGTTTGTGCTCTTATAATTAAATTATCTAAATTATCAAATTTTGTGTTTATCCGGTCAATGTATGAAGCAAAAATATTCATTAAATCGATTTGAATGTCCAGCTTATCCGATTGCATTTGTAAGGTTTTCGTAGATATTTGTAATGCATATAATAGGGGAGCTACAAAGTCCAAAGTCCCTTCATGCCTAGAGGAGTTTTCCTTAACCTCATTGGTTGAGGTTGTATTACCACTCTCATTAGCTGTGTGTAAAATGTTTTCACTAGGGTCCATTGACCTTCGTTGACTTTCTTTATGACATAGGCCGGATGGTTGAGGCTCCTCCTCATTGCTTCTTTTTGCAGCCACAACTAGGGCTTCTTCGTTGACTGAATGTGTGTCTGCCGATGATTCATTCTCTAAGTTTAACAAATAGCATTGATTAAGCTCAAGATCAGTAGGCTCCTTGAAACTTACAAATGATGATTGTGCATGACTTTGTGGAGTTTTAGTCATTGCTTCCGGACTTGGTCTAAGACTTTTAGTATTTATTGGTAGCTCTTGTTGCGTGGATGGGATTTTGCAATCGTCACAGGCAGCATGTACTATCACTGAGGTCATTAAGATTTTTTTGCCTCTATTGGATTTGTTTTGTAGTCTGATTATTCCAATTGGACAGGCCCATTTGGTAGGTCGCAATTATGACTGAGCTGAAAATTTAAATTAGCTGAAGTAGTCGATTGAGTAGCATCGTAAAACAACTGATTGTCCCCTGCGAAATTATTTAGGGGAACTATAGGAGATTTTAAACTCGAGACATCCCCTGTTGATGAGAACCGTGCGGATGCAGGGTCCTTCAAAAACTGAAATCGTAAGTTCTGTGTGAGGCTTTTGTTTGAAACAGATCTTTCAAATAAAGAGGGCTATTGGTGAGATTAGTGGATTTTTTAAGGTATTATGCGCCTTATTTGCAATTGTTTTATCCATTCTTCTCTGTTTTGCAGAGCCCTTTGAGGCAGTTGTCCTTTCTCCTGGAGCCTTCCGGATTTTGCCAGACCACATTACTACTAGCCCCTAGACTTAGGCTTGGTGTCAGATGCCAACTGGCCAGGTGTTTAGATGGACAATTTCAAAAGTTTATGTGAGGAATACCTGCTTTGCACTGCACCGACCAGCTGCCAGCTGCCTGTCAGTGTGACTGCGGAGGAAGAAAGTCTATCCGTAATGCTTCCTTTTCCTTGAGGTTTTAGAATGCGCAGTTATCCAGTGCTAATGCCAGTGGTAAGACCCAAGATAGTGCAACACGAGGGCACACTTTTAACTTTTAACTTTTAACTTTCAACTTTTGCGGGAGATATGCAGTCTGTGGGGGACAGAAGAGCAGGGAGCAAGTTCAGGGCTGTTTAAAGTTCAAGGCTTGTCACGTCTTTACTGCCACGGATGCCACGTATACCAGCCAGTGCCAACCAATGTCTGATATAATGGGCCAAAATAATCTGTTTAACCACCTGCTCAATGTCTGAGAACAAGGCCAATAACTCCCCACACTGGATCAACTCCCTGACCCCCCAACGCTTCTCCCAGGCTGCTGTTTTTATGCCGCTTAACAAGCTTTCCGTCGGGTTAACCACACTTTGTATGTTTATGGCACGAAGTAAGGCAGTTCACAGTTTTTTGCAGATCGCTAATTCCACTCGCGGCCACCTGGACTGCTGGACTCCTGTCTTTACTAACACAGGTGCACTCAACCTTATGTCCAGGCTGCCTCCTCCGCCGCCTTCTCCTCCCTTGGCGGCTAAGGCAGAGGCTAAGGCTACACTTCTCAACACCAACCCCACCGCCGTGAAAAACCGGCTGCGCGGAGAGACGTGTCTCACACTGGGTTCGCTTACAGCTTTTGGCTCCAGCTCACGGCACCAGAGTCGGCGAGGGTCTCGGAGGATCTCGGAGCCTGCGGCAGATAGCCGGTACCTGGTGGCTTCAAGGGATCCCACTCCCCGCAGCTCCTCTTACAGCCTTACAACTTTCGCTACGGCTGCAGCCAGGCTTCTGTAGCGTGTGCGTGCACTCCTCTCCTCTGGACACTGGACACTCACAGAGGAGGGGCAAGGTCGCTCGGAGCAGCGTTCACTTCACCTTGCTGACTCCTCCAACACCTCGCCACGATCACACCAGCAACGTCTCCTGCCAGGTCAACAGGCGGGGGGGCCCGTCACCCAGGCTCAACCGCAGCCCTTCAGCAGCTTTCTCTCAGCATCTCTCAGTAGCGGTAGCATTTCCCTTTGCTCCGCTTTGCTCCGCTGGCGCTCAGCTCTGTACTGCGGCTGCAGTTTTGGCAAAATTGCAAACCTGGACTGGATTCCCTCTCATCAATGGGAGAAAAGCTTGTTGCCGAATGTAGAATACAGAAGCCCTGGTCCCCATACTGAAAAAAGTGTTTGTCGAAGCTAACCTCCATTGGAATGACGGCGGTGACAAACTGGTCAACTCGCTTAAGGACTTCCTCAATGAGCTAAAACTTGTACAAGCTTGCAACCAACCCACTCATTCACGAGGAGCGACCTTAGACTGGATTATCTCAAGAAAGGATGAGACATCTATCCTTGCTATAGACCCATGTGACTGGTCTGACCATCACATCATAACATTCGCGATACCTACAATGACAAAGGGCAGGACCGTGCAACCACGCAAGCTCAAGAAACTGACCCGAGACACAAAAGAGGCTAACATTGATCTACTGGTGAAAAGGTGTGAGAAAGACCTGAAGCCACCCAGCAGTAAGCAAAATGTCAATGAGTTGACGGATCACTACATAACCTCGATCGGTAATATCGTCAATGAAACCATGCCCCAAAAAGTGAAAAAGGTATCAGAGAAATCAAAAAATCCTTGGTTTAACGAATCATTAAATGAGGACAGGCGCAAACTGAGAATGGCCGAAAGGAGGTGGAGACAACATCCCTCCTCCCCCGAGCTGAAAGCACTCAGAAAAACAAGGAAAGAATACAACAAAAAAATAATCAACTCCAAAAAAGAATTTATCAGAGATGAATTGGACAGTGCCAGAAACAGACCACGTAAACTCTTCGAGATTCTAAAACAACAATCAAATAAACTAGCCAAAACGGTTTTAGAGAATACGAAGACTCCCATAAGCTGCGAGGAATTTTCCGTATTTTTCACGGAAAAATCTAAATTGCTTGAAGATGATCTTACTAATGCAGCAACTAACCTTAAGACATTGCCTCCACCTAGTAAAGAGACCAATATCTCCCCAGAGAGTCCCCAAACTAAAAATAATGCAAAATGGGACACTTTTGATCTATTCGACCAGGAAAAGATCGCCAGAACGCTGGCGGAACTCAAACCGAATAACCACTTTCAAGACCCTTTACCAGGAAAATGTGTAAAAGAAATCAGCCACACCCTAGTTCCAATTTGGACCGAGATAATAAACACCTCACTGGCACAAGGAACCCTCCCGGACTGTCTAAAAACAGGGCAGGTGATGCCCATACTCAAAAAACCGACAGCTGATGCTACAGACCCGAACAACTATCGGCCAGTGACCAACATCCCTCTACTGGCTAAACTCATTGAGAAATGCGTTCAGGGCCAACTAAGTCAACACATTGCTAAATTCTCGCTTCTAGACGATTGCCAATCAGGCTTCAGAACAGGGCACAGTACTGAAACTGCGATCCTGCACATTGTCGATGACGCTCTACAAGCCCTAGACCGAAATCAATCTTGCCTACTGATCCTCCTAGACCTATCTTCAGCATTTGATACGGTAAAGCACGAAGTGCTAATGACCAGACTACATGACAGGATGGGTCTGTCTGGAAACGTGCTGAAATGGTTCAACTCTTTCCTACAGAACAGGTCTCAGCGATTCCTGGTTAACCAAGCAATCTCGTCCCCGAGCCCCAACACAGTCGGGGTCCCACAAGGCTCAACGCTATCACCAGACCTATTCAACTTATATGTAGAACCTCTCACGGAGATCCTCCAAGAACCTCAGGTATCCTATCACATGTATGCGGATGACACGCAATTATACTTAAAGATCGCCTCCCTTGAGGACATTGACTTAATGAACAAGACACTAAAGAGTGTGTTGCGATGGTTAACATTGAACCATCTGAAACTTAACGCCCAGAAAACAGAATTCCTACTTATCTCACCAACAAGGAGCCAATCAGAAGTTAAAGAGTGGACTAAATTGGTGACAGCGCTAAACTGCACCCCGACCCTAGTTAACTCAGTCAAATCACTAGGAATTACACTAGATAAGAACCTCGACATGAAAAACCATATTAACTCGTTGGCCAAGAGCGCCCGCTTCCACTTGAATTACTTAAGAAAACTGAAACCCTTTATTTCTGAGACAGATCTAAAATTGGCTATCCAATCACTAGTCATCTCGAGGATCGAATACGGCTGCACCACATTAGCGGGCTTACCAAAATCATCCACAGCACCACTAAAAGCCTGCCTCAACGCAGCGGTGAGACTCATTACGGGAACGAAGAAATTCGATCACATATCTCCTCACCTGATAGCACTAAACTGGCTACCTTACGAGGCTAGAATTCAAATGAAGATGGCCTGTATTACGCATAAAGCTGTACATTACAACACGCCTAGATACCTAGCCAAGAAACTTAAGCTCTCAGGAGGTAACAGAACAACGAGAAGCGCAATAGATTTGCTATTACGACCAGCCTTTTTCCACAAGAAAAAGACCTACAACCGAGCATTCTCCGGAGCTGCCCCCAGAATCTGGAATTCACTCCCTCCAAACATCAGGAAGATTCGAAATACAACAACATTCAAACGAGAACTGAAGAGCCACTTGATGAGTAAATACCCTACTTAGAGAAACCTACCGATCACTGGGATGTACAATTCAGCTAACTAAGGACCGCCCTCTTCCTGGAAAATTGGATGATCATCAGCGGATAAGAAAATGATGCCGTGCACAAGCCGAGACTTGGCACTTTGCTGCTACCTCATATATGTGTGAACTTTAACTATATCTCACAGTCATACTATAGACCTTCTTTCTCACTTGATTTATTTAGCCATATATGTGGAACATTTATCTATATGTCACAATCATACTATATATCTTCTACCGCACCTGATTTATTTATACTTATTATCCTTGATATGCACTGGGACACCTTATAACCCTACCTCAACGAGCACGGCTTGTTACTTTGACACAAACCAAACCTTGCTCGCCACTTACTGTTAATTACACAGTCATTTTGAATATATTTATTTAACCTCGTCCATACTGTATATCTCTTTCTACCTCATTATTCTCTTGTTGGCACTACTGCTTTTATAATGTCTATATGTAATTCTGTCCTTGTTAAGCGCTCTGATACCCACGGGTCTTGTTCGCGCTATACAAAACACTATAAATAAATAAATAAATAAATAACACTTAAGGCCAGCTGCCACCTATTATGTGCAAGGTTATGATCATCTCTCTCCTTAAGCCGGGAACGCCTGCAACCAAATGCAAATTGTACAGGCCACTATCTACATTAACTGCGATGCCAAAAGTTTTATCCAACAGACTCAGTCTGCAGATGGACAAGGTGGTCTTGCCAGACCAATCCAGCTTTGTGCTTGGGACAGTCACTTACCATAATTTATGTACCCTGTTTGCAGAGATATCAGATTTAGATGCCGAGCTAGTGGTGGCGGCAGTCTTTTTAGATGCTACCGAAGCGTTTGACTCATTAGAGTGGGGCTATTTATTTACTATACTTCGGTGAATAGTATTTCCCCCTTCTTTTCCTTATGGGTCCCCCTTCTTTATAATCAACTGCAGGCAATTGTGAAAATTAATGGGTGCTGCTCTGGGCCAGAAATGATTTCTCGTGCACTAGATAGGATTGCCTCTTTTTGCCCTGGTTATTTACACTAGCAATTGAACCTTTAGCTGTGAAACTGCTGGAGCACCATAAGGAATATGCACTGAGGTATCCTAACCCACACCTGGTGGTTTCCCTTTACGTCAACTATATCACTCCATATCTCTGAAATCCGCAAATAAATTTGAACCGTGTCCAACGGGAATTTATACAGTTTGGGGGAAATTTCTGGAGTGACCATCATTTGGGGTAACCCTCAGATATTTCCTCTCACACCAAATACACAGATTCCCACTAGACTGCCCTTTGACATGGTGTGACTCTGATCTCAAATATTTAGGGATCGTGGTGTCTCGAGATCGAGAGAGGTGATGTTGAGAGCCAACTATGGCATCATAATGGAAGCCCTTACGGTGTTGGTGTTGCAATGGATCACTTTACTGCTGTCATTGGTGGGTTGCATCTCCTTTATTAAAATGGTCATCCTGACAAATTTTCTACATCTATTTAACAACATATCACCCCCTCAGATGCCTTTTTTTATACTTTACTGGAACAACTGATCAGATTGATGTGTGGTGGCAAACAACCCAGAATACGATGGGATGCACTTACTCATCCCTTTGAAAAAGGTGGCTTTGAGCTCAGGCACACTTTGTTGTGTATTGGTTTCATGCTGCACCTAGCAATAGCGCATAGTTATATGGCGCCCCTCCCCACCACTGCCATTCTTGGAGCTAAACACCGTGGTGCAGGGCATTTGTCCACAACTGTGGGCTGTAACAATCTGGCGTGGCAAAATTGGTGGAGAATTCAAGCAAACCGCTAATATATTCTCCATTGGTGCCATTACCACATCACCCTCAGATCCCAGTCGCTCATGTGACTACCTGTAGACATATGCGAAAGAGAAGGGGATATGCTGGGTGGGACTCAGAGCTAGATGCACCACTGACAGATAAACAATGGCTTTATTGTTGTAAGCAAACAGAAGGTATAATGGCTTGCAATCAGTTACGAATCATCCATTATAAACAACTTTATCAAGTTTATCGCACCCGAAGAGGCTCTATAGATATAAGCTATGATTGGATGATCGATGTGTGAAATGCAGCAGTACAGGGGCAGACTTCCTGCATATTTCATGGGGATGTGCAGCTGTACAAGATTACTGGATGAGGGTGTCAGATGCCTTATCACATATGACAGAAACACAAATGCATTTCAACCCAGTAATGGTGCTGCTGAGACACACAGAGGAAATAGAGGCCCATACGGAAAGTTGATCTAATTTAGGCTACTGCTGGCAAAAGCGCAGAGTTGCATGTAGATGGGGAGGGGAGGGTCCTCAAATTTAAGTAATGGTTAGATGGCATTAACTATTGTAAAGGCCTACTAGTCACGTATGCAGAATTTCTACCACCCTCTTCATGATCACCAGACATTTGGGGCCCACTGCCGTTTTTTTAAGGGAGAGGTCTGATGGGGAAGCGGAGATGCCTAAACCGACCAAAGCGGGGAAACCGTCCCATCCCCTCATGCCCAAATATAGAATTAACAGTTTGGAACACAGCCAGAGACACACAGCAATGTTTACCAATATACTGTGTTAAACACCTGTTTCCTGTAACCCTGGGCGGAGCTTGCAGAGTTGCATTACGTGAAGCTGCGCAAAGCGCAAAAAAAACTCTATCGCACTACACGGAGCTCTGCAAGCAGCGTAGTATGGTAGAAAAATGCAGTTTGCGGTGATTGCACAGTGCCGGATGCTTGTTCGCACTGTGCCATCATTGCGAACAGCACCATTCACAGTGCAAGCTTACCTTTTCTGCTGCTCTAGAAGATTTTTACTCGAGCTGCAGCTTTCTCAATGCGAACAGGCAGTGTCTCAACACGAGCGGTCGTGAGCATACGCTACCACTTGCAATGAGAAACCTGACTCCCCCCGCATTGAGAAATTCTCGACGGGAGGTTTATTTTCCACGCTCACACTCGCCAACTTGATGTTGGCGATCGCAAACGAGGAAAAATCTCGCCTCTGCTGCGCGAACTGGAGTTGTTCAGAACTCTGCGGGCTCCGCTTAACACGGATTGCGGGAAACTCTGCAAACTCTGCAAGCAGAGTGGAGTTCACTATCCAGAGTTAGTTTCTTACAAGGATTGTCTATTGGGATGAGATCCAGGTAAGGTCAAATATAACTGTGATAAGGCAGCTATGGGGACTTTCTGATGATGAGGAAAAACTGTGTGTAATAAGTGGTCGTACTCTGAGGGTAAGTCCGGGAACTATGGACAACTGATTCACTTGTTGCCTATGATTTGGGGATATTTGAAAAACCTTTTACATGTAAGTGACATCTACTGATGTTTGCTTTCTGTATATCAAAAACTCAATTAAAAAAAGAACCACTGATCTAAAGAATTCCAATGGTATCCAATTAAGGCCCGTTAGTTCTACTGATCTATAATTTGGTTTCCTCTTGGCCCCCTATGATTATCTTCTGTCTGTAACAATCAAGATATATTCATTCAATATTGGTCCGTGTCAGACATAATGAGGATTACCAAAGGAGAGTCTTTCTGTACACTGATTTTCTCCAGAAAATTGCACCTTTTATCTTGATTCTCGCACTGCCGATATCGAAATGGAATTTCACAATGCATTAGGAATAAGGGCAGTTATGTAGGATGAATATACCATTTGATGACAGTAATTAGTTTCCTAGAATGTGCAGGCATTGTACTGTGAGCTGTTTGGATGGCTGTGAAACCAAGAGAGACTTTTGAGTCAGGGTGTTTTTTTTCAATTGACTAAATAGACAGCTGGTCAGATCCACTGAGTCAGACGGTGATCCAGTATTCAGTCATCACCCAGGTGTAGGTTTTTACCCGGAAGAAACCGATTTGTTGATTTCTGGACACCCTCCTAGAATTAGTGATGTATGGTCCCTGCTTGGCTCATTACATCAAATTACCTTAAATGATGATGTGTTTCCCCGATTGTGGATGGAGACAGGTGGCAGTCCTCTTATTTAGAGGACAGGTAAGCTACAGCACCTACCCCCTTTAGGCACAATAACATTAACTGGCGTCATTGACAAATTGGAAAGCTGGAAGAAAGAATTTGACTCTGGCAGGACCTAAATGATTGTCGATGTGAATAAAAGGGTTTATGGGTCAATTTTCCTCTTATAATAAACCACATTTGTGGTGTGCAGGAATTAACAGGGTCGGGAAGCCTGATGTAAAAAAAAATGCCAAAAGGTCAATGCAAACCCTTCATGTTGCGACTTGGATAATAATTAATTACAGCTTCCCCTCACTTTATCATCTGCTTTGTATATGTATTAAGCACAAACTGTTATCTAAGTTGTGCCCTGTATATTCGAACCTGTTATTTAAAAGAGGTAACTATTACCAGTAAAAAAAAACTTTTCAATTCGGAAATCGAGTAGCCACCAATTTCCCAGTAGTGCCAAATGATTCTGTTTTGTATGCCTCTTCAAATATGACATGAAAGCATCATTCTCTGACAGAAACATCTCCTTCATGGCCAGTTAACTGTACATAGGAAAGACATTTCAGGCTGACAAACTTGTGAAATGTTGGCATTCATAAAGCAGTCAGTTTCTGTGCAACATGGCTCACGTGTCAAAGGAAATTATTGAACTCAGTGCACAGATGTAGAAGACAGCACGTATGAGAACACCTGTAAATATACAGCAAAACTGAGCTGTGAATTAAATATTCACTTATGTAATTATTTTTACAGAAAGTAGAGATTAGAAAACCAAGCTTCCAGTAACTTTTATACCTAATTGACAAGCTGAACAAAGGGATACTCATATTTGCAATGCAGCACGTGCAGATTATAAAAAAAAACGAATCTAAGTATTTCTCGTAGTTTTTCACTTGGCCTGTTCATTTGTGATAATTATTGTCCATGTGGATGGTAGTAGTTTAGTATTAGTACAAGGCTCCCACGGCCATTCTATTACTTCTCATGACCTCTTGGACCTCGGCAAGATAATCTTGATTAAAAGGCAATGGGGTCCATTCGCAAACTACATTTTGTAATAGTTTAGTAGTACTAATAATTTAGCTCAAATGAAGTGATCCTCACAAATGAAACCTTACTACTAAGGGGCTGATTTCGATGTCAGGTGGAATTGGTTCTGCCTGACACCGACTGTGTCCCGGGACCGACCAACACCTCGTTGGTGGTTCAAACTGGCCCATTACAATGCGACCAGCCATAACACAAGCTCCCACTGAGAAAAGGACGGTGCAGTTCATCTCTGCACCCGTAGCAAGCACCAAAAGGTACCTGCCACAAGGTTCAGGGTTCAACAGGGGGGCACCTTAGATGGCCCCCTCTGCCCTAATCGGAGGCCTTGCACCACAGGGGGCCATGCTAGGGGCAACCAAACACACTGTCTGACATGGTTTCCATGTCGGACAGGATGGCATGGAAATAATATCAGAAACCGTGCATTGTAATCTCAAGGATGAGATTATTTTCCGGCTTTCGACTGGCCGATGGGCTCTCTGGGCCCTTTGGAAGCCCGACAGAATGACCAGCCAGTTTGGTTTCCAACGCCTCCATCATAATGAGGCAGTCGAATGTAAACTGTGTGGCCTATTATGATGCAGCCCATAAAGGGTCCGCATCGTAATCGGCCCCTTAGCAGTAAGTGTACAAAGGGCCAGTGGTAAGTGGCTGGAAAAAGGGCCATACTTACTACTAAAGGGTTAGGGTTTAGGGAGAAGTAGGGAGGGGCTTAGGGAGGTCCTCATCCAGAAAAGAGTAAGCCCGTTGATATCACAAACTATACTGCTAATGTAACTACAGCTGAAAATGGAACCCAAAACAATAGTAAATTACTCCAACCCAGAACTGTAGGAATCCAGAAACACAAACGTCCGGTCACTGGTACTGCAACACCATCCTATAGAAAATAATGGGGGACTTACAATAAAACCCAATAAGAAAGTATGTGAAACCAAACTAAATGATTTAGAATAATTAGTGATATAAATATATATAGTTTATTATTAAGAAATATTTGAAAAATAAAACATATTTAAGTATAAAATATTTAAATACCCTTTTAAATGTATAAATAATGTAACATAATTTTTATCACATTTTAATTAAGTGCATTTTAATTAATTCCATACATCACTTTTGATAATTATCAATGCATTATCAAAAACAGTTTTTTTACTTAAGGGGAAAGGAAATCTCCCATGGTAAACTATAGGTCAAAATATAAAAAGTGTATTAGTAATTTCAAGTAGGAAAAATATTTTTATGTTAAATGTTAATGCAAATTATTGTATATGTTTACGTTTATATGTAGAACATTTTTAAAAACTGCTACAGCACTAGTAACTTTATTTTGAATTACATAATTTTCTAATTTAAATATAAGAAATACATTTCTTTTTGATAGTCACATAAATAATATAGTCCCACCTACAATAAAGGATAATTACTTTCTTGAAAATGATGTGCAGAATAATTAAAAGTCATTAATATTTTTTTTATTTAGAATGTCATACTTGTTAGAATAAAATAAGTTATGCAGATATTACACATTTGAATTACAAGTATGATATTTTTACTTTTTGTAACATTAAATTATATTGATATATATTTTTGACTATAATTCTATTTAAAATTATTTCATATATGGTCTTTTAAATCCCTACCTCCATTTTTTTCTATGGGAGTACAAGTGGTTGATCATGTGTGGGCTGGACTGGGCACTGTGGGCAAACTACATTTATTTCAATAAACTACAGGTGTAAGTTTGTCAGAGGCTCTCTGACCGACACCAAGGGTTTTCATTCCGGCCTCCATATTACAATTATGGCAGTCACAGTTCTAACCGGCCAAGGAATGTGACTCAGTTCCGACAGGCTCAAAGAGCCCGTTGGCCAGTCGGAATCCCTAAGTCAAAATCCCTAACGGAGGGTGTTTCTGCCATCAGGATTAAGATGACTCTTTCATATATAGAATTGCTGTCGGAAAGTGCCGTTGGAGGTCCCTAGCAGGGTCCCCATCCATCTGCAACCTCTGATTGTGGCCCTGGGGGGCACCTAGGGGGTCCCCCTGAAAATCCATGCACCATGTGGCAGGCACCATTAAGTGGATGCAATACGGTGCAGGGATTTACAGAAACTCCCATTTCTCAATGGGAGCTTGTGCTGTGTGTGGTTCCGCCCACCGCGCAAGCCCCCATGTGCGGTTGCATCATATTGAGGTTTGCGGAACCGCTGACCCATGGTCGGTCGGTTCTCAAACAGAAATGGTGTCGGTCGGAGTCAACTGTGCCCAACATCAAAATCAGCCCCAAAGTATAGAAAATCTAATTGATAAAACAGTACAAAATAAGTTAAATTCAGAACAACTACAAGTTCCTATTACCACTAGAATAAATGCAACAGTAGGGAAAGCATTGAATTGTACAGGGGTAAAATATAGTATTCCCACTCCACTCAGTGCAACAGTGAGGAAAGTTTTAGATTGTGGAGTAAAATGTACTATTCTCACTCCAATTAGTGCAACATTATATAAAGAGTTGGATTACAGAGTGGTAAAATCTACTCTTCTCACTTTAGTCAGTGCAACAGTAGGGACATTATGGATTATGGAGGGGTTAAAGTTACTATTCCTACTTCAGACATAACAAAAGTAGGGAAAGTGTTGGATGGTGGAGGGGTAAAACATACTATTCGCTCTCCAGTCAGTGCAACAGTAGAGAAATTGTTATATTGCAGAAGGTTAAGATTTACCATTCCCAATCCAGTCAGTGCAACAGCAAAAAAAAGTGTTGTATTGAGGTAGTAAAATGTATTATTCTCACTCCAGTCAATGCAACAGTAGGGATAGGGTTGGATTATGGAGGAATACAATCTAATAATACCACTCCAGTCAGTGCAACAGTAGGTAACACGTTGGATTGGGGAGAGGTCAAATTTGCCATTCACACTCCAATCAGTTAAACAGTAGGGAAAATGTTGAATTGTGGAGGGGTAAAACTCACTATTCCCACTCTAGTCAGTACAACAGTTGGGAAAATGTTGGATTGAGGGGGGGGTACATTTAATATTCCCGATCAAGTCAGTGCAACAGTAGGAAAAGTGTTGGATTGCGGAGAGGTCAAATTTACTATTGCCACTCCAATCAGTGCAACAGTAGGGAAAATGTTAAATTACGGAGGGATAAAATGTACTATTCCCACACCAGTCAGTGTAACAGTAGGGAAAGTGTTGGATAACAGAAGGGTAACATTTACTATTCCCAATCCAGTCCGTGATACTGTAGAAAAAAGTGTTGTATTGAGGCGGTAAAATGTATTATTCTCATTCCAGTCAATGCAACATTAGGGATAGGGTTGGATTATGGAGGAACACAATTTATTATTACCACTCAACTCAGTGAAACAGAAAGGAACGTGTTGGATTGCAGAGAGGTCAAATTTGCCTTTCACACTCCAATTAGATCAACAGTAGGGAAAATGTTGAATTGCGGTGGGGTAAAATTTACTATTCCAACTCTAGTCAGTACAACAGTTGGGAACGTGTTGGATTGAGGGTAGGTACATTTATTATTCCCACTCCAGTCAGTGCAACAGTAGGGGAAGTGTTGGATTGCAGAGGGATAAAATGTACTATTCCCACGCCAGTCAGTGTAACAGTAGGGAAAGTGTTGGATTGTGGAGGAGTAAAAGTTACTATTCTCACTCAAGTCTTTGCAACAGTAGGGAAAGTGTTGCATTGTGGAGGTGTAAAATTCACTATTCCTACTCCAGCTAAATTTTTTTAAACATTAAAAAATGAAAAAAATGTATAATTAAACAGAACATTTATATATGTACTTTTATCTTAAAAATATACACATTATACATTTATTGCAATCTTATATACATATTATAAATTAACACAAATATTATCATTATAATTAAACTACCAAACTATGGGGCTCATTACGATGACGGAGTAAAAAGCCCTCCGACCGATGTGGTTACGGGAAAAAATACGCCAGCATGTACCGCAGAAAAACTGGCAGTGACATTACAATGCGATGAATGTAAAATCCGACCGCAGCAGTCGTATTTCACAATAAACTGTCCGCTACGTTCATAAAAACAGATATTCTGACCACAGCGGATGGAAAAACAGCGGAATGCAACAAAGAGGCCGATCCTCACGCAGAATGACCACAAGTGAAATTATGATGAGATGGTGGAGCTGGCATCACGATCATTGCGTTACGACCACTGTGGTATCGCGAAAAAATGTATGGTGGTCAAATGCAACTACACAACAAGGCCTCCATGTGTGCCTGTTCTCTCTGCTGCCCACAAACATATCTGACATGCCCCAATGACACACTGCCAATGTATTGAAAACCAATGAAATCCCTAGTCTACATGGAAAATGCATCTGACAGGCAGTCCTTATTCATACACACCAACATAGCTGAGTATAAAACCAACCCTTTTTCCCTGACCATCATACTCTGCAAAACTCCAGGAGTGAAGGCCCATACACCACAGCTGAAAGGAGAGGCAAATCATCACACAACACACCATCAAACCCACATACATCAACACACACCTCACACATCTCCACCACCACCTTCCTACCTGCACTTGCCACTTTTTTGCACATCACACTCCATCTCACAGAAAAAAATGCCTACATTCACAATGACTTGTCAGTGATGGCAGACAAGATAATTAGAGTAGAACCACATTTGTTTGGAAGCATGGTCCAACAGACCCCACTATTCAGAAAAAATCAAATATGGGAAAGGATAGTCAACAAAGTCAGTGCAGTAGGGACCACTCTGCGCAGACTGCGTGACATCAAGAAGAGGTGGCATGATCTAAAGACCTGCGTGAAATACCATGCCAACAGGAACCATACGGCGGCTCAGAGGACTGGCAGTGGCCCTTCCATTCCACTACTACCATTCACTGAATGGGAGGAGAAAGAAGGTGCTTGTCATCCTGCATCCAGGAATAGCTGCGGGAGTGGAGACTGGTAAGTTCCAACAAATGTATCTCATCACATTGCTATGTTCTCTCTTGCACAACTATAATGCTACACTTTCTACAACTAAATGCATTTATGTCCAACACACTCTTCCCAACACTTCTCACAGATTTAACATGTCCTTCCTCAGATTCACCTCAAATTTAGCTAGCAATATGTCCATGGGGGACTGTGTACAGGTAGCCAGCAATACAAATCCCACCAGGCCCCCTTGCCTCACAGCTGAACAGGATGGAACACTCCCCCCACCCAAGAGCCACGTATAACCTATTACCTTCCTCTGCTCCATGTCACAAGGAGGTAGCCTTCTCAACAGGGAGGGGGGTGCACAGGCAGGCAGAACTACCACTCCCACAAGGCACCCCTGCCTCACAGCTGAACAGTATGAAACACTCCCCCACCCCAGAAGCCATGTGGCAGCCATCTCCCTACATAGTGCCTCCTAACAGGTAGGTAGTTAGATCACTAGGGAGGGGGTTGTTGGGACCTGACAACAACATCTCAACTCCCACAAGGCACTCTGGCCTCCCTCCCAAACAGCATGGAGTGCTCTCCCCACCCCAGAAGCCTTGAGGAGCCGTTTAATTGCTCTGCTTCATCTTACAGGTAGGTAGGCTGCTCATGCTCTCTTGCATTACCCCTGAGCAGGATGGAACACTCCCCCACCAAGAATCACATGGCAGCCATTTATTTGCTATGCTTCAGCTTACATGGAGGTTAGCCTCTCAACAGGGGGGAAGGGTTTGCACAGGCAGCCAGAACTACAACTCCCACCAGGCCCCCTTGCCTCACAGATGATCAAGATGGAACACTCCCCATCCCAGAGCCATATGGCATCCATTTCATTGCTATGCTTCAGCTTACCGGTGTAGTGTTCTCAACCAGGAGGGGGTGTGCATAGGCAGCCAGCACTCAACTCCCACCAGGCACCCTTGCCGCACAGCTGATCAGGATGGAACACTCCCCCAATCCCAGAGCCATGTGGCATCCATTTCATTGCTATGTTTCAGCTTACAGGTAGGTAGCCTTCTCAAAAGGGGGGGTATGTGCACAGGCAGCCAGCACTACAACTCCTGCCAAGCACCCTTGCCTCACAGGTGAGCAGGATGGAACACTCCCCCCACCCAAAACTATGTGGCAACCCTCTCCCTCCACAGTGCCATCTAACAGGTGGGTAGTCTGTGCATGCACCCTGTCATCCTTCTCAAAGTGCATGGAGCCATATGACCACCACATCCTTCACTTGTTAGCCAACTCTGTACAGATCCATATGTCACATCCAGTGGGCACACAGCTAAGCCCATGTAAATGTCACATAAATCACAGTTAGAATCGCAAAGTCCCATGCAAATAAAATCAGGGCCCAATCATGCAAAGCACACAGTGCAATGTCCCATTGTTTCAAAGCATGAAGGCTCATATGAACACAACACATGCATGGACAATCTGTCAAACAAACAAAACCACATGATTTCAAACAAAAATGACTAACTGAAATGAGGAAGTTTTGGCATAGCTGAAACAGATTCTTAGATAAGTCTAAAATATCCCGGCATTAACCAAAGTGGAGGTGCACCAAGTTGGTAGATGATGACATGTCCTTGTAAACACACTATCTGTACATGTCAAGGGGTTGGTATTTACATGTCATGATGCTGATAATCTTTTACCAATACCAAGTGATGGCAACGTAAAAAGTTTGGCGCATCAACTAAAACATCCAAAACTGAGTCAGCAAGGATGTGGAGTGTACTGAACTGACAATCTAACCTCTGTTCAACAGGAAATTCACAATCAACAGCTGGCGAGAACACTACCAACCGGCAGAACCAGTCTCCCCCCGGAACGTGAACTCGCTGATGCTGATTCTCTAAGTTTTTTTGGAAGAGGAGCAACCACCTGGCCCCTCAATACTGCCAGGTTGCACACTGTCTCAGGGCCTCATTGTCCCCACCACCACAGGTAGAAATACAGCAGCGACAACTACACTGACCCCCGCTACAAGGGCCTGTGCTGAGTCCACCTTTACTTTTTTTTTTAAGTAATTTTTATTGTAGACATAAAGAGCTCAGACCAGGATACATACAGTCTTATTATTTCTGCAACTTATTATCATCAAACATTCTTCGTCATGATTTACACAGCCTGTGGACCCACAACCCGGAGGTCGGGTGGCAGCAAAAGGTCGATCTGAGTTTTGTCTGGTTGCGACGTTTAGGATCATTTGTTTTCGCATTAAAGTGTGCATGCCTACTTTTCTGTCCTAACTTAACTAAACTATATAACCCCTCCTTTACCCCGTCCCTGATCAACGCCATTCCCCCCCTCCCCTCCCCCTCCACCATCCGCTCACAGGGTCTCATATTAGAATATCCGAGGGTGTGACTTGAAACCTGCCAATGTCTTAGTTTGTGCTGCGCTTGGTAATGCTTGGGTGCTATTCCCGTCTGCTCTGAGGGTCTCCTCTTCTACCATGAGCATGGTATCCCTAAGGGCTTGTACTAATGCTTTCCAGGCTGTCGCCAACTCAAACACTCTAGGGTCAGGGTTTCTACGCGCTAGTTGGTATCTGTGCGTGCTGTCGCAAGCTGCCCATTTGAGGAATTTGTTGTACCATCTCCTGCGCGTTGGGCCTGTTTTTGCCTTCCACTGCCTGGTTATCTCCATTTTGGCTATCATCAGTCCCATCTGCACAAACTTACTGGTGGTTTTGTTTTTGGGCATGTAGGGGAACCAGTGCAGAAGGCAGGCCGCCGAGTCAAAGTCAATGGCTCTTTCCCTCACCTCATTCAGGGTCTCTCCAATGGCCTACCAGTACTCCCGAAGGGCCGGGCAAGACCATAGCATATGTTCCAACTCCGCCCCGTCCGTTGTACAGCAAAGGCACGCCGACTCAGCCACCCAAAATATTTCTTAATTCTGCCTGGGGTCATATAGGCCCTGTGCAGCACATAGTAATGGATGAGCTGGAATCTCGCGTTCCTCGTACTATTACGGGCTCGACGCACAAGCCGGGCCCAGGTCGTGTCAGGAATATCTTTTCCCAAATCAGTTTCCCATTTGGCCTTCAGCGCCGTGAGGGGCAACAGGTTTTCACTGAGCATTCTTGAGTATAGGCATGTCACCGCCTTCAACGTCCCCGCCGCCATCATAGCATACTGGCAAACCATGGATGTCTCGGGCTCCGTTAGGCCACCACCCCAATGCGCGTGTATCACCCCGACCACCGCCGAGTGCAGGAGGAATTCCTCCTCGTGGTAGGTCAAAACGTTCTAGAAGGTCCTGATATGGGGGGAGCGCCCCATTCTCATAGAGGTCTCCCACGACCTGTACACCCGCTTCTTCCCATCGCTGCAGTTGTGACCAATCACCCCCGTGGGGTAGCGCCGTCAGCATGGCCAGGGGAATTTCTGGGGCATATGGATGCCTTATCCCCGCCCGCCGTTGAGAGCGGTTCCAGGAAAGCCGAAATGTCTGCTGCTCAAGTGTTAGGTCTCGGGTAGTGATCTTCTGCTGTAAGGCTATATAAGCCAAGACGTGTCTTGGCGTGCCTCTAGTCTCCTCACCTTCTGGGCCTCGGAACACTCTTGCCACCTCTTGCGTGAATGTCTGCAGTTGGGCTTCCAGATAATAAAGCTCAAAGTCTGGTACCGCTAACCCACCCTCATCCTTGGGGCGGGTGAGCGTCGCCAGCGCTACTCTGCACCTGCCCGCCCCCCACAGGAATGAAGTCAGTTGGGATTTGAGTTGGCGGAAAAAGGAGCTGGGGATCCAGACCGGGAGTGTCCGAAAGTAATATAACAATCTCGGCAGAGCAACCATTTTTAACAAGGATATGCGGCCAGCTACAGATAGCGGGAGCGTAGCCCAAAAGGCCATGTTGCCCCTCAGTGCTCGCATGCATCGACCCACTTTACCCTCAAACATGTCAGCGGCCGTGTGATATATATACACCCCTAAATATTTAAGACAAGTCGGTTCCCAGTTTAGCGTGGGTCGATGGTCAGGACGACCGGTGTCCCTCTGCAGCGAAAATACACATGTTTTCGCCCAGTTGACCTCTAGGCCCGATATTACGCCAAATCGCCCTAACAATCCCTCTGCTCCTTCCAGCGCTGTCGTGTCATTTCCCAGAAATAACAGCAAGTCGTCGGCATACAGTGATATAAACTGCTGCCCGTCTCTGTTACCTATGCCCTCGAAATGTCTTCCCGTCCGGGCCTCGGCAGCCAATGTTTCAATCGCTAGTGCGAACAATAAGGGGGACAAAGGGCAGCCCTGACGGGAGCCCCTCTCCACCGGGTATTGCTGCGAGACCAGGGGCCCTATCCGTACCCTTGCCACTGCCGCCGAGTATAGGACCCGCGTCCACTTAATTTATCCTTCTCCTAGTCCGAAGCGGTCCATAACCTTGTACAAATAGTCCCACTCTAGGCTATCGAAGGCCTTTTTGATGTCTACGGATAGGAAAAGGGGCTCTTGAGACACAGCCTGTGAGCTCTCTAGCAGACGTGTAAGCCTTCTGATATTAATCGTCGTGTTCCAGGCAGGGATGAATCCATTCTGGTCTGCGTGTACTAAGCCGGGCATATGCTGTAGGAGTCTAGCTGCTAATATGGAGCTCAGTATCTTATAGTCAGCAGTTAGCATGGAGAGTGGCCTGTATGAGGCAGGGTTGCCACTTTCCCTACCCGGCTTCAGGAGCGGTATCACTAACGCCTCCCGCATTGATTGGGGCAGGCAGCCCATTGCCTTGGCCTCCCTAAATATTGTCTGGAGTCTCGGCGCTCAGATGTCTAGATATGTGCTGTAAAATTCAATGGGAAGCCCGTCTGACCCTGGCGTTTTGTTGCGGGCCATTTTTTTTACCGCTCCCCTGATCTCTCCCAAGGTGATGTCTCTCCCCAGATCTTTCGCCTGTTCCTTGTCTAGCTGGGGCAAGTGGAGGCCATCCAGAAAAACCTCAGTCTCATTTTCTCGGTCCCCCTGTTTGCTTTTGAACAGGACCTCATAGTATCTTTGGAAACCATCCAGTATCTCTGTTTGGGAGTAACAGGTGTGGCCCACTTCATCTTCTATAGCTAGGATAGGGGAGCATCGCTTCGTGGGGTTCGCCAACCACGCTAACAGTGTGCCGGCCTTGTCTCCCTCTACGTGGGTTCTAAGCATGTACGCTCAGTGGTCAAAGGCACAAAGTCATTCCACCTCCACTGCCACTGCCTCCCTAGCCGAGCAAACCTCCTCTTGGAGGTCGGGACGGCCAGGCCGCTTTTTCTCTGCTTCTCGCAGCTTGGAGTCTGCCTTACTGATATCTTCTAGCAACACCTTCCTTGCGCTCACATATTTTGTTATACATTGTCCCCTCACCACCATTTTAAATGCATCCCATTCTATCGCCCTGGTGGCTGTTGTCCCCTCATTATCGGTGAAGTATTGGATTATACCCTACTCCAGTGCCGCGTGGAATACCGGGTCCGCAAGGGTCTCTGGTCTTAGTTTCCATGTCGGCACTCGAGGCACCTCAGTCGCCCAGGCCAAGTTAATGATCAGTGGGTTGTGGTCCGAGATCGTCCTCGAGAGGTACTCCAACCAAGTTACAGCTGGTAGCACACCCTGTGAGCACAATATCGCATCGAGCCGGACGTGTAGATCGTGCAGGCTGGAGAAGTGGGAATAATCGCGAGTCGTTGGGTGGTGCACCCTCCATACATCAGTCAGCCCCCATCCCTCCTGCCATTCCAATCTGCCCTTTGTGAGTCTGTGAACAGGGGAGTCCCTCAATGGTGGGTGGGACCTATCCAGCGTGGTGTCCGCTATGGAGTTGAAGTCCCCACCCATCAAGATCGGGCCCGGCAGGAAGTGTGCCAGTGTCCCCGACAACCCTGTTAGAAAGGCCAACTGCTCTGTATTCGGGGCGTATACCCTACACAGGACCATGTCCCTTCCTCTCAGCCTGCCTTCCACCACCACGTATCTCCCCTCTGGATCCACTAGATGTCGTGTTGGTTGAAAAGGCGCCCCCGCCCTAATCCATATCAGTGCTCCCCTAGCATACGCTGAGTAGGAAGTGTGAAAGACCTGATCCCTCCTCTGAAGTGCCGTCCCTTCCTGCTTCGTGAGATGAGTTTCTTGCAGCAGCGCAATGTGGACCCCCCTTCGAATTAAGTAGGCGTGTACCTTATGCCTTCGTTGCATAGTGTGTAGCCCCCGCACAGGGCTTTTGTAGTTCGGACTGGACTGTTCCCATGGGGCACAGGGTCAGAGCTGATTTGCACATCGCCATTGTCTAACCCAGGGTGGTGTAGAGTGCAAAAAAACGATGGATTTGGGCCCAGATCTTTGGACTAGGGTGAGTGTGTGACATTGATCCACATTCGGTCCATCACCTGTTGTGTTTGCATATTCCGCCCTAAGTGCGCTGGGGATGCCCAGACGTGGGTCCCAGGCACTCCACACCACTGGAGTCAAGCTAGCCGGGCTGATGAGAGGTGTTACCTCGAAACCGGTCCGGTCCTCGGATGCTTGATTCCGTTCTGGGAAGGACATGGCTTTTGTAGTTCGGACTGGACTGTTCCCATGGGGCACAGGGTCAGAGCTGATTTGCATATAGCCATTCTCTAACCCAGGGTGGTGTGGAGTGCAAAAAAACGATGGATTTGGGCCCAGATCTTTGGACTGGGGTGAGTGTGTGACATTGATCCACATTCGGTCCATCACCTGTTGTGTTTGCATATTCCGCCCTAAGTGCGCTGGGGATGCCCAGATGTGGGTCCCAGGCACTCCACACCACTGGAGTCAAGCTAGCCGGGCTGATGAGAGGTGTTACCTCGAAACCGGTCCGGTCCTCGGATGCTTGATTCCGTTCTGGGAAGGACATTGCTTTTGTAGTTTGGACTGGACTGTTCCCATGGGGCACAGGGTCAGAGCTGATTTGCATATCGCCATTGTCTAACCCAGGGTGGTGTGGAGTGCAAAAAAACAATGGATTTGGGCCCAGATCTTTGGACTGGGGTGAGTGTGTGACAATGATCCACATTCGGTCCATCACCTGTTGTGTTTGCACATTCCAGGTCATGCACTTCAACACACCTACATTAGCCATTGTCCCGTAAGCCAAATCCCTGTCGCACATCGAGTTTCAGCCCCTCATGGATGGTGTCTCCCGCCCCAACTCCACCGAGTATTCAGAACTTTCCATCACCCAGATTTCCCTGGAATCATGATCGCCAAATGTGGAAAAAATCCCCAACAGTGTGCCCCCTCCTCCCCCCCAGAACAGGCCCCAATATTGGACTATCAGATCCCATCCAAACTAATGCAACTTTCCCAAACAGTGTTGCTACAACACGGTCATAACCGTGGGTGCCTTAAGGGCTAGTGGAGCGCGGCCAAGGCCAGAAGGGAGCCGCGCAAGCTCTCTCCCCGCACCCTCCCATTTGTTCCCCATGATCAGCCGCAGGCTTGAAACCCAGTTTGCAATCCCCGGTCATCTCACTCTTTAGGTCGTGAAGTCCTCCTTGGCAATCCTGCCCACTACCTGCCAGCTCCAAGTCAATTGTTCAGGATCGTCTCCGATGACTGCGACGTCACCAGCGGGTCCTTGGTACTGTGCATTCCTGACAAATCCAAGTCCGAGCCCGAGACTGAGGCGTGTGTCTCAGTTTCTGTGTCCTGTTTGGATTGGGAGCCTCTGGATCTCGCCAACGTTTCCACGGCTTGAAGCGCGGCCTTCCGCTCCGCTTCCGTTTGAGCTGTCGATGGTTTCCTTGTTCCATGTCGCCTCTTTTCCGTAGGCCCTTTGGCGCCCGTTCTCGTTCCCGTTCTCTTTCTTTTCGGGCCTCGGCTCCGTCAGTGCCCAACTTATATGTGTCCCACCACTCCCATGCGTCTGCTGCCTTGCCAAAAAAGTGTGTCTTCTAGTCGAACACCACCCTGCGTTTCGCCGGGAAGAGCAGGGAGTATGGGATGCCCTCTGTCTGAAGCTCCTTTTTAAGCGATAGGAAGGAGGCCCGCAATCGTTGTGTCTCGAAGGTGAAGTCAGGGTACAAGGTTACTCTACTGTTTGCCATTTGAAATGGACCAGTGTCCCAGGCCCTCTGTAGTAGGAGGTCCCTATCCTTATAGTGCAGTAATTTAGCGATGATCGGTCTCGGGGGTAGGCCTGGTTTAGGCGGTCCGGATGGAACCCGGCACGCACGTTCTAGAGTGAAGAAGGGTGACAGGCCCTCTGGTGCCACCACAGTCTTGAGCCAGGTATCAAGGAACTCCACCATGTCCTCTCTTTCCTCCTTTTCCGGCATTCCTACGATACGGACATTGCTTCTCCGACTCCTATTTTCAGCGTCCTCCGCTCGCCTTTCAAGGACCTGGATCCGATCGAGGGAATCCGTTAGTTTGCTTTCTAGAGTCTTATGTGCAGGAGCCAGGTCCTGTAGAGTGTCTTCGACCTCTTTGACCCTATCTTTGAGTTTGTCGTGGTCCACTCGTAGGAGGCCCAGTCCCGAGACCACTTGTGCAATATCTTGCTGCAAAGTATCTTGTGTGGCAGCTATGGCTTCCAGGATGCGGTACTGCAGCTGCTGTAGTTCAGAGGGTCCTGCAGGGTCACCTTCTGCCATATCTGAGGCCGCCGCTCTCTCGGTCTTCCCCTTCGGCTTCACCATGTTTCTCAGCCACCTTTTTTAGGTGCGTCCACGGCCCCCGATCACGAATCAGATCTTTCGTCGATCTCCGGACCTTTTCACGGTCGTTGGATCCTAGGTATGGGACCTCAGCTCTCTCAGCCCCTCCCATCTCCGGATCGTCTTTGGATTATCATCCAGCTCGCCGGTCTGCTTCGGGTCTGCGGTTCGCTGCAGAGCTTAGTGGGTCACTCGGGCCAAGACCAGCGGAGCAGTCCCTCTTCTGGGCGTCTTGTCCTCATCAATCCGCACCACTCCTCGACTCTCCGCTGGTCGTAGGTCCGCACGTCGATGGCCTTCGCCCTTCTACGTGACTCAGTAGCTCGGGTCACACCGCCATCTTGTCTATCCTTTGTTCTCGGTCTAGCCGGCTCAGCGGGCAGGCAACCTTTGCGACATTTGTCGCCCGGGTCTGTCCCCGGGCCACTGATTCTTGTTCGGCGACGGTATCGGGATTCAGGGCTCCGGCTCTTTCAAGGGGAAAGGTGGATCTGTATCTGGTCAACTTTTGAGGAGCTTCTTTGTGTCGCTTCATTTTGAGACGGATCGGCGCTCCAGCCTCAAATCTCCATCAATCAGCTCCGTCGGTGGTTCTCCGTGTGCCCCTTGAGTTCATCTGCCAGAGCCCCCGTTTTTCCGGGTTCGTCGTGGGTTTTTCAGCACCGATTTTCAGGATATTGTGGGGATCGGGAGCGGAGCTCCGAGCTCACGCCGCCATTCCCTTCGGCATCCAAGCCACGCCCCTGAGGCCACCTTTACCATCACCACCGCTGCCTGCAACACTGTCAGTGGTTACCAATACCAACACCCAAAGCACAGGATGCTGGGGACAGTGTGCAGTTGCATGTACTGCCAACGCCACAGGTCTGTGTCAGCAGGGCAGGTGGGAGGGCAACTGGGGTACAATCTCATGAGGACACTGGGACAGAAGACCTGGCCACTGTCGCAAGACCCCTTGGTGCATAACAACAGAACTAGGGACAGATTGGCAATGTTGTAGAGAAACTGCATGGCCTCTGCCTGCTGCAGAGGTCCATGGACACCCGAATGGGCCAACTTGTAGATCTAATGGGCCAGCTTGTGGGTGTTCTGAGGGATATACATGCTGCTCAAATGACTTCTCAATCATCCTCCAGTGGCCAGCCTGCTCATACTCCCTCCACCTCAGCTGCGGCCACGAAGAGGCATGAACTGCAAGACAATGACTCCTCAGACACATTGGAGCCTGCAGCAGAGGCCCCACTGCCAAATGCAAGAGGGGATGTCTGAGAAATACCACGGTGTGGTGAACGTATCTAGGACCCTAATTAAATATTCCTGATGTATGCCCTCATGTGATTATAACAAATCACATCCTTATAAAGGCATAAGAATCATATCCATATTTAGTCATAGCCAATGCAGTCCAAATACGGCAAGGCTACTTCCTCAGACTCCTAGAAAGTACAACGCGTTCTTTAAACAAACCAAACCTCCAGCAACCCGGGAATTCCCCCTGCTTTTGTTTTGATTTGTCCTAGAACTCCTGCGAGTCCTGAAAGAACTGCCAGTTCTTAGTGCCAGTTCTTAGTGACGTCTTATGTCCAACCTTACGTCAAACTCGGCACCTTCCAGGTATAAATATACCAGCATTTGCCTTAAGCAACACACAGTGGTTTGAAGCAGAGCGGCTATCTACTTACCCAAAGCCCAGCTGATGCGAGTGCCGAAGGAAGCCAACCCTCCCATTTGATGCACTGAGAAAGACACTGTCTTTTCTCCTGCCGAGAAAATCCAGCTCCAGTGTTTCCAGTCACCCTTGCGGGTTACTGGGAGATCGAGTCCTGAGAACGGATACAAGACCTCCTTCATTCTAAAACCAAGGTACGGAGCTGATCAGATCCTGAGAGAATTATTGATTCAGATTCTTGGCAAAACTAACTTAAACTCAAACTGCAACTCCCTTACTCCTTCCCACCTACTAGGCTTAGGCTAGGTACACTGGGGTAGGCGTAATTTAGAAGCACCAGTTGAGTACGTTTAGTCAAACTTGTATCTTTGCATGTTTTGTATATATTTTATCCGTTTTAAGTATCATATGTCTCAGAAACCATATCAATGCTTTTACAGTATTATTTCATAATACTCCTTTTACAGTACGCACTTTACTTTATGAAAAGTATTGCAATTGTGGCAATTCATTTCTCTTGCATGAGAAAGAAGACTGTTCTATAAATAACACCTTTTATTGAAAACGCCCGTCTCTCTATTTCTCTGCACTCTGGTGAAACTAAGTATGCACGATTGACTGAGTGAAATAGCTATCTATTGTTTTCTTACGACTCTGGAGATATACTCCTTATTCTGGAGGGAGCAAAGTTGTCATGTTTATGCGGTTGTCAGAAACTAATCCCTTCTTGTCTATTCAGGGAAGTTAACTCCTCCCTGTTCATTTGAGAAAGTTTCTAGTGACCTCTGAGCTAGCTGGCATACCTAATTAAGTCTAACATATTCAGTAGAGACCTAGTCGACCTCAGTCCTACGTCTAAACTGCTGTTTATGTTATTCCAATGCGCAGAGCCTATTGGGAATACAGGAACTACACTACAACGGGAGGATCACGTGTCAGAGCACCAACCAAAGCAAAGTCGCTGAGCCAGTCATGATGTCACCAGTGTTGCACTGAACAGTGACTATTTTGATTATCAAATCTCACATTGCCATGTTTATGGCAGGAGTTTGTTGGACTGTGTATTTCCATTATTGTGGTGAGTACTCTATTTGTCTCTGTTACCATCACTGATAACTCATACACTCACTATGCACAACTAACTTTTTATTTACTTCAAATTTAACACAATCTAATAGAAAATAAACCCAATTTACACACATATGCATTTGTGTCAGTTCCATGTTTATCACCGTATGTAAAATGTTAACTCTGATTCTAATGTACCACAAGCTTTGATTGTGACTAAACATTGATGGGGTGTAGGAACCTAGAAAGACACAAGAAGATGACATTGAGTTGTCATATGATGGCATTACAGCAACAACACACCATTAGTCTATACCATTTAATATTCCTCCCACTTAAAACTGACCAACACCATCAACATAGACATGAGGTAAGTGGAAAAAAGCACTGTGCCACAAACATTAGCCCATAACAGTGTGCAAACAACAGCCAGCATCCCAACACATCACCTATGCCACGGCACTAACAGCAAAGCAAACAGACACAGTTGTAGATGCTCAATGGTAACTTACACTAAAGGGAAGTAGTTGACAATGAACTGTTGATGCAGGTGAAGACCTTCCTCATCACCACTATATTCATCCCTGGGCATGTGTGGATTTGCAGTGGAGGGCATCACTATGTCCTCCCATGGTTATCATTAAAGTGGACTTCCCCTGGATTCCTCAGTGGGCTCAGCAACCAAGGCAGGTTGGGATATGCAGAGTCACTTAGTTGTGAGAGACATAGATCCAAGTTTGTAATAAAATTATTTGAGTAGACCAGCATGTCACTAAGCATGGGCGAATTTTGCGAATTGGCAATTCGCGAATTTGCGGATTTGCGAATTGGCAATCCACAAAATTCGCGAATTCACGTGAATTTGTGGATTTTTTAATTTTTGCGTGTTTGCGGGTGTTTGCGAGGCGCTTTGCGTGTTCGCGGGTGTTTGCGAGGCGCTTTGCAATTTCGCGGGGGGGTTTGCCTGCTTAATCACTGCCACCCTCTCGTTTTTTATGCCCATCTGCCCATCTGCCCTCTGTACCACTTGTTTCTGTGCCCTTCTGCCCTCTGCCCCACTCATTTTTTGTCCCCTTCAGCCCTCTGTCCCACTTTTGTGCCCTTCTGCCCTCAGCCCCACTTAGAATGGTGCCGCAAGCTGCCAGCGCCATTCTAAAATAGCTAGAAATAGCTTCAGCAGGAAGCACTAATAGATAAAGTAAAGCAGGTGCTCCAGTTGAAGGTCAAATTAGGTTACACAATCATTAATCACCCCAAGTTTGGGGTGATTAATGATTGTGTAACTGAATTTGAGCAGCACCTGCTTTACTTTATCTATTAGAGCTTCCTGTTGAAGCTGACTTTTGTAACTGTTTTAGAATGGCTCTGGCAGCTTGCCAGCGCCATTCTAAAAGAGTTACAAAATTCAGCTTGAACTTTTGACCCAATCCGCTCCGTTCGCGGATTTTCGTTCGCGGATTTTGCGGGAAATTCGCGAATCTCGCGGATTGCGAATTTAACGAAAATCCGCGAAATCCACGAGCGGAACGGATTTTCCGCTCATGCTTACATGTTACACATACAGTACACTATTTGACACAGCTCTCTCCTGTACAAGCCACACACGTTCCGGATGCAGATTTTCCATCAAGTGTGGGATGACGATGTTACACAATATGTAGGAGTCATGTGCAGAACCTGGATATTTGGCACACAGGAGATAATCAGATCCGCTTGGCATACCACTTGCACATTTATTAAATGGTAATGCTTTCTGTTACAGTAGATGTGCTCACGTGCCTGTGGTGGAACAAGGCCAATGTGTTTGCAGACAATGGCTCCAACCACATTAGGTATGTGACCAAGGTCATAAAATTCCCCCTTTACATCTGCCAATTCATGTCTCCTTGGAAAGTGAATGTAGCTGTCGTGGTAGGTCAGCAATGCAGACAGGACATCACGCAACACCATGCTGAACATAGGTTAAGACATCCCACCTGCGATGGCCACAGTGTACTGAAACAACCCAGTGGCAAAGAAATGCCGGGCAGGCATCACCTTTACTGTTGGTCACAAAGCTGTTAAATATGTTCTGCAAGGCCTCAAATGGGGCTTCAACTGAACCCATAGCACTTGAAGGGAAAGGCGATTCAGATGGAATTTCTTAATTATGTTGGTATCCTCCATTCCCTCCAGATCTGGAAAAGCCAGATACGCGGGTGGTCGTCTCCTATGTTTTCTGGCAGGTGACACATGTAAAAATTAGTCAAAGACAAGATGTGGTAACAGCAGCTTACATAATGACTAACAGAACCAAAACATTGACAGGACTTTAACTACAGCTTAATGCACAAGTGACCTGCATAGATCTCCTGTAGTCATTCATGGAGCCAGGATGTACATAATAACTACTGTCAAATCAAAATTGGACTATGTGTATGTTATATGGTTCACTGCTACATCATATGCGCCCAGCCCAGTGTGTAGCTGCCCCAGCACATGTGGCTAACAGCATCAATGCTGAGTTGTATGTAGCTGCTGTTTCTACACAACCTCAAGCATTATTCACACTAAGCACAACATTATTACAAAATGAGCCCAGTGAGTGTAAGCTGGGCAACTATACAATATAAATGCAGCACTATGTACAGACATATATGCACATTATGTGGTCACTCATCATGACTGTAGGGGGAGTTTGCATTGGCATGCTCACAAAATTGATAGCCAATTCAACAACCTGAAATCATTATACATGCCCACATGTATCAAATTTGGCATGTGAGTACAGACATACCAATGCATTTAATCATGTGTACTGACATGACATGTGTGGGCATACTTAAGTAAAATGTCCCACTTTCAATTGACTTTACAACGAGCTGCAATTATTTTGGGTAAATCTGTTGTGATCAGTGTTGCAATTCGCCAAATGAGAATACTAATGAACAATGTGTTCACAGGCGCGGTAGGCGTGCTTCGCCACTGCGGTGACAGGCATTGGCCATAATTGAATGATGCCGAATTGCAGTAGATACAAAATGCAATGGGCAACCCAAACAACCCTTGAGGGCGTGGGCAAACTAAATGATAGGGTACAAGTGCCGTCAAGGGATTTATTCACGTATTTTAATTTAGATTGTTAGTGTACTAAGTTGGTGAGGTCAAATGAATGATAACCTTAGGTGGTGGTTAATTCCAGCTATTTGATACCTTAGTCTAATAGTGATAACAAATCTGGAAATCATAACTTTTCACATATGATTCAAATCATCAATGTAGAAGTAAACAAAGCAAATACAAATAAAAACAATGAGAGGGTGTATAAAGAAAAATATTTGATTTTATCTTACTCAAAAAAGGGTACTTTCGTAAACATTATACAAACAATGTGACAGAGAGGTGACAATAGCAGTTGAGAACCTTCACTGTAACATTTGTGGACACATTTCTTCTTGCTAAAAATCACAACAAATTATGGAGGAAAAGGTACTGGTCGATGTTTCGGTCTCTACGTTGCCATACACCAGACCATCTTCAGCGCAGTAATATTTGTTAATGTTGACCCCTTGATGTGCCAGTAAGAAGGCGTTTGGGATATATCTTTCAGAGCAGCATTATATCAGCTTCAGGGATCAGAGGAGGCATGAAAATGAAGCAGCCAAAGTGAAGTTTCACAATCTTGTTCGTATTCAGAAGTTTTTAAACCAGCCTGGTTATTTCATGATGAGCCAGCGTTACTTTGATGAAATCAAATGAATGCAGTTGAACTGACGGTTTGTTAGTTGCTGTTATTTTTCTTCTGTAGCGCGTAACAAAGTGAATAAATGGTGATCCCTGCAGTGCTGTGGCTCGTTCTTGTTATGGCGTTTGAAGCAGTATCTTGTCATTCTTTAAGTCATCAGAGTCAGTTCAGCATAGACATTTGCATACGCATATGCAAATTTCTATGCTGCATGGACTCCTATTTAGTTAAGTTATGATTTCCTGATTTGTTATTACTATTAGACTAAGGTATCAAATAGCTGAAATGAACCACCACATAAGGTTATCATTCATTTGACCTCACCAACTTAGTACATTAATAATCTATATTAAAATATGTGAATAAATCCCTTAACGGCACTTGTACCAAATTGCGGTTGAGACACCCTGACCCTGCGGTGTTACACCGCCTATGCGATTATCATTGCAGCCAATGGGAACCGCCATCGCGGTAGTATCTTTCAGTTTAAACATCACGGTAGGCGTGTGCGGTGACAGGCATTGTCCACAATTGAAAGATCCGAACCAGGCACACCAATTGCATCAGCAGGGTACCAATGTAAGAACCCTAGGGGCCTATAAAGGCCTGTGAGATGGCCAAACCTGTCACTTGCATACAGACACTGGTGCCTGCCATTCATCACCACCAGCTGCTGCTGTACCTCATATCTGGACCTAGTCATGGCTCGTACAGAGAACATCAGGACCCATCCCTTCATCACAGATGAGCTGGAGGTCCTGGTGGATGAGTCCTTGGCCAGTACAGGCAGCTATATGGTGCTCTAGACGTACTGGTAAGTGTATGAGTAAAAGTTTTAGGGTGCTCTGAATGCTCACAATTTGGTACTGTTCAGTAGGGTGTGTCAGTGAGTGCAAGCCAATGTTAATGCATTCAGATTTAGCTATCAACATTGGCCATACTTAACGTAGATGTTTTTAAAGTTGAGTATGTGGGGAGGATGCCACCATAGATACTGGTGCAGTTGTACTAAAGCCAAACATCACACATGTTGAGAATGGATCATGTAAATCTATAATACACTGCCTAGCATAATGTGGTGTATAGCCTTATTCCCCTAGATCCATGACTGCATGCGATGATGACATGGACATAACGTGGTTTAGCAGTTGTAAAGGTACACTGCTAATTTGAGGAACTCTCACTCTGAACACACATTCCCTGTACCATGTCATGTGATAGTTCATTAAGTGTGCATATGATCATTTGTGAGATGCAAAACATACAATGGTCAGAGAGTACTGATTAATGTGTGTACTGCTTTTATAGTGACCCTATTGAGATGTGACCAGTCTGTGCAGGAGTACAAGGCTTGCATCCATCTATATTGGTGGCAACTCACCTCTCACACATCTGCTAAATGTACAGTGGACATGTCATCCTTCTTTTGGTTCCATCATGTGTAGAGTATTACATGCGTATGCACTGTGTCATCATTCTCTTTGTACATGCAAGTAATTCTTGTGTTGCACCACTATTTTTGTCAGTGAAAAGCCCTTAGGTCAGTCAAGTAAATGCACATTGTATCAAGGCCCCATCACTAAAATGACTTCGAAATACATATGTGTTGTCCACCCTCCTATTTATGAAGCAGTAATTAGAGGTCTGAGGAGTACACAGGACAGGTCTATGCCCTGTGACAAGAGTGGGAGAATGCAAGATCAGGTACTTATTTGTGACCTTCGTGACTCATGCAGCTATACAATGGTCAAGGACATTAAGGAGTGTGTAGTGTAAGACACAGTGAGTCTGACCACCACACATCATTTACAGTGTATTGTATGTCATGCTCATTCACATAGAGCATCACAGACGAGGCCCAGTTTCACCTTGATTACTGTACTGGCACTCTGCATGTGTATGAGTTGGGCAGGTAGTGTGCCCACCATCAAAGATGTTTACATTGTAATAAGTTGGCTTTTTCCAAGTGTAACATGTGACATGGTCTATGGCCTCTATCGAACATTGATGTATCTGTGTGCTAGGTCTTCACATGCTCAGGGACGGGCACACAATGGTACACAACACAGTGTTTAAAAACATAATTTCTCTTCTGGTCTCCCATGCCTACAGCTTAAGGTCCATCAGCGTAAGGCCATATGGAGGGCCATAGCCTGCAAGGTGCGGTCCCTTAAGGTCTCAAACCAACAGCATTCACACTGCCACAAGAGGTGGGATGACATCTGCTGCCTCGGCAAGAACATTGCAGAAATGATGCTGAGGATTGGCCCTTGAAGTCGCAGATTGGCACGATGGACCATGACCCCACTAACGGCCCGTATCCTGGCAGTCACACAGCCAGAGCTGGATGGACACTTGAGGGCTCAACAGCAGCAAGTTGGGGGTGAGTATTGTGCTAAGTGTGACTTTGCGAATGAGTGACTGCATTAATACCAGCTCAGGGCAGGGCTGGACTTCTGTGATGTCTCTAGTGTGATGCATTGGCTTCTAAGTAGCCTCAGTGGCGAGTTCAGAGGTACTGCATGTGTACAACGTTTTGATGCTCATGTGGGAAATAAATGAATGGTGTCATAGCAATTCTCCTTGACATGTTTTCATCTATCATCTGGTGAATGTTTTCTGAACTGAGATATTCCTCCACAGGAGAAGACATTGTGTGAAGTGTGTAGCCTAGTACACTTGTCAGCCTTGTGTGTGCTGTGTGGCTCCCACAAAAGTGTGCTCATGTGATGATGTGTAAGTGGCTAGAGACATGCACAAATGTGGACTCAGGTTGCAGTGAGTTAGCAGAGGTTACACCTGTTCCATGGGTTGTGTTTTTCTAAATGATACAGATGATTGCATCACTGCAAAACATTTAACCAAATATCAGCAGCATGGCATCACATGAAGTGTTTCCCTGCAACATTGACAGCAAGTGCACACAGGCGCTAATGGTGTAGATGGTGGTGATTGCAGTGATGCATTGGCTGTTTTGCATTTGCTAATTGTGCACATGGCAACATGTCTGGGATGGTTAGACATTGGAAGTTTGATGCAATGTAGCTAAGCAAAGCTGTTGTGAGATTGTTTTGGCACTATCGCTTAACATGTTTGAATGTGATCAGTGGGTATGGCAAATTGTGAAGTGAGTGAGGTGTTGGACTGTAACTTTTGGTGGAAAAAACAAACATTACTCAAAGTGTCAGCTCTCAGTATGTGTGCATTGTGGAGGAGTGTCCATACTCATCAGTGCATGGTGATGTTGTGGCTACTGCTTTCAATCAGTGAGTGATTGATGTGTAATGGATGTCATCAGTCAGCACAACATAGGGATGTCAGATGCCAGAACCTAGGTATTGGCACATATTAGCTGTCCTTATGGAGGTCACTCATAGCTTCATCTACAGAAGGCACTCTCATGCCTTGGATCATTGACGGCTTGGCAGGCAATTGAAATGGTGATGGTATGTGACTCGCAATGGCATTGCATCAAATTGCCCTGATCGTGCTATTGTGCATTGTCTTTGTGCAACAGCAGTACATGGGGCTTAGTATAACTTCATACCCACAAAATATGTGTACATGTGACATATGCAGCATTGTGAGTCTCTGAGACATCGCTTTGGAGTGAACAGCAGTGAGCTTCATGTTATGGTGCATTGAGAGATTTGGTGTGTGAACTTCCATCTAACTTATACATCTACAAAGGGGTTAGCATTGTTAAACTGTAGTTGTGCATCACTGGCAAACATAGTAGATGTAAGGAGGTAATGTCACTTAGCAATGTCTAGTTTAATGTTTGTAATTGTTGGGTTCAGTGAACTCATACTTCAAGGGCGAAAAACACAAAATGTTGGGATGTTTAGCTCTCTTACCTGCAGGCATGTAGGTGTGCCTACAGATGATGAGATATGATGATGAGATGTAGACACATGCACAAGCTGGACTATCCACTAAGCATGTTTACATGCATCAGCTGGTCATGCAAGGAATTAGTACATGGATAATTTGGATGTGGGACTTTCAGTGCAAGTGTTTCTGTATGTATAGCAAATCATGTTTGTGAGCAGGTCACTTACTCGACCTATTTCTCTGTCTCTTGCCGCATCAGCTGAGGGCAGGTAAGGATAGGGGCCTGACACCATAGGGGAAGCAATTGGCATTACTGGTCCACAGGAGTACAGTGACACTGAGGGGACCAGCACCTCAGAGGGTGACAGGAATGCCCTGGAGGAGTCATGTCCTGAGACACCTACATCCATGTCTTTGGACTCCAGCAGTGACTCCTCAGTATTGGCGGGCATAGGAAGTTCATGAAGGGCATTCATTCGGACATGGGTGGCCTGCACAGACCTGCCCAGTCTTTGTCCTCCACAGTGACTGCAGCAATTCTGCAGTCCCAATCTCCCAGTCCTGCTCCTGTCTCTTCTGCTACCACACTCCCAGTGCCCCTACCTGACCAGAACACACAAACACCGGAGCATTCAGGGACCCAGTCATCCACATGCAGCACACCACTACAGCACTGTAAGTGACAAAGACACCATACACCAACCCCACAGCACACTAAAAGCACACACGACTACACTACAACCAGCACATCACAGGACACTCAGAAATATAAGGATACGAAACGTGCATCCACATTGCATAGCCCACATTCCTCACCCTCCAAGTGCCATCCCATCCCCACACATGATCCAAAATAGACAAAAACACTTGCCCTGACTGCCGTGGACCTGGTGCCTACCACAACGGGCCCCTTCAAAAGGCTGGTTTAGCAAAGACTTCCAATTCCACCACCACCCCTGTGAAGCGTGGAAAAGGTAGCAAAGAGGGTAAAGTACCTCCACATCAGGATAGGCAGGGGAAAAGGCCACAGACACTAGTCCAGGAAATTACTCCGGGAAGATCCAACACCACCACCTGCTACACTTTCGAGGAAGAGGGAGGCCCTCTAAATTATCACTTGTGGAAATACACTTGGTGGATATCAGATCCCCAAACAATTGAGACTCATTCCTCCACATGCACCATCAGCCACTGAACCTACCCCCAGAATGTCTCTGCCTCAACCTGCAACTACTCTACCAGGTCCAGCCAGCCCTCAGACTAGCAAATCCACGGATCCCTTGGCCTCAGTCAGTTCGCTCCCTCACAGGTCCAGTCCTCTGATGGGCCCAGACAGCCATCCCACTCCCAGTTCCACTTCTCCACAATGTTGAAGCCAAGTCCCGCTTCCCAAACCATACCTCCATAAGTGGTGCCTTGACTACCCATTTGATGCCCCTATCCTGGTGGGATTCCCATTGCAGTGGACTGTGTTGCAAGTTTGTTGCGCAAGTTTTAATGGACAAATGTGAGGACTCACAATTTGGACTGGCCGTTGCCCTTGATGTTTTGCACTTTTGATGCAGATATGGAGTTTATGTTATAAATACAATATTTATGGGGTGATCTTTGTCACTGTACCTGCTAATGATGTAGTACAATGTATGTGCACCTATAACAACAAGAGAGGAAGGGAACGGAACACACGCTCCAACTCCCTTCGAGAGAAATCAAGAAAACAACAGAGGAGCATAATACCAATAAAAACTAGAGAAAGAGCAAGCATGTAACAACACTCACGGTAAGGGTAAACTGTGAGAAAAACCACATTAGATTGTTCAGAAAGCCCTCACTCACCAACCTCGTTGGTGACATGCTTCATCATCGGGCCCCACCAGGAGTGGCCGAGTGCCACCCTAGTGTGCTGCAATGCCAGGGTACTGCGGAGCTGGTTTTCGTGATACGCGAAGTGTGAATTAAGTGGGTTAAAAATGTCCCAATCTTGTCAAAAAAGTAATTTATTAGTTTTGCCAATCGGACATAAATAAAAACAAAAGTGTATGATAAAGGACCAAAATTAAAAGTCCAGTTGTATCCCTGCAGTGTGGTCAACATGTTTCTGCCTATGTGTGAGTAATTAAACAGGCATTCGTCAGGACCAATGAAATAAAGTGTAGTGATGATTCGATGTGGTATGGGCGCGCTAAGGCCCACCCTAGTCTGGGGTTGCTAGTGTTAAAAAAGGATTTATTTAAAAAAACACTGTATGTGGATTCTGTCACTTTGGAGTGGAACCAAATTGACTCTATAAAACAGACAAATTAACAAACAACAGATAGGAGACATAGAAAGACAAGGTAAATTAGGTATGTCCATATCCGTTGTCAAAGAGTTAAAAACAACATGCTGGGGTGCTCTTGGGGTGTGTGTTTAGCCATATCGAAACACGAGTGCAATAATAAGTGAGCTTGTGCACATACAGGATTAACAATAACCCTGTGATGCTGAAAGGACCAGCGTCCTTTCTCAAGCATAATGTTGTGGCTAGAGTGAAAATGCGGGCAAATGGTGTTGATATGCCCATCTAATGCTTATAGCTAACACGTGCTAAAAATGGAGAACGGTCAGCCGAGCTGCCTGGTGCTGTTGGGCAGAAGAACAACTTAGAAGAAATATAAATGTGTCCTTACTGTACATGTTAACGATCGGAGCACCATGGATCTCGGGAGGGGGGTGGTAGCATAATGGCACACCCTATAAAATAAAGGAAGTTACAGGATTGAAGAATAAGTATGAAACAATACAACAAAGTATTCATCTGCTGGTCGCCGTACTCACGCCATGTACGCTAGGCACCCACTTGGTACCTGCGTGAGCCCTCACTTGCTGGACCCCGAAGCCCATCTTGCACACGGTAAACTGAGTAAATAAAGGTGAGGAGGCAGAGAAAACAATGCCGCCATAGAGCTCGTAGTGGGCGTGGTTGGTGCGGAAGGCGTCATCAAGCGTCACCGTAGCCCCCACCCCAGAAGCTTAGAGGAGGGCGCGGCCACCTGACTGCCTCAAGGCCAATCCTGGACAGGGATAGAGTGTTGAAAAACGACTCGCCTATCGTAGTCGACTAAGCATAACTGAGGTGCGCATTGGTTATAGCAACCGCAGTAAACAGTGTGGAAAAAATACTTCACACTAAAGATTTGTTAAAAATTGGCAGAACACAATATGATCAATACGCAGATGCCGTGGGGGGGACCTAGGAGACTCGGAAGTCAAGGGACAATGTAATAGTTTAAGGAAGAAGGCGCTAGGTTGTCAAAGTGCAATAGTTGTTTAAATGTAAAAGCGATGTGTGCCTGAGAACTGAGAGGCAGTGGACCGCTATACACAACCAATGGACAAATTAGTGGTATGTAGATCCAAAATTTGAGTACTCAGGAAAATAAAGGTAGTCCGAAGAATAAAGTCATTGCGATAAAGTCATGACGATAGACCAGAGTGTACAGTTGATCCTATAACCAAAGGGAACAACAGGCTCAAAGATTGATACACAACAATATGTGTGAACAAAATCTGATATGCATCTATATGTCAAGGGGTTAGTTCTGTATCACGGTAGCCCAGGGAATGTTATCATTCAGGCCATACAGGCTTGTACCAAGGCGGTACACCCACCTTTGTTCTTTCTCAAAAATAATTTTTGGGGTATTCTTTTTGGTGTCCACCTGTTCAATAACTGTCCACCGCATATCATTGGTGGTGTAGTTACTTTGTAAAAAGTGCTCGCTCAGTTTGGTGGTTATGCGACCACATCTGATGTTGCTACGATGTTCGCATATTCTCAACTTTACTTTACATGTAGTCGTACCGACATAACACAACCTACAGAGGCAGGTTATCAAATACACCACATTTGTGGAGTTACAGTTGGTATGTGTTCTCAGGGTCCAACCTTTATTCTGTTCAAGGTCCAGGGTTTTTGAGTGTAACGTGAGGTGGCGGATTCTACAATTGGAGCAAGGGTAATTCCCTGTTACGTTAGGCAGCCCCCAAGCGTTCATAACAGATGGGAGTCCTCTTGCTGCAGTCTCTTTGGGGCGTGTAGAGACTATACTATATTAAACAAAATTAACAATATTTATACAAACAATTTATAAAATATAAATTTAAAATACATAGTAAAATAGAAAAGATAATTAACACAATATTTGTAATCAATATTAAGACGTTCTATGTTTGTAACATTGATACTACTTACCTTAAAATGAATATTCTTTTCAACCATATTCTTGCTGACAATATTTCTCTCTGATGATATTTGCAACTCGATATTTCTGCAGGTTAATATTTAAATTTTATTATTTTGTCTGTACACCCTCGTTTAGAGTCACAAATAGTTCCGCTGTCACCTGAGAACTTCGAAGAGGTCATGTATCTCCCGAAGCCCCCTCTAACTCTTTTACTGTACCTACCCTGGGTGTCCTGGTTGTAATAATTGAAGGCAAGGATAGGTCACTTTTTATAGTAGAATCTAATGTCTTTCACTACCTTATCTAGCTTTTGTGCATGTGCAACTGTGTGAAATTCTCTGATAGTCTTTTCAAGACACTCCAAAGACTCTTTAGCATTCACTAAAGCTTAATCTTCCAAAATTCTGATTTTTAAGTCATCGTTTCCATCTGTCAATTTTTAAACATATTAAAGAGTTATGCCCATCCCAATACCATCTAGTGTTGGGAGCAATTGTGGGCCACAACAAATGCTCTCTAAACTTGTGGCCATCTAGAAAAATTGCCAGTTCATTTCTTCCCTGTAGTCCAACTGGAATGATATTGGACTGCAGGTTTATATAATACGGTGGGTACCAATGTTTCCTATTCATTTATTTTTTTCATTTAAAGTGAGGTCAATAATGGAAGCGGCTGTGCCCAAAAGGTTTGATCTTGCTTGTCCCTGCATCAACTTACTTATATACTCCCCACTACATGCTAATGTCTCCTTCGCTGACATTTCTTCTTAAAGAGGCAATTCTCTTATGGCAATCAATGCACTAACAAATAAAACATGGAAAAATATATCGAACAGAAAATAGAAAATACATTCACCGGTGGGCATCTGCTCTAACAAGCCATTATCAAATAATGGGTTAACCCAAAAAGGTCATAGGACCTGGGTACAATGTGATAGAAACAACAGAATAGTCCTAATGAAGATTCAAAAGGAGGAGAAAAAAATTCCCAGAAGTATACCAATTCAATTATAATATCTCGATCCTACAAAGTGAACCACACAAAAAACAGGGGAGAAGGGTGCAGAAAGTTGCTATGCAGATCATTCTATTATGTAAATTGCCTGAACATTGTTTAGGCTCAAGGAGAACATCTCTAGTTCATACTAGGCCCCTTTACGTGCCTTCTTGAGTAAAACCTAGGGATATCCACGGGATAGTAAGCTTGTTAGTAACTTATCAGATTCTCTGAAATAATCAGGATTACATGAGCAAATCCTATGCAATCTGAGAAGATGCCTGTATAGTAAATTATGTCTTTAATTTCTTGGATGGCGGCTAGAACAGCATTTGCCTTATAGTGTTGTGTAAAGTAATCCATCACCAGCATTAATGATGATGTCTAAGACATTTTTAGGTGAAACGTCGACAACCTCATTACTCCAGCCTGTACTGAATTAGTACCCATATAGAGGAAGCGGATTGAATCAAGCAACCACCTCTTCTTTAGGGATGATAGTTTGGTTATTTACCTTGACTAAAGACAGGGTATGCCCACTTGCCTGTGTGCAATGTGCATGGTACTTCTGCTGTTTAATGTTTAAATATTTGAAACCACCCATCCCTTTTGCAGAAGCACCTTTTCCAGCACTTTTTTTCAAATTATGAAGCAACCATTGTGTAAAACTATATGTGTATATTGCCAATCTTTAATACAATTTGAATTGTTTGCATATATTTTGCAATCTAACAACAAGGACCTGTTCTAATACTGGACCAATATTATCAAAAACCAACAGGTGAAGTGCTCAACTGTTGTACTAATGAAATAGCTTCAACAATGCTACTCAGACCGGGTTTTTCTGTCCAATTTAATAAAAAGTTTGTCTAAAACCCCGCCTACAGCCCCATATACAAGTGCCCTTTGGAAAAAGTGTATGAAGGTCTGAATGTACCTCACGTAAGCACCACCAAAGGAGCTGCTGGTAGGTTCCCACCAGTATGCTCACGTCTTTCTCGTCATCAGTAACTTTCAAGACCAAAATGAAATATGTGGAACAAGGAAAACCTAGTGATGTGTAGAGGGATGCCATGTACACTGTAGTCATGTGCTATCCCACTGTGACCCTATGGTGAAAAGAAATAGGAATGTTATCACTTCTCCAAGCGAAAAACTTTAATCAATGACGTGGGCCTACTCAAATAAAAAAAATACACAATGTTGCAAACCACTTCAGGTAGGGAAGGCCAACATGTTTCATTGCCAAAGTACCTTAGGGCAATTTCTTCTGGGCTCTGGGTCAGTCTTCACCACACTACTGTTCCATAGTGAGCCTGGGGAGATAGACAAACATACAAGACACAAATACATACCACACAGTTACGACATCTCAACATCATTTCAGCGTCTCATTAAACATTGTTCAGAGGTCATGCCATATTTACCATGTGGTTGCCCTCAATGATCCTACTGGCAGCCCACTCAGTGGGGATGTGTGTATTTTCTGCAACAAATATATCACACCACGCTTGTGATATCTTTGGTGGTACTTTCAGGCCTTCACACATGTCACATGTTTTCAATGGGCACTTGCATATGGGGTGGAGGGCATTCATCAGGGTAAGGATCCCTACAAAATATTCAAAATACGCACCCTCCTAGTCTTGTGACTGTATGGTAGGGCACTCACTTGTGGCTATACTTGCCCTTTTTGTAGGCACAAGTGTACCTAAAAAAGGATTTGCAAATGCCAAAGTTAAAATCCGATAGTGTTAGATCTACATCTCCACCCACATTTGGCCAATCCATCGTTCCATCAGATGCCTGTGCTAAAAAAGTTATGTTCGCATTGCATAAAAAGGAAGGTATATGTTATATTTTATATCATAATAATCACATATATGTGTGTCCCAAGTTAATGAGCAGAAGCCATGCGAACCATTATCAGTGACCTAATACCTCCATATGTGATCAGTAACTCTCAGTGGAAGACTACTTACCCAAGTCTCATCAATGATGATCCTAACTCGGGGATAGAATGGGAACCCCGTCCTATAGTGACACTCTGAAATAAAGTATCTTCTCTTTATATATTCTTGATGTATATCAAGTACTGTTGCCAAAATATCCTAAATCCATGATATAGTCTGATTTCTATATCATGGAGGCCCAAACTAGGCAAGTCCCCTTTTCTTATGTGTCGCTTCTACTATGTAAGCAACAAGTTAAACACACAAACGGAGACAACTCACAAGTGAAAAAACTTAAAAACACTTTTCCCAAGTTTGAAGGTCAGTCAAGTCAACTTCTCAAGCTCATTGTGCTGAAGCCCCTACTGGTCCTACCCCGGTCATGAGTGCTAGATTAGTCTCGCGAAGGTCAGACTCAGGGGAGCTGGAGACTGTGGAATTTTCCCAATTTCTCTATATTTGTATCTGGGGTGTCTTACATACTTCGTACTATATGTTTTTTTGTTGGTTTTTTAAACTGTAACAATATTGTATTTATTCTCCCCTCATACTCATTAGGCAGAAGTACTGTAAGAGTATTATAAAGCACTTATCAAGGTTGAGCATTTTGTTGCATACAGTGTGCGCAATCAGCCTTTTTTCATTCAGATAAATCATACTGTATGGTATCGAATAGAGTAATCAAATGTTCTTGCCAGCTGACTAGCCCCTCCGTCCCCACTTACTACTTCAAAGTACGGGAATCTCCTAATTGGTCACTCTTGTACCCCGGTCCGAGTGGTGACTGCCTAAGTACTCTCGGTATTTCCGCGCACGTGTGCCAGAGAGCCCGCCCTCTCCCTAGACCCACTTTGGATAGTCGGATCAGAGGGCGCCCATCTTAGTATAGCTGTATCTTACCTCTAGCTCCTCAATTAGGCTGTGTATACAAGTCTTACTGACATGTTATAGTTATTGGTGCATCTAGAGTATTTGGACACCCATTTCCTGACTCGCACATATTGTATATCAGCAAATACGATATGTTACAGATATGTTTGATAGTACCTATGTGTAGGGTTTGCGTGAGGCAGTTCGGGCTGGACTGTTCCCATGAGGCACAGGGTCAGACTGATTTGCATATAGCCATGTCTGAACTGGGGTGGCAGAGTGGGCTATAGAACGGTAATGGATTAAACCCAGATCTTTTGACTGGGTGTGAGTGTTTGATTGATTCAGATGCTCCGTCCATCACACCCCCTTTTGTAGGGTTTGCCTGAGGGGCGGTAGTCCCTCATTATGCTAGGTGGACAAATAAGACACTGACACCAGAGTGAGAGTTAGGTAATGGGCCCTGAGCATGTGCGCTCAGCCCCTTTTATTAGCCAGGGCCATCTGACCTATGACGCCTGGTGGTGAGTGGGTGTTAGGTGTGCTGTTACAATGGAACTGAGACACTAGACCATGTCTTACGTTACTACACTATGAAAGTTGAAAGTGTGGCGGCCGTCTTATATTGGGGTCGTATTCCCTGAGGCAATTCTTATTGTGATGTTTAAAATCATCACATTGACTGCCACATGGTGCAGGGATGTTTAGGGGAGCACCAAAGGTGCCCCCGAGGCTACATAGAAGAATCCGCGGAGGTACGCAACCCTCCTAGGGCCCCCCAGAGACACTTCCGACAGCCTTTTCATGTTGGAAAATCCAATTTGGAAAAGCTGTCGAAAAGTGACATCATAATACCGACTACGGATCCGAGACTGGCACTGCCATCATAATGGCACTATGAATGTTTTTGCTGCTCTGATGGGCTCCTTGACCCTGTCAGAAGTGCAACGGATGGTCCCTATGCCCTTTGCCTCCGACCGTTGCATCGTAATGCGGCAGGTGGACTGCAATGGCAGATGTCGGGCAGACAGCAACTGGCGGTCGGTCGCTTGCTGCCTGCCAGACAAGGTAATTGGGCCCATAGTCGCTGGCACTAATTAAATGTAAGCAGCCATGTAAATTGTGCCACAAAACTATTTCGGCTGACGGAATACAAGATGGCTAAAAGGGCCAAATTGACGTAAATACAGATGTACAATTACAGCAAACATATCAGTGTTTTCTTGCCTCTGTGTACAAGTCATTGTCTCTGATCAGGTCTCCATACAATTTGTCACTGTTACAGTTAATTTTTATGTGTAACTTGTCTAACTGCAGGTCGCGTTGTCAGTCTGACCTACTGTGTCTGTATCTCTATGAGCTCTAGTGTCATTGTAAATCTTAGTCTCTCCTGGTTGCAAAATCTGGATCACTCTGGAAATACCCCCATGTTGGTACATTTCAATTGTATTGTATTGTTTTGTAGTTGTATAGAAATTCATACCTCTAACAAGTTGTAAAATAACTTTGGCAGACGGGTAGCATGCTATTCCTTAGGGTGTGTTAAGTTGGTGGGAAGTGGGTTTCTTGTGCTGCCTACATGGTGTTGTGGGTAATGACTTAAGATTATTTGACATTATTTTTATCAGGTTGCAAATAGTATGGGATGCAAGGGTGGGCTATGTAATAAACATTTTTATGTTGTGTGTGATGGTCTGGAGTTTGCTCTTATTATGCACTGTAATTAATCATATGCATGTTGCAGAGCAATGGGAGGTAAGGGACATCTGCACATTCAATTTTGCCAACCATATTTATCAGGGTGGCTTGCTTCTGGTTCTTGGGCTTGCAATATCCTGAGCTCCCTGCCATGAATTCCATCCTTCTGCAGGTGGGAACGGTTCTGGTCCTTAGTTGTTGCTGTATTAAATGTTCTATTGGGGACATTGTCGCCACTTTCCTATATTCTAGATAGTGCTTTATTGTGTTTGTCTTTGCCTTAAGAGTATCCCATAACTCTGCTGCCTGTATGCCAAAGGAGGTTCAACCAAAGCGTGACTTGATTTAGGCCAGAATTGGCACCAGTGGGCAGTCTAGAGCCAAGAGCTTCATTCAGCAATTTTGTTTGAATGTATGAAGGATGTGATATTTCTTAATTGCTATGGTAGGGCCAGAGGGTGATTCAAACCACTTTCAAGGAGAAGTGATAGGCCATGGGCAGCTGGTGGTGCGAATGAATGGCTATTATAATTTGGTCTTCTAGGCATAGATGAAGTCGATGTCTTACTGCTGCATTTTATATTCTCTGAAGTTTGTTTTCGGTGGCCCAGTGAGGCACTTAAGCAGAGTGTGTTTAATAGTCTAAGTGATAGAAGACTAGACTGATAGCAGCCTACAGATAATGTAAAAAACCTAAGATTTTAAAGGGGTTGTGAGAAGGTGGCTTGGGATATGCTGTCCACTAGTTAAAGTGGGCACCCTGTACCAATCCACACGACCTTTATGATGTATGAGGTCAAAGATAACCTTATTGAAATCTATCTATCCAAGTGGTAGCTATGGAGAGCAGCCTTCAAGCTTAATCTTGAAGGAATGTAAAGCAACTTGTTTTACTAGAATATCACCTCCTGAATAACTAAATGTAGGAGAACCAAAAATGTGTTATATAAAAATATGCATTTATTAATATAACACTCTCAACTATCCTCTACACGAGGTTAGAACACAAGGCACACACTACTGGATCAATAGAACAGTTGTAGGTAGCACAATACACAGCGGGCTCCAGGGGCACACCGAAGCATATACTAAAATAGTGGAATAACAATAACAACTTGAATAGACACAGTGCCTAATGCACGTAGAATTTCTGGGACCCCGTCGGTACTCCTAGCAGCCAACTGGGCTCCCCATACAACCCAGTTGGCTGCTAGGATTACCGACGGACAGAGCGGTGCCCTATTGTCCTGAACTGCATTTCAGGTGAGGAGAAGCACATTCCTCTCGCATCTGAGGAGGATTACCAGGAGTGAACAGGTGATATTGTTATCATTTTTTGTGTTCACTGTAATTTTATTTTAAGCAGTAGCAAATACTTAAAGGGTCCTGATGAAGCGGTAGATACCTTTTTGGATCTTTAATCTCCACAGAAACATGTCGATCAGGAAATCTAGTCAGTAGCCATTTGTTTAACCTACTGACCTATTTGCACTCATTTGTTTTTATCTCTTTGGAAGTGGACGGCCCCAGAATAAAGTGATGATTGCGTTCACTGTCCAATTTTAATAAGAGCACTTTTCTTTTTTTCACAAATTTTTCCATGCACTGCTTTCAGTTACATATATACACCAGCTACTGACCTCTCGGGTCCTAGTTCCACTGTAGTTAGCCAATTCACTACCATATCTTTTGAGGTGGTTACAACATGGACTCCCCACTCTGTGAAGTGGTCCAGATGATGGAAGGGCGGTACAGGAAAATTAACTGATGGATATTCATTCACACTGTGCAAATATCCGGTTGTATGCCTCACATTTAAGGCACACATAGAGTCATCAAGACACACATAGACACTTTTCCCTATAGACCCATAGTTATTTTTGTTGTAATACGTATCTTGATAAGGGGGCTGTAACTGTGTTAAGGTCGTAAATATTCCATCGGACCCTCAACCCACCCGTTTGTTTTTGAATTTGTAGGGGCCCCCCAGCATCCAATCTGGAGTGCACCAAAGTACATGTATGTCAATTTAAGGGAGAAAGCAGATAGGATGGTGTCCTGATTAGCAGGATCCCTGCCAAACTAGTCAGAAACACTGAGACATTAAGCAAAAAGTGGGTGTAACCATAAGAAGCAGATACTACTTTTCTAAAGGGGTGATGAAGGTGTTATCATAGTGTGCAACATGCGTCTAGTAACTTGGTTCACTTGTGAGATGATGAGCGGTTTGAGGTAGGCATTGAAGAGTAGTGGATAAAGAACTGAGCACTAAAGAATGCCATAGTTGAATCAGAAAGGAGCTGGTGCCAAAAGGTGAGGTGAAATGATGGAAGATCCACTGGACATGCAAATGTATATGTTTTTTCCCAGTTGCCACAATAAGAAGGCTGAAGGCTTAACTGCGTTAAAGGCAGTGGATAGCTTCAACAGCAGTAGTGGATAAAATCCAATGTTGTCTATATCTGTCTTCCATTTCCCCAGAGAAAGATCAAGGACGATTCGGTACCTCTCTAGTGGCAAAAAGACATGTGTTTGTTCAAAAGACTGTAGCAATGAAGTCATGAAGTATGATATGTATGTTTTCTAATCTTCTTGGTGTAGTCTCTTATGATAATTTTTTATGTTGAGGGATTTCTTTATAAAACCCCAATGCAACATTATCTCTTAACCAGTTGTATTTATTATCTAGATTCAGGTTGGAATCAAATATAAAGGCAAATATATTTGCGTTGTCCTTGCAAATCAATCATGGTTTGATGAGGAGTCAGCAGGTCTGGGGAGGATAAGGAACCATAGTTGGTGAATGACGAGTAAAGAGACAGTAACGTTGGAGTTGAGAAGTAGAGTTGTGGAGGAATGGGAAGGCTGGTCTTCAACCACAGTAGGTAAGATTGAACCTTACATATTTTGAAAGAAGAAATGGAATGGCGACTGCTTATTGATTTAACAAAACTAAAAGGAGTTAGTAAGTATGAACCAACTACATTGTCCAAGGTGGGAAGAACATACAAGCTGGAGAAATGAAGGATAGGGGTGTGAGTAGGTGATGTGGATGGAAGATGTAGCACAAGAGAACGGGAAGTGCCTTCATTTATTAGGTCAGTTATGATGAGGTAAAGTGTGTTTGATGTGGTAGAGGATAGGTTCATGAAGACTTTAGTGTCTTGAGGGAGGTTATAAATATGATGCTCAAAAAATGCTCTTAGGATATAGAGGAGGGTAGAGAGAGAGGAATGATGTCAGCAGGGAAGTGGGGTCAGAGTGCCAAAATGGTTCAGAAAAGGGATAGTTAGGAAGTGGTTGCTGGGAGACTGTAAGGTTAGAGTGAGTGAGTGAGAGGAAAACCGAGAGGTTGTGCTGATATGAGATAGAAGGGTCATGAGTGCAAAGGTAGGATAGTAAGGGGTTTGAAAGGAAGTGAGGATTGTGAGAGAGAAATAGTGGGGGTTAAAGGGTGGAGGAATAGTAGGTATAATGTGTATAAAGGAGGGCAGTACCAGGCAGACAAGCAAGGTGACAGCAAATGGGGGACATAAGGATTATGTAGGCTAAGAGTTGTGAGAGAGTAAAGCTAGGGGATGTGTCTATAAGGAAAATACTGTAATCAAACCCTCCAAGATTTTGTGATTCCGCAATGTCAAAAATATATTGTGAAACCGTCAGTTTTGTAAAAAGCCGGTACTTTTTAACTTTTTACAATAGTGTCCCTGAAATGTGAAGAATGTGACCCTCATTGAATTGGTCCAGTGGCTTGCCAATGGGCCAGTAGAAGGAGGGTCTCACAGCAGGCAGGCTAGGTGTTCGTTGTTTTTTTATTCCTCACCTGCCTGCTGTTTCCCAGTTTTCACGTTGTGTGGAGGTTCGCAATGACTAGGTCATAAACTCAATAACAGTTTAATGCTCACCATCCATGGGGCATGTGAATGCCCAGGTGGCATCTATCTTTAAGAAGTAGGGCTTGCTTTCCACTGGGCATGTGGCAGGCCCAGGGGGACATTCATTTTCGTCAGATTAGAGTTCGCCACCCACAAGTTATGTGGTGGGCCAAGGGGAGATTTAATTTTTATAGGATGTGGGCCCGCCCACAGAGCAAGCAGCTGGCCTAGCTGGGCATTTGATTTAATCAAGTTGATAACATAAAATGCCACTCCCTGGGCCCACTACATGACACTTGGGTTTGTGCGCTGTAAGCTTGATAACAGTTTGGGGCCTGCCACCCACAGGGCATGTGGTGGGCCCAGGAGGGGCATTCATTTTTACCAGGTTAGGGCCAGCCCCCACTAGGCACTCAAAAGGTACAGGGAGCATTTATTTTTAACAAGTTTAGGGCCTGCCTCGCAAAGGGCCAGCAGCAGGCCCAAAACGTAGTCAAAATAAATTACCCCTGGGCCCATCGCATGCCTTTCGGATGAGGGCCTTCCCACAGAGCAAGCAGCGGGCCCAGCTGGGCATTTGATTTTATCAAGTTGATAACATAAAATGCCCCCTCTGGCACCCACCACGTGCTCTCTCGGTTGTGGGCTGTAAACTTGATAACAGTTTAGGGCCTGCAACCCATGGGGCACGTGGTGGACCCAGGAGGGGCATTCATTTTTACCAGATTAGGGCCCTCAACAGGCAAGGCACTCAACAGGCACATGGAGCATTTATTTTCAACAAGTTTAGGGCCTGCCCCATGGCCCATCGTATGCCTTGTGGATGATGAGACCAAAGTATGATACAAATAAATTCTCCCCTGGACCTTGCACCCAAGGGGCACCCAGTGGGTATTCATTTTTATCCAGTTCTGGGCCCGCCACCCAATGGATATGTGGTGTCAAAGGAGGCATTAATTTGTAACTAGTTTTGGCCCCAAATAGTTTTGCTGTTAAGTGCTGCAAAAATTTTACAAAACTTCCAATTGTGTGTTCCAAAATTTCCTTATTTGTGCCACAAAGTCTGTTAATCCATGCCACAATATCCTGGGGGGTCTGTCCAATATTGTAAGGATAGGAACAGGCAGGAAGGAAAGATGGTCAAATAGAAGAGGTGGGAGGGAGTTAGCAGCAGAAAAGAAGCATAATAGGAGGATGCACAAAGGTGAAAGGTATAACAGGTGAGGAGGGGGAGTCAAGAGAGAAAATTCCTTAGGGGTTGAAGTCATGTTAAAACGAGATACAGATATTGCACCTGGCATTGGGGATTTTTGAGAAGGTGGCACTTCCAGCACACCTTCTGGGACTATGTGTATGCTCTGTTATTTATTGTACAAGCGGATATTGGATTTTATGGGAGAGAAATGATACCAATAACTGGTTAACACACCTTCAACAAACCAGCTTCCTAAACCTCAAGTTTACTAAGAATATTGGAAGTCCATTTGGGAGGTGTGTTGGTAAAACCTACTGGAAGCAGGGCTTCCAAAACCTAAGGGGATCCTATGCTGTCTACCAAAACAGTGGTGAAGATGTAACCTACTAGAAGCTGCATCTTACCAGGACCAGTTGTGTTCATTGAGTCTATTGAATCCAGCTAGGGTTGACATAGGTACACTTTTCTGGAAGACACATCTTCCAAAAAAAATACCACAATTTCAGAGGCTCAGCATTCACAAAGATGTTTTGCAGGTGCAGTCTAAAGAAAGTACTCAAAAAACATAGGATAATTATGAATCTAAAGCACCCATCAAGGATCACTTTATTTGTAATAGGACAATGCAGATTTTTGAAAAAGTTAATTAGGAATTCATGTTGTACACGTCGAAGTGGCATTAGTACAACCTAATGGAAAAAAAAGCTCTCCAAAACATCATATTGGTTCTGTGCAGTCCATCGGAATTGGCGCATCTTCCAAAATCAAAAGCTAATAGTGAATCTACAGAGTCCACCTTGAAGTGGCATTAGGTGAGAAGGGATGAAGGGATCACTGATATAACATCAACTCCTCTAACATCGAAGTGCAAAAATATTGAGTCAATAATATGGTATACAAAAATATCGACACCCAATACACTAAACTGAAATGGCACAAACATCGCTAAAAAAATATTGTTAAACAATATTTCGATAACAAAAATATCCACAACAAAAAAAACCACAAAAATATTCATAACATTGAAATAACATATAACACAACAAAAACATGGGTATAAATAATATCGACAAAACAAACATCTAAAAATTATATATAAACAATACCAAAAAGTAACTATTTTAAATAATATAATAAAATTACATACACCAAACATTAAAAACAAACACTAAAAACATACAAAATTAATAAAACTAAATAACAAATAAATAAACCAAAAAACCAAAAACAACAATGCAACAGAAAAAACAACAAAAAACAAACATATATATATATATATATATATATATATATATATATATATTCACTGAAAAAACCATAGGTTTCACACCGGTTATAGTTAGGAATTAGCATTTAAAAAACCTATTAAATTCACTGAAAAAACCATAGGTTTCACACCAGTTATAGTTAGCTGGAAATTTTACTGACATAAAACCATTGAAATTCCCACGTTATAGTTAGTCGGACTCACTATAACTTGCGCGTGCAATGCACTGCTGATGACATCACATATTACATCACTCATGACATGGTGAGTGACATCACTCATGACATCACTGATGACACCATCCAGTGAATATGTGTCTTTCTGAAAAATAAATATTAGTGAGTTATGTTTAAATATTTAAATACATATATTAGTGTTTCACTTTGTGTATAAGTGGCTACATGTGTTGATAAGTAGCTACATGCGTATGTATATGGGTTATTTGATATTTTTATTAGTATCAGTTGAGTGTCTATATGGTTTGGTGGGGGTATTACTTAGCACATAGATGCATGAGTGACTGACTCTTTGTTTGTATGTGTTTTGAAGACAGCATATGTACAGGACTGTATGGGTGGATGAGTGTCTATATGTGTTTGTTAGTGAGTGAATGACTGTCTCACTAGTGTCTTTATCAGTAACTACATATGTTTTAATCTAGTATATGTGAATATTGATGTATATAAGTGAGTATATGTGAGAGTAAGAGATTGTAAGAGTTCCTGTTTAAATAAGTATGTGTTTCTATAAGTGATTGTTTAAGAGAATAAATATGTGTAATTTTCAATAGAAGTAAGGTGGAAGTGTGTGTATAACTCTATATTCAAATAAATTGTTGTTCAATAGTTTATTTGCATGTGTGAATATGTGTGTGAGTAACTTTTGGATGAATGTCGGTGTGTAACAGGATGTATAGGTGTATCTCTTCATATGATGAGTGAGTATATGTATGAGTGACTATATAGAACTGTTGGTGAATGAGTGGATGTGTATATAGATAGTGGAAGTACAGAATTGCTTGTTGTAACTGATATAGGTATGTCCATTTTTAAAAAATTTCAGTTTCTATTTTTGAATATGTGTCTCAAGGGTTACTTTACACTGAGAGGAGGTCTGTCACTGTGTCACAAGGATGGTGTCATCAGTGATGTCATGAGTGATGTCACTCACCATGTCATGAGTGATGTTATATGTGATGTCATCAGCAGTGCATTGCACGCGCAAGTTATAGTGAGTCCGACTAACTATAACGTGGGAATTTCAATGGTTTTATGTCAGTAAAATTTCCAGCTAACTATAACTGGTGTGAAACCTATGGTTTTTTCAGTGAATTTAATAGGTTGTTTAAATGCTAATTCCTAACTATAACCGGTGTGAAACCTATGTTTTTTTCAGTGGATTTCATAGGTTTTTTAAATGCTAATTCCTAACTATAACTGGTGTGAAACCTATGTTTTTTTCAGTGAATTTCATAGGTTTTGTTAATGCTAATTCCTAACTATAAGTTTCACTTTATAAATAAGACTGTTAGCACTCTAGTTGTTCTTTTTAACACTCTGGTACATTCTGTCATTGGGCTACAGTTGGGCTACATCTAGTTGAAATTTGGGCTACATTTACAATTTTTGGTCTCTGGTGGCCATCTTTGGGCTACATTGGGCTACTTTGGGCTACATTTGGGCTACATTTTGGCTCTAACATATATTAAGCCCAATGTAGCACAATACATATTTTTATAAAGTTAATTTTTTTACAAACCACTTCAGAATAGGGCTACCTGTCCCTACAATTATCCCATTTTTTTTTTTTAATTTTTGGGGGGAGCGCTCCCAGAGCGCGCCCCGAAGTGCGCCCCGAAAAGCGTATTTCTGAAAAGCGCCCCCTGGCGCGCTCCGGGGAGCGTCCCGTGAGCGCCAATATCGCAAACGAAAACATGATCGTGACGTTCGCGTAGCCGCGACCGCGTGATACGCACGGCGTAAGCGCACCCGGAAGTACTCGCGCGAATACGATCGTGCAACGTAGGCGTCTGACACGCTTACGCGGCGCGCCTCTGGCCGCGCCCCGCGGCGCGTCGCGTAAGCGCGTCAGGTCATGTGACCAGATAATAACACTTTTCATTGGTTCATAACAGTTTTGGTTTCATAATGATGAAGCCCATGGTCATGTGACCTGTAAATAACACTTTTCATTGGTTCAATAATTATTTTTTTCTAAATTTAGAGAAACCCACCCATTTCTCTCACTATTGATTTGCACTTGGAGAAAGCAAGAGGTGTTTTGTGAATTTTGAACTCATACTTTCCTGATCTACAACAATGACTGCAAGGGAGTCCTCCAGCAGTGATTCAGATGGATTTGTGCAAGAGGACCCTCCTCACCAGAAAACAAAGAACCACTTCATCTGGAAATTTTATGACATCCCTGAAGGACAAAAAAAAGTTAATGCAAGTAAAGTAACTTGTAAAATATGTGGAAGTATTTTATCCAGAGGCAATCCTCTAAAAAAATACAGCTTTGGAAATGCCAATTTAATTAGGCATGTCAAAAGAAGACACCCCAACAATTACTCCAGGGAGAGTGTCAGGGAGCTGGCAGAGAAGGCACGAAGAGATGGCAGCAGCACCTCCACTGGTGGAGCAACACCTTCAGGTTCAACACGTGCAAGAATGGTCCCTAACATCCAGCCGGTATTTGCAGGAATAAAATTTTTATGCAAGGACTGTGACGAACTACTCTGTTACGGGGAGCAGAGCGTTGAACTCATTGCAATAAAGAAACAGGAACACCAATGCTCTCCCCGTCCCTAAATTTTCTCATTTTTTTGCTCCTGTTGAGCATTTTCTGAATCCCTGTTTTTGTTTTTCCCCTGAAAAAAAACCAAAAAAAATATAAAATCGTTTCAAAAAGTATAAAAAAAATATAAAACAACAAAAACAAAAAAAAAGTTCTTTTCAGAACTACCTCCAATTTATAAAAAAATGCTATTTTTTTAAAAAAAAAGTGTCATTCTTTTTCTCAATCGTACGCTCACCGGTGCGCGTACCAGGCGCTCCCTCGGCGCAAATTAAAATAAAAAAATTTTGGGGGCCCCGTACGGCTTTTTTATGACCCCCACATCAAACCTAGGGGGTCAGGGGGGGTGTACCCTGCCCCCTTTTGCTCATTTCCCCCTTTGATTTTTACCACCTCAATCCTACCGAGGTACAAGATGGCGGCCGCTGCGGACTGTTTCGAATGTTTACAGACACCCGAGAGCCAATCAGCTTTCCGTACGCAAGTCGCGTGGCGCGCTTTGAGCGCTCCCCTGCGCGCGTACCGGGGCGCGGCTCTAGATATATATATTTTTTTGAACCTAAATTACTCAAAATCCACTGGAGCACATATCTTGAGACATAGCAAAGGCACATCGGGCTACCAGTCCCTACAATTTTGCCAAATTTGGTGGAAATACATTCAGCCGTTCGGGCTAAAAGTGAAATCGACCGCCCTATGAAAATTAACATGGGGAAAACGCGTTTTGGGACCCCCCTTTTATCTCGGCCCCCGCTTGACGAATCCCCCCCAAACTTTCAGGGAAGGACCGGAGCTTGACGAGGCCATTTTGAGGAAATTTTCAAGCAGATTCGTCAACCTGTGCCAAAGTTATTCCAAATAGAATTTTGAGATTTAACATTGAAAAAAATCCTAACTATAACTACCTACTGGCGACCGCCAGTAGGTAATATATATATATATATATATATATATATATATATATATATATATATATATATATATATTACCTACTGGCGGTCGCCAGTAGGTATATATAGTTAGGATTTTTTCTCTATGGGATTTTTGAAAATTCTATGTCTAATAACTTTGGCGTTTGTGGACAGAATTGGCTGAAATTTTCAGTAAAATGGAACATTTTGTTTCTGAGCAGCCCCTGACAATTTGGGGGGGTTTCATCAAGGGGGGGCCGAGAAAAAAGGGGGGTCCCAAAACGCGTTTTCCCCATGTTAATTTCCATAGGGCGGTTGGCCTCACTTTTAGCTCGAACGGCTGAATGGATTTGCACGAAACTTGGCAAAATTGTAGGGACTGTTAGCCCGATGTGCCTTTGCTAGTTCTCAATATATGTGCTCCAGTGGATTTTGAGTAATTTAGGTTCAAAAAAAGATATATATCTGGGCGGAGCCTAACCACACATCTGATCTGATTGGCTGTCAGCACTTCATCCAAGAAGTGTTGGCAGCCATCTTGGGACCAATATACATGATAGCACCTCATTAAAAAGCATTGTAGTTAATAGAGGGTTTTAGGACTTTAGTTACATTATAAATCATTTGTTGATGGTACCATACTCGTTTTAGGAATTGTGGTGGGTTCTAAGGTGATTTTACCATGTGAAAAAACCTTCTGCTGTGATATCATGAATATTGTTTGAAAGAAAACTAATATCTCATGATTTTCCCACAGTGGTTTGGAAGGGGATCAATAAGCTAAACTGAAAGCATATTTTCTGTAAATTCACATTATCTTTCTCAGTCATGTGAAAATGAAGTCTGACATTCTCAGTAAAACATGTACATCCAACAAGGACAGAGACTGTCAGTTGATTCCTTTGTGTTCTACTGCAGCCTCCTAGAGTGTTCCAAAGAACAACTAGAGCGCTAACAGTCCTACTTATTACAAAGGTATGGCACACCTGAAGCCATCTTGATTGGAATAAAGTGGTAACTCTTAAAACATTTAATTTAAAAAGAAACAACATGAGGGGGTATATTTTGCCATAGAAAGTATGATTAGTGCTGCAGAATGAAAAATTAGGGCACATTTTGAGTGACTTCTCAAATCCTTTTCTATTTCATTAAAACATTCTGACATGCAGTCTCCCAAAATGGCCACCAGAGACAAAAGAGCCCAAATGTAGCCCAAATATCACCCAGATGTAGCCCAAGTATAGCCCAATGACAGAATGTCCCAGAGTGTTCTAAAGAATAACTAGAGCGCTAACAGTCCTACTTATTACAAAGGTATGGCACACCTGAAGCCATCTTGATTGGAATAAAGTGGTAACTCTTAAAACATTTAATTTAAAAAGAAACAACATGAGGGGGTATATTTTGCCATAGAAAGTATGATTAGTGCTGCAGAATGAAAAATTAGGGCACATTTTGAGTGACTTCTCAAATCCTTTTCTATTTCATTAAAACATTCTGACATGCAGTCTCCCAAAATGGCCACCAGAGACAAAAGAGCCCAAATGTAGCCCAAATATCACCCAGATGTAGCCCAAGTATAGCCCAATGACAGAATGTCCCAGAGTGTTCTAAAGAACAACTAGAGCGCTAACAGTCCTACTTATTACAAAGGTATAGCACACCTGGAGCCATCGTGATGGGAATAAAGTGGTAACTCTTAAAACATTTAATTTAAAAAGGAACAAAATGAGGGGGTATATTATGCAATAGAAGGTATTATTAGTGCTGCAGAAAGAAAAATTAGGGCACATTTTGAGTGACTTTTCAAATCCTCTTCTATTTCATTAAAAAATTCTGACATGCAGTCTCCCAAAATGGCCACCAGAGACAAAAGAGCCCAAATGTAGCCCAAATATCACCCAGATGTAGCCCAAGTATAGCCCAATGACAGAATGTACCAGAGTGTTCTAAAGAACAACTAGAGCGCTAACAGTCCTACTTATTACAAAGGTATGGCACACCTGAAGCCATCTTGATTGGAATAAAGTGGTAACTCTTAAAACATTTAATTTAAAAAGGAACAAAATGAGGGGGTATATTTTGCCATATGAATTATGATTAGTGCTGCAGAAAGAAAAATTAGGGCACCTTTTGAGTGACTTCTCAAACCCTCTTCAATTTCATTAAAAAATTCTGACATACAGTCTCCCAAGATGGCCACCAGAGACAAAAGAGCCTAAATGTAGCCCAAATATCACCCAGATGTACCCCAAGTATAGCCCAATGACAGAATGTCCCAGAGTGTTCTAAAGAACAACTAGAGCGCTAACAGTCTTACTTATGACAAAAGTATGGCACACCAGAAGCCATCTTGATTGGAATGAAGTGGTAAGTCTGAAAACACTCAATTTAAAAAGGAACAACATGAGGGGGTTAATTTTGCCATATAAAGTATGATTAGTGCTTCAGAAAGAAAAATGAGGGACCATTTTGAGTGACTTCTCAAATCCTCTTCTATTTCATTAAAAAAATTCTGACATGCAGACTGAAACATGCACTTTGAATACCAGCAGCAGACGTCCCTGTGAAGCAGTAGCTTTACTACAGTGATCTAATGTGCAACTAGAGTGCTAACATTCAGAATTTATGGCAAATGTGTGACACATCTGAATGCCTTCTTGATGGAACCAAAGTAAACAAGCATTGAAAATGCAATAGATCTCGCCCTCGTTTAAGTTAAAGCCATTCTGTTTGTAATGAGGTGGCTTTTTAGCTTTGCTTTTATTAGTGTTTTTTCAACTTTCATGTAAATAACATGCATCTGTATGCATATAAGTATATGTATGCATGCATTTATGTTTGTATTTATATAGATATACAGATGATATATGTTTATATATGTATGTATATATATATTCACTGAAAAAACCATAGGTTATAGACCATATATAGTTAGGAATTAGCATTTACAAAACCTTGAAAATTCACTGAAAAAACCATAGGTTATAGACCATATATAGTTAGGAATTAGCATTTACAAAACCTTGAAAATTCACTGAAAAAACCATAGGTTATAGACCATATATAGTTAGTAATTCACATTTACAAAACCTTATTTTACTCACACAAAACCATTGAAATTCCATATATAGTTAGTTGCACTAACTATATATCGCGCACCTGCAATCCACTGCTGATGATGTCACATATTACATCATTCATGACATGGTCAGTGACATCAAGGGTCAGAAAGTGTCTACCGTGCCCCCTTCTACCCATTCCGAACATTGTTTCCCCTCCATCTTTTGTCTCAATTCTACCGATACACAAAATGGAGGACTCCCGTAACGCTGCCGGTACGCGTACCGGGACGCACACCGGTGAGCGCTTGCTAAAAAAAGGTGGGAAAGTAATTTACAGAAAACCACTGGAGACAATATAGACTATAGAATAGGCCCTACTACATAGCAGTCCCTACCATTTACCTAAATTAGATGGAATTCCATTGAGAAAATTATGCTGTAGGCCTGACTAAATATCCTGAGGTAAATTACATGACAAAAACACATATGAAGTGTTAGAATTTACAACCAATTAAAATGTTACCTTCATTTTCTACTGTTATTTCAAGACATTTGATTCGTTATGTACCTGAATATATATAAAGAAAGAGAGAGAAACACTGCCATTTTGACTACTACTTCCTGAAGTACATTTCAAGAGAATTTTCACTGTCAACTTTAACTTCTTTTTCAAAGGTAAGATATAATTTAAAAAAATTGAAAGGAGAACTATGTTATGCACTTTAAATTAATTTAGGAAAACGTTTTCAGATGGTTACATACTGTCCCTCTATAAGAGTTAGTCATTGAGAAAGACTTAATTATTTAAATTATTGATTGAGTTAGGCTTCTGTGGTATAATTATGAATTTACTTAGGCTTCATCACAGGCACTTTTTAATAGTTCTACTTCCTGCCTGAAACCATGCACTGCCCAAAGATTACTTCACTGTTAAAAACTCACAAGTACCTGTCTGAACTTAAACCCAACAGTGCCCTATCTCCACTGATATATTTATTTTTTATGCAATTTACAGCAAGAAAATGGAAGCACAGCAAAAAGAAAATACAATGTCATTTCAAATTAAGATTGAAAACAATCCTAATGAAGAAAAAGAAGTAGTAGACTTTATGGATGAAACAGTAGACCAAGAATTAATAAAATGTGCTGAAGAATGTGATTCTTGAAATGAGAAGGAGGACATACCTGATGATTTAATGTTACAAATTCTCTTAGAATTTGAAAAATTAGAACAATAAATTTAAATTTTAAAAGTTAATATTGTCTGAGACATTATTCTTTTTAATATGAAAATTATGAAATAGTACCCAAAAAGGTAAAATATAAAGTGAGACTTAAAATATACTGTGCAACTTTTTTGTGTTACATAGTAAGTTTGCTCATAGTTACTTCCTTTCTCCCACTATATTATCTCCAATGTGTATTTAACATCTCTTTATCATCTCCTGCCTCATGTTCTTTCTGCTTTCCTCACAGACTATGCTATGAATTCCATATACCACAATAACTTCTGAAACAACATGCAAGATATCTACAAAGGAAACGGTGTATATTTATTTTTAGACTCTGCATTGGTACCTACATGTTGGTACTTAAATAAAAAAAAAACTAAAAAAAAATACAACAAAAAGAACAATTAATAAACATACAATATTTGAACATTCTTTCATTCTTTTTTCCCTATATTACGCTCCCCGGACCGCTTCCCGGTGCGCGTACCGGGCGCTCCCCCCGCAAAAAAACGATAATAATTTTTTTTTTTTTGTCCCGCGGGGCCCTTTTAAAGCCCCCTCATCAAACCTAGGGGGTCGGGGAGGATGTACTCTGCCCCCTTATGCTCATTTCCCCCTTTGTTTTTGCCACCTCTTGTGTCTCGATCCTACCGAGACACAAGATGGCGGCCGCTCCGGACTGTTTAGAATGTTCACAGTCACCGGGCAGCCAATCCGCTTCTCCTCGTGAAGTTCCGTTACGCGTAAGGTACGCGAACTGGGGCGCTAACCGGGACGCTGTCACATATATATATATTTTTTTGAATGTTAATTTCTCAAAATCCACTGGAGCACATATCTTGAGACCTAGCAAAGGCACATCGGGCTACCAGTCCCTACAATTTTGTCAAGTTTCACAGAAATCCATTCAGCCGTTCGAACTGAAAGTGAGTCCAACCGCCCTATGAAAAACTCAATGTTAAAAACACGTTTTGGGACCCCCCTTTTTTCTCGGCCCCCACTTCACTAAACCCCCCCTAATTTTCATGGGCTGCTCAGAAACAAAATGTGCCATTTTCCTGAAAAATTCAGCCAATTCCGTCCACAAACACCAAAGTTATTCGACATAGAATTTTCAGAAATCCCATAGGAAAAAAATCCTAACTATATATAACTATATATACCTACTGGACTGTGTCCCTTCCCTTTCTTCTAACAGGAGAGGATCTGTGGCATTCTACAAAGTGCATCCTGTGGCGCTTTTCGAGGGGACCCTTCCTATCAGGGCTGTGTTACTTACAGGACGTTGGGCAACTAACTACAAACAACCAATATATTGGATTAACACAGTACACCCATTCACCGGCAACATCGAGGAACTGCTGTCACAGGTGGTCTGGGACTTCCCGGGTGAGCGGCGTCCGCTTTGACTTTCGCCATCTGCCTCGATAACATTCGGCATGAGGGTGTGGAAGTAGGGGACCCAAGGACATTTGTTTGCAACACTATCGTGGGTTGCCTTTTCCCTGTGGCACATCTGACAACAACAAGATGCACGACGGGATCAGTGGTCCGCAACAGAGACTACTGTGACGTCAGCGCAAGTATGTGCAGCAGCTGGGCCTCTCGTTACATAATGGGAGGAGCTTGTTACCACTTAAAGGAATCACCTCACACGAACTGCGGCATCTGAAGAGGCTTGACGCCGAAACCGGTCATGCTGACTCTTGTTTTAATAAATGTCCTGAACGAACCCCGCTGTGTCCCTTCCCTTTCTTCTAACAGGAGAGGATCTGTGGCATTCTACAAAGTGCATCCTGTGGCGCTTTTCGAGGGGACCCTTCCTATCAGGGCTGTGTTACTTACAGGACGTTGGGCAACTAACTACAAACAACCAAGATATTGGATTAACACAGTCCATCCATTCACCGGCAACATCGAGGAACTGCTGTCACAGGCGGTCTGGGACTTCCCGGGGGAGCGGCGTCCGCTTTGACTTTCGCCATCTGCCTCGATAACATTCGGCATGAGGGTGTGGAAGTAGGGGACCCAAGGACATTTGTTTGCAACACTATCGTGGGTTGCCTTTTCCCTGTGGCACATCTGACAACAACAAGATGCACGACGGGATCAGTGGTCCGCAACAGAGACTACTGTGACGTCAGCGCAAGTATGTGCAGCAGCTGGGCCTCTCGTTACATAATGGGAGGAGCTTGTTACCACTTAAAGGAATCACCTCACACGAACTGCGGCATCTGAAGAGGCTTGACGCCGAAACCGGTCATGTTGACTCTTGTTTTAATAAATGTCCTGAACGAACCCCGCTGTGTCCCTTCCCTTTCTTCTAACAGGAGAGGATCTGTGGCATTCTACAAAGTGCATCCTGTGGCGCTTTTCGAGGGGACCCTTCCTATCAGGGCTGTGTTACTTACAGGACGTTGGGCAACTAACTACAAACAACCAAGATATTGGATTAACACAGTCCACCCATTCACCGGCAACATCGAGGAACTGCTGTCACAGGCGGTCTGGGACTTCCCTGGTGAGCGGCGTCCGCTTTGACTTTCGCCATCTGCCTCGATAACATTTGGCATGAGGGTGTGGAAGTAGGGGACCCAAGGACATTTGTTTGCAACACTATCGTGGGTTGCCTTTTCCCTGTGGCACATCTGACAACAACAAGATGCACGACGGGATCAGTGGTCCGCAACACAGACTACTGTGACGTCAGCGCAAGTATGTGCAGCAGCTGGGCCTCTCGTTACATAATGGGAGGAGCTTGTTACCACTTAAAGGAATCACCTCACACGAACTGCGGCATCTGAAGAGGCTTGACGCCGAAACCGGTCATGCTGACTCTTGTTTTAATAAATGTCCTGAACGAACCCCGCTGTGTCCCTTCCCTTTCTTCTAACAGGAGAGGATCTGTGGCATTCTACAAAGTGCATCCTGTGGCGCTTTTCGAGGGGACCCTTCCTATCAGGGCTGTGTTACTTACAGGACGTTGGGCAACTAACTACAAACAACCAAGATATTGGATTAACACAGTCCACCCATTCACCGGCAACATCGAGGAACTGCTGTCACAGGCGGTCTGGGACTTCCAGGGTGAGCGGCGTCCGCTTTCACTTTCGCCATCTGCCTCGATAACATTCGGCATGAGGGTGTGGAAGTAGGGGACCCAAGGACATTTGTTTGCAACACTATCGTGGGTTGCCTTTTCCCTGTGGCACATCTGACAACAACAAGATGCACGACGGGATCAGTGGTCCGCAACAGAGACTACTGTGACGTCAGCGCAAGTATGTGCAGCAGCTGGGCCTCTTGTTACATAATGGGAGGAGCTTGTTACCACTTAAGGAATCACCTCAAATGAACTGCGGCATCTGAAGAGGCTTGACGCCGAAACCGGTCATGCTGACTCTTGTTTTAATAAATGTCCTGAACGAACCCCGCTGTGTCCCTTCCCTTTCTTCTAACAGGAGAGGATCTGTGGCATATATATATATATATATATATATATATATATATATATATATATATATATATATTACCTACTGGCGTTCGCCAGTAGGTATATATAGTTAGGATAAATTCCCTATGGGACTTTTGAAAATTCTATGTCTAATAACTTTGGCGTTTGTGGATGGAATCGGCTGAAATTTTCAGGAAAATGGCACATTTTGTTTCTGAGCAGCTCCTGAAAATTTGGTGGGGTTTCGTCAAGGGGGGGCTGAGAAAAAAGGGGGGTCCCAAAACGCGTTTTTTGCATTGAGTTTTCCATAGGGCGGTTGGACTCACTTTTAGCTCGAACGGCTGAATGGATTTGCACGAAACTTGGCAAAATTGTAGGGACTGTTAGCCCGATGTGCCTTTGCTAGGTCTCAATATATGTGCTCCAGTAGTTTTTGAGAAATTAACGTTCAAACCAAGATATATATCTGTAACAGCGCTCTGGGCAGCGATCCGGTCCGCTTACTTTTCGCTTATCGGAACTTTGCGCGCAGAAAGCTGATTGGCTCTCCGGTGTCTGTCAACATTCTAAACAGTCCGGAGCGGACGCCATCTTGTCTCTCGGTAGGATCGAGAGAGAAGAAGAGGTGGAAAACGAAGGGGGAATTTAATGAAAGGGGGCAAGGTATCCCCCTCTTGACCTCCTAGGAATGTTGTTGGGGTTATTAAAGGGTCCCGTGGGGAAAATAAAAAAAAATGATTTTTCACGGTAGAAGCGCGGCCGCGAACTGGTAGCGAAACGGGAATTCGCCATTTTGTGCTTCGTAAATTAAATTACTAGTTATAAGTGGGTACGGGAGACGTATCCTAATCCCCTATGTTTCCTGAGGGTGGGTGAGGAGGCTGATATATGTTGATACATCTCTTCCAGCGGCTGTGCGTGAGCTTTTTTTTTTTTTTTGCTGCGTGACAGTCCGGAGCGGCCGCCATCTTGTCTCTCGGTAGGATCGAGAGAGAAGAAAAGGTGAAAAACTAAGGGGGAATTTAATGAAAGGGGGCAAGGTATCCCCCTCTTGACCCCCTAGGAATGTTGTTGGGGTTATTAAAGGGTCCCGTGGGGAAAATAAAAAAAAAATGATTTTTCACGGTAGAAGCGCTTCACGGGCCGCGAACTGGGCCGCAAACTGGTAGCGAAACGGGAATTCGCCATTTTGTGCTTCGTTAATTAAAGTACTAGGTATAAGGGGGTGCGGGAGACATATCCTAATCCCCTATGTTTCCTGAGGGTGGCTGAGGAGGCTGATATATGTTGATATATCTCTTCCAGCGGCTGCGCCATCTTGCCTTTTTTCGAATGCCACAATTTTGTCGTGCACGGCAGCCATTTTAGATGCCAGGCTGGTCCCAGGCTATCACCTACCCCTGCGGATGTAGTTTATGGCCCCAGCTGTAGAGAATTCAGACATGCCAATCCTCCTGATTCAGGCGTGTGAGTACTGATTTCAGTGCTAGTCTCCCGCCTCCCGATTTCTGCAAGCAAAAACCCGGGGGCATATTACGAACAACTAGCGATAATTTTTGTCTATAACTTGTTTAGAGACAAAAATTATCGCCGCACATCGGCGATTTTTATCGCAGATAAACCTTGCTATTATCGCAGAAAAGTCAGCGATATTCATGTATTATCGAGCAAATGCTCTTAGCCATGTTATCCACCTCCCATTGGATAACATGGCTAAGAACTGCTCAGGGCAGGTGTTAGCTTTTGGAGATATTCGCGCTTAGCGCGAATATCTCCAAAAGTTGGTAATAGAAGGTAGCGATGTTAGGGACTGTTTCCAGTCGCTAACATCTTGGCACGCCACTTTGCATGTCATTAGTGATAAGTATCACTGACATGCAAAGCCGGGCCCAAGATGGTCGCTATCTCCTTTTAGGTGTCACTAACTGGTGTTAGCGACAGCTTGATAATAGGGAAATAATTTTATCTCCGCTTTCATGGTTTTTAAAGCCAAAAAAGCGGAGATAAACCCCCTTGCTAATATGCCCCACGATTCCTTGGGGGTTTCAGCTGATAGGGCTTGGTATTGTGTTACATGGTAATTTTTCCATGAAACGTCAGAGGGTCGATGCAGGGGTTCTAGAAGAGGTGATAAACCATTTAAGCCTCATGAACAAGCGCATGGTCTTTTAAAGATTTGTGAAGTACTCGGGGCGGCGGTGTGTGTGTGCCCTCTTTCAGGAGCGGGCGGGGGGGCACTGCCAGCAACTTGCCAGGTCAGGTAGTGTTCAACACGTGCATCACCCTTTCTCTGCTTGCTATTGCGCTCCATGCTTCGGAAAGGTAAGAAAAAGAACGTGCATTTGAGTTTGAAATGTCCGATCCTGCAGCAGCACACTTCCAAAGCCCACACATGACAATAACCCGATTCAAGGCCCCATTCACCCGTTTTTCAAAAAATAGATAACAGTCCAACAAAGTAAGGTTATAAAACTTTATTAACTTTTAACGATAATGAACAGAACAAAAACTAAAAACATTTAAACATTTATTAACACAAAAAGCAACAATGGTTAGAAGCTGTCTTTTGTGCGAATAGTCCCAAGGCAGCACAACGTGCAGAGTTCTGGACGGCACCCAGGTGATGTCGCCTGGGTGCCGCACTGGTTTAGGGATCCTACAATGCTGCTCCGAAAATTGGCGTGGGGTGTCCCGGGTGGGGCGGGGGGAGGCCTCGTCAGTAGCGGTCTGTTGTGCGAATAGTCCCAAGGCAGCACAACGTGCAGAGTTCTGGACGGCACCCAGGTGATGTCGCCTGGGTGCCGCACTGGTTTAGGGATCCTACAATGCAGCACAGAAAAACAGCGTGGGGCGTCCCGGGTGGTGCGGGGGGAGGCCTCGTCAGTAGCGGTCTGTGTCCAGTGTCACATGGCTGACACAACATGTACGACAGGCACCCAGGTGATGTCCAGTAAACTGCCGCACTGGTTTTGGTATCCTACAATGCTGCTCCGAAAATTGGCGTGCGGCGGCCCGGGGGGGGGGGGGAGGCGGCGTGAACGGGCCTCCCCAGGTGGCGGCCATCTAGCTGAGTTGCGTCTCGCTCACCATGTTGTGGAGTTGCTCCCACTCTTGCAGTGCAGCGATAGGCGGCTGCCACATGGCTGTCAAAATGGCGGACGGCTCTTCGGTTTTGGGCCTGGTCCACTGAAATGGCCCTGGGACACCTTGGAAGTCGGACGCTTGCCTGCTAGGGCTTGGGCTCCATTCTCGAAAAGCGTCCCCTCAGCCGTGAAGATTGTATAAAAGTCTTGGGGGCCCCCGACTCCCGCAGGCTTCCGGTGGGGAGCGGCTGCCATGATTGCTCGCGGAATGACCACGACGGAGCCACGAGATGGTGGTGCTCTCATGCTGACGCCAGCTTCAGTCTGAATGATCCAGAAACAAGGTGGGGCTTTCATCGTTTGGGAAAAAAAATGTTCTAAACCAATGAAAAGTGTTATTTTTAGGTCATATGACCAAGCCTTCCATCTTTAGGAAACCAAAAGTAAAATGAACCAATGAAAAGTTTTATAAACAAGTCACATGACCTGTTCTGCGGCATAGGGCTACAAAAAGCGTAGAAAATCCGTTGGCACGTGAGGCGGCGTCAGTAGCGGACCGATGTGCGAATAGGCCGAAGGCAGCACAACGCGTCGAGATCCGGATGGCACCGAGGTGGTGTCCAGCAAATTGCCGCACTGGTGTGGCCATCCTACAATGCTGCGCCGAAAGACGGCGTGTCCAGCTGGTCACTGTCAGTAGCGGACCGATGTGCGAATAGGCCGAAGGCAGCACAACGCGTCGAGATGCGGATGGCACCGATGTGGTGTCCAGCAAATTGCCGCACTGGTGTGGCCATCCTACAATGCTGCGCCGAAAGACGGCGTGTCCAGCTGAGTTGCGGTCACTGTCAGTAGCGGACCGATGTGCGAATAGGCCGAAGGCAGCACAACGCGTCGAGATGCGGATGGCACCGATGTGGTGTCCAGCAAATTGCCGCACTGGTGTGGCCATCCTACAATGCTGCGCCGAAAGACGGCGTGTCCAGCTGAGTTGCGGTCACTGTCAGTAGCGGACCGATGTGCCGAGATCTGGATGGCCAAGTTTCAAGTTTCATCTGGCAGTTTTTCTCCATCCCTCCTGGATCAAAGAAGGTGAATGCTAAATATGCCACCTGCCTCATCTGAACATATGAAGTTAAGTTGTATACACTGTGGTGCTATGCTGTCCTATGGCAACATGAGCATCAACCTGATGAATACGGCATTCGAAAATCATAAATGCCCTAATGCACCCAAGAAGTAATTTTTTTTTTTCTCCAGTTGAGCCGTTTTCAATGCCTGTTTTTTGTTGTTTCCCCTCCATCAAGAACAAAACAAAAATACAAGGCGCTAAGATCCGAATGGCAAGTCCTGGATGTTGAGTGCCTCAGTTGAGAGTTCTGAGCAGTGCTTGTAAGACTGTCTGAAGCTTATTTGCACCTGCTGCAGCTTCACTAGGTCCGGCGGAACTGTTTTCCTTTTCCTTTCTGCATCTTTTCCTACAATGCGTTTCATCTGAAGACACGACCAGGTCCCTGAATGTGTGCAGGGGGACGCTATTGATTGAATGAAAATGGCGGCTTGACACAAAGCTGACTCAAGCTTTACTGTTGGTGCTATACAGACAAAAATTGGTTTTCAGTTTGTACATTCTTCAGGTTTTTTTTTCCATCCAAGTCTGATTGAGAGTTTGTAGAAAAATGGCTTCAGATTTTCCACATACTACTCTTCAACATTCTTCCTAAATGTAACAATGTGAAACTCACTAGGAGAACGGCTGTTTCTGTTTCCTTTCAAAATGCTGCCACCAATATTTTCTGAATGGAAGACACCATCTTGTAGCATAAAGGGCCGAAAGGGGTTCTGGTCTGGCCGATGGTTGGTGGAGACATTTTGACTATATCTTGGACCTGCCCGGCCTCGCCCAAAATGGCGCCGGTATAAATGGGACTCGTAACTCTTTGCCCGCAAATGTATATCTAGAAAATGTTATTGTAAGTGGCCCTGTCGTATTTTAATTACAAAATGTACGTCCACCGATTCCGCAACTGTTAGACACCTTTGTTCTTGTCACCTAATGGCCCGCTCGTTACGTTCTTCTACAGTGTAAATGTCTCCTCATCATATATGATTTGAGTTTGCTCCGTGGCCGGCCCACGTGGTTATAGGCCCGTATTTGTATACTGACATTTTCACAATAAAGGTTTTTAAAACAAAACACGGTAGTAGTATTTTCATTTGTAAAGTTTTTACTTTTAGTGACTGTTTTCGAATCAGTAAAAGGCAAGTGAAATAAAGCAGTCCAATTACATGACGGATAAAAGGTATAATATGTAGGAACGCAGTAAAGATAAATGGTCAAGGGCAGTTGTGTTTTTCATGTCTGCAACATAAAGTGATCGATAAGAATCTGATAATCAGGCGCATCGGCGACTAAGACAGCAGGTCGAATCTCTTTTACTCAACGGCTCCGTCATGGAAGGAAGAAACGCCCTTTTTCTCGAAAAAGGAATATATTTTACTTACCAGACAGTTGTAAATTTTCCGGGAAAGTACATTAGCCTGGAATATTATAACATATGTTTGAAAAAAAAATATTGTTCGAAAATAATAAAAAGCGTAATTTTTAGGTCATATGACCAAGCTTTTCATCATTAAATTAACAAAAGTAAAATGAACCAATGAAAAGTTTTATTAACAAGTCACATGACCTGTTATGCTTACGTTACGCGCTGCGCGCCGCGCCTCGGATCACTTCCGGGTGCGCTAACGCGGCGTGTCATAAAACGCATTACGTGACAACGTAGGTCAAGAATATAGTCTAAATGTCTCCACCAACCAGCGTTCAGAACACAACCCCTTTCAGCAGTCCAAAAAGTTCTGTTAAATGACAACAGAGGGGACAGGCAACAAGAACCATCAGTCAAAGAGGGGAGGGCAAGTTCTTCTCTTCCGGGTCATGTTGGGGCGCTACCGGAACTGATCGAATTGGTAGTCTACAGTGTTTCTGGATGTTTCAGACTAAAGCTGGCGTCAGCATGAGACCACTACCATCTCGTAGCTCCGTCGTGGCCATTCCACGAGCAATCATGGCAGCCGCTCCCCACCAGAAGCCTGCGGGAGTCGGAGGCCCCCATGACTTTTGTAGAATCTTCACGGCTGAGGGGACGCTTTTCGAGAATGGGATCCAAGCCCTAGCAGACAAGCGTCCGAGTTCCAAGGTGTCCCAGGGCCATTTTAGTGGACCAGGCCCAAAACCGAAGAGCCGGCCGCCATTTTGAGAGTCCTGTGGCAGCCGCCTATCGCTGCACCGCTAGAGCGGGCGCATCTCAACTACATGGTGAGCGAGACGCTGTAGTCGCAAGAGCGGGCGGAAAACAGCTGAATGGCGGAAGAGGCACAGTGTAGCAAAAGCGGGCGGAATGGCAACTAAAACGATAAAGGGGCGCCTCACTACAGCTTGTCTTCAGGTCAAACGGATTGTGGGACAAGGTACAGAATTGAAGAGTCATCAAAAGGCAAAAAGTATCGCCGGACCCCGGGAGCCGGCCGCCTATGTCGGGGGCGATCTCAGGCTACACCAGTGCTATAAGACTTGGGGAGGGTGTCGGAGCCAAGCGTCTTCTCCGAGTCCATGGCCATCACAGCGCCCCTCAGGGGCCTCCGTCAAGCTGTTTAGGAAGGTAACATATCATATTGTTTTCTAATGCAGTCAGGTCCACAAACGACACTCACTTACTTTGAGAATAGTGAAGCTGCAGTAGGAGGAAATAAGCTTCAGACAGTGTTACAAGCGCTGCTCAGAACTCTTAACTATGGCACCCAACATCCAGAACTTATGCTATTTGAGAATGGTAGTGACATCGAAGCATCTCGGGGACCAAAACCATTAACGTACTTTCACGTATGAAAATCTTACTTGGGGAGGGGGCAGGAGCGAAGCGCCCCCTCCCAGTCAGCGCCACCACACCGTATGTTGAAAATCTGAAGCCATCGTTCTACAAAGTCAATCAAACTTGGATTGAAAAATCTAGAAAAATGTACAGACTGAAAACCAGTTTTGGTCTGCATAGCATCAGTAACAACGCTTGAGTCAGCTTTGTGTCAAGCCGCCATTTTGATTCAACAAAGCACAGGCATTGAAAAAGGCTGAAATTCAGAACTCTAAACTATGGCACCCAACATCCAGGAGCTTGCTATCCGGATCTTGGAGCCTTGTGCTGTTTTCGATCTATTCACACATCGGTCTACTACTGACATCATCTTATAAACCAACGTTATGTAAATAGTTTTTTAATAAAATGTTTTACCCTGTTTCTTTGCTGGTGTGTTGTCTATATTTTTAATATTTGCATAGGGTTTGTCATTATTTTGTGCGGGATGGGTGATGGAGCCGAGCTGTCTTGCAGCCCTCATGGTGTGGAGCTCAGTTCATCTCACTATTTTCGTATTTCTCAAGAAGGGTTGTTCCTAATATTTCTATTTTAGCGAGGTCAAAAAGAGATCCAATTAGTGGCCTACTGATTTTGCTCGATTACTTTTATTTTTTTACACGATTTTTCACTATCTGCAAAGACTAAACAGAGTATTGCGACTTTGTGCTTGTTTGTAAATAGAGAATGATCCAAAGAGAACCAATTCTAAAACAGTAAATGCTTGGACAACAATCAATCAAATGGAGAGACAAGGAGGTACGACGGATTACAACGGGGGTAAAGGCCTGCGTTAACTACCCTTCTGTATCTGCAAAGAGAGAGTACTAACAAAGGCAAAAGAGGGGAGGGGGGGGGGGGGCAGCGTTCAAAGCACATCAGCGTGCATAAATACGAAAATGTTTTTATCTATCACGTACTTGACATTTTAAAGCTTTTCATATTTGCTATTAAAAAACCAATGAAATTCACAGAAAAAACCATAGGTTATAGTGGATATATAGTTAGGAATTTGCATTTACAAAACCTTGAAAATTCAATGAAAAAACCATAGGTTATAGGTAGGCTGTGGGGTTTTAGGTTTAAACCTATAATACCTGATAAAACCCCACTGAAAGAAAAATAGCCCTCACCGGTAAAAACATATAAACACTGAAAAAACACCTGCACAACCACAAACTAAATGCCATTCAAAGAAAGGAAAAAAGAAAGTGAAAGAGTCATTTTGTTCTTACTTAAGGGGTCAATAAAATGTAACTTTGTTATACAAGCTAGCAGTAAGAAAGACTGGCTAACATTATTCTGCTTGAGTTTTGTTCTTTAGGGATGCCACTAAAATATTGTTTCTTCTTCCTTCTACTTTTTTCAGTTTTATGGCCTTTGGTCTAAAAAGATGCAGGGTTTAGTTTCACGTTTTAGGTTTAATTAAATTATTTTATAAACTGTAGAGAATCAGGACATATCAAATTCACATTTGATATTTTGGCTGCATTTGATTCTTTCACTGATAGGTAAAATGGCTAGTTTCATAAAAATCTTTCCTAATATGTGTCATCAAATTTACCCACAGAGAATTGGTATAAACCCTTAATACATCAGACCATAGTTTCTAGTGGGTCAGTATTGATAGTAGGTGAATTGCCAACAACTCAGGCTTTAAACATTAAATGCAAGGTATAGTGACAAGTATATATATCACCAAGCATCTGGGATAGTGGTGAAAACGTGACACCAGACTTTTGGAAAACTTGTTATGCTCTGCAAAAAAGGTTCTTTCCAAGTTCAACAAAGATTGGAGTGATATTGTTTGTATTTGTAGTGATTCAGCTACGTGTATAAAACATTTGTGTGATGACCTGTCAAAATTGATACCCGAACTGAAGTGATTCCCTGTAGGAGATCCTTGCCACTTGTTAGATGGTATGCTAAAAGCATCTTTACAATCTTCAAAGTTAATGAGGGATGCTATTGACTTTTTAGTCCATTCTGGTGCACTGTTTTCTTATGCCCAGGAGCTAAAATGCAAATATTTATCATTTCGTGCTTTATGTGGCATCAAAGAAAGAGCCTTCCCAACTGTGTCCCTTAGCTGACGGTTCTCAGCCCAAGGGGCTATGAATGCTGAGAGGGCCTTTTCACAGAAGTTTACATGGGAAGGAAAGCGCGAGCGCACATGACCAAAGACTCACTGAAGAAGTATTGTATGGTGTACTACAATAAGTTTAATTTGCAAAAATCTCTTTGGACCTCATATACACTATACGTACTCTGTCTATATACCATGTCTTTCAGTGCAGAAAGCAAGCAATGAAAAAAGCAAAACGTTCCATAAACACCGGAAAAACCCTTTTTCTGTTGTTTTTAGTGGCGTAAAAATGTGTAACAACTGATAACAACTGTTTTTTAAGATATTGAAAACACTGAAAAAACCCCACCAGAATTTACCAAAAATAGAAACTGAAAACAGGACAGCCATATATAGTTAGGAATTAGCATTTACAAAACCTTATTTTACTCGCATAAAACCATTGAAATTCCATATATAGTTAGCTAACTATAAGCGCTAACTATATATCGCGCACCCGCAATCCACTGCTGATGATGTCACATATTACATCATTCATGACATGGTCAGTGACATCACTGATGACATCACTGATGACATCTCAAATGACATCACTGATGACAACTCAAATGATATCAATGATGACATCTCAAATGACATCACTGATGACAACTCAAATGACATCACTGATGACATCTCATTTGTCATCACTGATCACATCACTCATGTGATAATACAATGAACCTCTTCAGACTCTAATATAACCTTACATACACTCAGTATAAACAGACACTTACAGACTGTCACTCATCCATGGACTTACTCACACACCTAGTCAGTCATGCAAAGAATCAATCACACCTCCATTTCCTCAACTATACAGTTATACACATCTTACTTATTCAAACATATAATAACACATATTTACTCTCTTATATAATCCCTGATACAAGCTCACAGTGATCGATACAGCCACTCACACATTCACTGGCTCTTATGTTCAGTTATTTATATATCTCAACTCTCACATGTATTGTGTTTTACATACGTACTTACTTGCACATGTAGCAATGAGAAATCCATTCACTCACCAACACACCCATGCACAGTCAACCGCCCATATAGCTGTTTCCACATGCACTCTTGAACTCATACTCCTAGTGAATCAACTGCTTACACATCTATGCACAGAGTCACGCACCTCCCAGCCACCCACACACACACTCAGCCTCCCATTCAAATATTTGGGCAACCAATCAATAACCCATATGGCCACTCTTATAGCTACTGATCAACACATGCAGCAGCTTACACAACATCAAACATACTGATGCACGAATTAAGACAGTTTAGTCACTAACCCATGTACTCAGTGAGACACATTTAATCACTCACTCATACAGTCAGTCATGCACCTACTAAATTCTTCATCCAGACACTTATACATCCACTCATTCTTCAATATGTGAAACATATTTAAACTTTACAGACACATACAATCACTGGATGTTGTGATCAGTGATGTCATCAGTGATGTCACTGACCATGTCATGAATGATGTAATATGTGACATCATCAGCAGTGGATTGCGGGTGCGCGATATATAGTTAGCGCTTATAGTTAGCTAACTATATATGGAATTTCAATGGTTTTATGCGAGTAAAATAAGGTTTTGTAAATGCTAATTCCTAACTATATATGGCCTATAACCTATGGTTTTTTCATTGATATATATATATATATATGTATATATATATATATATATATATATATATATATATATATATATATATATATATGTATATATATATATATATATATATATATATATATATATATTCAATGAAAAAACCATTGGTTTTAGGCCATATATAGTTAGGGATTTGCATTTACAAAACCTTATTTTACTCGCATAAAACCATTGAAATTCCATATATAGTTATAAGCGCTAACTATATATCGCGCACCCGCAATCCACTGCTGATGATGTCACATATTACATCATTCATGACATGGTTAGTGACATCACTGATGACATCACTGATGACATCTCAAATGACATCACTGATGACATCACTGATGACATCATCCAGTGACTGTATGTTTCTGTAAAGTTAAAATATCTCTTACATATTGAAGAATGAGTGGATATATAAGTGTCTGGATGAAGGATTTAGTAGGTGCATGACTGACTGTATGAGTGAGTGATTAAATGTGTCTCACTGAGTGCATGGGTTAATGACTAAACTGTCTGAATTTGTGCATCATTATGTCTGTTGTTCTGTAAACTGTTCCATGTGTTGATAAGTAGCTATATGAGTAACTATATGGGTTATTGATTGGTTGCCCAAGTATTTGTATGGGATACTGAGTGTGTGTGTGGGTAGCTGGGAGGTGTGTGACTCTGTGCATAGATGTGTGAGCAGTTGATTCACTAGATGTATGGTTTCAAAAGTGCATGTGGAAACAGCTGTATGGGCGGTTGACTGTGTGCATGAGTGTATTGGTGAGTGAATGGATATCTCAGTGCTACATGTCAAAGTAAGTACATATGTAAAACACAGTACATGTGAGAGTTGACATATATAAATAACTGTGCATAAGAGCCAGTGAATGTGTGAGTGGCTGTATGGATCATTGTGAACTTGTATCAGGGATTGTATAAGAGAGTAAATATGTGTTAGTATATGTTTGAATAAGTAAAGTTTGTATAACTGTATATTTGAGGAAATGGAGGTGTGATTGATTCTTTGCATGACTGACTAGGTGTGTGAGTAACTCCATGGATGAGTGACAGTCTGTGAGTGTCTGTTTACACTGATTGTATCTAAGGTTATATTAGAGTCTGAAGAGGTTCATCGTATTATCACATGAATGATATCATCAGTGATGTTATCTGTCATGTCAAATGAGATGTTTTCAGTGATGTCATCAGTGATGTCATTTGAGATGTCATCAGTGATGTCATCAGTGATGTCACTAACCATGTCATGAATGATGTAATATGTGACATCATCAGCAGTGGATTGCGGGTGCGCGATATATAGTTAGCGCTTATAACTATATATGGAATTTCAATAGTTTTATGCGAGTAAAATAAGGTTTTGTAAATGCAAATCCCTAACTATATATGGCCTAAAACCAATGGTTTTTTCATTGAATTTTCAAGGTTTTGTAAATGCAAATTCCTAACTATATATCCACTATAACCTATGGTTTTTTCTGTGAATTTCATTGGTTTTTTAATAGCAAATATGAAAAGCTTTAAAATGTCAAGTACGTGATAAATAAAAACATTTTCGTATTTATGCACGCTGATGTGCTTTGAACGCTGCACCCCCCCCTCCCCTCCTTTGTCTTAGTAGTACTCTCTCTTTGCAGATACTGAAGGGTAGTTAACGCAGGCCTTTACCCCCGTTGTAATCCGTCGTGGCTGCTTGTCTCTCCATTTGATTGATTGTTGTCCAAGCATTTACTGTTTTAGAATTGGTTCTCTTTGGATCATTCTCTATTTACAAACAAGCACAAAGTCGCAATACTCTGTTTAGTCTTTGCAGATAGTGAAAAATCGTGTAAAAAAAATAAAAGTAATCGAGCAAAATCAGTAGGCCACTAATTGGATCTCTTTTTGACCTCGCTAAAATAGAAATATTAGGAACAACCCTTCATGAGAAATACGAAAATAGTGAGATGAACTGAGCTCCACACCAGGAGGGCTGCAAGACAGCTCGGCTCCATCACCCATCCCGCACAAAATAACGACAAACCGTATGCAAATATTAAAAATATAGACAACACACCAGCAAAGAAACAGGGTAAAACATTTTATTAAAAAACTATTTACATAACGTTGGTTTATAAGATGATGTCAGTAGTGGACCGATGTGTGAATAGATCGAAAGCAGCACAAGGCTCCAAGATCCGGATGGCAAGCTCCTGGATGTTGGGTGCCATAGTTTAGAGTTCTGAATTTGAGCCTTTTTCAATGTCTGTGCTTTGTTGAATCAAATTTGCGGCTTGACACAAAGCTGACTCAAGCGTTGCTACTGATGCTATGCAGACCAAAACTGGTTTTCAGTTTGTACATTTTTCTAGATTTTTAATCCAAGTTTGGTTGACTTTGTAGAACGATGGCTTCAAATTTTCAACATACGGTGTGGTGGCGCTGACTGGGAGGGGGCGCTTCGCTCCTGCCCCCTCCCCAAGTAAGATTTTCATACGTGAAAGTACGTTAATGGTTTTGGTCCCTGAGATGCTTCGATGTCACTGCCATTCTCAAATAGCATAAGTTCTGGATGTTGGGTGCCATAGTTAGAGTTCTGAGCAGCGCTTGTAACACTGTCTGAAGCTTATTTCCACCTACTGCAGCTTCACTATTCTCAAAGTAAGTGAGTGTCGTTTGTGGACCTGACTGCATTAGAAAACAATGTGATATGTTACCTTCCTAAACAGCTTGACGGAGGCCCCTGAGGGGCGGTGTGATGGCCATGGACTCGGAGAAGACGCTTGGCTCCGACACCCTCCCCAAGTCTTATAGCACTGGTGTAGCCTGAGATCGCCCCCGACATAGGCGGCCGGCTCCCGGGATCCGGCGGAACTTTTTGCCTTTTGATGACTCTTCAATTCTGAACCTTGTCCCATCCAGCTGAGTTGCGCCCACTCTTGCGGCTACAGCGTCTTGCCCACCATCCAGCTGAATTGCGCCCACTCTTGCGGTGCAGCGATAGGCGGCTGCCACAGGACTCTCAAAATGGCGGCCGGCTCTTCGATTTTGGGCCTGGTCCACTAAAATGGCCCTGGGACACCTTTGAACTCGGACGCTTCCCTGATAGGGCTTGGGTCCCATTCTCGAAAAGCGTCCCCTCAGCCGTGAAGATTCTACAAGAGTCTTGGGGGCCTCCGACTCCCGCAGGCTTCTGGTGGGGAGCGGCTGCCATGATTGCTCGTGGAATGGCCACGACGGAGCTACGAGATGGTAGTGGTCTCATGCTGACGCCAGCTTTAGTCTGAAACATCCAGAAACACTGTAGACTACCAATTCGATCAGTTCCGGTAGCGCCCCAACATGACCCGGAAGAGAAGAACTTGCCCTCCCCTCTTTGACTGATGGTTCTTGTTGCCTGTCCCCTCTGTTGTCATTTAACAGAACTTTTTGGACTGCTGAAAGGAGTTGTGTTCCGAACGCTGGTTGGTGGAGACATTTTGACTATATTCTTGACCTACGTTGTCGCGTAATGCGTTATATGACACGCCGCGTTACCGCACCCGGAAGTGATCCGAGGCGCGGCGCGCAGTGGGTAACGTAAGCATACCAGGACATGTGACTTGTTAATAAAACTTTTCATTGGTTCATTTTACTTTTGTTAATTTAATGATGAAAAGCTTGGTCATATGACCTAAAAATTACGCTTTTTATTGTTTTCGAACAATATTTTTTTTTCAAACATATGTTATAATATTCCAGGCTAATGTACTTTCCCGGAAAATTTACAACTGTCTTGTAAGTAAAATATATTCCTTTTTCGAGAAAAAGGGCGTTTCTTCCTTCCATAACGGAGCCGTTGAGTAAAAGAGATTCGGCCTGCTATCTTAGTCGCCGATACGCCTGATTATCAGATTCTTATCGAGCACTTTATATTGCAGACATGAAAAACACAACTGCCCTTAAGCATTTATCTTTACTGCGTTCCTACATATTATACCTTTTATCCGTCATGTAATTGGACTGCTTTATTTCACTTGCCTTTACTGATTCGAAAACAGTGACTAAAAGTAAAAACTTTACCAATTTAAATACTACTACCGTGTTTTGTTTTAAAAACCTTTATTGTGAAAATGTCAGTATACAAATACGGGCCTATAACCACGTGGGCCGGCCACGGAGCAAACTGAAATCGTATATGATGAGGAGACATTTACACTGTAGAAGAACGTAACGAGCGGGCCATTAGGTTGCAAGAACAAAGGTGTCTAACAGTTGCGGAATCGGTGGACGTACATTTTGTAATTAAAATACGACACGGCCACTTACAATAACATTTTCTAGATATACATTTGCGGGCAAGGAGTTACGAGTCCCATTTATACCGGCGCCATTTTAGGCGAGGCCGGGCAGGTCCAAGATATAGTCAAAATGTCTCCACCAACCATCGGCCAGACCAGAACCCCTTTCGGCCCTTTATGCTACAAGATGGTGTCTTCCATTCAGAAAATAGTGTTGGCAGCATTTTGAAAGGAAACAGAAACAGCCATTCTCCTAGTGAGTTTCACATTGTTACATTTAGGAAGAATGTTGAAGAGTAGTATGTAGAAAATCTGAAGCCATTTTTCTACAAACTCTCAATCAGACTTGGATGGAAAAAAAAAACCTGAAGAATGTACAAACTGAAAACCAATTTTTGTCTGTATAGCATCAACAGTAACGCTTGAGTCAGCTTTGTGTCAAGCCGCCATTTTCATTCAATCAATAGCGTCCCGCTGCACACATTCAGGGACCTGGTCGTGTCTTCAGATGAAACGGATTGTAGGAAAAGAAGCAGAAAGGAAAAGGAAAAAAGTTCCGCCGCACCTCGGGAGCCGGCCGCCTATGTCATGTGCCACCTTTGGCCACACCAGGGCAATAGTGAAGCTGCAGCAGGTGCAAATAAGCTTCAGACAGTCTTACAAGCACTGCTCAGAACTCTCAACTGAGGCACTCAACATCCAGGACTTGCCATTCGGATCTTGGCGCCTTGTGCTGGTTCCGACCTATTCACACATCAGTCCACTACTGACATCACCTCATAAGCCAACGGGGCACCCCACGCCGACTTTCGGCGCAGCATTGTAGGATGGCCACACCAGTGCGGCAACTTGCTGGACACAACATCGGGGCCATCCAGATCTCGGCGCGTTCGACTCACTGTACCGCAAGAGTGACCGCAACTCAGCTGGACACGCCATCTTTCGGCGCAGCATTGTAGGATGGCCACACCAGTGCGGCAATTTGCTGGACACCACCTCGGTGCCATCCGGATCTCGGCGCGTTCGAGTCACTGTACCGCAACAGTGACCGCAACTCAGCTGGACACGCCGTCTTTCGGCGCAGCATTGTAGGATGGCCACACCAGTGCGGCAATTTGCTGGACACCACCTCGGTGCCATCCGGATCTCGGCGCGTTCGAGTCACTGTACCGCAACAGTGACCGCAACTCAGCTGGACACGCCGTCTTTCGGCGCAGCATTGTAGGATGGCCACACCAGTGCGGCAATTTGCTGGACACCACCTCGGTGCCATCCGAATCTCGGCGCGTTGTGCTGCCTTCGGCCTATTCGCACATGGGTCCGCTACTGACGCCGCCTCACGTGCCAACGGATTTTCTACGCTTTTTGTAGCCCTATGCCGCATAACAGGTCATGTGACTTGTTTATAAAACTTTTCATTGGTTCATTTTACTTTTGGTTTCCTAAAGATGGAAGGCTTGGTCATATGACCTAAAAATAACACTTTTCATTGGTTTAGAACATTTTTTTTTCCCAAACGATGAAAGCCCCACCTTGTTTCTGGATCATTCAGACTGAAGCTGGCGTCAGCATGAGAGCACGACCATCTCGTGGCTCCGTCGTGGTCATTCCGCGAGCAATCATGGCAGCCGCTCCCCACCGGAAGCCTTGTGGGAGTCGGGGGCCCCCAAGACTTTTGCAGAATCTTCACGGCTGAGGGGACGCTTTTCGAGAATGGAGCCCAAGCCCTAGCAGGCAAGCGTCCGAGTTCCAAGGTGTCCCAGGGCCATTTCAGTGGACCAGGCCCAAAACCGAGGAGCCGTCCGCCATTTTAAGAGCCATGTGGCAGCCGCCTATCGCTGCACTGCAAGAGTGGGAGCAACTCAACAACATGGTGAGCGAGACGCTGTAGCCGCAAGAGCGGGCGCAACTCAGCTAGATGGCCGCCACCTGGGGAGGCCCGTTCACGCCGCTTCCCCCACCCCTGGGCCGCCGCACGCCAATTTTCGGAGCAGCATTGTAGGATACCAAAACCAGTGCGGCAGTTTACTGGACATCACCTGGGTGCCTGTCGTACATGTTGTGTCAGCCATGGGACACTGGACACAGTCCCATCAACATCTCACCGCGTTCTGCTGCCTTGGGACTATTCGCACAACAGACCGCTACTGACGAGGCCTCCCCCCGCACCACCCGGGACGCCCCACGCTGTTTTTCTGTGCTGCATTGTAGGATCCCAAAACCAGTGCGGCACCCAGGCGACATCACCTGGGTGCCGTCCAGAACTCTGCACGTTGTGCTGCCTTGGGACTATTCGCACAAAAGACAGCTTCTAACCATTGTTGCTTTTTGTGTTGAAAAATGTTTAAATGTTTTTAGTTTTTGTTCCGTTCGTTATAGTTAATAGTTAATAAAGTTTTATAATCTTACTTTGTTGGAGTGTTATCTATTTTTTTTAAAACGGGTGAATGGGGCCTTGAATCGGGTTATTGTCATGTGTGGGCTTTGGAAGTGTGCTGCTGCAGGATTGGACATTTCAAACTCAAATGCACGTTCTTTTTCTTACCTTTCCGAAGCATGGAGCGCAATAGCAGGCAGAGAAAGGGTGATGCACGTGTTGAACACTACCTGACCTGGCAAGTTGCTGGCAGTGCCCCCCCGCCCGCTCCTAAAAGAGGGCACACACACACCGCCGCCCCGAGTACTTCACAAATCTTAAAAAGACCATGCGCTTGTTCATGAGGTTTAAATGGTTTATCACCTCTTCTAGAACCCCTGCATCGACCCTCTGACGTTTCCTGGAAAAATTACCATGTAACACAATACCAAGCCCTGTCAGCTGAAACCCCCAAGGAATCGTGGGGCATATTATCAAGGGGGTTTATCTCCGCTTTTTTAGCTTTAAAAGCCATGAAAGCGGAGATAAAATTATCTCCCTATTACCAAGCTGTCGCTAACACCAGTTAGTGACAGCTAAAAGGAGATAGCGACCATCTTGGGCCCCGCTTTGCATGTCAGTGATACTTATCACTAATGACATGCAAAGTGGCGTACCAAGATGTTAGCGACTGGAAACAGTCCCTAACATCGCTATCTTCTATTACCAACTTTTGGAGATATTCGCGCTAAGCGCGAATATCTCCAAAATCTAACACCTGCCCTGAGCAGTTCTTAGCCATGTTATCCAATGGGAGGTGGATAACATGGCTAAGAGCATTTGCTCGATAATACATGAATATCGCTGACTTTTCTGCGATAATAGCAAGGTTTATCTGCGATAAAAATCGCCGATGTGCGGCGATAATTTTTGTCTCTAAACAAGTTAGAGACAAAAATTATCGCTAGTTGTTCGTAATATAACCCCGGGTTTTTGCTTGCAGAAATCGGGAGGCGGGAGACTAGCACTGAAATCAGTAGTCACACGCCTGAATCAGGAGGGTTGGCATGTCTGAATTCTCTACAGCTGGGGCCATAAACTACATCCGCAGGGGTAGGTGATAGCCTGGGACCAGCCTGGCATCTAAAAAGGCTGCCGTGCACGACAAAATTGTGGCATTGGAAAAAAGGCAAGATGGCGCAGCCGCTGGAAGAGATGTATCAACATATATCAGCCTCCTCAGCCACCCTCAGGAAACATAGGGGATTAGGATACGTCTCCCGCACCCCCTTATACCTAGTAATTTAATTAACGAAGCACAAAATGGCGAATTCCCGTTTCGCTACCAGTTTGCGGCCCAGTTCGCGGCCCGTGAAGCGCTTCTACCGTGAAAAATCATTTTTTTTTTCTTTTCCCCACGGGACCCTTTAATAACCCCAACAACATTCCTAGGGGGTCAAGAGGGGGATACCTTGCCCCCTTTCATTAAATTCCCCCTTAGTTTTTCACCTCTTCTTCTCTCTCGATCCTACCGAGAGACAAGATGGCGGCCGCTCCGGACTGTCACGCAGCAAAATAAAAAAAAGCTCACGCACAGCCGCTGGAAGAGATGTATCAACATATATCAGCCTCCTCAGCCACCCTCAGGAAACATAGGGGATTAGGATACGTCTCCCGCACCCCCTTATACCTAGTAATTTAATTAACGAAGCACAAAATGGCGAATTCCCGTTTCGCTACCAGTTTGCGGCCCAGTTCGCGGCCCGTGAAGCGCTTCTACCGTGAAAAATCATTTTTTTTTCCTTTTCCCCACGGGACCCTTTAATAACCCCAACAACATTCCTAGGGGGTCAAGAGGGGGATACCTTGCCCCCTTTCATTAAATTCCCCTTTCGTTTTTCACCTCTTCTTCTCTCTCGATCCTACCGAGAGACAAGATGGCGGCCGCTCCGGACTGTTTAGAATGTTGACAGACACCGGAGAGCCAATCAGCTTTCTGCGCGCAAAGTTCCGAAACGCGAAAAGTAAGCGGACCGGATCGCTGCCCGGAGCGCTGTTACAGATATATATCTTGATTTAAACGTTAATTTCTCAAAATCCACTGAAGCACATATATTGAGACCTAGCAAAGGCACATCGGGCTACCAGTCCCTACAATTTTGCCAAGTTTCGTGCAAATCCATTCAGCCGTTCGAGCTAAAAGTGAGGCCAACCGCCCTATGGAAAACTCAATGTAAAAAACGCGTTTTGGGACCCCCCTTTTTTCTCAGCCCCCCCTTGACGAAACCCCACCAAATTTTCAGGGGCTGCTCAGAAACAAAATGTGCCATTTTCCTGAAAATTTCAGCCGATTCCGTCTACAAACGCCAAAGTTATTAGACATAGAATTTTCAGAAATCCCATAGGGAATTAATCCTAACTATATATACCTACTGGCGATAGCCAGTAGGTAATATATATATATATATATATATATATATATATATATATATATATATATATATATATATATATATATATATATATATATATATATATATATATATATATATATTCCCACGTTATAGTTAGTTGGACTCACTATAACTTGCGCGTGCAATGCACTGCTGATGACGTCACATATTACATCACTCATGACATGGTCAGTGACATCACTCATGACATCACTTATGACACCATCCAGTGAATGTGTGTCTTTCTGAAAAATAAATATTAGTGAGTAATGTTTAAATATACATATTAGTGTTTCACTTTGTGTATAAGTGGCTGCATGGGTTGGTGAGTAACTACATGTGTATGTATATGAGTTATTAGATGTTTTTTTAGTATCAGTATGAGTGTCTGTATTGTTTAGTGTGGGTATTACTTACAACATTGATGCATGAGTGACTGACTCTCTTTTTGTATGTATTTTGAAGACTGCATATGTGCAGGACTGTATGGTTGAATAGTGTGTATATGTGTATGTTATTGAGTGAATGACTGTCTCACTAGTGTCTTTATCAGTAACTACATATGTTTTAATCTAGAATATGTGAATATTGATGCATATAAGTGAGTATATGTGAGAGTAAGAGATTGTAAGAGTTCCTAAGTGATTGTTTAAGAGAATAAATATGTGTACATTTCCATAGAAGTAAGGTGGTAGTGTGTGTACAGCTCTATATGCAAATCAATGGATGTTCAATAGTTTAGTTGCATGTGTGAGTATATGTGTGAGTAACTTATGGATGACTGTCAGTGTGTAACAGGATGTTTAGGTGTATCACTACATATGATGAGTGAGTATACATATGAGTGATTATATAGAACTGTTGGTGAATGAGTGGATGTGTATATAGATGGTGGAATTACTGAATTGGTTGTTATAACTGATATGGGTATGTCCATTTTTTTGTAAATTTAAGTTTCTATTTTTGAATATGCGTTTCAAGTGTTACATTTCAGTGAAAGGAGGTCTGTCACTCTGTCACAAGGATGGTGTCATCAGTGATGTCATGAGTGATGTCACTGACCATGTCATGAGTGATGTAATATGTGACGTCATCAGCAGTGCATTGCACGCGCAAGTTATAGTGAGTCCAACTAACTATAACGTGGGAATTTCAATGGTTTTATGCGAGTAAAATTTCCAGATAACTATAACTGGTGTGAAACCTACGTTTTTTTCAGTGAATTTAATAGGTTTTTTAAATGCTAATTCCTAACTATAACTGGTGTGAAACCTATGGTTTTTTTCAGTGAATTTCAATGGTTTTTTAATAGCAAATCTCTATAGGTATGAAAAGTAATATTTTTTATAACGAAATTTATATTGTATAATTATGTAATAATAATTTTTATATTTTTACTTTTTTTTTTTTGGGCCCCGGAGCGCATGCGTCATATGACGAACTGCGTAAGCGCACCCGGAAGCACGCGATCGCATATGATCACGCAACGTCCCGACGCGCTTACGACGCGCCCCCGCGTGCGTAGCGTAAGCGCGTCAGGTCATGTGATCTGAAAAATAACACTTTTCATTGGTGCAGATCAGTTTTGGTTTCCAAATGATGAAAGCCTGGGTCATGTGACTTGAAAATAACACTTTTCATTGGTCCAGAACAGTTTTCTTTTCCAAATGATGAAAGCCCCCACCTTTTTTCCTTATTCTGACTTTGTCATTTGACTAAGGAAGACCTTTTTGGAGTTCTATCTCTACTCTTTACTAGTTTCAAATGGCTACATTAGCAGCAGCAGCTGGAGGATCTGCCCCACCACCACCACCACCACCATCTAAAAGACCACCAGAAGATTACATTGGTGGTCAAGAGGATGAGGAGGAGAATGATGAAGAGGAGGAACAGAGAAGGGAATTCCTGCCTGAAAATAAACAGCCCTACTAACCAAAAGAGCACTTCATTTGGGAGTTCTACAAAATCCCAAGGGGTTTTAAAAAAGTCAACGCTGCAAAGGTGACTTGTTTATTTTGTGGTGTTGAGTTGTCCAGGGGGAACCCTAACAAAAAGTATTCCTTCGGGAATCATACAATGATTCGCCACATGATGCGTTTGCATCCAAACAATTATTCTAAGGCACAGTTAAGGGACCTCTGCAGTAAGCTACCCCCATCTTCGTCTAGACCCTCAACATCAAAACAACCCACTCCATCGGGTCCGGGGGCAAGAGACACATTGGCAACTATTCAACCTAAGTTTGCCGATTACAAAATCGTGTGCAAATATTGTAACAAGGCACTTTGCTATGGTGAGCAAGGTATCAAACTTATCATGGTTGCTGGTGATAACCATAAGTGTCAAAGAAAACCCTAAATGTTCCTGATTTTTTTTTGCTCCAGTTGAGCCATTTAAAATTCCCTGTTTTTTGTTTCACCCCATAAAAAATACAAAAAAAATATAAAAGTGTTCAGAAAAGCCAAAAAGAGTAAAAAAAATTCAAAAAAACAATAAAAGTATATAAAACAACAAAAAGAGAAAAAAACTGTTCTTTTCAGAACTACCTCCAATTTATAAAAAAATTCTACATTTTTTGAAAACTCTATCATTCTTTTTTTCCTGTGGTGCGCTCCACGGTCCGCTCCCCGGTGCGCGTACCTGGCGCTCCCCCCGCGCAAATCGAACAACAAACTTAGGAGGTCAGGGGGGGTCTACTCTGGCCCCTTATGGTAATTTCCCCTGTTATTTTTGCCACCTCTTGTGTCTCGATTTTACCGAGACACAAGATGGCGGCCGCTCCGGACTGTTTGGAATGTTTACAGACACCCGAGAGCCAATCAGCTTTCCGTGAGCAAGTCGTGTGGCGTACCGGGGCGCGCATATAGATATATATATTTTTTTGAACCTAAATTACTCAAAATCCACTGGAGCACATATCTTGAGACATAGCAAAGGCACATCGGGCTACCAGTCCCTACAATTTTGCCAAGTTTGGTGAAAATCCATTCAGCCGTTCGGGCTAAAAGTGAGGCCAACCGCCCTATTTAAATTAACATGGGGAAAACACGTTTTGGGACCCCTTTTTCATCTCGGCCCCCGCTTGACGAATCCCCCCCACATTTTCAGGGAAGGAGCGGAGCGGGCCACGAACTTTGAGAAATTCGCAAAGATTCGTCCACCGGCGCCAAAGTTATTCCCAATAGAATATTGCGGATTTCCTATGGAAAGTAGATCCTAACTATAACTACCTACTGGCGACCGTACGTTTCCTTAGAAGTAAGGTGGTAGTGTGTGTATAGCTGTAAATGCAAAAAAATAGATGTTCAATAGTTTATTTGCATGTGTGAGTATGTGTGTGAGCAACTTTTGGAAGACTGTCGGTGTGTTAACGGATGTAAAGGTGTCTCACTACATATGATAAGTGAGTATATGTATGAATGACTATATAGAACTGTTGGTGAATGAGTGGATGTGTATATAAATGGTGGAATTACTGAATTTGTTGTTGTAACTGGTATAGGTATCTCCACTTTTTTGTAAATGTTAGTTTCTATTTTTGAATATGTGTTTCAAGGGTTACTTTACAGTGAAAGGAGGTCAGTCACTCTGTCACAAGGATGGTGTCATCAGTGATGTCATGAGTGATGTCACTGACCATGTCATGAGTGATGTAATATGTGATGTCATCAGCAGTGCATTACACATGCAAGTTATAGTGAGTCCAACTAACTATAACGTGGGAATTTCATTGGTTTTATGTCAGTAAAATTTCCAGCTAACTATAACTGGTGTGAAACCTATGGTTTTTTCAGTGAATTTAATAGGTTTTTTAAATGCTAATTCCTAACTATAACTGGTATGAAACCTATCTTTTTTTCAGTGAATTTCATAGGTTTTTTAAATGCTAATTCCTAACTATAACTGGTGTGAAACCTATGTTTTTTTCAGTGAATTTCATAGGTTTTTTAACTGCTTATTCCTAACTTTTTATAGGCCCTCATACCTATGTGTTTTTTAGTGAATTTCCAAGGTTATTTTTTCGCAAATATCTATAGCTTAAAAAGGTATGTTTTTCTAAAAATGAATCCTATATTGTATATTAATATAATATATATTTTTTTAAAGTATATTCTTTTTTTTTTATATTTCACTCTGGAGCGCTCCCGGTGCGCGTACCGGTGAGCGCCCCGGTGCGCGTACCGGGGCGCGTCCCGTCAGCACACCAACAAAAAAAAATAAAAAAAATAATGAAGGAGTGAGCATGAGGAATGGGGACAAAGAGAGTGGTGTAAAGAGAAAGAGAGCTAGAGGGAGAAACACGGAGGGACTGTGTAATAGAGAGTAAAACAGAGAAAAGGTATAAGAGGAAGTAACTGAGAAAAGGAAAATGAATCAGGGAGCAAAAGAAGAGAAGAAAGAGGAAGAAAACTAAAGCAGATGTTCTGGGAGAATGTGAATGGGTGATGAGAGTAAAAGGAAGGAGAGTAAAGGATGAGGAATGAAAGGTAGTGACGGAACCAGAGAAAAGGAACAGTGGTGACGGAGGGAAAGAAAATAGCAGTGAGTGTAAGTAAAGAGGAGTGAAAGAGGGTGGATAAAAGTGAATAAGGGTAAGACATGGGGAGTGACAGAAAGAAAGAACAGAGAGAGTAAAGGAAGGTGTGTCAGAAAGGGACTAAGTGAAGCAGAAAAAAAAGCAGAAAAAAAAGGAAAGAGAGTGAGTGTGGGTAAGCAGGGGCACTGAAAGAAGTTGAATGTGGTAGGAAAGTAAGGAAAAGAGAAGTAAATATGGAGGATAAGAATAAGTGAGGGAAGCAGAGTAAGAAAACAGGGGTGAGGTAGGGTGAGAGAAAAGTAGTGAGGTTAAAGCAAAGGGTGATGATAAACTACATTTTGTAGTCACACTTACCATATAATTATTGAAAACTTACTTGCATCTTTAAATTACACTTTGTATCTGTGAAAGACAAAAGAAAAAACAAGTTATAACTAGTAAAATATATATTTTAAAATAGAAGAAACAGGTCAAGAGGTAAACAATCAAAAAAGTGTACTAAGAAATAAAGCAATAGTGAAGGATACAAAAACAGAAATAAAGTAATGTAGAAAGACAAAAAAGAGGGAAAAAGAAATAGAAAGAGAACAAATTACTGAAGATAAGTAAGATACTAAAAGAATGCGAGATACCAAAACGAAATCAGGAAAGAGAAGAAAGTAAAAGGAAAATGAGTGAAAAGGAGAGGAGTCTAAATGAGGGACTATTAATAGGAAAGAGGAATGGAAGATGACTGAGAGTGAAGGGGAGTCACAGAGTGAAGGGATGAAAGGAATGAGGTTAATATAGAACAATAGAGGAAAAAGGAGTGAGAAAGTAAGTACACAGAAAGACAAAGGGAAGGACTGAGTGAACTGCAGTACAATGAGTGAGAAAGGAAAAAGAGTAAAGGAGCAAAAGAAGGAAAGAGAGGGGAAGAGAACTAAAGCAGTGGTACTGAGAGAATGTGAGAAAGATGAAAAGTGGTGGAAGGGAGAGAGGAAATGCAGACAGTTGAAATTGGATTGAGGAGTTGTGAATGAAGTGGAGAAAATGAACAGCGATGAAACAAAGTGAAAAAAAGGCAGTGTAAGTGAGTAAAGAGAGCTAAAAAAGGGTGGAAAAAGGAAAATGTGTGTGAGACAATGGGAATACAATATAAATTACACAATGCAAACTATAGAATGACTTATACAAAATGTTACATTGTTTATTTTTGCTGTTCTCAGAATATATTGAATTTCACTTAAATTAGTGAGTTCAAACTCTTCATCATATAACAGCGGGAAAAGATTGTGTTTAAAAAAAAACATAAACTTACAACTCATATATGTACACTAATCTTTGATTCATTTACTTTTCCTTGAGGCCAAATAGAAGATAGTGAAGGTCCTTTTGGTGGAAAGTCTGCTGTTCTCTATAACTTCCATTTCATCGACTTCCTATGAAAAAAGATCTAAGAACATCATACCTTACACTTTCCTTACGGCAAAATTGTGTCAGATATATGAGTATTTTTTACTATGAGATCCACTTACAGTACCTATATGAGATAAATAATTTAAACATTAGACTAACTAACTAACTAACTTTTATTAACTACTCCCGTCTTCAAAGGCCAATTACCTTTACTAAAACTTTGGTTTTAAAAACACTAGGTAAGAATTTTTAAAGTCATAAGGCAAACGTTGTTTATAAGTCAAATGAGAATCATTGCAGTAACTCCAACCTTTTTGACATTTTAAGTAGCATGTATAATGTCCTGATGTTGTCGAAGAACCGTCATGATAAATATTAGCTACAGTTGTAAAGGTTCTTCCTGAAATTGATAACTGAGAAGCCACAAAAATTTTGATAGAAGTTGTCAATTTAGCTCCATCAGGTCTACATCGTTGGAAAACTAAAATGATATACTGACCATAATTTTGTATAAATAATGTGGATAGCATTGGACACTTACATTGGGTGCACACCATATTATGATCTGCTGCTTTAATTAGATTTTTAAATGACACTGATTTACAGTCTGGTAAAGTCAAATATATAAATCTTTCAGTGTCTATTCTAGTAGTACTTGATGAACTACAGTTGTGGCAGTCATGCTGCCATTGATAAGAAAGGCTGAAAAGATTATCTACATCTACACCTTCATCTTCCAAAACACCAAACATATACATTAAAAATTCCTGACAATCCTGCTGAATGTTCCGTGAAAATGTATCTTGACCAGAACACATATCTAAAATATTTCGAATTTCTGTTACACTTTCTATTTTTGCTCTATCACTGCTACATGTCTCAAACACAGAATTCAATAAACCACACAATCTTTGATCCCGATTTTCAACAATCTGTTCTTGTAAAGTTTGAAGAAAAAAAACAACCTTAACCACTACATTAGCATAGCAGTTGACACCAGAACTGTTTCCAAACTGAAATCCAACAACATTTTCATCAGAATCCTTTTTCTTTCTTTTTTGAATTACAGTTTCATCTACTTTTTGTCTTTTTGCTACTACCTCACTGCAATTATTCTCATTTCTTCTTTTTCGGCCTACCACACGTTTTTCAAAAAGAGGATATTGAGGCAAATGTGGAGCATACTCTCTTCTTAACCTATTGTATTCTTTAACACAATCTAGATCCGCACAAATCTTTGTCTCATCACACTCAATCAAGTACAATCCTGATAAAGTTCTGACTTGTGATAATGCCACATATGCCATACCCTCTTTAAACACAGATCTTCCAATGTTCACCAAAGCACTATCTACACTTAAACCTTGAGATTTATGAATTGTCACTGCATATGCCAAACAAACAGGAAACTGTTTTCGGCGAACATATAACTCTTTTACAAGCAAAAATCTAGCAGAACAACGACTGATTTGTTGTACTTGCTCAATGCCATCAAATTTTATTTTTAAAAATTCAATTCCATCTCTATTTCTATAATTCACAAAATCAACAACATAACCCATTGCTCCATTTACCAGACCTTTTTCAACATTTAAATTCCTTCTCAAAATGATACGACAATTTAAACACACATTCAGAGTCTTTTCAAAACCAGCTGTTTTAGAAATACTTTTCTCTAATGAATTCAATTTTGTTTTCAAATTTCCTGACAAAACAATTATTGCACCCATATGCTCTATTTTATCTATTGCTTCCAGTTTCACAATCTCTTCATTTTTTAACTTTAACATTTTGTTGTTGAAGATGGAACATTCTTGCAGAGTTGGCATCAAACATATCCCAGATTTCTTCTCAGTCATTTTTAAAAAAATATTCTCTGGAAGAATGTTTTCATTTGGATACAAATTTGAAATTAATCGAGCATGTAAAGCTTCTTTCCCAAGCTCACTTACTTTTCCGATTCTTACATCTTGTAGAATATATTTATAATCTTCATCCTTTGCCTGTCGCATATTTTGAAGCAGTTCAGCATATTTAAAATTTAACCATATATTAACGTTTCCAATGCTTCCAAGGGACTTCCTGGTATCTTCATCCTTTTACTGGAGTCAACTGCAGTAGATCTACAAAAACAATAATGTGTTTTCCTCCAAATAACACATCATACTCTGTTATAAGAATTTCTTGCATTCTCAAATGCACAAAAGCAAGCATTAGATTTGAGACCATGCTTACTTCATCAATGATAAGAAGTTTCATTTTCTTTAAGACTCTGGAAACTTCAGAACACGCATCTCCAGATAACTTGTTGTAATGCAATTTATTATCATGCTCAACTGGCAGCATCAGTAAATGATGTAGAGTAATCCCTTTAATGTTATGTGCTGCCAGTCCAGTTGGAGCGGTTACAACACAAGACAGCGGTGATTCAATCCTTTTCTGCAAATAAGTTGCAATGGCTTTAATCAGAAAACTTTTTCCTGTTCCCGCTTCTCCACTTACGTACAGTCGAACAGGCTTAAATGATGTACATGAGCACACTTTTTTCTCATGTCTGAATCCATGTTCAATCTGTTCTGTAACTTCGTCATATATCTTTTTCTGCTCAACGTTTAGTTGCTTTACCAAATCTTCTAAGTTAACTCCATCCTCTTGAGCTTGTTCCATAGCTCTTTCCACCTCATCCATGGCAGTTGCAGCTTCATTTTGGATAATTGGTCCTCCTAGTGGATCCTGACTCAATGAATTAGAACTCTGAAAGTCTTGAGAACTGTCTCTAGCAATCTCTTCAGCAATTGTGGTTTCTTGCTCTATTTCTTCGTTCAACATTTGCAGATAATTTGGAAAAACAGGACATTCTATGGTATCCTTAGTTGCATTAAAAGAGTGTTCATAACAGAGAAAATCTCCAAGTAGTTCCTCTTCTGTACGCCATGGCTTAAAGAGTTGCAAAAGAGCTAAATAGTAAAATTCTCTTTTGTCTGGAGCTTCGCAACTCAATTTTCGATGATTAATCAAATGGCCTTTTCTCTGCTTCACTAGACATCCTTCATACCCAATGACAGCATATTTTCCATTATTGATATCTTCTGTGATGTTCCTCTTATAACTGTAGTTTTGCAGAACTTCATACAAACAAGTGTTCTCAAGGTGAGTACTTCTATTTGGATAGTATGTTTCCAACATATTTGTCTTCAAAATATCTGTACTGTTTGGTTCTTTCTCCGCCAAATATTCAATTTCTTGTACAGATTTCAAAACTCGGTTTCGTGTTGCAGCAAGACCTAGACTCACCCAAATGATTGTTCTTGATTTGGCATAGAGACTTGCTGATGATAACCGATCAGAACATTCATATGCTCAAATTTCTCGATGCGACAATATCTTCAGACTGAAACTGTATAATTTCTTGCTTAGACTCTTTTCATGTGAAATGTCCTCCCACATTTCCTTCAGTTCTGTCTTTTCTTTTTTTGTGATGTAAGATGTCACATATCGAGCCACAGCAATAGAGTTGTCAGCAACGAACTGAATATCCATGTTAGCATTCCACATGGACAAAATCACTGGGTTGTAGTCATTGATGTACCTGGACTCTTCGTTTCTTTTTAAATTATATGTATTTTTGGGTGATTTCCTCGTCACAGTATGTCTTAGAGATGACATCAAATTATATAATCTTCCCTTAGAAATCACTGGTCGTGGAAACGCAAAACGACATTTCATGTAGTACTTTTCCTTGTTTTTGAATTTTCGACGACAGTACTTTCCACAATGATGAGATTAAAAACATAAAACTTGTTGCCTTAAACTGTTTTCTTCAGTAGTTTTCAGAACAGCACATGTTGAATACTCTTCAATGAAACTCATCACTGTTTCATCTGAATCTGATCCAAATTTGGGTGCATCTTTAATCCATAACAACATATGTATATGAAGAGCACCTCTCGCTTGATATTCCTTCCTCCAAAAGAAATCCAAAACTTCTCCAAGGGGAGGATTTATTTTGTTGGTAATAAAAGACATCATAGCTTCAAATCTATGATTAAAATATCTGCAAACATTCACTGGATCCAAAGAACACAGTTCTCCAGGTGTTTTCAATTCTATATTTTGTATGTTTCCATTTGCCTCTCGTAGAAATTGAAGTAAGTCGTCCCATGCATACTCAGCACAGCTAAGAGTGAGAAACCATGTAGGAGTTCCTAAGTTTCTTAGCATACATTTCAATTCCCCATGACGACGGAACCATTACTCGTTTGTTCCACGCTGACATGCCATGAGATTGATTAGCTGAGATTCAAAAATACTGTCTTGCAGATTGACTTTCTCCATAAAGTCCCTGGCTGAAACATTTTGCAGATGAGCTCCACTTTTCACTATATGATTAACTGCATAAGAAAGCCCAGACAAATCACTTTCATACAGTAGATGAAACAAATACGGAATGCATTGACGAAACCTTGGATTTTCAGCATATAATCTTAAAGTCCGGTATTCAGCTGCAGGAATTTGAACTGGTCGATCGTCATATCGTCCACCTCGACCTGTTGGAAATAACTGTGGAAAACAACAAGCTTCCAAACTTTCTTCCCATACACTAATAGGACTTCCTTTTGCTGCTTTCATTTGAAACAAGTCAATTGCATTCCCCATTACTTCTTGGGAATGCAAAGGATGAACAGTATAATGTTCATATATTTCTTCACTTCTAGACACATCAACTTTTTCAATTTGGCCAACTGAACAATCACTGTCTTCTTCTGTAGCTGTTTCCTCTGCTCCAACACTTACATCTTTATAGTACTCATTGTTTTTGACCAAATACAATGTTGCCTTTTTGACTTTCCTAACATCCACTAAATCTTGCCAGATTTTCTTACTCTTTGTCGGAACCCCATTAACAAGAATAACCAGAGGATCCTCTTCTACTCTTTCTACACCAATTGTATCAATATTTTTCTTGACATCTAGAGGCAAATAAACAACTCTTCCCTTTAATCCTCTTTGTAAATCTGTAGGAGGTAATTTCCCTATCTTAGGCTCCATGCGAACAATAGCTTGAAAAGGATGGACACATTGAATCAAAATTGATTCATAAGTATTTAAATCCATCAATTCAGAAGGAATATCTATCAACTGAAGATTATTATGAGCAGCTCTAGCAGGCATTCTATTTTCATTAAATTTTTTCAAACAATAATTACAAATACGCTGATCAAAACTCAAATCAAAAGAATTCTCCACCAACAAATAAGTTACAAAATCCTTCCATTCACTATTATTTTCCAATTCACATTTTGCATATAAATCAACTAACCTAGTCTGAATCTTATAATGAGTCCGTCGACAACACACACAAGTTAAATTAGGCCTTTCACTTGATTTCACCTTAAACTTGGTAATTTCCTCGTCAAATTTTTCTGTACTTGAAATCTGTACATTGTCTTCTACATTACCATCCATTACTATATCCATTTCTACACTGTCCTCTTTGTTCCCAAAATAACAAAACTCAATTTCTTCACAAATAGTCTTCACATCTACTTCAGATCCATGCAAAAGAGCACTGTTTAACTGTTTAAGCTTAAGTGCTGGACTTTTTGCATAATACAACCTTCTCACTAATTTCCTCACCTTATTATGATGCACTGCTAACATCCTAAAATGATGAAAAACACTCTGACATACTTTTCCAGAAAGACAAGCCAGTGAATGCCCATGCAAACCTGTGTTTTCTCTCACTCTGCAAGGATCTAACTCTTGCAAGATCTTCATTTTTTGTTTTAGACTTTTCTTACTATATGTACGTAAGAAATTTCGAAGCGAGGAGGCAAGATGGCGGCGGCTCCCTAGACCGCTGTGAGACGCTCTCTGACCAGTGCCTCATTCTATGGGCTAGGAGGTGTTCAGCAGAAATGGGACCGTCATAGCGGAAAGAGACACTATACAGAGCAAGTTTGAAAATCGCGTGGTGAATACTAAAGAAACACGAAGATATCATTACATGTGGGGCAGTTGATACAAATAATGCATGGAACCTACCCGGCAGGAATAACTGATCCATTATCTTTAACAGGGTGGTCCCGCTCACATCTGCATCTGGTGGCCTCGGTTCTCGGTTTTGCGGTGCTGAGACTCTTTTTGCGGCTCCAAACATGCAAGGAACTTGCCAGTGACCAGGACGAAGGCAGTAAAATATAGAAGCAATCTACCATCGCTTCAAGGACGGACTCTGTTGGCCTCACTGAACAGATGGCCCCGAAAAACGCAGTGGCGGTTGCAGCCGCCTCCAAAACTCGAGCGGCTAAACAAGCTCTCTGCGACCTCAAGCTGGCAGCAAGACGCGCTGGTGGCTCTCTGACAGATGAAGCTATCGGCCCCGATGGTGCACAATTGCAGACACACCAGAAACATTCTAAGGCGGCAAAAACACCTACCACACCGGGCCCAGGCCCCTCGGTGGTAGATCTACTCCGAAAAACGCCTGCCGGTACCGCTCCTGCAGTGGTTTCTCCCTCCCCCTTCGCTCACCATGCAACAAGCGGGACACTGATTGCAGCGGCTCCCGCGGCTCCCGCAGCTCTCACCAATGTGGATTCGCCGTCGGTTCCTCCTGCAGCCTCGGCCTCTACCTCTGGAGCGGGTGCCTCAACAGAAGTTGACCCAGCCGCGCTGACACAGTGGACTGCAAACATCCGGAAGGATGGGGCGCCAAAGGACATACCAGGAGTGCTTGGTGCAGTAACAATTCCAGCAAAGCCAATAACCCAAGCAACGCCAGCAGATGGGCATGGGCCAGCTCAGGGAGATCAGGGACCGATCCAGAAGGAAGGTAGGCCTGCAGCTGAATTGCACCAAACACAGGCTACTGCTACACCCACCCTCCCTAATACCATATCTTCTTTGAGCCTCAATTCCACAGCACTAAGTCCAATGCAGCCCCAGACTAATATTTCGCCTCCTGAAGAAACTTTCTCTCCTAGCCTGATTAATGAGGATGCCAACTCTCTGCAGCATCTAGACAACGAGCAGGTTTAAGCGGCCCCTCCGTTCGATCTTAAGGGGGGGACGGGTATAGCTTCGGATACAGACAAGGAACCGTCTGAGTTTTTTACCATCTCTGAGGGGCTCGAGGATCCCAGATGGTCTCATGACCTGGATACAGACTCAGACTCTTACTCCTACTCTGATCTTCATACTGGATCTAACATTAGCTCACAGGACAGCGACCCTGACGCAGCCTTAGGCGAATCCAGAGATGGGAGGCGTACAGTGTTAAGAAAGAAAAGGAGCCATCATGGCGCCGCTGGATTACTTTGGGACTACTTTCCAGCAATAGCTTCTAGCTCACAGGATCCCCCCCATAGAGTCCATATCGAAGGTAATCCCTCTCTTGAGCAGCAAAATGCCACTCTAAAATCTGTTATGGACACAGTGCTTCAAGCGATATCTTCCCATAGAGAACAGACTTCAAAGGATGGGCGTAGGGCTCAACAAGCACTACACAAGGTTCAAGGCATAGTGCGTAAACTCTCTAAGTCAGTTGCAGCCTCTAACACAAGATTGATCGATATGGAGGATCGCATAGTAATTAATGAAGCCGAAGCCACTGTTGTTAAGGAGCAAGTAGATGCTCATAATGCAGAACTTAAGGATGTTAGATGGAAACTGGAGGAAATGGAAAATCGTATGCGACGCAATAACCTCCGAATACTGGGTATTCCAGCAAAAATTGAGGGTGACAATATACGCGTATTTGTGATCCAACTATTCAAGGATACATTTCCCGAGTTGGCCACATGGAACTGGGAGCTAGAAGTCCAATGTGTCCACAGAACACCGTTTACACTAAGGGCTTCAATCTCGCAGGGCAAATATCCTAGGGCGATCTTAGTATATTTTGGAAATTTTCTTCTCCGCCAAGCTATCGCTGAGAAAGCAAGACCAGATGCCCATCGGACTAGAGGTGATATCTCATACTTTGTTAGGCCTGATTTCTGGCACACTACAGTGGAGCGGAGGTGGCGGCTCCGTCAACTGATCAAGCCCTTTCTGGAGAAAAAGACTCAGGTTTATCTGAATAATCGAGCCACGCTAAAAGTTATCTATAAGGGCCAAGCCAAGTTCTTCACCTCGGAAATCAAAGCAAAGGAGTTCCTAGACAGTTTGACATAAAGCCGCATCTAATCATCTCTCTATGACACTGGGTCTTACTGTGCAAAACTTGGTGGAAATTAACCCAACTGACTGATATACAAGTCTAGGATCTAGAAATCCATTTGACTCCGGGAATAGCTGCAAAAGTATCTATAGTGGTAGTACATATATAATATTTCTTAACTGGTTTGGGGACTATTTTTTCTCTTAGATTCAGAGGTAGATGGCGCCTCATCTATACTGATTGTTTCTGGTAGGGTCTTTAATGCTCTCTATAAGGTCCTATATAAGGTTCCATTTTCTTTTTTTTTTTTATATTTGTTTTCATTTGTTTTGCACCTCTTTCTTAGCCCAGCTAAGGGTTGTTAGAAGATATAAGATTTATATGTGTGGCACTGGGTAGGGGTGTCTCTCCATCACAACAGACTCTAGTTAGAGTCTAAATGCCTCATTGGGTGGCATGTGGGGGGAGGGGACTGGGGAGGGGGGCGGTGGGAAAGGGGGTGAAGGGGGGGGATGTAAAAAAATGAGCAAATTCATTTGAAAGTTAAAATATGTGCAAAGATTCTACTTTGATTGGTGCCAGTGTGGCAGAAAGCAAAGAACCAGTATAAAATACAAGGCTAGATGCTGCTTATGTGATCAGGGTATTAAAACCGGGATAGGCTTTCATCATGTCAAATGGGGAGAGTGAGCCTTTGTACGTGGAATGTGGCAGGCCTCAATGATAGAAGCAAAAGGGCCCAGTTATTTCAACTAACACGTCAGAACCCAGTAGATATAATGTGCCTGCAAGAAACACACATCGCAGACGCTGATAGAGAATTACTTAAATTACCTGGGTATAACCTTATGGTAACCACATCCCAATCATCTAAAACTAGAGGAGTAGCTATTTTAGCTAAACCTATAATGGGTCACCCGACTCGCAGATTGGCTGATAAATATGGTAGATGGGCCATAGTTCAGTTAAAACTCGGCCTCACAATATGTGCAATATATGGCTCAAATCTCGATGATCCTACTATTTTTCAGGAGCTAGAAATTGAATTGGCCTCCTGGACAGGCCCTCTTATTTTTTGTGGGGATTTTAATATTGACGTAGGATTGCTCGTCGATAACCGATTGTCTTTAAGCTATAAAGGGCGCAAACCAAAGGTATTTAATGCACTAAGGCAGCTGATGGAAAGTCATAACTTATTGGATGTGTGGGATCTGTCCGGAAAAAATGCTGATGGTTACACGTATTTTTCTCATCCCCACAACAAATATGTCCGAATTGACTACGTTATGTCATCTTTAGAGGGTTTGGCTATCATTGATATAATTAAATCCCCCAAAACAATCTCGGACCATAATGTACTTACCTTCATCTTTGACACTGCTAAAATTGTAAAACCAAAGACCCAATGGACCTTTGATAGAAGACTTTTGGTCAATCAGGAATACATAACACACATTAAATTATGGGCCCAAGGTTTTTTTTATTGCAATCGGTTTAGTGCTTCAAGAACAACTGTCTGGGACTGTTTTAAAGCGGCATTAAGGGGAGAAACTATCTCATCTGTAGCTAATAAAAGGAAGAAGGAGGATAATATCAATGTACAGCTCATGCAAGAACTCTCTGATCTCGAGACCCATCATGCCACTCAGATAGGTCAGGGTGACCCAACCTCAGAAACCCTCAAAAAAATACTGATTCTAAAGAATGAAATTAATAATTCTTTAATCCAGAAAGCCGCCGAAACCTATCAGGCAAATAAAGCCAAGCTATATGAATCAGGGGAAAATGTTGGTAGGCAGCTAGCACTACGAACACGCCAAAAACAATCATACAGTAACATAAAGATGATTGAATTTGAGGGTAAGGAATACTCATCCACGCAGGATATTGTAAATGTATTCCAAAAATACTATCAGAAACTTTATCACAGTGATGTTTCATACTCTGATGCTGATATTACAACATTCTTGAACAGCTGGCTCCCAGACCAAGACTCAAACACTATGATTGATGATAGGGTCAAAGCAAATTCTGGACAGAGAAATCACGGTCATGGAGGTAGAGATTGCCTTATCCGAACTCGCCAATGGTAAAGCGGCGGGCCCAGACAAAATTCCTCTGGATTTATATAAAATCCTAGGTAATCAAATAATACCCTTTCTACTGGATTTGTTTCTCGGAGTACAGTACCACTCAACTCCACCGGACTCCTGGAAACAAACGAACATAGTAATTTTCCACAAAAAGGGAAAACCATCTCATCTTCCCTCATCATATAGGCCGATATCCTTGATAAACTCTGACTCAAAGCTTTACGCCAAAATTCTAGCTAATCGGCTGAGCGGGGTCATCGAACATCTCGTATCCCCTTGGCAACACGGCTTTATTCCCGGGAAGGGCACTACAGATCATACCCGGAGAGCCTTTACCCTTTTTGATATCATGGGCGCCACGGGGGGCGAGATGTCGATGATCCTCCTCGATGCCGAAAAGGCTTTCGATCGTGTATCATGGCAGTTTCTTTGGAACATCTTGGAACGTAAGAATTTTGGAAACAACTTTATCAAAGCCATTAAAGCCATATATACCAACCCCAGGGCAAAAATCTCTATTTACAGTGCTGAGTCAGAGTTTATTGAGGTACAAAGAGGCACAAGGCAGGGGTGTCCATGCTCCCCGATATTATTTGCCCTGTACATAGACCCCCTTATTCAGAAGCTTTTTTTGACACCCTCAATTCAACCAGTTAATGTAGGCTTATATTCCACCAAAGTCATGGCATACGCCGATGATGTTGCCGTCATAACCACCAATCCTGCCGATGCAATTCTGGAAATCGAAATAGTTACCCAGGCCTTTGGCACTTACTCAGGATAATCCCTAAATAGGGAAAAAACTATGGTACTTGCTACTAAAAATATTCAATATGAAAGCCCTCTTAAGGTTAAAGAGGTTACATATTTAGGTGTATGCCTCTCTGTTGAGGTGGATAAAATTAGTCATCTGAATTACACCCCCCTTATTGATAAAATTAAAAATGACCTTAAAAGAATAGATAACCTACACCTATCTATAGTCGGAAGGGCAAACTATATAAAAATGAATATTTTTCCACGGATTCTCTACCTTTTTAGAGCAATTCCGTTGCTGGCTGGAGCAAACTTCATTAGGACCATCGATTCTACCATCTCTAAATTTATGTGGAGCTATGGTAAGATAAGAAGAGCCCTCCCTCTGATGTTGTTACCTCAAGACAGAGGAGGACTAGCTATTCCTAACCTAAAACTATATCTATGGGCAACATTAATTCAATCTATGGATCCCCTACTAACTGGTAAAAAATGTACCTCATTACCCCCAGATCCATACATTCCTTCGATTTACGAACTTAGCCTTGGTGATAAGTGTAAAGGGCTATTTTTAAGGCAAGTAGAGTCCTCGTATTATAAAAAAATTAAACTGAAGACAGTTCTAGATGCATGGGCTGTGTGGAAAGCCATTTCTAAATATTTATCTATTCCCACTTTTACAAAATATACCCCTTTGTGGCACAGCAAGATTATCTCCCCCTCTCTTAATGATACTACCTCGCAAAGGTGGGAGCGTCTAGGTATCAACACAGTCGGTGACTTTTTAGGACATAGCATCCCCACCTCTTTTGAATCTTTCCAAGAAAAATATTCTATTCCCGCCTGTGACTTTCTTAAATATTATCAAATATTGTTGAGTATCCGTAACGTTATACCAACAACTTTATTGGATAATTTACTGTTTTTTGAGGTTATAGGTAAAAAATCTTCAAGAATAGGGGCTCTGTATCAGATGTTGATGGTAAAAACCCCTGACGATCTTGAGCCAACCGAACAATCTTGGGCCGTAAAACTAGCAAACCCCAATGTTGATAATGATCTTTCAATTGCTCTTTCGGCAAAATACTTTATAGCCTCCAACTTAAAAGCACAATACTACAGAGTCATATACAACTTATACTACACACCGGCAAAATTATTTGCTTGGGGTCTCCGGGCCGACGATAACTGCCCAAGATGCAAACAACCATTGGCCAATTTATTACATATGTTTTCTGAATGCTCGGAACTGGCAATGTTAAAGGCCATGATACTGGAGTTTTGGGCCCAGGTCTTCGGGCATCAGATAAGAGACTCATTAACTCTGTATATATTAGGCCACGATGACTCTTTGGGTCATAATAGTGAGGAACAAGCGGTTGTTTTTCTGGGGTATGTCGTTTTTCGTATCATTCTGGCTGCTCGATGGAAAGATCCGGAACCCCCTACTTTTCGGATGTGGCTAAGTCGATTCCTCGCAATCTATAAACAAGAAATTGCAATATATGCTACTAGAGGCAGAAAAACAAGAGCAGTTGGAGCACAGATTTGGGATCCTATCTCTAGGTGGTATACTAATGAGAGGGGACATTTAGATTCTGTCACTAACTAAATAATCTGATATTTTTTCTGCTTACCTGGCTTCTTCCTTTCTATCTTATTAGGTTGTATTCTTTTTTCCTTTATTCTTCTCTTTGTCTATTGCAATTATGCCATTGTTATGTTATATGTTTTTGTACTATTCCTGTTACTCAGGTTATGATATGAAATGGTATATTTTGTATTTTTCTTTTTTTTCTTTCCGGGAATTTGTATTTTGTCCAAATTTGCCAAAAAAAAAAAAAAAAAAATTCGAAGCAAATCGATTGAATCCTGTCGCACACTACAAATACTACTGCACTTCCATCTTCCATGTGTACACTGGACCCTTAGTACGTGTCCCTAAAACATCATCACTTAACACCTCTTCTGCATCTCTAGACATAAGTTTCTCTTTTTCCATCACACAACCATCTTTCACCTCAGGTGGCGGCTCCGTCAACTGATCAAGCCCTTTCTGGAGAAAAAGACTCAGGTTTATCTGAATAATCCAGCCACGCTAAAAGTTATCTATAAAAGGCAAAGCCAAGTTCTTCACCTCGGAACTCAAAGCAAAGGAGTTCCTAGACAGTTTGACCTAAAGCCGCATCTAATCATCTCTCTATGACACTGGGTCTCACTGTGCAAAACTTGGTGGAAATTAACCCAACCAACTGATATACAAGTCTAGGATCTAGAAATCCATTTGACTCCGGGAATAGCTGCAAAAGTATCTATAGTGGTAGTACATATATGATATTTCTTAACTGATTTGGGGACTATTTTTTCTCTTAGATTCAGAGGTAGATGGCGCCTCATCTATACTGATTGTTTCTGGTAGGGTCTTTAATGCTCTCTATAAGGTCCTATATAAGGTTCCATTTTCTTTTTTTTTTTTTTATATTTGTTTTCATTTGTTTTGCACCTCTTTCTTAGCCCAGCTAAGGGTTGTTAGAAGATATAAGATTTATATGTGTGGCACTGGGTAGGGGTGTCTCTCCATCACAACAGACTCTAGTTAGAGTCTAAATGCCTCATTGGGTGGCATGTGGGGGGAGGGGACTGGGGAGGGGGGCGGTGGGAAAGGGGGTGAAGGGGGGGGGAATGTAAAAAAATGAGCAAATTCATTCGAAAGTTAAAATATGTGCAAAGATTCTACTTTGATTGGTGCCAGTGTGGCAGAAAGCAAAGAACCAGTATAAAATACAAGGCTAGATGCTGCTTATGTGATCAGGGTATTAAAACCGGGATAGGCTTTCATCATGTCAAATGGGGAGAGTGAGCCTTTGTACGTGGAATGTGGCAGGCCTCAATGATAGAAGCAAAAGGGCCCAGTTATTTCAACTAACACGTCAGAACCCAGTAGATATAATGTGCCTGCAAGAAACACACATCCCAGACGCTGATAGAGAATTACTTAAATTACCTGGGTATAACCTTATGGTAACCACATCCCAATCATCTAAAACTAGAGGAGTAGCTATTTTAGCTAAACCTATAATGGGTCACCCGACTCGCAGATTGGCTGATAAATATGGTAGATGGGCCATAGTTCAGTTAAAACTCGGCCTCACAATATGTGCAATATATGGCTCAAATCTCGATGATCCTACTATTTTTCAGGAGCTAGAAATTGAATTGGCCTCCTGGACAGGCCCTCTTATTTTTTGTGGGGATTTTAATATTGACGTAGGATTGCTCGTCGATAACCGTTTGTCTTTAAGCTATAAAGGGCGCAAACCAAAGGTATTTAATGCACTAAGGCAGCTGATGGAAAGTCATAACTTATTGGATGTGTGGGATCTGTCCGGAAAAAATGCTGATGGTTACACGTATTTTTCTCATCCCCACAACAAATATGTCCGAATTGACTACGTTATGTCATCTTTAGAGGGTTTGGCTATCATTGATATAATTAAATCCCCCAAAACAATCTTGGACCATAATGTACTTACCTTCATCTTTGACACTGCTAAAATTGTAAAACCAAAGACCCAATGGACCTTTGATAGAAGACTTTTGGTCAATCAGGAATACATAACACACATTAAATTATGGGCCCCAAGTTTTTTTGATTGCAATCGGTTTAGTGCTTCAAGAACAACTGTCTGGGACTGTTTTAAAGCGGCATTAAGGGGAGAAACTATCTCATCTGTAGCTAATAAAAGGAAGAAGGAGGATAATATCAATGTACAGCTCATGCAAGAACTCTCCGATCTCGAGACCCATCATGCCACTCAGATAGGTCAGGGTGACCCAACCTCAGAAACCCTCAAAAAAATACTGATTCTAAAGAATGAAATTAATAATTCTTTAATCCAGAAAGCCGCCGAAACCTATCAGGCAAATAAAGCCAAGCTATACGAATCAGGGGAAAATGTTGGTAGGCAGCTAGCACTACGAACACGCCAAAAACAATCATACAGTAACATAAAGATGATTGAATTTGAGGGTAAGGAATACTCATCCACGCAGGATATTGTAAATGTATTCCAAAAATTCTATCAGAAACTTTATCACAGTGAGGTTTCATACTCTGATGCTGATATTACAACATTCTTGAACAGCTGGCTCCCAGACCAAGACTCAAACACTATGATTGATGATAGGGTCAAAGCAAATCTGGACAGAGAAATCACGGTCATGGAGGTAGAGATTGCCTTATCCGAACTCGCCAACTGTAAAGCGGTGGGCCCAGACAAAATTCCTCTGGATTTATATAAAATCCTAGGTAATCAAATAATACCCTTTCTACTGGATTTGTTTCTCGGAGTACAGTACCACTCAACTCGACCGGACTCCTGGAAACAAACGAACATAGTAATTTTCCACAAAAAGGGAAAACCATCTCATCTCCCCTCATCATATAGGCCGATATCCTTGATAAACTCTGACTCAAAGCTTTACGCCAAAGTACTAGCTAATCGGCTGAGCGGGGTCATCGAACATCTCGTATCCCCTTGGCAACACGGCTTTATTCCCGGGAAGGGCAATACAGATCATACACGGAGAGCCATTACCCTTTTTGATATCATGGGCACCACGGGGGCGAGATGTCGATGATCCTCCTCGATGCCGAAAAGGCTTTCGATCGTGTATCATGGCAGTTTCTTTGGAACATCTTGGAACGTAAGAATTTTGGAAACAACTTTATCAAAGCCATTAAAGCCATATATATCAACCCCAGGGCAAAAATCTCTATTTGCAGTGCTGAGTCAGAGTTTATTGAGGTACAAAGAGGCACAAGGCAGGGGTGTCCATGCTCCCTGATATTATTTGCCCTGTACATAGACCCCCTTATTCAGAAGCTTTTTTTGACACCCTCAATTCAACCAGTTAATGTAGGCTTATATTCCACCAAAGTCATGGCATACGCCAATGATGTTGCCGTCATAACCACCAATCCTGCCGATGCAATTCTGGAAATCGAAAAAGTTACCCAGGCCTTTGGCACTTACTCAGGATACTCCCTAAATAGGGATAAAACTATGGTACTTGCTACTAAAAATATTCAATATGAAAGCCCTCTTAAGGTTAAAGAGGTTACATATTTAGGTGTGTGCCTCTCTGTTGAGGTGGATAAAATTAGTCATCTGAATTACACCCCCCTTATTGATAAAATTAAAAATGAGCTTAAAAGAATAGATAACCTACACCTATCTATAGTCGGAAGGGCAAATTACATAAAAATGAATATTTTTCCACGGATTCTCTACCTTTTTAGAGCAATTCCGTTGCTGGCTGGAGCAAACTTCATTATGACCATCGATTCTACCATCTCTAAATTTATGTGGAGCTATGGTAAGATAAGAAGAGCCCTCCCTCTGATGTCGTTACCTCAAGACAGAGGAGGACTAGCTATTCCTAACCTAAAACTATATCTATGGGCAACATTAATTCAATCTATGGATCCCCTACTAACTGGTAAAAAATTTACCTCATTACCCCCAGATCCATACATTCCTTCGATTTACGAACTTAGCCTTGGTGATAAGTGTAAAGGGCTATTTTTAAGGCAAGTAGAGTCCTCGTATTATAAAAAAATTAAACTGAAGACAGTTCTAGTTGCATGGGCTGTGTGGAAAGCCATTTCTAAATATTTATCTATTCCCACTTTTACAAAATATACCCCTTTGTGGCACAGCAAGATTATCTCCCCCTCTCTTAATGATACTACCTCGCAAAGGTGGGAGCGTCTAGGTATCAACACAGTCGGTGACTTTTTAGGACATAGTATCCCCACCTCTTTTGAATCTTTCCAAGAAAAATATTCTATTCCCGCCTGTGACTTTCTTAAATATTATCAAATATTGTCGAGTATCCGTAACGTTATACCAACAACTTTATTGGATAATTTACTGTTTTTTGAGGTTATAGGTAAAAAATCTACAACAATAGGGGCTCTGTATCAGATGTTGATGGTAAAAACCCCTGACGATCTTGAGCGAACCGAACAATCTTGGGCCGTAAAACTAGCAAACCCCAATGTTGATATTGATCTTTCAAATGCTCTTTCGGCAAAATACTTTATAGCCTCCAACTTAAAAGCACAATACTACAGAGTCATATACAACTTATACTACACACCGGCAAAATTATTTGCTTGGGGTCTCCGGGCCGACGATAACTGCCCAAGATGCAAACAACCATTGGCCAATTTATTACATTACGTTTTCTGAATGCTCGGAACTGGCAACGTTAAAGGCCATGATACTGGAGTTTTGGGCCCAGGTCTTCGGACATCAGATAAGAGACTCATTAACTCTGTATATATTAGGCCACGATGACTCTTTGGGTCATAATAGTGAGGAACAAGCGGTTGTTTTTCTGGGGTATGTCGTTTTTCGTATCATTCTGGCTGCTCGATGGAAAGATCCGGAACCCCCTACTTTTCGGATGTGGCTAAGTCGATTCCTCGCAATCTATAAACAAGAAATTGCAATATATGCTACTAGAGGCAGAAAAGCAAGAGCAGTTGGAGCACAGATTTGGGATCCTATCTCTAGGTGGTATACTAATGAGAGGGGACATTTAGATTCTGTCACTAACTAAATATTCTGATATTTTTTCTGCTTACCTGGCTTCTTCCTTTCTATCTTATTAGGTTACATTCTTTTTTCCTTTATTCTTCTCTTTGTCTATTGCAATTATGCCATTGTTATGTTATATGTTTTTGTACTATTCCTGTTACTCAGGTTATGATATGAAATGGTATATTTTGTATTTTTCTTTTTTTACTTTCCGGGAATTTGTATTTTGTCTGAATTTGCCAAATAAAAAAAATAAATAAATAAATAAAATAAAAAAATTTCGAAGCAAATCGATTGAATCCTGTCGCACACTACAAATACTACTGCACTTCCATGTGTACACTGGACCCTTAGTACGTCTCCCTAAAACATCATCACTTAACACCTCTTCTGCATCTCTAGACATAAGTTTCTCTTTTTCCATCACACAACTATCTTTCACCTTATAAGCTCGACCACTGGTGTCAACTGCATGCACCAAATCATTATCCTGAAATTAACTCTCCTCATTAAAAAATGGCTCAGAATTTGAGCTATGCATCCATTCTCCCGAAAATACTTCACAAAAATTAGTCCGATTAATAATTCTTTTCCATCTACTGTTCGATTTGAAAACATCAATTGCCTTATTAAGTATCCTAATTCTATTGATTACTAAAATAAATAATTTTTTCTTAACTTCAAAAGCCTGATCAACAATCTTCTCTACACTTTTCTTTTTCTTGTAAAAAGCAGCTCTCTGTTTACCTTTCTTTTAATTTTTTAGCAAATTTAAAACTGCCCTATTGCGAAACATTCGTCTACGAATGTCCCTAAATTGATTTAACCTTCTATTGCTATCCATACTCTTCTCTCCTGCTCCAATAGAGACATTTTTTGAGGGCCTCTACTTACTTTTTAGATTTGCTCTCTGCTTCTGGATCTTCACATTACAGTTAACATTTCTTTTTGATCTACATAAATTGCGAAGAAAAGACTTAATTGTCTTTCCAGGAGCTTTTCTGGTGTTTTTTGAAGTACTTGTTGTAGAGTATTCCTTTAATTCCCTTGATGATTTTGTTCTTTTACGTATGGTATTTTTTCTACTCCTTTGCCTTGACAGCATTTTTGCTTGCTTTTAAAATGTTGATTTCAATCTGTGGTTCTGAAAAAAATAACACAATAAAGACCACTATTAGCAAACAACAAAGTAATGACAAAAAGCAAACAATATAAACACTAATTTGCAACATATTAAAGTTTATACCACAGCAACTCAGGGCCTTATTTATGAAGGCTTGCGTCACCAGTGCGTCCCATGTTAAAAGAGACGCACTGGTGCCACAAGGCAATCATAAATAAGGGCCAACTGAAAATACCATTGATTTGCCCCAAAAAACGTTTTTTGAATACCATTTTAGAAACACAGCGAAGATCCTATGTACAAGCACTCAATTTCACTACTGAACCCTCACTATTTCACAAAATACGAATCCTCTATCTTGCAAATGTTGATATCAAGCATTATCAAAAAGCAAGACACAAACCAACAACAAAAAAACTCAGGGCCTTATTTATGAAGGCCTTGCGCCACAAGTGCGTCCCTTTCTTCCCATGTTAAAAGTGACGTAACGGCACCACAAGGCAATCATAAATGAGAGCCAAATGTAAATACCATTGATTTGCCCCCAAAATTGTTTTTTGAATGACATTTAAGAAACACTGCGCAGAACCTATGTACAACCACTCAATATCACTTTTGAAACCTCACTGTTTCCCAAAATACAAATCCTCTATCTTGCAAATGTTCATAGCAAGCATTATCAAAAAGCAAAAAACAAACCAACAGCAAACAAACTCAGGGCCTTATTTATGAAGGCCTTGCGCCACCAGAGCGTCACTTATTTCCCATGTTTAAAGTGATGCACCGGCAGCACAAGGCAATCATAAATAAGGGCCAAATGAAAATACCATTGATTTGCCCCCAAAATAGTTTTCTGAATAACATTTTAGAAACACAGCGAAGATCATATTTACAAGCACTCAATTTCACTACTGAACCCTCACTATTTCACAAAATACAAATCCTCTATCTTGCAAATGTTGATATCAAGCATTATCAAAAAGCAAGACACAAACCAACAACAAAAAAACTCGGGGCCTTATTTTTGAAGGCCTTGCGCCACCAGTGCGTCCCATGTTAAAAGAGACGCACAGGTGCCACAAGGCAATCATAAATAAGGGCCAAATGTAAATACCATTGATTTGCCCCCAAAATCGTTTTTTGAATAACATTTAAGAAACACTGCGCAGAACCTATGTACAACCACTCAATATCACTTTTGAAACCTCACTGTTTCCCAAAATACAAATCCTCTAATTTGCAAATGTTCATAGCAAGCATTATCAAAAAGCAAAAAACAAACCAACAGCAAACAAACTCAGGGCATTATTTATGAAGGCCTTGCGCCACCAGAGCGTCACTTATTTCCCATGTTTAAAGTGATGCACCGGCAGCACAAGGCAATTATAAATAAGGGCCAAATGAAAATACCATTGATTGGCCCCCAAAATCGTTTTTTGAATACCATTTTAGAAACACAGCGAAGATCCTATGTACAAGCCCTCAATTTCACTACTGAACCCTGACTATTTCACAAAATACGAATCCTCTATCTTGCAAATGTTGATATCAAGCATTATCAAAAAGCAAGACACAAACCTACAACAAAAAACTCAGGGCCTTATTTATGAAGGCCTTGCGCCACAAGTGCGTCACTTTCTTCCCATGTTAAAAGTGACGTACCGGCACCACAAGGCAATCATAAATAAGGGCCAAATGTAAATACCATTGATTTGCACCCAAAATCGTTTTTTGAATGACATTTAAGAAACACTGCGCAGAACCTATGTACAACCACTCAATATCACTTTTAAAACCTCACTGTTTCCCAAAATACAAATCCTCTATCTTGCAAATGTTCATAGCAAGCATTATCAAAAAGCAAAAAACAAACCAACAGCAAACAAACTCAGGGCCTTATTTATGAAGGCCTTGCGCCACCAGAGCGTCACTTATTTCCCATGTTTAAAGTGATGCACCGGCAGCACAATTGCAAAAACAACAAGTGATGGACCGAATGTGGATCAATGTCACACATTCCCCCAGTCAAAAGATCTGGTCCCAAATCCATCGTTTTTTTGCACTCCACACCACCCTGGGTTAGACAATGGCGATATGCAAATCAGCTCTGACCCTGTTGCCCCATGGGAACAGTCCAGTCCGAACTACAAAAGCCATGTCCTTCCCAGAACGGAATCAAGCATCCGAGGACCGGACCGGTTTTGAGGTAACACCTCTCATCAGCCCGGCTAGCTTGACTCCAAGTGGTGTGGAGTGCCTGGGACCCACGTCTGGGCATCCCCAGCGCACTTAGGGCGGCAATTGCAAAAACAACAAGTGATGGACCGAATGTGGATCAATGTCACACATTCCCCCAGTCAAAAGATCTGGTCCCAAATCCATCGTTCTTTTGCACTCCACACCACCCTGGGTTAGACAATGGCGATATGCAAATCAGCTCTGACCCTGTTGCCCCATGGGAACAGTCCAGTCCGAACTACAAAAGCCATGTCCTTCCCAGAACGGAATCAAGCATCCGAGGACCGGACCGGTTTCGAGGTAACACCTCTCATCAGCCCGGCTAGCTTGACTCCAAGTGGTGTGGAGTGCCTGGGACCCACGTCTGGGCATCCCCAGCGCACTTAGGGCGGCAATTGCAAAAACAACAAGTGATGGACCGAATGTGGATCAATGTCACACATTCCCCCAGTCAAAAGATCTGGTCCCAAATCCATCGTTTTTTTGCACTCCACACCACCCTCGGTTAGACAATGGCGATATGCAAATCAGCTCTGACCCTGTTGCCCCATGGGAACAGTCCAGTCCGAACTACAAAAGCCATGTCCTTCCCAGAACGGAATCAAGCATCCGAGGACCGGACCGGTTTCGAGGTAACACCTCTCATCAGCCCGGCTAGCTTGACTCCAAGTGGTGTGGAGTGCCTGGGACCCACGTCTGGGCATCCCCAGCGCACTTAGGGCGGCAATTGCAAAAACAACAAGTGATGGACCGAATGTGGTGGTGTGGAGTGCAAAAAAACGATGGATTAGGACCCAGATCTTTTGACTGGTTTGAATGTGTGACATTGATCCTCATTCGGTCCATCACCTGTTGTTTTTGCAAACTCGCTATAAGTGTACTGGGGATGCCCAGACGTGGGTCCCAGGCACTCCACACCACTGGAGTCAAGCTTGCCGGGCTGATGAGAGGTGTTACCTCGAAACCGGTCCGGTCCTCGGATGCTTGATTCCGTTCTGGGAAGGACATGGCTTTTGTAGTTCGGACTGGACTGTTCCCATGGGGCACAGGGTCAGAGCTGATTTGCATATCGCCATTGTCTAACCCAGGATGGTGTGGAGTGCAAAAAAATGATGGATTAGGACCCAGATCTTTTGACTGGTTTGAATGTGTGACATTGATCCTCATTCGGCCCATCACCTGTTGTTTTTGCAAACTCGCTATAAGTGTACTGGGGATGCCCAGACGTGCGTCCCAGGCACTCCACACCACTGGAGTCAAGCTAGCCGGGCTGATGAGAGGTGTTACCTCGAAACCGGTCCGGTCCTCGGATGCTTGATTCCGTTCTGGGAAGGACATGGCTTTTGTAGTTCAGACTGGACTGTTCCCATGGGGCACAGGGTCAGAGCTGATTTGCATATCGCCATTGTCTAACCCAGGGTGGTGTGGAGTGCAAAAAAACGATGGATTAGGACCCAGATCTTTTGACTGGTTTGAATGTGTGACATTGATCCTCATTCGGTCCATCACCTGTTGTTTTTGCAAACTCGCTATAAGTGTACTTGGGATGCCCAGACGTGGGTCCCAGGCACTCCACACCACTGGAGTCAAGCTAGCCGGGCTGATGAGAGGTGTTACCTCGAAACCGGTCCGGTCCTCGGATGCTTGATTCCGTTCTGGGAAGGACATGGCTTTTGTAGTTCGGACTGGACTGTTCCCATGGGGCACAGGGTCAGAGCTGATTTGCATATCGCCATTGTCTAACCCAGGGTGGTGTGGAGTGCAAAAAAACGATGGATTAGGGCTCAGATCTTTTGACTGGTTTGAATGTGTGACATTGATCCTCATTCGGTCCATCACCTGTTGTTTTTGCAAACTCGCTATAAGTGTACTGGGGATGCCCAGACGTGGGTCCCAGGCACTCCACACCACTGGAGTCAAGCTAGCCGGGCTGATGAGAGGTGTTACCTCGAAACCGGTCCGGTCCTCGGATGCTTGATTCCGTTCTGGGAAGGACATGGCTTTTGTAGTTCGGACTGGACTGTTCCCATGGGGCACAGGGTCAGAGCTGATTTGCATATCGCCATTGTCTAACCCAGGGTGGTGTGGAGTGCAAAAAAATGATGGATTAGGACCCAGATCTTTTGACTGGTTTGAATGTGTGACATTGATCCTCATTCGGTCCATCACCTGTTGTTTTTGCAAACTCGCTATAAGTGTACTGGGGATGCCCAGACGTGGGTCCCAGGCACTCCACACCACTGGAGTCAAGCTAGCCGGGCTGATGAGAGGTGTTACCTCGAAACCGGTCCGGTCCTCGGATGCTTGATTCCGTTCTGGGAAGGACATGGCTTTTGTAGTTGGGACTGGACTGTTCCCATGGGGCACAGGGTCAGAGCTGATTTGCATATCGCCATTGTCTAACCCAGGGTGGTGTGGAGTGCAAAAAAACGATGGATTAGGACCCAGATCTTTTGACTGGTTTGAATGTGTGACATTGATCCTCATTCGGTCCATCACCTGTTGTTTTTGCAAACTCGCTATAAGTGTACTGGGGATGCCCAGACGTGGGTCCAAGGCACTCCACACCACTGGAGTCAAGCTAGCCGGGCTGATGAGAGGTGTTACCTCGAAACCGGTCCGGTCCTCGGATGCTTGATTCCGTTCTGGGAAGGACATGGCTTTTGTAGTTCGGACTGGACTGTTCCCATGGGGCACAGGGTCAGAGCTGATTTGCATATCGCCATTGTCTAACCCAGGCTGGTGTGGAGTGCAAAAAAACGATGGATTAGGACCCAGATCTTTTGACTGGTTTGAATGTGTGACATTGATCCTCATTCGGTCCATCACCTGTTGTTTTTGCAAACTCGCTATAAGTGTACTGGGGATGCCCAGACGTGGGTCCCAGGCACTCCACACCACTGGAGTCAAGCTAGCCGGGCTGATGAGAGGTGTTACCTCGAAACCGGTCCGGTCCTCGGATGCTTGATTCCGTTCTGGGAAGGACATGGCTTTTGTAGTTCGGACTGGACTGTTCCCATGGGGCACAGGGTCAGAGCTGATTTGCATATCGCCATTGTCTAACCCAGGGTGGTGTGGAGTGCAAAAAAATGATGGATTAGGACCCAGATCTTTTGACTGGTTTGAATGTGTGACATTGATCCTCATTCGGTCCATCACCTGTTGTTTTTGCAAACTCTCTATAAGTGTACTGGGGATGCCCAGACGTGGGTCCCAGGCACTCCACACCACTGGAGTCAAGCTAGCCGGGCTGATGAGAGGTGTTACCTCGAAACCGGTCCGGTCCTCGGATGCTTGATTCTGTTCTGGGAAGGACATGGCTTTTGTAGTTCGGACTGGACTGTTCCCATGGGGCACAGGGTCAGAGCTGATTTGCATATCGCCATTGTCTAACCCAGGGTGGTGTGGAGTGCAAAAAAACGATGGATTAGGACCCAGATCTTTTGACTGGTTTGAATGTGTGACATTGATCCTCATTCGGTCCATCACCTGTTGTTTTTGCAAACTCGCTATAAGTGTACTGGGGATGCCCAGACGTGGGTCCCAGGCACTCCACACCACTGGAGTCAAGCTAGCCGGGCTGATGAGAGGTGTTACCTCGAAACCGGTCCGGTCCTCGGATGCTTGATTCCGTTCTGGGAAGGACATGGCTTTTGTAGTTCGGACTGGACTGTTCCCATGGGGCACAGGGTCAGAGCTGATTTGCATATCGCCATTGTCTAACCCAGGGTGGTGTGGAGTGCAAAAAAACGATGGATTAGGACCCAGATCTTTTGACTGGTTTGAATGTGTGACATTGATCCTCATTCGGTCCATCACCTGTTGTTTTTGCAAACTCGCTATAAGTGTACTGGGGATGCCCAGACGTGGGTCCCAGGCACTCCACACCACTGGAGTCAAGCTAGCCGGGCTGATGAGAGGTGTTACCTCGAAACCGGTCCGGTCCTCGGATGCTTGATTCCGTTCTGGGAAGGACATGGCTTTTGTAGTTCGGACTGGACTGTTCCCATGGGGCACAGGGTCAGAGCTGATTTGCATATCGCCATTGTCTAACCCAGGGTGGTGTGGAGTGCAAAAAAACGATGGATTAGGACCCGGATCTTTTGACTGGTTTGAATGTGTGACATTGATCCTCATTCGGTCCATCACGTGTTGTTTTTGCCAACTCGCTATAAGTGTACTGGGGATGCCCAGACGTGGGTCCCAGGCACTCCACACCACTGGAGTCAAGCTAGCCGGGCTGATGAGAGGTGTTACCTCGAAACCGGTCCGGTCCTCGGATGCTTGATTCCGTTCTGGGAAGGACATGGCTTTTGTAGTTCGGACTGGACTGTTCCCATGGGGCACAGGGTCAGAGCTGATTTGCATATCGCCATTGTCTAACCCAGGGTGGTGTGGAGTGCAAAAAAACGATGGATTAGGACCCAGATCTTTTGACTGGTTTGAATGTGTGACATTGATCCTCATTCGGTCCATCACCTGTTGTTTTTGCAAGCACCGGCAGCACAAGGCAATCATAAATAAGGGCCAAATGAAAATACCATTGATTTGCCCCCAAAATCGTTTTTTGAATAACATTTTCGAAACACAGCGAAGAACCTATGTACAAGCACTCAATTTCACTACTGAACCCTCACTATTTCACAAAATACGAATCCTCTATCTTGCTAATGTTGATATCAAGCATTATCAAAAAGCAAGACACAAACCAACAACAAAAAAACTCAGGGCCTTATTTATGAAGGCCTTGCGCCACCAGTGCGTCACTTTCTTCCCATGTTAAAAGTGACGTCCCGGCACCACAAGGCAATCATAAATAAGGGCCAAATGTAAATACCATTGATTTGCCCCCAAAATCGTTTTTTGAATAACATTTAAAAAACATAGCACAGAACCTATGTACAAGCACTCAATATCACTTTTGAAACCTCACTGTTTCCCAAAATACAAATCCTCTATCTTGCAAATGTTCATAGCAAGCATTATCAAAAAGCAAAAAACAAACCAACAGCAAACAAATTCAGGGCCTTATTTATGAAGGCCTTGCGCCACCAGAGCGTCACTTTTTTCCCATGTTTAAAGTGATGCACCGGCAGCACAAAGCAGTCATAAATGAAGCCCAAATGTAAATACCATTGATTTGCCCCCAAAATCGTTTTTTGAATAACATTTTAGAAACACAACACAGGACCTATGTACAAGCATTCAATTTCACTACTGAAACCTCACTGTTTCACAAAATACAAATCCCCTATCTTGCAAATGGTCATAGCAAGCATTTCCCAAACACATGCCACAAACCAATAAAAAAGAATCTCAATCTTCTTCCAAATCTGAGGTAATGCAAGTGACATCATTCTAAAAGGCTCAAATATATTTATGTAATGAGGCAAACACTATTAATTACTTCTCAAAAATATAAAAGCCATTCTTTTACCCTAAAATCGTTTTTTAAATAACTTTTTACAAACACAACACAAGTCCCAAGTACAAGCAATCAATGTCACTACTGAAACTTCACTATCTGCTTCCAAATATTCTCCATAGAGCAAACAAGTCTCTATCTAAATTAAATGAATCATTACTTACCTTTACAAATGCTTTGGGAGATTGAGAACAGTGTCAGACACACACACCAATTTTTCTTTAGCAGAGCAAAAGGTGTGCACTCAATACACTGAAACCAAGACTGGCATAGAAAATCTCTAATTCTACACACATATGCCTTATTTCAACCAATCAAAAGTCTTCCCTCACTATTTTCAAACCAACACCCTTCCCCCTCTCAGACCTTTCTATCTGTTACCATAGCAACTCCCTCCTACCTGAACTCTCAGGTTCAAAAGTATATTCTACAATGTTGCAAATTAAGTCAGCAAGGATGTTTGACCTCTCAATACACCAGCTTATCCAGGGCATTATTGCTTTTAGTGACATTTTCTTAACCATTCCAATTGCTTCTTACACACAACACAACCATGCACCCTAACTTTCAGTTTTCAACTATCTCAATCCACCAATCATTGCTTGTGATTCAACAGCAGGGAAACTCCACAATTTTTTTTGTACACTCCTACTGTTCCAACTGCCATTTCATTCCCACACTTCATCTGACTGCACCAGAACCTTCTCTCATCATGTATTCTGTATGGATTATTGGACATAGCTACATCCACTGGGCTCAAAGGTATGCAGCAAGCAGAAATTATCACAACCTTGATTTATCAAATGTGGAAATCAAGTGGATTGGCCAGAGAGGATTGAGATGTCACCAATTGATACCATTGGTGAAAACCTTTTTGCATCTGCCAAACCCTGACCTCTTAATAGTGCACTGTGGTGGAAATGATTTGGGCAGTATGACTGGGGTTGGTCTGGAAATGCTTTTAAAGGACACCTTTGATCAATTGATGACACTTTTTCCACAAACTGCCTTGGTATATTCCAATATATGCCAAAGACAGAAATGGAACTGGTCCAACCAATTTTGTCCACAATTTGTGAAAGCACGGAAACATGTGAATAAATCTGTTTCTGCTTACATGAGAGACTATGGAATGGGTTCAATATACAACAACAACTTGCGTTACAACATGCAAGACATCTACAGAGGAGATGGTGTGCACTTCTCAGATGAGGGGAATAGAATATTCCTCCTGAATTTAAGACTGTGCGTTGGAACCTACTTGTAGGTACTTAAATCAGCCACAGAACCCAAAAGCTCTTTTCAGAGCCACCCTACCTCTGATCACTCATAATTATTTTCTTTTTCAAACTTTTTTCACTATTTTCCACCAAAGTACGCTCCCCGGTACGCTCCCGGGTGCGCGTACCGGGTGCTTCCCCCGCAAAACATGTAAAAATGTTTTTGGGGGGGGGACATAAATGGGCCTTCTAAACCCCCCTCAGAAAACCTAGAGGGTCAGGAAGTGTCTACCGTGCCCCCTTCTACCCATTCCCAACGTTGTTTGTCCTCCATCTTGTGTCTCAATTCTACCGAAACACAAAATGGAGGACTCCCGTAACGCTGCCGGTGCGCGTACCGGGGCGCGCACCGGTAAGCGCTCCCAAAAAAAAGGTGGGAAAGTAATTTACAGAAAAACCACTGGAGACACTTACACCAAATATAGAATACGCCCTACTACATAGCAGTCCCTACCATTTACCCAAATTTGGTGGTAGTCCATTGAGCCATTTGGGCTGTAGCCCAGTCTAAATATCCTGAGGTAAATTACATGACAAAAACACATATGAAACTGTTTGAATTTTCAACCAATTAAAATGTTACTTACATTTTGTACTTTTATGTGCTGACATTTGATTGGTTAAGGACATGAATATATATGGAAAATGAGAGGGAAAGACAGCCATTTTGACTAACACTACCTAAGGTACATTTGGAAAAATTTTTGACAGAAAACTTCAACTAATTTGAAAAAGGTAAGTTGTTAATTTGAAAGGAGAACTATGTTATGAACTTTAAGTCAATTTGGGAAAATGTTTTTAGATAGTTATACACTGTCCCTTTGTCAGAGTTAGACACTGAGATAGGCTTGTCTATTATAATTATGGATTGAGTTAGGCTTCTCTGGTATAATTATGAATTTACTTAGGCTTCATCACAGGCACTTTTTAATAGTTCTACTTCCTGCCTGAAACCATACACTGCCCAAAGATAACTTCACTGTTAAAAACTCTCAAGTACCTGTCTGAACTTAAACCCAACAGTGCCCTATCTCTACTGATATATTTATTTTTTATGCAATTTACAGCAAGAAAATGGAAGGACAACAAAATGAAATTAATATTTCATTTGAAATTAACATGGAAAACAATCCTAAGGAAGACAAAGATGAAATAGACTTTTTGGATCACTCTCTGGACCAAGACTTAATTAATTGTGTAGAAGAAATTGAATCATGGAATGAAAAGGAGGACATACCTGATGAATTAATGTTGCAAATTATTTTAGATTTTGAAAACTCACAACAATACATTTTTATTTAAAAATTAAAAATTGTTTGAGACATTATTCTTTTTTATATGTAAATTATGAAATAGTACCAAAATAGATATATTATAAAGTGAGACTTAAAATATACTGTGCAACTTTTTTGTGTTACATAGTAAGTTTGCTCATAGGTACTTCCTTTCTCCCACTGTATTATCTCCAATGTGTATTTAACATCTCTTTATCATCTCCTGTCTCCATATTGTTTCTGCTTTCCTGACAGACTATGGTATGAATTCCATATACCACAATAACTTCTGTAACAACATGCAAGATATCTACAAAGGAGACGGTGTATATCAAATTTTAGACTCTGCATTGGTACCTACATGTTGGTACTTAAATACATTGTTTTTTAAAAGAACAATTAATAAACATACAATTTTTGAAAAGTCTGTCATTCTTTTTTCCCCATAGTACGCTCCACGGTCCGCTCCCCGGTGCGCGTACCGGGCGCTCCCCCCGCAAAAATCGAAAAAAAATTACTTTTTTTTTTGCCCCGCGGGGCCCTTTTAAAGCCCCCACATCAAACCTAGGGGGTCAGGAAGGGTCTACTCTGCCCCCTTATGGTCAATTCCCCCTTTGTTTTGGCACCTCTTGGGTCTCGATCCTACCGAGACACAAGATGGCGGCCGCTCCGGACTGTTTAGAATGTTTACAGACACCCGAGAGCCAATCAGCTTTCCGTGCACAAGTCGCGTGGCGCGCCCGGTACGCGCCCGATGCGCATACCGGGGCACTGCTATAGATATATATATTTTTTTGAACCTAGATTACTCAAAATCCACTGGAGCACATATCTTGAGACATAGCAAAGGCACATCGGGCTACCAGTCCCTACAATTTTGCCAAGTTTGGTGGAAATACATTCAGCCGTTCGGGCTAAAAGTGAGGTCGACCGCCCTATGGAAATTAACATGGGGAAAACACGTTTTGGGACCCCCTTTTATCTCAGCCCCCGCTTGACAAATCCCCCCAAACTTTCAGGGAAGGACCGGGGCGCCAAAGGCAGGCAGATTCGTCAACCGGCACCAAAGTTATTCCAAATAGAATATATATATATATATATATATATATATATATATATATATATATATATATATTCAATGAAAAAACCATTGGTTTTAGGCCATATATAGTTAGGGATTTGCATTTACAAAACCTTATTTTACTCGCATAAAACCATTGAAATTCCATATATAGTTATAAGCGCTAACTATATATCGTGCACCCGCAATCCACTGCTGATGATGTCACATATTACATCATTCATGACATGGTTAGTGACATCACTGATGACATCACTGATGACATCTCAAATGACATCACTGATGACATCACTGATGACATCATCCAGTGACTGTATGTTTCTGTAAAGTTAAAATATCTCTTACATATTGAAGAATGAGTGGATATATAAGTGTCTGGATGAAGGATTTAGTAGGTGCATGACTGACTGTATGAGTGAGTGATTAAATGTGTCTCACTGAGTGCATGGGTTAATGACTAAACTGTCTTAATTTGTGCATCATTATGTCTGTTGTGCTGTAAACTGTTCCATGTGTTGATAAGTAGCTATATGAGTAACTATATGGGTTATTGATTGGTTGCCCAAGTATTTGTATGGGATACTGAGTGTGTGTGTGGGTAGCTGGGAGGTGAGTGACTCTGTGCATAGATGTGTGAGCAGTTGATTCACTAGATGTATGGTTTCAAAAGTGCATGTAGAAACAGCTGTATGGGCGGTTGACTGTGTGCATGAGTGTATTGGTGAGTGAATGGATATCTCAGTGCTACATGTCAAAGTAAGTACATATGTAAAACACAGTACATGTGAGAGTTGACATATATAAATAACTGTGCATAAGAGCCAGTGAATGTGTGAGTGGCTGTATGGATCATTGTGAACTTGTATCAGGGATTGTATAAGAGAGTAAATATGTGTTAGTATATGTTTGAATAAGTAAAGTTTGTATAACTGTATATTTGAGGAAATGGAGGTGTGATTGATTCTTTGCATGACTGACTAGGTGTGTGAGTAACTCCATGGATGAGTGACAGTCTGTGAGTGTCTGTTTACACTGATTGTATCTAAGGTTATATTAGAGTCTGAAGAGGTTCATCGTATTATCACATGAATGATATCATCAGTGATGTTATCAGTCATGTCAAATGAGATGTTTTCAGTGATGTCATCAGTGATGTCATTTGAGATGTCATCAGTGATGTCATCAGTGATGTCACTAACCATGTCATGAATGATGTAATATGTGACATCATCAGCAGTGGATTGCGGGTGCGCGATATATAGTTAGCGCTTATAACTATATATGGAATTTCAATGGTTTTATGCGAGTAAAATAAGGTTTTGTAAATGCAAATCCCTAACTATATATGGCCTAAAACCAATGGTTTTTTCATTGAATTTTCAAGGTTTTGTAAATGCAAATTCCTAACTATATATCCACTATAACCTATGGTTTTTTCTGTGAATTTCATTGGTTTTTTAATAGCAAATATGAAAAGCTTTAAAATGTCAAGTACGTGATAAATAAAAACATTTTCGTATTTATGCACGCTGATGTGCTTTGAACGCTGCACCCCCCCCCCTCCCCTCTTTTGTCTTAGTAGTACTCTCTCTTTGCAGATACTGAAGGGTAGTTAACGCAGGCCTTTACCCCCGTTGTAATCCGTCGTGGCTGCTTGTCTCTCCATTTGATTGATTGTTGTCCAAGCATTTACTGTTTTAGAATTGGTTCTCTTTGGATCATTCTCTATTTACAAACAAGCACAAAGTCGCAATACTCTGTTTAGTCTTTGCAGATAGTGAAAAATCGTGTAAAAAAAATAAAAGTAATCGAGCAAAATCAGTAGGCCACTAATTGGATCTCTTTTTGACCTCGCTAAAATAGAAATATTAGGAACAACCCTTCATGAGAAATACGAAAATAGTGAGATGAACTGAGCTCCACACCATGAGGGCTGCAAGACAGCTCGGCTCATCACCCATCCCGCACAAAATAACGACAAACCCTATGCAAATATTAAAAATATAGACAACACACCAGCAAAGAAACAGGGTAAAACATTTTATTAAAAAACTATTTACATAACGTTGGTTTATAAGATGATGTCAGTAGTGGACCGATGTGTGAATAGATCGAAAGCAGCACAAGGCTCCAAGATCCGGATGGCAAGCTCCTGGATGTTGGGTGCCATAGTTTAGAGTTCTGAATTTGAGCCTTTTTCAATGTCTGTGCTTTGTTGAATCAAATTTGCGGCTTGACACAAAGCTGACTCAAGCGTTGCTACTGATGCTATGCAGACCAAAACTGGTTTTCAGTTTGTACATTTTTCTAGATTTTTAATCCAAGTTTGGTTGACTTTGTAGAACGATGGCTTCAAATTTTCAACATACGGTGTGGTGGCGCTGACTGGGAGGGGGCGCTTCGCTCCTGCCCCCTCCCCAAGTAAGATTTTCATACGTGAAAGTACGTTAATGGTTTTGGTCCCTGAGATGCTTCGATGTCACTGCCATTCTCAAATAGCATAAGTTCTGGATGTTGGGTGCCATAGTTAAGAGTTCTGAGCAGCGCTTGTAACACTGTCTGAAGCTTATTTCCACCTACTGCAGCTTCACTATTCTCAAAGTAAGTGAGTGTCGTTTGTGGACCTGACTGCATTAGAAAACAATGTGATATGTTACCTTCCTAAACAGCTTGACGGAGGCCCCTGAGGGGCGGTGTGATGGCCATGGACTCGGAGAAGACGCTTGGCTCCGACACCCTCCCCAAGTCTTATAGCACTGGTGTAGCCTGAGATCGCCCCCGACATAGGCGGCCGGCTCCCGGGATCCGGCGGAACTTTTTGCCTTTTGATGACTCTTCAATTCTGAACCTTGTCCCATCCAGCTGAGTTGCGCCCACTCTTGCGGCTACAGCGTCTTGCCCACCATCCAGCTGAATTGCGCCCACTCTTGCGGTGCAGCAAAAGGCGGCTGCCACAGGACTCTCAAAATGGCGGCCGGCTCTTCGGTTTTGGGCCTGGTCCACTAAAATGGCCCTGGGACACCTTTGAACTCGGACGCTTCCCTGATAGGGCTTGGGTCCCATTCTCGAAAAGCGTCCCCTCAGCCGTGAAGATTCTACAAAAGTCTTGGGGGCCTCCGACTCCCGCAGGCTTCTGGTGGGGAGCGGCTGCCATGATTGCTCGTGGAATGGCCACGACGGAGCTACGAGATGGTAGTGGTCTCATGCTGACGCCAGCTTTAGTCTGAAACATCCAGAAACACTGTAGACTACCAATTCGATCAGTTCCGGTAGCGCCCCAACATGACCCGGAAGAGAAGAACTTGCCCTCCCCTCTTTGACTGATGGTTCTTGTTGCCTGTCCCCTCTGTTGTCATTTAACAGAACTTTTTGGACTGCTGAAAGGAGTTGTGTTCCGAACGCTGGTTGGTGGAGACATTTTGACTATATTCTTGACCTACGTTGTCGCGTAATGCGTTATATGACACGCCGCGTTACCGCACCCGGAAGTGATCCGAGGCGCGGTGTGCAGCGCGTAACGTAAGCATAACAGGACATGTGACTTGTTAATAAAACTTTTCATTGGTTCATTTTACTTTTGTTAATTTAATGATGAAAAGCTTGGTCATATGACCTAAAAATTACGCTTTTTATTGCTTTCGAACAATATTTTTTTTCAAACATATGTTATAATATTCCAGGCTAATGTACTTTCCCGGAAAATTTACAACTGTCTTGTAAGTAAAATATATTCCTTTTTCGAGAAAAAGGGCGTTTCTTCCTTCCATGACGGAGCCGTTGAGTAAAAGAGATTCGGCCTGCTATCTTAGTCGCCGATACGCCTGATTATCAGATTCTTATTGATCACTTTATATTGCAGACATGAAAAACACAACTGCCCTTAAGCATTTATCTTTACTGCGTTCCTACATATTATACCTTTTATCCGTCATGTAATTGGACTGCTTTATTTCACTTGCCTTTACTGATTCGAAAACAGTGACTAAAAGTAAAAACTTTACCAATGTAAATACTACTACCGTGTTTTGTTTTAAAAACCTTTATTGTGAAAATGTCAGTATACAAATACGGGCCTATAACCACGTGGGCCGGCCACGGAGCAAACTGAAATCGTATATGATGAGGAGACATTTACACTGTAGAAGAACGTAACGAGCGGGCCATTAGGTTGCAAGAACAAAGGTGTCTAACAGTTGCGGAATCGGTGGACGTACATTTTGTAATTAAAATACAACAGGGCCACTTACAATAACATTTTCTAGATATACAAGGAGTTACGAGTTATACCGGCGCCTTTTTGTGCGAGGCCGGGCAGGTCCAAGATATAGTCAAAATGTCTCCACCAACCATCGGCCAGACCAGAACCCCTTTCGGCCCTTTATGCTACAAGATGGTGTCTTCCATTCAGAAAATATTGTTGGCAGCATTTTGAAAGGGAACAGAAACAGCCATTCTCCTAGTGAGTTTCACATTGTTACATTTAGGAAGAATGTTGAAGAGTAGTATGTGGAAAATCTGAAGCCATTTTTCTACAAACTCTCAATCAGACTTGGATGGAAAAAAAAACCTGAAGAATGTACAAACTGAAAACCAATTTTTGTCTGTATAGCATCAACAGTAACGCTTGAGTCAGCTTTGTGTCAAGCCGCCATTTTCATTCAATCAATAGCGTCCCCCTGCACACATTCAGGGACCTGGTCGTGTCTTCAGATGAAACGGATTGTAGGAAAAGAAGCAGAAAGGAAAAGGAAAAAAGTTCCGCCGGACCTCGGGAGCCGGCCGCCTATGTCATGTGCCACCTTTGGCCACACCAGGGCAATAGTGAAGCTGCAGCAGGTGCAAATAAGCTTCAGACAGTCTTACAAGCACTGCTCAGAACTCCCAACTGAGGCACTCAACATCCAGGACTTGCCATTCGGATCTTGGCGCCTTGTGCTGGTTCCGACCTATTCACACATCAGTCCACTACTGACATCACCTCATAAGCCAACGGGGCACCCCACGCCGACTTTCGGCGCAGCATTGTAGGATGGCCACACCAGTGCGGCAACTTGCTGGACACAACATCGGGGCCATCCAGATCTCGGCGCGTTCGACTCACTGTACCGCAAGAGTGACCGCAACTCAGCTGGACACGCCATCTTTCGGCGCAGCATTGTAGGATGGCCACACCAGTGCGGCAATTTGCTGGACACCACCTCGGTGCCATCTGGATCTCGGCGCGTTCGAGTCACTGTACCGCAACAGTGACCGCAACTCAGCTGGACACGCCGTCTTTCGGCGCAGCATTGTAGGATGGCCACACCAGTGCGGCAATTTGCTGGACACCACCTCGGTGCCATCCGGATCTCGGCGCGTTCCAGTCACTGTACCGCAACAGTGACCGCAACTCAGCTGGACACGCCGTCTTTCGGCGCAGCATTGTAGGATGGCCACACCAGTGCGGCAATTTGCTGGACACCACCTCGGTGCCATCCGAATCTCGGCGCGTTGTGCTGCCTTCGGCCTATTCGCACATCGGTCCGCTACTGACGCCGCCTCACGTGCCAACGGATTTTCTACGCTTTTTGTAGCCCTATGCCGCATAACAGGTCCTGTGACTTGTTTATAAAACTTTTCATTGGTTCATTTTACTTTTGGTTTCCTAAAGATGGAAGGCTTGGTCATATGACCTAAAAATAACACTTTTCATTGGTTTAGAACATTTTTTTTTCCCAAACGATGAAAGCCCCACCTTGTTTCTGGATCATTCAGACTGAAGCTGGCGTCAGCATGAGAGCACCACCATCTCGTGGCTCCGTAGTGGTCATTCCGCGAGCAATCATGGCAGCCGCTCCCCACCGGAAGCCTGCGGGAGTCGGGAGCCCCCAAGACTTTTGTAGAATCTTCACGGCTGAGGAGACGCTTTTCGAGAATGGAGCCCAAGCCCTAGCAGGCAAGCGTCCGAGTTCCAAGGTGTCCCAGGGCCATTTCAGTGGACCAGGCCCAAAACCGAGGAGCCGTCCGCCATTTTAAGAGCCATGTGGCAGCCGCCTATCGCTGCACTGCAAGAGTGGGAGCAACTCAACAACATGGTGAGCGAGACGCTGTAGCCGCAAGAGCGGGCGCAACTCAGCTAGATGGCCGCCACCTGGGGAGGCCCGTTCACGCCGCCTCCCCCACCCCCGGGCCGCCGCACGCCAATTTTCGGAGCAGCATTGTAGGATACCAAAACCAGTGCGGCAGTTTACTGGACATCACCTGGGTGCCTGTCGTACATGTTGTGTCAGCCATGTGACACTGGACACAGTCCCATCAACATCTCAACGCGTTCTGCTAACTTGGGACTATTCGCACTACAGACCGCTACTGACGAGGCCTCCCCCCGCACCACCCGGGACGCCCCACGCTGTTTTTCTGTGCTGCATTGTAGGATCCCAAAACCAGTGCGGCACCCAGGCGACATCACCTGGGTGCCGTCCAGAACTCTGCACATTGTGCTGCCTTGGGACTATTCGCACAAAAGACAGCTTCTAACCATTGTTGCTTTTTGTGTTGAAAAATGTTTAAATGTTTTTAGTTTTTGTTCCGTTCGTTATAGTTAATAGTTAATAAAGTTTTATAATCTTACTTTGTTGGAGTGTTATCTATTTTTTTAAAAACGGGTGAATGGGGCCTTGAATCGGGTTATTGTCATGTGTGGGCTTTGGAAGTGTGCTGCTGCAGGATCGGACATTTCAAACTCAAATGCACGTTCTTTTTCTTACCTTTCCGAAGCATGGAGCGCAATAGCAGGCAGAGAAAGAGTGATGCACGTGTTGAACACTACCTGACCTGGCAAGTTGCTGGCAGTGCCCCCCCGCCCGCTCCTAAAAGAGGGCACACACACACCGCCGCCCCGAGTACTTCACAAATCTTTAAAAGACCATGCGCTTGTTCATGAGGCTAAAATGGTTTATCACCTCTTCTAGAACCCCTGCATCGACCCTCTGACGTTTCCTGGAAAAATTACCTTGTAACACAATACCAAGCCCTGTCAGCTGAAACCCCCAAGGAATCGTAGGGCATATTATCAAGGGGGTTTATCTCCGCTTTTTTGGCTTTAAAAGCCATGAAAGCGGAGATTAAATTATCTCCCTATTACCAAGCTGTTGCTAACACCAGTTAGTGACAGCTAAAAGGAGATAGCGACCATCTTGGGCCCCGCTTTGCATGTCAGTGATACTTATCACTAATGACATGCAAAGTGGCGTACCAAGATGTTAGCGACTGGAAACAGTCCCTAACATCGCTATCTTCTATTACCAACTTTTGGAGATATTCGCGCTAAGTGCGAATATCTCCAAAATCTAACACCTGCCCTGAGCAGTTCTTAGCCATGTTATCCAATGGGAGGTGGATAACATGGCTAAGAGCATTTGCTCGATAATACATGAATATCGCTGACTTTTCTGCGATAATAGCAAGGTTTATCTGCGATAAAAATCGCCGATGTGCGGCGATAATTTTTGTCTCTAAACAAGTTAGAGACAAAAATTATCGCTAGTTGTTCGTAATATGCCCCCGGGTTTTTGCTTGCAGAAATCGGGAGGCGGAGACTAGCACTGAAATCAGTAGTCACACGCCTGAATCAGGAGGGTTGGCATGTCTGAATTCTCTACAGCTGGGGCCATAAACTACATCCGCAGGAGTAGGTGATAGCCTGGGACCAGCCTGGCATCTAAAATGGCTGCCGTGCACGACAAAATTGTGGCATTGGAAAAAAGGCAAGATGGCGCAGCCGCTGGAAGAGATGTATCAACATATATCAGCCTCCTCAGCCACCCTCAGGAAACATAGGGGATTAGGATACGTCTCCCGCACCCCCTTATACCTAGTAATTTAATTAACGAAGCACAAAATGGCGAATTCCCGTTTTGCTACCAGTTTGCGGCCCAGTTCGCGGCCCGTGAAGCGCTTCTACCGTGAAAAATCATTTTTTTTTCGAGTAGGTGATAGCCTGGGACCAGCCTGGCATCTAAAATGGCTGCCGTGCACGACAAAATTGTGGCATTGGAAAAAAGGCAAGATGGCGCAGCCGCTGGAAGAGATGTATCAACATATATCAGCCTCCTCAGCCACCCTCAGGAAACATAGGGGATTAGGATACGTCTCCCGCACCCCCTTATACCTAGTAATTTAAATAACGAAGCACAAAATGGCGAATTCCCGTTTCGCTACCAGTTTGCGGCCCAGTTCGCGGCCCGTGAAGCGCTTTACCGTTAAAAATCATTTTTTTTCTTTTCCCCACGGGACCCTTTAATAACCCCAACAACATTCCTAGGGGGTCAAGAGGGGGATACCTTGCCCCCTTTCATTAAATTCCCCCTTAGTTTTTCACCTCTTCTTCTCTCTCGATCCTACCGAGAGACAAGATGGCGGCCGCTCCGGACTGTCACGCAGCAAAATAAAAAAAAGCTCACGCACAGCCGCTGGAAGAGATGTATCAACATATATCAGCCTCCTCAGCCACCCTCAGGAAACATAGGGGATTAGGATACGTCTCCCGCACCCCCTTATACCTAGTAATTTAATTAACGAAGCACAAAATGGCGAATTCCCGTTTCGCTACCAGTTTGCGGCCCAGTTCGCGGCCCGTGAAGCGCTTCTACTGTGAAAAATCATTTTTTTTTCCTTTTCCCCACAGGACCCTTTAATAACCCCAACAACATTCCTAGGGGGTCAAGAGGGGGATACCTTGCCTCCTTTCATTAAATTCCCCTTTCGTTTTTCACCTCTTCTTCTCTCTCGATCCTACAGAGAGACAAGATGGCGGCCGCTCCGGACTGTTTAGAATGTTGACAGACACCGGAGAGCAAATCAGCTTTCTGCGCGCAAAGTTCCGAAATGCGAAAAGTAAGCGGACCGGATCGCTGCCCGGAGCGCTGTTACAGATATATATCTTGATTTAAACGTTAATTTCTCAAAATCCACTGAAGCACATATATTGAGACCTAGCAAAGGCACATCGGGCTACCAGTCCCTACAATTTTGCCAAGTTTCGTGCAAATCCATTCAGCCGTTCGAGCTAAAAGTGAGGCCAACCGCCCTATGGAAAACTCAATGTAAAAAACGCGTTTTGGGACCCCCCTTTTTTCTCAGCCCCCCCTTGACGAAACCCCACCAAATTTTCAGGGGCTGCTCAGACACAAAACAGCCGATTCTGTCCACAAACGCCAAAGTTATTAGACATAGAATTTTCAGAAATCCCATAGGGAATTAATCCTAACTATATATACCTACTGGCGATAGCCAGTAGGTAATATATATATATATATATATATATATATATATATATATATATATATATATATATATATATATATATGTATGTATATATATATATATATGTATATATATATCACGCTCCAATTCCTCCTCTAATACGAGAAAGATGACAGCACTCGGGGGTTACTTATGAAAAGTGCAGATTTATTGTTCCTTGCAGGCACCCTCCACAAACGCGTTTCGGCGTGCTGCCTTCGTCAGTGTGGTAACAGCGTTTTTCATTACTATGTGGCTTTAAATAAGACATTTGCAGTTTCTAGTTTGATACATAGAAAGCGACAGAGGACAACCCCACTGTGGTTTCTGTAGGCGCCATCTTTGAATGTTAATGGGCGCAACCTGAAGATGTTACATAGGTTATGCGGTGTAGCCCACAGATGGGCAAGTCTATACAGAAAGTGGGTATACACACAAATCATACTGTTCAAAACATAAACAGACTAGAAAATAAAGCCGTGGATCGGCTGAGGTCCTCTACCAGATGCATCAAATAACAATCCACCAATATACTGCATGGAAATGCCATCATATGTTACCGAAAAGAAAGATCATAAAATCATTTCACTATACAAATCCAAATCTCACGAAACAATTGTATGTATCGTTCTGTGAGTGCATTCATGCATGCCGGATCTGTGGAATAAATCGTGTGTATATATATTCACTGAAAAAACCATAGGTTATAGACCATATATAGTTAGGAATTTGCATTTACAAAACCTTATTTTACTCACACAAAACCATTGAAATTCCATATATAGTTAGTTGCACTAACTATATATCGCGCACCCGCAATCCACTGCTGATGATGTCACATATTACATCATTCATGACATGGTCAGTGACATCACTGATGACATCACTGATGACATCTCAAATGACATCACTGATGACATCTCAAATGATATCACTGATGACATCACTGATGACATCTCATTTGACATTACTGATCACATCACTGATGATATCATTCATGTGATAATACGATGAACCTCTTCAGACTCTAATATAACCTTAGATACAATCAGTGTAAACAGACACTCACAGACTGTCACTCATCCATGGAGTTACTCACACACCTAGTCAGTCATGCAAAGAATCAATCACACCTCCATTTCCTCAACTACACAGTTATACAAACTTTACTTATTCAAACATATACTAACACATATTTACTCTCTTATACAATCCCTGATACAAGTTCACAATGATCCATACAGCCACTCACACATTCACTGGCTGTTATGCACAGTTATTTATATATGTCAACTCTCACATGTACTGTGTTTTACATATGTACTTACTTTGACATGTAGCACTGAGATATCCATTCACTCACCAATACACTCATGCACACAGTCAACCGCCCATACAGCTGTTTCCACATGCACTTTTGAAACCATACATCTAGTGAATCAACTGCTCACACATCTATGCACAGAGTCATACACCTCCCAGCCACCCACACACACACTCAGTCTCCCATACAAATACTTGGGCAACCAATCAATAACCCATATAGTTACTCATATAGCTACTTATCAACACATGCAACAGTTTACAGAACAACAGACATAATGATGCACAAATTAAGACAATTTAGTCACTAACCCATGCACTCAGTGAGACACATTTAATCACTCACTCATACAGTCAGTCATGCACCTACTAAATCCTTCATCCAGACACTTATACATCCACTCATTCTTCAATATGTAAGACATATTTTAACTTTACAGAAACATAGTCACTGGATGTTGTCATCAGTGATGTCATCAGTGATGTCATTTGAGATGTCATCAGTGATGTCATCAGTGATGTCACTGACCATGTCATGAATGATGTAATATGTGACATCATCAGCAGTGGATTGCGGGTGCGCGATATATAGTTAGTGCAACTAACTATATATGGAATTCCAATGGTTTTGTGTGAGTAAGATAAGGTTTTGTAAATGCGAATTCCTAACTATATATGGTCTATAACCTATGTTTTTTTCAGTGAATTTTCAAGGTTTTGTAAATGCTAATTCCTAACTATATATGGTCTATAACCTATGGTTTTTTCAGTGAATTTTCAAGGTTTTGTAAATGCTAATTCCTAACTATATATGGTCTATAACCTATGGTTTTTTCAGTGAATATATATATATATACATACATATATAAACATATATCATCTGTATATCTATATAAATACAAACATAAATGCATGCATACATATACTTATATGCATACAGATGCATGTTATTTACATGAAAGTTGAAAAAACACTAATAAAAGCAAAGCTAAAAAGCCACCTCATTACAAACAGAATGGCTTTAACTTAAACGAGGGCGAGATCTATTGCATTTTCAATGCTTGTTTACTTTGGTTCCATCAAGAAGGCATTCAGATGTGTCACACATTTGCCATAAATTCTGAATGTTAGCACTCTAGTTGCACATTAGATCACTGTAGTAAAGCTACTGCTCACCAGGGACGTCTGCTGCTGGTATTCAAAGTGCATGTTTCAGTCTGCATGTCAGAATTTTTTTAATGAAATAGAAGAAGATTTGAGAAGTCACTCAAAATGATCCCTATTTTTTCTTTCTGAAGCACTAATCATACTTTCTATGGCAAAATTAACCCCCTCATGTTGTTCCTTTTTAAATTGAGTGTTTTCAGACTTACCACTTCATTCCAATCAAGATGGCTTCTGGTGTGCCATACTTTTGTCATAAGTAAGACTGTTAGCGCTCTAGTTGTTCTTTAGAACACTCTGGGACATTCTGTCATTGGGCTATACTTGGGGTACATCTGGGTGATATTTGGGCTACATTTAGGCTCTTTTGTCTCTGGTGGCCATCTTGGGAGACTGTATGTCAGAATTTTTTAATGAAGTTGAAGAGGGTTTGAGAAGTCACTCAAAATGTGCCCTAATTTTTCTTTCTGCAGCACTAATCATAATTCATATGGCAAAATATACCCCCTCATTTTGTTCCTTTTTAAATTAAATGTTTTAAGAGTTACCACTTTATTCCAATCAAGATGGCTTCAGGTGTGCCATACCTTTGTAATAAGTAGGACTGTTAGCGCTCTAGTTGTTCTTTAGAACACTCTGGGTCATTCTGTCATTGGGCTATACTTGGGCTACATCTGGGTGATATTTGGGCTACATTTGGGCTCTTTTGTCTCTGGTGGCCATTTTGGGAGACTGCATGTCAGAATTTTTTAATGAAATAGAAGAGGATTTGAAAAGTCACTCAAAATGTGCCCTAATTTTTCTTTCTGCAGCACTAATAATACCTTCTATTGCATAATATACCCCCTCATTTTGTTCCTTTTTAAATTAAATGTTTTAAGAGTTACCACTTTATTCCCATCACGATGGCTCCAGGTGTGCTATACCTTTGTAATACGTAGGACTGTTAGCACTCTAGTTGTTCTTTAGAACACTTTAGGAGGCTGCAGTAGAGCACAAAGGAATCAACTGACAGTCTCTGTCCTTGCTGGATGTACATGTTTTACTGAGAATGTCAGACTTCATTTTCACATGACTGAGAAAGATAATGTGAATTTACAGAAAATATGCTTTCAGTTTAGTTTATAGATCCCCTTCCGAACCACTGTGGGAAAATCATGAGATATTAGTTTTCTTTCAAACAGTATTCATGATATCACAGCAGAAGGTTTTTTCACATGGTAAAATCACCTTAGAACCCACCACAATTCCTAAAACGAGTATGGTACCATCAACAAATGATTTATAATGTAACTAAAGTCCTAAAACCCTCTATTAACTACAATGCTTTTTAATGAGGTGCTATCATGTATATTGGTCCCAAGATGGCTGCCAACACTTCTTGGATGAAGTGCTGACAGCCAATCAGATCAGATGTGTGGTTAGGCTCCGCCCAGATATATATCTTTTTTTGAACCTAAATTACTCAAAATCCACTGGAGCACATATATTGAGACCTAGCAAAGGCACATCGGGCTAACAGTCCCTACAATTTTGCCAAGTTTCGTGCAAATCCATTCAGCCATTCGAGCTAAAAGTGAGGCCAACCGCCCTATGGAAATTAACATGGGAAAAACGCGTTTTGGGACCCCCCTTTTTTCTCGGCCCCCCCTTGGTGAAACCCCCCCAAATTGTCAGGGGCTGCTCAGAAACAACATGTTCCATTTTCCTGAAAATTTCAGCCAATTCCGTCTACAAACGCCAAAGTTATTAGACATAGAATTTTCAAAAATCCCATAGAGAAAAAATCCTAACTATATATACCTACTGGCGACCGCCAGTAGGTAATATATATATATATATTATATATATACCAGATGCCCAATGAGATTGACTCGCACTCGCGAGGTTTTCAAATCCAAGTTGGATTTATTGCACAAGAAATCAAACAATAAGACGCGGGACGCCTTCGTCAGTATCCTATATATATATATATATCTTTTCAAATGCTGCCTCCTCTTTCCAAAACAGCACGCTTTATGCTGGTCCGGTTTTGTGGAGTGCTTTGTGAGCGTGGCTGAGGAGCTTGAAGGTGATCCTCTTTTTGACAGGAAGCTAGTGCAGGTCTCCCATGTGGGATGTAATGTGGCTGTGGCGGGGGATGTTGAGGATGAGGGTGGCAGAGGTGTTCTGTATGCGTTGTAGTCATTTCTGGAGTTTGGCCGAGGTTCCCCCATAGAGGGCGTTGCCGTAGTCCGTCTGCTCGTGATGAGGGCCTGGGTGACCTTCCTTCTGGTTTAGTTGGGGATCCATCTGTAGATCTTGTGGAGCATTTGGAGAGTGTTGAAGCAGGAGGAGAAGACGGCATTGACTTGCTGGGTCATTAACAGCGATCAGTCCAGGATGAACCCCAAGTTGCATGCGTGGTTGGTCGGCATCGGTGCAGCTCCCAGTACAGCCGGCCACCAGGAGTTGTCCCAGGCGGAGGGGGTGCAGCCAGGGATGAGGACCTCCATCTTATCTTAGTTCAGTTTCAGGCTGCTGTTCTTCATCCATTCGGCAATGGCCTTCATTCCTTCGTGGAGGTTGGTTTTGGCAGTGGTTTTGGTGAGGGATAGGATCAGATGTATGTCATCGGCGTATGAGATGATGTGGAGGTTGTGTGGTCAGACAATGTTGGCAAGCGCTGCCATGTAGACGATGAAGAGTGTCGGGCTGAGGGATGATCCTTGGGGTACGCCCCAGATGATCTTGGTGTCTTTAGATCAGAATGGAGGGAGGCAGACACTCTGGGTTCTGCTGGTGAGGAAGGCGGAGGTCCAGTCCAGAGCTTTGTTGCAGATCCCTGCGTTGTGGAGGTGTGTGTGAAGGGTGTGGTGGCAGACGGTGTCGAAGGTGGTCAGAATTTCCTGGAGGATGAGGGCCGCGGTTTCTCCATTGTCCAGCAGAGTCCTGATGTCACCTGTGGCTACGATGAGGGCTTTTTCGGTGATGTGGTTGCTACGGAATCCTGTTTGAAACAGGTCCAGGATGTTGTTTTCTTCGAGGAAGGAGGTCAGTTGCTTGTTGACAATCTTTTCGATGACTTTCACCGGGAACGGGAGTTGGGAGATGGGCCGGAAGTTCTTGAGGTCCTTCGGGTCTGCATAGATTTCTTGAGTAAGGCATTGATCTCAACGTGCTTCCAGCTTTCTGGGTAGGTGGCGGTCTTGAAGGAGTTGTTGATGATCTTGCGGAGATGTGGTGCAATGGTGGAGCCTGCTTTGTTGAAGTTGGGGTGTGGGCATGGGTCTGACGGTGATCCGGACAGCATGGTTTTTATGATTTTGATGGTGTTGTTATCGTTGACGTAGGTCCAGATGAGCAGTGGGTCAGTGTGGCTGGGGGGTGGTGGGTCTGAGGTGCTGGTGCTGTCGGGGGCCTTGTTGTTGAAGCTGTCATGGATGTCTGTGATCCTGCGGTGGAAGAAGGTACCTAGGGAGTCATAGTGGTCTTGTGATGGCAGGATGTCGTTGGAGTGGTAGCTGGGGTTGGAGAGTTCCTTCACGATGTTGCTGTTGTGCGCGCTGTTGCCAATGCGTTCCTTTAAGGAGGTCATTTTGGCGGTACGGATGAGTTGGGGGTGTCTGCGGATGGTGCTCTTGTGGGCTGCATTGCTGTCCGGCGTCTGTTTGCGGTGCCACTTTTTCTCAAGCCTTCAGCAGGTCTGCTTGGATGCCTGCAGGTCAGCGGTGAACCAGATGGCTTTTCTGTTGGTGCGTCTGTTAGAGGGTTTCTTGATTGGGGCAAAAGTGTTGGCACAGTTGTCGATTCATTGCCTGAGGTTGCGGGCAGCAGTGTCGGTGTCGGAGGTGTCAGTTGATGGGTTTCGGGTGAGGGTGGTGATAAGCTGGTCCTCAGTGATTTTGCTCCAGCTGCGGCCGGGGGGCAATTGTGTGTGGTGGTGCGTAGTGCGTTTCTCGTAGGTGAAGTGGATGCAGCGCTGGTCGGTCCAGTGGTGTTTGATGGTGTGGCTGAAGGTGACATGGTTGCTGGCAGAGAAGGTGAGTCGAGCGTGTATCTAGTGGCATGGGTGGGAGTTGTGACTAGCTATTTGAGTCCGAGGTTGGCGAGGTTGACGAGCAGGGTGGTGGAGTTGCTGTTGGTCTTTTTGAGGAGAAAGTTCAGGTCTCCAAGAAGGATGTAGTCCATGGATGCAAGGGTGTGCGTGCTGATGAAGACAGTGATGGAGTCGCTGAACTGTGGCTGTGGTCCGGGGGGTGTGCAGATTAGGTTTCCTCTGAGGGTGGTGTAGGGGTCGATGGATGTGTTCGGCGGTGCTGAGGATGTTGTCGGTGCTTGTCGAGATTCTGAGGGTGTTTCTGTGGGTGATGGCGATTCCTCCTCCGGCTCCATTGGTGCGGTCTCTGCTGGTGATCTTGTAGCCGTCCGGGTTGGCTATGGCAATGTCAGGTGCCGAGGTGGGGTTCATCCAGGTCTCCGCCAGGAAGGCGACATCCAGGAAGGAAAAGTCGAGTAGGTCCCAGAGTTTGATGGAGTTCTTGCGGGTGGAGCGGGTGTTGAGTAGTATGCATCTGAGGTGGTTGCGTCCTACCTCGGTGGGTGAGGTAGCAGCCTGGAGACTGGTGAATTTGCAGTTCTGGCAGGAGAAGGGACCTATGGTGCGCTTCGGGCTGGCCAGGAAGCAGGTGTATAATTGGCCGGCTTTGAGTGTGTGGAGGGTGCTGGAGTCGTAGTGGCGGTGGGAATCGTGGCGTGCGTGGGGGCCAGGGGGTCTGGCGTTGGGCATGGTCCAGACGCAGATGGGCGTAGACGGGCTTGCCATTAACATGGGGAGGTGGGAGGGAGGAGCTGCAGGGAGGCAGTAGCGGGAGCAAATGGCAGGCGAGGGGGGCGAGCCACAAGAGACGTAGCTGTGGGAAGGGGAAGGAAATGCGAAAAGACAAGAGAGATGGGTAAAGAACAGGCGGCAGAGAGATGCTAAATAGGCACAAAAGGGGTGAGAGAGGTGAAATGCAGTGCCAAAAAAAATAGAGATGAAAGAGGCGAAAAGAGGTGAAGTGCAGTGCCAAAAGTGACAAAAATGTAGAGAAAAGCGTCAGGAAGGCAGGAGTGGAGAAGCAGATCAAGGGCTGGCACGAACTCATGGCAGCAGCGAGGGTGAGAGCACGGGAACAAACTGGTGAAGCTGTGAGGCATGGAGAGCGACCTACCCGTTGACAGGGTCAAGGGTCGCTCAAGGAACACATCCATTCCCCCAATGTCACAGAAATCAAGGTCAGAGATACTTTAGAAAACAACATAGAAGCAAGCACAAGCTCCCAACAGATCAGTACCTCAATCTGAAAAAACTTACTAACTAGGGTTCCCGAACATGTGACAGGACAAGTACCATCCATCCCCACTCGAAAACAACTTAAGGCAGAAACTAAAAGAGCTACTGCACAAACACCACCCACCCCTCAAACTTTTGCAGAAATCGAAATATTACAAGAATACACTGTCGCACACAAAGATGAGAAATTCATTCTTTATGACAATAACAGCAACCAACAACATCATTCAAAAGTTACAAAACTCAAAACATGGATGATGGATGGTACAATTCAAAGTTTACTTGAGCACCCAAGCTTCACCGGGTTTTGAAGAACAGTAACACGATCAAGTGATCAACCCTGGCTATCAGCTATAACTAATATGGACTTGGGTTGCCTGTTTGACCTAACTAGCCTTTAACCCCTTTGATGCTTGTGACAGAACGGTTCCTTCACGAGCGCCGGTTGGGCTGTGCTTATGACGGCACCGTTCCGTCACGGCCACGCCCGTTTCTTAGAACCTTCAGCACAGCGCGAAAATTCGCGCCGCGCTGAAGGTGTTAATGTCTTTATTATTATGATATTCACTCCCAGATTATTATCTTTATGGAATATTTTCAGTTATTGTGAATATTTGAATTGTATGTTTATTATGCTTTTTAAATAAAAAGTTTATAGCAATTGAATCATATTAGGACAGTGAAAAATAAAATATACTGTATATTTTCATATTGTTGTTTTGGTTTTGACTTGGTGTTGGCAAGCTGACCAGTTCATGCTTGAACGTGATGTGTATGAATGATACATTTGAGTCTATGGATGCTTAATAAGAGCCCAAAGGGATCTTGCTTTTTACAGAAGTGTCTTTGTTTGGTGTCCTGTCCCTTTGGTGAGAAGGACCCCTCTCTTTTATTTTGACATTCAAAGTTTGCATCAAGCCTTTTTACCAACTCTATACCATCCACAGTGAATATGAAGACACTAACATCCCCTACATATATGCACTACTCCCCAACAACCAAAAATAATCTACATAGAACTCATTACAATAATAAAACAATACACTGACAACTACTTCCACTAAAAAATAATAATTGACTATGAACAAGCAATGATTCAGTCAATTTAAAAAATATACCCACACACTGCAATACAAGGCTTCTACTATCACTTCAATCAAAGTATCTGGACTCACCTCCAAAAATGTACTCTAAGTATAGAGTACGCCACAAATAGCAACTTTGCCTGCTCAATCAAAAAATGTAGAGTGCTAGCCTATGTGCCAACAACAGAAGTAGCCGACCACTATAATATACTCTTTGAAAGCCCTTTTGTCAGGATCCCTAACGATCCAGAACCAAAATTCAGACCAGTTCACGATGCAACAAAGGTGCAATGGACTAATTGGGAAGGAGGACTGAATAGAAAACCTCCTTGGTCAACCCTGTGACATTTGTGTAACCTTAAGATGGCCACCATGGAGCTGGGGTCAGCGGTTTAGTTATCTGCGGTCGTCAGCAGGGAGCTTAGGTGCAGCTCGCGCACCTGGGAAAGTGCGCACTTCACTGAAGCGTTTCCTGTGAAAGACTGACACATTTAGAGCGCTCGTAGTTTTCTTAGTGTAAAGATAAAAAAGGTTAAAATAGACGTCGAAAATCTTAGTGTAGAACGTTCCTAGTAATTCCCCGAAGGTTCGCCGCACAGAGAGAGCTGGAAACGCGTCTTGAAAGGTTTCCATATACAGAACGGAGCTTCGGAGGATGATGCATTCCAGCGAGCTGTCAGGAGAAAAGATGAGAAGACAAAGCTAAGTGTCAAATGGCATTTCACGATAACAGAGAGCAATTATACTGAACGCAAAAATTGTAAATGCTTGATTAAGAAATACTTACCACAAAAGAAAGTTTATCAGAATCTAAAAAGGAAAAGAAGATAGATATGTTTTGAGTGAACAATAGTAATTCAGGAAAAAATAAGAGACTTGAAAAATAAATGTAGAAGAGGACGACTTACCTAAGCTTCAGCCAGCAACTTGAGAACCCTAAAAGAAAAAGCAAGAAGTTAAAGGCATAGAAGAATACATATACGGACTGCAACAGATATTACAAGAGAATCCAAATATAAAGCAACACGCAGTATAGAGTCTGGTAGGTTCTTCTAATAATAATAAGACAGATTTAAATAGAGTAGAAAGGGAAGCCAGGAATAAGTCTTGTTAACTGTAATTACAGATGTGGAATTTCAACTAACTAGCAAAGAAGAAAAGACACACATCATACTCCAAGAAGAGAAGTGGGTCACTGTAGGACCTAGGGTAGGTAATCACTTTAGAGAGACAAGAGAAAAGAGAGAGAGTAGTTAGATAGGTAAAGACTCATAATGGTTGTGTATGCTTAGTTTCCTCAGGTATCTTCGGTTGGCTGATGTAAGCTGACGGAAGACCCAGACAGGAAAACCAAAGGTTCAGGACCAGTCTCTTCTGTTGTTGTTTATTATTTTATCCAATTTCCCCCTTCCCCCTTTCTAATTGATTAGTGCCATGATTTCAATCTGGCCCTGATTGATTGGAAGTGGGAGTCGGGAAGCTAGCATCTTCTGTTCCCGTGCAAGAACTAGAGAACCGTGATTGGTAAGCAGTGGCATCTGACAGAGTGAAGTGCCCACGTATTAAACTTACACCTGAACAGAAAGGTTGAGGGAATACATTTGCAGACTCTGGGGGCGGTCTTGGAAGCCATACAGAAAGAGTAAGTAGCGGTAAACGAAGAAAATCAAAGTCTAAGACAAGAAGTTATGAATTCAAGAAAAGAGACAGCAGATTTAGCACAGAGAATGAGACAAACTGTACCCGGTAGGAAGAGAGAGTCCTTCCACTTCTGGGGGGAACACAAATAAATTAACAACACTGGTTATCCATTCCTTGGCTCCTGTAACACCTTTGGCTGCCCGTGAGAGGTTTAGTGGGGACCCACAGAAAGGACAAGTATTTATCGTACAATGTTCTTTGCATTTTATGTGCCGCCCTTCTATCTTTCCTGATGCGCAATCTAAGGTAGCCTTTATCCTATCATACTTAAGTGGAGACGCGGCAGCCTGGTTAATGCTGATTGTGTCACGAGATGATCCTCTTTTACAAAACTACTACGAGTTTAAAAAAGAATTCCAGCGAATATTTGATCGAAGACAAATCTCCCAAGCAGTGGATAATGAGTTGTTGGAGCTTAAGCAAGGAAACAGCGATCTGGTGGTGTATTTGGCCCAATTCAATAAACTCATTATGGAAACCAATTGCCGGAAAGTAAGCGAACTGCAATCTTTTATCGTGGTCTGCGTGATGATTTGAAAGATGGGTTGGCGCAGATACCGAACCGTCCTATGGAAATATCCGCCTTAATTGATCTGGTGTTGGAGCTGGATTTCCGTCAAGGAGAGCGAAGAGGGGAGAGAAAGCAAGAGTCCAGAAGTATAGTTCCTTGGTTTGATAGAGCAAGGACAGATGTGGGAAGAGGCTCGGAAGGATATTCAGGGCCAGAGCCGGTGCAGATAGCAGCTATCAGGGGTACATTTTCGAAGGAAGAAAAGGAAAAAAGGCGGACCAGTAATTTATGTATGTATTGTGGCTCAAGTGGGCATTTTGTGCAAAGTTGCCCAAAGAAACCAAAAAGATTCTTCAAGCCGAAGGAAAACTTGCAGCACCACCTGTAGAGGGAGTTGTACAGGTGGATGCGAGTGAAGAAAAAACTCCACTGGAACATAGTTTGGCAAATACACTACAGTCTTCTTCGCCACACTTGATCTTGTCCATGACGATAAAATTTCACCAAGAAACCATGGAAGGAGTGGCGGTGATGGTAGACTCTGGAGCCACTGGCAATTTTTGCGACCAGAAATTCTCAGCAAAAATCGGGCTGCAAGCAATCACCAAGGCAAAAAGTGAACCAGTTAGAGCTATAGGCGGTATTAATCTTTCCTCAGGACCCATTGTAAGTCACACCAAGCTGGTACAGTTAATTCCAGACGATGGGCATAGGGAAGCCATTCATTTTAATTTGATTGATGCCCCTCAGTTTTAGCTCATCCTAGGACTTCCTTGGCTCACTGAGCACAATCCAACAATTGACTGGAGTAACAGAACGATAGAAATGACTTCAACCTATTGCCGAGAGAATTGTTTCGGAAATCAAGAAGAATCGAAAAAAGAGAATCCGGCTCATGCCTTATGTTCAGCGGAAGCCACAGTGTGTGTAATAAAAACGCAGGCAATACCTACGAAATATCAAGATTTTGAAGATGTATTCAATGAACAGGAAGCTGAACAACTGCCACCGCATCGTGTTTACGATTGCAAAATTGATTTTGAACCAGGTGCTAATTTGCCATGTAGCCGGGTTTACGCCTTGACAGAAAAAGAACATCGCCATCTGAGGGAGTATATCTACAAGTATATGGCTAACGGGTTTATTCGCACCTCTCAATCCCCCGTATCTTCGCCTCTATTTTTTGTGCCCAAGAAGGAAGAGGGGGAGTTGAGGACATGCATATACTATCGTGCAATTAATAGAATAACCAAGAAGAACTGATATCCACTTCCACTTATCTCAGTCTTGTTGGATCAGGTAAAAGGTGCTCGGATTTTCACGAAGCTGGATTTAAGAGGAGCTTACCACCTCATTCGAGTAAGAGAGGGTGATGAGTGGAAGACGACCTTCAGGACTCGTTTTGGATTATTTGAATACCAGGTGATGCCCTATGGGTTATGCAATGCTCCTGCAGCATTCCAACACTTCATCAATGGCGTACTTAGTGAATACATCTATCAATGTGCAATTGTGTACATAGATGATATACTAATCTACTCAGTGGATATTCAGGAGCATCAGAAACAGGTCCGAGGAGTTCTATGGAAACTACAGGAGAATACATTATTTGTCAAGTTGGAGAAGTGCGCCTTCTGTGTCACTCAAGTGGAATTTTTGGGCTTCGTGATCTCACCATCAGGAATCAAGATGGACACACGGAAGATTCAGGCTGTACTTGAATGGACGTCACCAACCAGCATCAAGGAAGTACAAGCGTTCATCGGGTTTGCCAACTTCTATCGAAGATTCATAAGTGAATTCTCTCGACGAATCGTGCCTCTTACTTGACTATTGAAGAAGAGAGCACGTTTCGAATGGTCAGAGGAAGCAGAATTAGCCTTTAAGTCCTTGAAGTGTGAGTTCACCTCAGCACCCATTCTTCTTCACGGGGATCCTATGGAACCTTTTTATGTCGAAACAGATGCTTCAGATCTTGCAGAGGAGTGCTTTCTCAAAGAAACAAGGAAACAGGCCAGTTGCATCCAGTGGCCTATCGTTCGAGAAAATTAACGCCTGCAGAAATCCACTATACAATTACGGAAAAAGAGCTGTAGGCAATAAAGGATGCTTGCAAGGAATGGAGGGATTATCTCATGGGAGCTCACCACGTAGTTTCAGTCTATACTGACCATCGCAATCTAAAATACTTGAAGCCAGCTAGAACCCTAACTCCTCGACAACTTCGTTGGTTGCTGTATTTTGCTGACTATGATTTTGTAATAACTTACAGGCCAGAAACTCAAAACGGAAAGGCGGATGCCTTATCTTGAATGGGAACTGGAGGGGAGAAGAATCAAACAAACACTCAAATGATCATACCTGACTTTAAAATAATTGGCGCCACAGATACCCTGAGCTTCAAGGAGCAGATAGTCCTAGTCTTACCTCCTAAAGAAATGCAGGAATGGGCTCAGCAAGAGGATGGACGAGAAGTGTTTGATGATTTGCCCTACAAAGAAGGAGCACTGTATCTGCCAACTCCAGCATAGCAGGCGCAAGTCTTGAGAGAATGTCACGATCATCTATTAGCAGGACATAAAGGAGAGCTCAAGACAGTGAAGCTAATATAACGAAAATATTGGTGGGCACAGATGACTAGAGATATTGAACAATATGTAAAAACCTGTGCGCTCAGGGAAAATCAGAACGGCAAGCCCCCAAGGGTTTGTTGCAGCCGCTACCCGTTCCTCCCTTTCCTTGGCACACTGTGACTCTAGATTCAATCACTGATTTACCATCCTGTCAAGAGTTTAACACAATTCTAGTGGTAGTAGATGCATACACGAAAATGACACATTTTGTGGCTTTAAAGGGAATTCCAACAGCAAAACAGTTAGCTACTCATTTTAGTACACAGGTAGTGAAATTGCATGGGATCCCTACGGTCATTATATCCGACCGAGGAACTCAGTTTGTTTCCCATTTCTGGAGGCCCTTTATGAAGAGTCTAGGAGTAGAGACACGATATTCCACCAGCTTCCATCCGGAAACAGATGGACAAACTGAAAGAGTGAACCAGGAGCTGGAGCAATATCTAAGATTTTTCTCTTTGAAGCAGAGCGGGGAATGGCTAGACAACTTATGGACTGCAGAATTTGCCTTTCACAACGCTAAGAATGTGTCCACTGGGTATTGCCCATTCTATTTGAATTACGGGAGACATCCTAATTCCTCAGTACAGGATTTTGAGAGTCAAGTCCCCGCAGGTAAGGATTTAGTATCTCACCTCAGTTTAGTTCATAGATCTGCGTCTAAGAACGTAGAACAGGCTAAGGAAAGGTACAAGATGTATGCGGACAGAAAAAGAAAAGAACCTCCCCCTCTGGAGGTGGGGAATGAAGTCTGGTTGAATACTAAGAATCTTAGACTAAAGGGCAATCGAAAATTTCAACCAAGATTCATTGGCCCTTATACCTTAGTGGAGCAAGTAAATCCTGTAACATACAAATTGACATTGCCACCAAAACTCAAAATCCACCCAGTGTTTCATGTCTCACTATTGAAAAAATCTGCACCAAATCTATGAAAAGAATCCACTCCACAGCCGATTCAGTTAGAGACTGGATTGGAGTTCGAGGTCAAGGAAATCCTGGATTCGAAGCTAGTGAGGGGTAAATGGTATTATTTGATCAACTGGAAAGGCTATGGACCAGAGGAGCGGTCTTGGGAACTGGATTCAGATGTTCATGCTCCTAGACTAGTCAAACTTTTTCATCAAAGATATCCCACCAAGCCAAGATTGGGAGGACCATCTTTGGTGGGGGATACTGTCAGGATCCCTAAAGATCCAGAACCAAAATTCAGACCAGTTCACAATGCAACAAAGGTGCACAGGACTCATTGGGAAGGAGGACTGAATAGAAAACCTCCTTGGTCAAACCTGTGGCATTTGCGTAACCTTAAGATGGCCACCAGGGAGCTGGGGTCAGCGGTCTAGTTATCCACGGTCGTCAGCAGGGAGCTTAGGTGACGCTCGCGCACCTGGGAAAGTGCGCACTTCACTGAAGCTTTTCCCATGAAAGCCTGGCCCATTTAGAGCGCTCGAAGTTTTCTTAGTGTAAAGATAAAAAAGGTTAAAATAGACGTTGTAAATCTAAGTGTAGAACGTTCCTAGTAATTCCCCCAAGGTTCGCAGCACAGAGAGAGCTGGAAACGTGTCTTCAGAGGTTTCCATTTACAGAACGGAGCTTCGGAGGACGACGCATTCCAGCGAGCTGTCAGGAGAAAAGATGAGAAGACGAAGCTAAGTGTCAAATAGCATTTCACGATAACAGAGAGCAATTATACTGAACGCTAAAATTGTTAAATGCTTGATTAAGAAATACTTACCACAAAAGACAGTTTATCAGCATCTAGAAAGGAAAAGAAGATAGACTTACCTAAGCTTCAGCCAGCAACTTGAGAACCCTAAAAGAAAAAGCAAGAAGTTAAAGGCATAGAAGAATACATGTACGGAATACAACAGATATAAAAAGAGAATCCAAATATAAGGCAACACGCAGTATAGAGTCTGGTAGGTTCTTCTAATAATAAGACAGATTTAAATAGAGTAGAAAGGGAAGCCAGGAATAAATCTTGTTAACTGTAGTTACAGATGTGGAATTTCAACTAACTAGCAAAGAAGAAAAGACACACATCAAACTCCAAGAAGAGAAGCGGGTCACTGTAGGACCTAGGGTAGGGAATCACTTTAGAGAGACAAGAGAAAAGAGAGAGAGTAGTTGGATAGGTAAAGACTCATAATGGTTGTGTATGCTTAGTTTCCTCAGGTATCTTCGGTGGGCTGATCTAAAGCTGACGGAAGACCCAGACAGGAAAACCGAAGGTTCAGGACCAGTCTCTTCTGTTGTTGTTTATTATTTTATCCAATTTCCCCCTTCCCCCTTTCTAATTGATTATTGCCATGATTTCACTCTTCGCCCTGATTGATTGGAAGTGGGAGTCGGGAAGCTAGCATCTTCTGTTCCCGTGCAAGAACTAGAAAATCGTTATTGGCAAGCAGTGGCATTTGACACCTTTCTACCAAACCAATGAAGCAAATCTTACACACTTCCTTGACTACTTTGAAGACACCTGGGTGGGAAGACTACACAAGTCAGGGCACCAAAGTCAACCAAAGTTCCAAATCCACTGGTGGAGAGTCTATGATAGCATACTAGCTCTCAAAGCTAAAACTAATAAAGTAGTGGTCTGATGTCATAATGCCTTCCAAGCCACAATAGGAAGAGGACAACCAACCTAACACAAACTAATAGAAGCCATAAAAAATAACAAAGCTATCAAGAGATAAGGCTAAAGAAATCCCTAACAAAACTCGATTATTTCCAAACACCAACGGGCTAGAATACCTAGACATGATTACTAAATCTATTCTATTAACAGAAAACAATGTTAAACATCATAAAACATGTTAAAATGACAAAACACTTAAGCAACATAAAACTAATCTTTTTTAACTTAATAGTTATAAATATGTAATTTAAAAAAAATACATATAAATATATGACAATATAAATATTAATAGAAAAAAAAACAAATGTCTTTAAAAACATTTCCCACCTAGAACAATAAAAAATGACTTACAGTTATGTAGCATTAGATGGTCCTCAAAATCAAACAAATCCATAGTAGACAAATCGAAACACGAATCCATTTGAAAAGAAAGCCAAAACAAATGCAAAAATACAACTGTAGAAAAAAGGCTCCAACGATGTAATCCTCTCAATATCGAAACCCTAAAAAAAACCAAATTTGCTTGAAAAAAACCACTCCAACAAAGCCAAAAAATGAAAGGAAATGTAAAAAAGTACTTTGTTTCAAAGAAACAAAATAAATTTTACTTTAAAAAAAAGAAACACATTTATTCACAAAATGGGAAACCTGTCCAAAAAAAACCTCTCACAATTAGATATATAAAAACCCACACACATTAACTTCAATATTATTCACAACATAACATAATCGAACAACACATAACTAACACTATACAACACTCTACAAACACTAAACACTAAACTACCAAAACAACACTTTAACTACAGAAAAAGCTAATATTTAGGGCCAGATGTAGGTAATTCCCATTTACAGATTCTAAAATACCGAATTTTACTGATTCGGTATTTCAGAATCGGTAAATAGGATGTAGATAAAGATTCGTTAAATTTTACCGAATCAGTAATATTCGGTATTACCGATTCGGTAAATCCCGAATAGGTATTTCCTATTCATTCCCAAGGGTCTGGAGGCCCATTGGAATGAGTGGGAATTACTGATTCGGTAAATACCGAATCGGTAATAGGGGGACCATTTACAAGGGTGGTAATTCCCATTCATTCCCAAGGGTCTGGAGGCCCATAGTAATGAGTGTGAATTACCGATTCAGTAAACACTGAATTGGTAATAGGGGAACCATTTAAAAGGGTGCAGGGTGTCACATTGACACTCGGTTGCACCCCTGAATAGTGCATGGGTGCACATGTGGCACACATACTTGCCCTAAGGGCATGTATGTCTGCCACATGGCACTTTACAAAAAGCAAATAATTGCTTTTTTAGTTGGTGGTACATAACAAATCCTTAAATGGCAAATGCACTCACTTGAGTGCTCCCTACATTAACACCTTGAATGCTACGGCAATTCCCGCTGTGTGCTGAGAAATGCAGGATCCCATTATTCATGACGAGCTCACCTTGTCATGAGCACAGCTCCAGTGTGCCTCATGACGAGCTGAGCTCGTCATGAGCATGGAGGGGGTTAAGGATTCAGTAATTTACTGAATCAGTATTTTAAGAATTCAGTAATTTACCGATTCCTTAAATTACTGATTCAGTAAACTACTGAATCCTTAAATATGGCCCCTACATCTCAGAGGCCTAATACCTGTCGGTAACGGCCGAAATTTGGTAATTTTGTCCGTTATGACCGGTATTGGGCTACCTACATCTAGCCCTTAATGCCCTAACAAATCTAACAACACTACTACTACCTGGCGCCATACCTAAAATGGCCTTAAATATAAATTAAATCAAACTTACCTTAACCGACGAAACACAGCTCCCAACCGCGAGTCTTCCAAAATGAGCTAAAAACGAAAAAATAGACAGAAAAGTGAGGAAATGGATAAACCAATAGCCAATAAAGAAATATTAAAAACAATCTAAAAAATGTAATGTAAAATTTAAAAATTTAGAAAAAATGTAAACAAATTGTGAAATATATAATAACTATCAAAAAACTAAAAATATAATATTTAATGTATATTAAACTGTATATTTTTTTGATGTACTCACCTTCAATATATAATTACATTAAGACTATTGTAAATGGGCAACCAATAGAACAATGTGTAATATAAAAAAATATATGATATAAAAATATGTTTGTGACAATAAAATGTAAAATATTTAATATTTTTAAAAAATCATAATAATATTTATTATACTAAATAATAAAAAGAGAATTTACAAAGTATAACATTGTAAAATACATATAACATTTTTCAACAAAAATACAACTATATAAAATGTATTAAAAACATAGAAAAACAAATGTACTAAAATGTTTACTTTTTTCATAATGATAAATAATTAAAATAAAAAGTTTATAATGAAAAAACTAAAAATATATTTACTTTACTATTGCTTGACTATACTTTATAAAAATGTACAATTTTTCAAAACTGTATTTTATACTTTATAGTGTATTCTGAATAACAGAAAAATTTGTGAATCTTGTTTCTAAATATTTAAAAAAATTGCATAACACAACTGAATAAAACAAGTACAAGTTGTCTTTATTCGATCTTAAGAGGACAGGCCATAAAAGATACACACAATAAAATAGACTGACTACATTATAGACACATGATATAAAATAGCAATTTACCAGATAGATCTTATGAGTATTTTTCCAATTAATGCAAAAGGCCTGCGCCTCCCTCTGCTCCTGAAAGAACGGTACAATTGAGCAGATAATATCACATTGGTGGTCAAGAAGAAGAGGAGGAGGAGGAAGAGGAGGAGGTAACGAGGAGGAGGTGGCTGGAAGAACACAATACCCCATACGACCCAAGCCACACATTGTATGGGTGTTTTTTTCCATCCCTGAGGGAAAAAAGAAAGTGAATGCGGCAAAGGTGACTTGCCTTATCTGTGACATGGAACTTTCAAGAGGTAACCCAAATAAAAAATATTCATTTGGGAATAATACCATGATCAGGCACATGCAGCGCAAGCATCCGAACAACTATGCTGCCGCAGAGATGAGAGAACTGGCCAGCAACCCTCCCCAATCTACACCCAGCACCTCCAAACGAAAACAACCCACTCCATCGGGACCAGAGACAAGGGAGACAATCCCGTGCATTCAACCACAGTTTGGAGAATTTAGGGTCACCTGTATTTTTTGTGGTAAGACCATCTTCTATGGTGAGCAGAGCCTAAAGCTCATCCTCCTTGCTGGTGACAACCACAATTGCCCCAAAAACCCTAAATTTTTCCTTATGTTTTTTTTACTCCAGTTGAGCCATTTTCAATTCCCTGTTTTTTGTTTCTCCCCATAAAAATAACAAACAAAATACAAAATAGTTCATAAAAGCCCAAAAAAGTACAAAATGTTCAAAAACATAAAAAAATAAAACAACAAAAAGAAGAAAAAACAGTTCTTTTTAGAACTACCTCCAAATTATAAAAAAAGGCTACATTTTTTTAAAACTCTATCATTCTTTTTTCCCCATGGAACGCTCCCCGGTGCGCGTACCGGGCGCTCCCCCCGCGCAAATAAAAAAAAAATGTTTTTGCCCCACGGGGCCCTTTTATAGCCCCCATATCAAACCTAGGGGGTCAGGGGGTCTACTCTGCCCCCTTATGGTCATTTCCCCCTTTGTTTTTGCCACCTCTTGTGTCTCGATCCTACGGAGACACAAGATAGCGGCCGCTCCGGACTGTTTCGAATGTTTACATACATCCGAAAGCCAATCAGCTTTCCGTGCGCACCTCGTGTGGCGCGCCCGAAGCGCGCCCCGGTGTGCGTACCGGGGCGCGGCCATAGATATATGTATTTTTTTTAACCTAAATTACTCAAAAACCACTGGAGCACATTTCTTGAGACATAGCAAAGGCACATCAGGCTACCAGTCCCTACAATTTTGCCAAGTTTGGTGGAAATCCATTCAGCCGTTCGGGCTAAAAGTGAGGTCGACCGCCCTATGGAAATTAACATGGGGAAAACACGTTTTGGGACCCCCCTTTTATCTCGGCCCCCGCTTGATGAATCCCCCCCAAACTTTCAAGGAAGGACCAGAGCTTCGCGAGGCAAATTTGAGGAAATTTTCAGGCAGATTCGTCAACCGGCACCAAAGTTATTCACAATAGAATTTTTAGATTTTGCATTGAAAAAAAAATCCTAACTATAACTACCTACTGGCGACCGCCAGTAGGTAATATATATATATATATATATATATATATATATATATATTACCTACTGGCGGTCGCCAGTAGGTAGTTATAGTTAGGATTTTTTTCAATGTTAAATCTCAAAATTCTATTTGGAATAACTTTGGCACCGGTTGACGAATCTGCCTGAAAATTTCGTGAAAATGGCCTCGTCGAGCTCCGGTCCTTCCCTGAAAGTTTGGGGGGGATACGTCAAGCGGGGGCCGAGATAAAAGGGGGGTCCCAAAACGCATTTTCCTCATGTTAATTTCCATAGGGCGGTCAATTTCACTTTTAGCCCGAACGGCTGAATGGATTTACACCAAACTTGGCAAAATTGTAGGGACTGGTAGCCCGATGTGCCTTTGCTATGTCTCAAGATACGTGCTGCAGTGGATTTTGAGTAATTTAGGTTCAAAAAAATATATATATCTATAGGCGCTCTCCGGTGCGCGCACCGGAGTGCGCTCCAGGCGCGACACGCGACTTGCGCGCAGAAAGCTGATTGGCTCTTGGGTGTCTGTAAACATTCTAAACAGTCTGGAGCGGCCGCCATCTTGTGTCTCGGTAAAATCGAGACACAAGGGGTTTGAAAAAAAAAGGGGCAAATGACCATAAGGGGGAAGAGTAGACCCCCTCTGACCCCCTAGGTTTGATGTGGGGGCTAAAATAGGGTCCTGCGGGGCATTAATTTTTTTTTTTCGTTTTGCGCGGGGGAAGCGCATGGTACGCGCACCGGCGAAGCACGGGGAAAATCCAGGACCATATTTATGAAGGCCTTGCGCTGTTAGTTTTGCGCCTCCTGTGCGTCAATTTTTGTGACGCACCAGCGGTGTAAAAAAATGCGCATTGTTATGCAATATTTAAAAAGTGACGCATCTATCTAGATGCGTCACTTTTTAAATATAGTGCAACGAGGCACATTTTATTACACTGCTGGTGTTATGCGTCACTTTTCTGTGCGCACTCCTTATGACATTCCAGATGTGTCATATTTAATGTATGACGAATCATGTTGCAAGGAGTTACAGATACGTCAGTATTTCTGACATATCTGTAAACATAAAAGTGATGCGAGGCAGGTGCAAGATTTTGACGCAACAGCATCCTAAAAGTGACGCAGAGAAATCTTATAGATTTCAATACGTCGTTATTACCAAGCTTTTTGCGGGGGAATGCCCCCTTTGCATACATTATACCTGACGCAGATATAATGTGGCGCAGAGTTTTAAAAAGTGACCCATGTACCTAGATGCGTCACTTTTTAAAAATAGCGTCAGGTATAATGCATGCAGAGGGGGTGTTCTCCCGCAAAAAGCTTTGTAATAGCGACGCAGTGAAATCTTTGAGATTTCACTGCGTCAGTTTTAGGATGCTGTTGCGTCAAAATCTTGTGCCTGCTTTACAGCAGGTGTTAGACTGAGGCAAGACCTTTCGCATGCTGCTTTCCCCATTTGAAAGGACACATTACTGGAGTTGCGTCACTTTTGTGACGCACTCCAGCAATGCGTTACTTGGAATGTCATAAGGAGTGCGCACAGAAAAGTGACGCATCGCACCAGTGGTGTAAAAAAATGTGCCTCGTTGCGTTATATTTAAAAAGTGACGTATCTAGGTAGATGGGTCACTTTTTAAAATCAAGCGCCACATTATATCTGCGTGAGGTATAATGCATGCAGAGGGGGTGTTCCCCCACAAAAAGCTTTGTAATAGCGACGCAGTGAAATGTTTGAGATTTCACTGCGTCACTTTTAGGATGCTGTTGCATCCTTTAAATATAGTGCAACGAGGCACATTTTATTACACTGCTGGTGTGATGCGTCACTTTTCTGTCCACAGTCCTTATGACATTCCAGATGTGTCATATTTAATGTATGACGAATCATGTTGCAAGGAGTTACAGATACGTCAGTATTTCTCACATATCTGTAAACATGAAAGTGACGCGAGGCAGGCGCAAGATTTTGACGCAACAGCATCCTAAAAGTGACGCAGAGAAATCTCATAGATTTCAGTACGTCGTTATTACCAAGCTTTTTGCGAGGGATTGCCCCCTCTGCATACATTATACCTGATGCAGATACAATGTGGCGCAGAGTTTTAAAAAGTGACCCATGTACCTAGATGCGTCACTTTTTAAAAAATAGTGTCAGGTATAATGCATGCAGAGGGGGTGTTCCTTGCAAAAAGCTTGGTAATAATGACGCAGTGCGTCACTTTTAGGATGCTGTTGCGCCAAAATCTTGCGCCTGCTTCACAGCAAACCTTTCACATGGTGCTTTTTCCATGTGAAAGGACACATTACTGGAGTTGCGTCACTTTTGTGACGCACTCCTGCAATGCGTTACTTTTGTGTTTACAGATATGTCAGAAATACTGACATATCTGTAACTCCTTGCGAATTGATTAGTCATATATTAAATATGACATATCTGGAATGTCATAAGGAGTGCGTCCAGAAAAGTGACGCATCGCTGTTTTCACGTAGCGATGCGTCACTTTTCAGAAATGAGGCCTCCAGTTTATTCACTGTGTCATAACTTTCTTTTCTAACACTCACCTTCTTTCATTCCTCCTACTTCACTTCCTTTCACCTCTCATACCTTTCTGTTCTTTCTTACTCATTCTCCTTTCAATTATCAATGCACTATATTTCACTTACTCTTCATTTTTTAAGAATATAGCTCTTTGATGAGAATTGGAGGTAGTTCTGAAAAGAACTTTTGGTTTTCTTCTTTTAACTGAACAGGAACAAAAACAGGGAATGGAAACTGATCAACAGGAGCAAAAAGAAAAGAAAAAAATTAGGGGTGGGAAGGGCAGCGATGGTTCTCCAATGCTCGAACCATGAGCAGGACACTTTGCTCCCCATAGGTGAGGAGTTGATTGCAGTATCTGCATCTGACGACCCCATGGTTAAATGCAGGTTGTATGTTTGCTACCTGCTCCTGTGATTGTTCTCTTCCAGAAGAAGTTGCTCCTCCTGTTGATGTAGAGGCCCCATCTCTGGGAACCTCTTGTGCCAGAGCCCTGACACTTTCCCGGGCAAAATTCTGGGGGTGCCACCTCTCCACATGGCGAATCATGGTGAAGTTGCCAAAAGAGTATTTTTTTTGGGGGTTACCCCGTGACAGGACCTGTTTGCAGATCCTGCACTCTACTTTTGGTGCATTCACCTTCTTCTGGTCTGCTGGAAACTTAAAAAATTTCCAGATGAAATGTTCTTTGACCTTCGGCTGAGGAGGCTCTTCATCAATGAAATCATTGGAGTCATCTTCACTGCTGGATGGTCTGGCAGCCATGATTAATCAAGGAATATGGAACAGCAAAAAAGGCAGGTCTTTCAGTCACAAAAGTGAAAGAAGAAGTGAAGGAAATGGGTGGGGATTTCATTCATTGTAAAAAAAAACTGTTAGCAACCAATGAAAAGTGTTATTTTAGGGTCACATGACCCGACGCGTTTACGCTGCGCGCTCCGGAGCACTTCCGGTGCGTTTACGCAGCGCGATCGTAGGCGCTTCCGGGGCGCAAACGTGGCGCGATCGTAGGCGCTTTTGCGTGCGTTTATGCGCCGCGAACGTAGGCGCTTCCGAGGGCACTTACGTTGCGCGCCGAAGTGACGTCATCAATCTTTTATAGAAATGCATAATCATTTTCCTTATTAAAAAAAACTAATTTTATTTGTATGGTACGAAATGTTTTGCATTATTATTAACTTTTCATTCATATTTTTTTTCACAAACGACAGTTGCGCTCTGGGTGCGCTTTCAGATGAGCTCTCGGAAAAGCTTACCGGAGAGCTTAGCTGAAAGCTTCCCGGAGCGCGCACCCAGAGCGCAAAAGAAAAAAAATATATAAAAAAAATGAATACTTAAAAAAAAACAGCAAATTGTAAAAAAAAAAAAAGGTTAGAAACTCGATATACAAAGGAATTAGCATTTAAAAAACCTATGAAATTCACTGAAAAAACCATAGGTTTCACACCAGTTATAGTTAGGAATTAGCATTTAAAAAACCTATTAAATTCACTGAAAAAACCATAGGTTTCACACCAGTTATAGTTAGCTGGAAATTTTACTGATATAAAACCATTGAAATTCCCACGTTATAGTTAGATGGACTCACTATAACTTGCGCGTGCAATGCACTGCTGATGATGTCTTATTAAGCCAGTTAACCAATCAATTTTTAAAAACCATCCATTTAGACACTTATTTAAACATTTATTCTTCCATCAACTTTTACATATACATATATAAAATATATTTATTTTTCAGAAAGACACACATTCACTGGATGGTGTCATCAGTGATGTCATGAGTGATGTCACTGACCATGTCATGAGTGATGTAATATGTAAGGTCATCAGCAGTGCATTGCACGCGCAAGTTATAGTGAGTCCATCTAACTATAACGTGGGAATTTCAATGGTTTTATATCAGTAAAATTTCCAGCTAACTATAACTGGTGTGAAACCTATGGTTTTTTCAGTGAATATATATATATATATATATATATATATTCACGTAGATCGTCACCTATCAAACAGAGAGCATCTGTTGATTCCCAAAAATGACGAGGAGTCGACCCAAAAGTGCTGGTGCAAGCGATGTTTATTTAAATAGAGCCAGCGCTGCCGCCATGACGCGTTTCGCCTTCGAGAAGGCTTGATCACATGATATATATATATATTACCTACTGGCGGTCGCCAGTAGGTAGTTATAGTTAGGATTATTTTCAATAGAAAATCTCAACATTCTATTGTGAATAACTTTGGCGCCGGTTGAGGAATCTGCCTGAAAATTTCCTCAAATGTGCCTCGCGGCGCCCCGGTCCTTCCCTAAAAGTTTGGGGGGGATTTGTCAAGCAAGGGCCGAGAAAAAAGGGGGGTCCCAAAACGTGTTTTCCCCATGTTAATTTCCTTAGGGCGGTCGACCTCACTTTTACCCCGAACGGCTGAATGGATCTCCACAAAACTTGGCAAAATTGTAGGGAGTGGTAGCCCGATGTGCCTTTGCTAGGTCTCAAGGTATGTGCTCCAGTGGATTTTGAGTAATTTAGGTTAAAAAAATATATAGATCTATAAGCGCTCCCCGGTACGCGCATCGGGGCGCTAACCAGAGCGCTACGCGAGTTCGCACGCGGAAAGCTGATTGGCTCTCGGGTGTCTGTCAACATTCCAAACAGTCCGAAGCAGCCGCCATCTTGTGTCTCAGTAGGATCGAGACACAAGAGGTGGCAAAAATAAAGGGGGAAATGACCATAAGGGGGCAAAGTAGACCCCCCTTGACCCCTTAGGTTTGATGTGGGGGCTATAAAAGGGCCCCGCGGGACAAACAAAAAAAGAAAATTGCGGGGGGATTTGCGCGGGGTGAGCGCCCGGTACGCGCACTGCGGAGCCTACCGGGGAGCGTACAATGGGGAAAAAAGAATGCTAGAGTTTTTAAAAAATGTAGCCTTTTTTATAAATTGGAGGTAGTTCTAAAAAGAACTGTTTTTTTTCTTCTTTTTGTTGTTTTATATTTTTTTAATGTTTTTTTGAACATTTTGTACTTTTTTTGGCTTTTATGAACTATTTTATATATCTTTTTTTGTCATTTTTGTGGGGAGAAACAAAAAACAGGGAATTGAAAATGGCTCAACTGGAGCAAAAAACAAAACATGAAAAAATTAAGGATTTTTGGGGGCATATGTGGTTGTCACCAGCACGGTTGATGAGCGTTATGCTTTGCTCACCATAGGTGATGGTCTTACCACAAAAAATACAAGAGATCTTGTATTGCCCAAACTTTTGTTGAATGTTTGGGACCATCTCCCTTGTTTCTGGTCCCGATGGAGTGGGTTGCTTTCGTTTGGAGGTGCTGGGTGAAGATTGGGGTGGGTTGCTAGCCAGTTCTCTCACCTCTGCCGCAGTATAGTTGTTGGGATGCTTGCGCTGCATGTGTCGAATCATGGTGTTATTACGAAATGAATATTTCTTATTAGGGTTCCCCCTTGAAAGTTCAATGCCACAGATTTGGCAAGTCACCTTTGGCGCGTTCACTTTCTTCTTCACCTCTGGGATGGAAAAAAACTCCCATACAATGTACTGCTTTGGCCTGTATGGGGTATTGTCTTCTGGCAGCCAACTCCTCCCCTCCTCCTCCTCCTCCTCCTCCTCTTCTTCCTGACCACCAATGTGATGTTGTGGTGGTCCTCTTGGTGGTGGTGGTGGTGGTGGTGCAGATGCTCCAGCTGCTGCTGTAGCCATTTTAAAGTACAAAATATTACTCAAAGATCTCCAAACAGGTCTTCCTCAGTCAAAGGACAAAGTTAGAATAAGGAAAAAGGTGGGGGCTTTCATCATTTGGAAACCAAAACTGTTCTGAACCAATGAAAAGTGTTATTTTCAGGTCACATGACCCGACGCGCTTACGCGAAGCGCCCCCAGGCGCGCCCGGAGGCGCGCCCTGGGGCGCATCGCGTAAGCGGGTCAGATGCTTACGTTGCGCGATCGTATTCCTTGAGTGCTTCCGGGTGCGCTTACGCCATGCGTATCATGCGGACGCGGCTACGTGATACGTCACAATGATGTTTTCGTTCGCGGCAATAGCGCTAACGCGACGCTCACCGGTGTGCGTCCTGGGGTGCGCCGGAAAACTGCGCTTTCCGGTGCGCACACCGGGGCGCGCACCGGGAGCGCTCCAGGGCAAAAAATGTTTTAAAAAAAATAAAAAACAAAATTGTATTATATAAATATACAATATAGGATTCATTATAAAAAATATTACGTTTCATAGGTTTGAGGCCCTATATATAGTTAGGAATTAGCATTTAAAAAATCTATGAAATTCACTGAAAAAACCATAGGTTTCACACAAGTTATAGTTAGGAATTAGCATTTAAAAAACCTATTAAATTCACTAAAAAAACCATAGGTGTCACACCAGTTATAGTTAGGAATTAGCATTTAAAAAACCTATTAAATTCACTGAAAAAACCATAGATTTCACACCAGTTATAGTTAGCTGGAAATTTTACTGACATAAAACCATTGAAATTCCCACGTTATAGTTAGTTGGACTCACTATAACTTGCGCGCCTGCAATGCACTGCTGATGACGTCACATATTACATCACTCATGACATGGTCAGTGACATCACTCATGACATCACTAATAACACCATCCTTGTGACAGACTGACAGACCTCCTTTCAGTGTAATGTAACCCTTGAAACACATATTCAAAAATAGAAACTAACATTTTCAAAAAAATGGAGATACCCATACCAGTTACAACAACCAATTCAGTAATTCCACCATCTATATACACATCCATTCATTCAGCAACATTTCTATATAGTCACTCATACATATACTCACTCATCATATGTAGTGATACACATATACATCCTGTTACACACTTACAGTCTTCCAAAAGTTACTCACACACATACTCACACACACAAATAAACTATTGAACATCCATTTATTTGCATATACAGCTATACACACACTACCACCTTACTTCTAAGGAAACTTACACATAGTTACTCTCTTAAACAATCACTTATAGAAACACATACTTATTTAAACACGAACTCTTTCAATCTCTCACTCTCACATATACTTACTTATATACATCAATACTCACATATACTAGATTAAAACATATGTCGTTACTGATAAAGACACTAGGGAGGCAGGCATTCACTCACTAACACACACATATACACAATCATCCACCCATACAGTCCTGCACATTTGCTGTCTTCAAAACACATACAAACAGTGAGTCAGTCTTTGATGCATCTATGGGGTAAGTAATATCCCCACCAAACCATACAGACACTCATACTGATACTAAAAAAATCTAATAACCCATATACACACACATGTAGCTACTCACCAACCCATGCAGCCACTTATACACAAAGTGAAACACTGATACATATATTTAAATATTTAAACATTACTCGCTAATATATGTATTTACTAAGATACACTTAATAAGCCAGTTAACCAATCATTTTTTTTTAAAAACATCCATTTAGACACTTATTTAAACATTTATTCTTCCATCTGCCTTTACATATACATATATAAAACATATTTATTTTTCAGAAAGACACACATTCACTGGATGGTGTCATCAGTGATGTCATGAGTGATGTCACTGACCATGTCATGAGTGATGTAATATGTGACGTCATCAGCAGTGCATTGCAGGCACGCAGGTTATAGTGAGTCCAACTAACTATAACGTGGGAATATATATATATATTATACTTTTAATATCATTTGTTTTTTAACATAGCCTAAATATCAACCCCCACCCACTAAAGCCTTAGAAATATAGGAAAAGGTATCAAATACGTATAGCTATAAAACATTATCAAAATCTAAACCTAACTAATCTAAAACTATCCTAATCACTAACTAACTATTACTCTAACAATTAAAATAATGAACTACAATTGAACCAGAAACATTGTTGGTTAAAATGTTTATAGGAGTTGGGAGAGCTGCTCTCCATGGCCTCCTTCATGTTCTCCATTCTCTGCCATAAGCCAGCCTGCTCCCTCCAAATGTCATTAAGTTTTTTATTCATCTTCATCAGTTCTTGGATTATGGTAGATTTGAAGATTGAATCCCTTCTTTTACTGGGCCTCCTGGTCCATGCGGTTCCTGGCTCAGTGTATGCAGGGGTATCTTTGTTCTGCTGTGTTGTGAATTATTTTATGTATTTATAAAGTTTTATATAGCACAAACTTATGGCAGATGTTGCCCTTGAAGGTGTTGTGGGTCGAGGTATGTTCCAGGACCCTGCTGCCTTGACACTCTTATTCATTTTGTGTTAGGCCTTTGAGACATTCTTTATTTGCCTCTACCTGTCACTGCACATTTCAAATGTCCTCTTATCTTCAGCTGCCATGTGATATAGGGTGATAATGGACAAAATAGTTCTAACATGTTGCACATGTACATGCTGTGTGTGAGAAATAGGTTGATATTGCACCACAATAATATGTGCCTGACCAGACTAACACCAGCAATAGAGATGGTTACATGGACAAGATAATGTCACTACGTAGACATACTCTACTCTACACAGGAAAACTGAGTTAGGTGTCTTCTGTGTAGGTGCCCAAAATGTGACAGTAGACGCAATGAGATAACTACCACATCACACAGGACAAACATTCCCCCCAAAAATTATTCCATATTTGATAGTGGACACATGGCCCTGTTTACCATAACTTTGTATTTTGAGTTGTGTCATGCAAATGTGGTTATGATTGCTCAATAACATAAGTATAAGTGGTTAAGATGATAAGGTCCAGGCAGTATGGCTCTGCGTTGAATACCCCATCTGGAGTAACACAAGGCTGCACACATTGCTGGCTTCACTTACAGAAATATAAAATGTCTTTTTTTCTTCAGAATTGGAGGGAAAATCATTGTGAGTCATACTTAATCAAGCTTATGTGCGCACATCATCCGAAGGCAGCATTTGGATGCATACATTCTATATTATATATAGCATCTCAGTAGTGAGTGTATTCTAGCCGAATGTATGACGTTACAATGCATACATTTACAACGCATGCCTTTGCAACACAGTTTTTACACCAAAACACCCCTTACAATGTATACATTTACATCTCATGGCATTACAACGGATTTTCTGAAACTACATTTACAACGTATACCATTACAACGCATACCATTACATTGCATCTAATGTAAGTGTTGGATAGTGTAGGGGTAAAAATTACTATTCTAATTCCAGGGAGTGCAACAGTAGGGTAAGTGTTGGATAGTGTAGGGGTAAGAATTACAATTCTAACGCCTGAGGGTGCAACAGTAGGGTAAGTGTTGGATAGTGTAGGGGTACTATGTGTTGTAATGGTATGCAATGTAATGACATGCGATTTAATGCCTGCGTTGTAGTGTCAGGCATTGTAATGTCATGCGTTGTAGTGACATGCAATGTAATGGTTGCATTGTAGTGACATGAGTTGCAAAGGATGTTGCGATGTAATGACTGCGTTGTAAATGTAGCGCGATGTGGTGACTGCATTGTAAAGGTTGTTTCCCATGCTAGCCAGACTACTCATCTGACCAAAAATATTTTGGGATATGCGACAAGAATGCTTGCACCATGACTCTCATGGAGGTTCAGGTACCACTGAGACTGGATTACAACAGACATACCTTGTGGTAGGCTAAGACAGTGTAGATCTATATGTCCATAGAATAATACACAAATAATTGAAACAGACACACTTGTATCCATGTAATTTGTTGTCTGTCATGGGCAAAATACATTACTTATGAAGATTTAGGTCCATCACAAAATCATATTTTAAAAATATGTTTGATTTTTAATGGCAACCCGTATGACACAGTCTATAGTTTTGTCATACTGCTACAAGGACCGTTATGTTTTCTACAAACATGTTAGGTGTAAAATAGCAGGTATGTTTGCCCAGCCTTATGGTCAGTCAAATTGAAATGTCATACCTGGAGAGAGCAAAAATATGCAGCAAATCTGAATCCATGATAATGCATGTTGATGGGATATATGTTGCAAAATCACACAGTGTGTGAATCTGATTCCATGATACCTATCCTGTCCATGCTTGATAACTGTGCCTGTGTAGCAATATTGAACCTCATCTGCACCTGCGTCATGCACAATTTTGGACATATACAACTGAACCCTGGCTAGACATATTTAGCAGCATATATCATATTGTGCAATGAGATTGGTTGAATCCGGATTTCTTTTGGTGTGTGCCATTTGTCATACAATATAATGTGTTTCTTAGGAGCACATGCAGAGTCTTACATACACCCTACATTCTCAATTATTTTACTCCTTGACCATTCCTAAGGTATCTGTAGGCAAGTTCAGTTCAGGTTTGAACACTGACAGCTAATTGATGGGAGATGAGTGTTACCATCCACCACACATCAAATCTACCATTTCACATAGATCACACACAGACATCAAAATGGTACATACATGTACTTATGACACTTACTGTTAGCATTGGGTCATGGAAGGAGTCCACCTCTCCCCTTCTAAATGGTGGATGTTCACCTAGGAGACATAAATGAGGACACTGCATTGTGAATATTGCTTTCACATATGTTTACATTTTTAGGTTACAAACTATGCTATCCCAGTATTTCAGATTTCCACAACATCTTAAACACACTTATGTCAAAATGACTAGATTATTGCACACAACTAGTCCAGTTGTAGACCTGTGCTGGCTGGATGATGAGGTTCAGATGTACACCTCATGAGTTGCCCAAAGCATGCCTCAAGGATTTGATGTATTTAGTAATGCTGAGCAGCATTATGTCAGTCTCCGGTGTACCATGACACATGGGTGACATAACTGACCATAGGATTAACTAACTGCTGTTATGATGGAAGAGGACAGGCATACACTGTATGTAAAAATATAAAAGCCATATAAGGGTTTTCTGGCACTGCTGCAAAAGGGCAGAATAGTATTGAGTTGTTGTGCCTTCCAAATTTGTGTAAGACTACGTGACTTGACAGCCTGAATAATATGGTTTTTTTCCACTGCAAAAACACACAGTTCTGCACATGTAGATATTCATTAGGCATAGCAATATGTGTGCTTGTGTAACACAATGCAGCACACATTGAGAGTTACACATAAAGGCTTCCGGAAAATAGATCTCCAGCTCATCCTTCAGCAGTGGCTGTTCTGAGAATTTGTTAGCATCCCCATGTCATTTCTGTATGTGACCTGAGGAAATCCTCATAAATCTAGGTATTTTCAGTTATAAGTACAACCCAGAAACCATTGACTAGCCCCTTGTGGTGGGGTATGGGAATTGAGCCATTTGCTGTACATTTGATTCATGTAGGCACTCTGAGGCACACAAAGAATCCCTAATCATCTCCTTATATAAATATATCCAGATATACATCTTGCTTGTTGCAGTATGTAAAAAAAATACACAAACGATGTCCAGTCCATGTTTATGTTTGGCATTACTGATAACGGTATGTCACAAAATGCAGAAGGAACCTACATAAATACATACGGGTGCATAAATCCCTCCCATGCATTGACATCAGCACATCTGTGTTTCATCTGCAGAGCGGTCATCAATATCTTGAAAGTATGCTGATGGTGCCAATGCACACGCTCCCATTGATCCTTTTTCTCTTTTGCAGGGTAACCTTGGCTGACCATTCCCCATTACCATGCATCCTTGGCAGATAATGCACTATGAGCAAATAAGCCCTCCCAGCACTGGCGTAGAAAATTTCCTACTCCTTCCAGACATTTCCCTAACCCTCCTAAACACAATAAATACAATACCAAACCCCCTACAAACTATTACTACCCCAACAATCAGTCTCCAAAAAGACCAACTCTCAACAAAACAATGACAAATAACAACAGACATTTGCACATCCACTCTTCAAACACATCCAACGCCCAGCACAGACTAGCAGAGATTAAGAGAAAGTTAAAGTAACTAAACACACCTGTTTGCAGCCTGCCACAATCATTACCTCACTTCCTGGGTGTATCCTGCCTGTTTTCAACAAATGTGTTGTTTTTATGAAACATTGGTACAGAAACTGCAATTGCGTAATTAACGCAAATCGTATTAGCCCTTATGCATTGTTTTTAATGCATTGGCCTCGTTGTGAGGCTTATGAACAGTGAAACGGGTGCAATGCGCCGTGCAAATGGATCAATGCGTGCTTCTGACCCACGGAATTAGCCGATTGTCTGGGATACACTGTAGTGAATTGTGCAATGCAGGAAAGCACACCTTGGGCTCAATTTCCTTTCTCCCCTTTTTTTATCAGACAGTTTTAGTATTTTCTGATGTGTGTTTTGTCAGTGGTCATAGTGTACCTATATGTGAGATGTTACCTTCATAGAGGTAACATATTGAGTGACAAAATATTTTTATGTAAAACAGTTATTTATTGTAATGTATGTAGACATTTACAGGGTTTTCCTCCTTTTTAGGTCTCGACTATTATATCCAGCAGGGATTAATAGGCGAGTGTATAGGAGGCGAAACAAACTCTTGAACAAGCGCGGATTACATGCAGTTCATGTGATGCACTCGTGTGAGACGCGCGTGCACGTCAAACCCATCAGCCTCGCACCAAACACCATCTGGCTCGTGTCCAACTTCAGAGGAATCTGCTTTCAAGCTTCTCCCGCCCCCCACCATCAGACTTCAAAGAAAAGCGCTCCAGCTCCCCCGCTCCCTCCCCTAGCAATGCAGACAATGTTTACATTTGACTTGTTGCCTTCCCTTTGCTGTCATATTTCTAACACACACAGTTTAGTAACCAAAGCACTGCCAAGTAAAAAAACAATTCTGCTTCTCACAGCACTGCCAAGTAATACTAATATCAGCTCTCGTCTTTCCTCGCACCCGCTCCCCTGCTCCCCCGCCCCCCGCAATGCAGAGAGCTTTTTTTTGTTTGCACCACCTCCTTTCTCCCAATCCCTCGCAGTGCTCCCCTGCTCCCCTGCCCCCCTGCAATGCTGAGAGCTTTTTTTTGTTTGCACCACCTCCTTTCTCCCAATCCCTCGCAGCAGTTTCACTTTTATCAGCTCTCGTCTTTACTCGCTCCCGCCTTCCACACAGCATACTATTATCAGCTCTTATTATCAGCTCTCGTCTTTCCTCGCACCCGCCTCACGTGCACAGTGGCATTTGTTTTTTTCGCATGCACCCCTCCTTTCTCCCAATCCCTCTCAGCAGTTTCACTTTTATCAGCTCTCGTCTTTACTCGCACCCGCCTCCCACACAGCGGACGCTTCCATCTCGCGTGCACCTACTCCCTTCTTCCATTTCCTTTTAGCAGTTTTATTTCCACCAGCTCCCCTGTCTTTACATGCACCCGCCTCCCACACAGCGGACGCTTCCACCCACCCACTGCCCCTGCATCCTTCCAGACAGAGGCCATTTACACCCGTTGCCCCCTTTTTAGCACTGTAAAAGTTTAAATATTTTAAAGTCTTAAAATTATAAAGTCTTAACCCTTTCCATGCTCATGACGAGCTCAGCTCGTCTAAGTCAAATAAATACAACACATATTGCATTACAAATGCTATAGGTGTCACATTTGCAAAAGTTAAAACTATTGGCATTGTGAATGCCAAAGCTATTAATTTTGCTATTTTTTTATAATTGTATGTCTAGTGTTGACTAGACTTTGAAGCGCTAGAAGGCCTGCTTTGCACTACTTGGGAACCCAAGGCTAGAGTAACGAGACTTTAGTTGTTTTTCTTCTCGGGGATTGGGTTGCAGCGTGTGAGGTGAGATGCCAAAGAATGAGGAGCTTTCTCGTGTTCAACCACTCCGCTCTGCGCGTTTTAACTGCATAAGTGACTGGAGAAGCCTCGCGCGCGGCCTGAGTCAAAATAAACATTGCCCTTTCACTTTCCTACCTTATATTTTGTTAAAAAGCGCCAATACACGGTTTGCAAACTTGTCACAATTTCCAGTCTCCTTCCTATGCCCCAAATAAAACACAGGGAAACTGTGCTGTTCATCATTGCAGAACATTTTATCAACAATACGTTTTTATATGTATCCAATCAGAGACATTTTGGTATGTTGTATCTTTGACCAAGTCCATTTGGAGCAATCGTCCTCGCAAGACTGACATCCCAGAGACCAGGGACCCAGGTCAGCTGTGAAACAGCATCCCCCACTCTGCCTCATTCCGTCTCACTCTACCTCACTGTTCCTTACGATGCTTCATTCCACCTTATTGTGCCCCAGGCTCTGTACATTGGATCACCTGTGTAAAAGAATAACCGACTCTGCCTCATTCTGCCGTAGTGCCACATCATTATTCGCAACATAATTACACTGCGCTCAATGCGACATACACTCCAAATACCACTCAGTGACACATAATTACACGCCACATAATTACACTGCACTCAATGCAACATACACTCCAAATACCACTCAGTGCCACATAATGACACCCCACATAATTACACTGCACTCAATGCAACATACACTCCAAATACCACTCAGTGCCACATAATTACATGCCACATAATTACACTGCACTCAATGCAACATACACTCCAAATACCACTCAGTGCCACATAATTACACAACACATAATTACACTGCACTCAATGCAACATACACTCCAAATACCACTCAGTGCTGATCTGCTGCTCTCTTCCATTTCACCTCCTTCTTTAACTCCCTGTTCTCTTCTCCTGGGCTGATCTGCTGCTCTCTTCCACCCCCCTCCTTCTTTAACTCCCAGTTCTCTTCTCCTGTGCTAATCTGCTGTTCTCTTTCACCCCACATCCTTCTTTAACTCCCTGTTCTTTTCTCCCGTGTTGATCTGCTGCTCTCTTCCACCCTGCCCCCTTCTCCAAATCCCTGTTCTCTTCTCCTGTGGCAATCTGCTGTTCTCTTTCACCTGCCTCCTTCTTTAACTCCCTGTTCTATTCTCCTGTGCTAATCTGCTGTTCTCTTTTACCGGCCTCTTTCTCTAACTCCCTGTTCGCTTCTCCTGGGCTGATCTGCTGCTCTCTTCCACCCACCTCGTTCTTTAACTCCCAGTTCTCTTCTCCTGTGCTAATCTGCTGTTCTCTTTCACCGACCTCTTTCTCTAACTCCCTGTTCGCTTCTCCTGGGCTGATCTGCTGTTCTCTTCCACCCGCATCCTTCTTTAACTCCCTGTTCTCTTCTCCTGTGGTGATCTGCTGCTCTCTTCCACCCTGCATCCATATTTAACTCCCTGTTCTTTTCTCCCGGGGTTGATCTGCTGCTCTCTTCCACCCGCCCCCTTCTCCAACTCCCTGTTCAGTTCTCCTGTGCAGATCTGCTGCTCTCTTCCACATGCATCCTTCTCTAACCGCATACACACATACATACAACCACGCACACACACACATATAATCACACACACATAATCACACGAACACACACAACCAGACCACACACACAACCACACAAAAAAACAACCACACATACAAAATCACACCCAACCACACACACAACCACACATACAACCACACACAACCGCACACACACACAACTGCATGCACACAACCACACACAAAACACACACACACAACCACACACCACACACATCTATCTATCACCCTCACTCTATCAATCTATCTATTGCCCTCACTCTATCAATCTATCTGTCGCCCTCTATCTATCTGTCACACTCACTCTATATATCTGTCGCCCTCACTCTATCTATCTATATGTCACACTCACTCTATCTATCTATCTATCTATCTATCTATCTATCTATCTATCTATCTATCTATCTATCTATCTATCTATCTATCTATCTATCTATCTATCTATCTATCTGTCTCCCTCACTCTATCCATCACCCTCACTCTATCTATCTGTCTATTTACTATCTATCTATCTATCTATCTATCTATCTATCTATCTATCTATCTATCTATCTATCTATCTATCTATCTATCTATCTATCTATCTATCTATCTATCTATCTATCTATCTATCTATCTATCTATCTATCTATCTATCTATCTATCTATCTATCTGTCTCCCTCACTCTATCCATCACCCTCACTCTATCTATCTGTCTATTTACTATCTATCTATCTATCTATCTATCTATCTATCTATCTATCGCACTCACTCTATCTATCTATCTCCCTCACTCTATCGATCAATTCATCGCCCTCACTCTAGTTATCAAATCTCTCTCTATATATATCTATCTATCTATCTATCTGTCTCTCTATCTATCTATCTATCTATCTATCTATCTATCTATCTATCACACTCAATCGATCGATCGCACTCACTCTATCTATCTATTGCCCACACTCTGTATCTATTTATCAATATATCGATCTATTTGCCTCACTATATCTATCTATCTATCGCCCTCACTCTATCTATCTATCGCCCTCACTCTATCTATCTATCGCCCTCACTCTATCTATCTATCTATCTATCTATCTATCTATCTATCTATCTATCTATCTATCTATCTATCTATCTATCTATCTATCTATCTATCTATCTATCTATCTATCTATCTATCTATCTATCTATCTGTCTCCCTCACTCTATCCATCACCCTCACTCTATCTATCTATCTATCTATCTATTTACTATCTATCTATCTATCTATCTATCTATCTATCTATCTATCTATCTATCTATCTATCTATCTATCTATCTATCTATCTATCTATCTATCTATATATCTATCGCACTCACTCTATCTATCTATCTCCCTCACTATATCGATCAATTCATCGCCCTCACTCTAGTTATCAAATCTCTCTCTATATATATATATATCTATCTATCTATCTGTCTCTCTATCTATCTATCTATCTATCTATCTATCTATCTATCTATCTATCTATCTATCTATCTATTTATCTATCTATCTATCTATCTATCTATCTATCAAGCTCTCGCCCTCACTATATCTATCTATCTATCTATCTATCTATCTATCGCCCTCACTCTATCTATCTATCTATCTATCGCCCTCACTCTATCTATCTATCACACCACCACAGCATCACTCAGGGGCACCACAGCATCACTCAGGGGCACCACAACATCACTCAGGGGCACCACAACATCACTCAGGGGCACCACAACATCACTCAGGAGCACCACAACATCACTATGCGCTACTACAACATTACTGAACGCCACAGCATCACTCAGCGCCACCACAGCATCAATCTGTGCAACTAATCAACAACTGGTTCAAATATGTGCTCTCAATGTTTCAAGCTTTATTACAAATGTACAAAAAAATCTTACTAGTTCAATTCTGTTCTTGGATTTTCGCAACAACAAAATACACTGAACATAATCTTCACAAAAGTTATTTACTAAAGTTTAAGCTATTGCCATTATAAATTATAATAAATTTAATTTAAGTATTCATTATTTAAAAAAAATAAAAGTCATTGTTATTTGTAATATTAATACTTTTAAGTCACGTAAATACAAAACATGTTGCATTACAAATGATATAGGTGTCACATTTGCAAAAGTTAAAAGTATTGGCATTGTAAATGACAAAGCTATTAATTTCACTACTTTCAAAACCAACACATAAATAAAAGATTTGTCATTTACAAGACCAATAGCTCAAACTTTCCTAATGCAAGACCTATTGCATTGCAAATGCTTGTTAGGTTTGCGGTATGCCTGGGTGAATGTAGGTACCTGTAGCGTAGGCAGAATTTTCTCAAAAATATAGCGTTACGGTTGGAAGTGGCCCTTTCTAGGGTACTTTCCCTCAACTTTTTCAATTATTTCCTCCTGGTTTTCTGTTGATGTTTATGTAAGCCTTAGGACTTTGAGCACTTTTGACACTGCCATTCAGTGACAAAGCGATGTTCTCTTCTAAGCATGGGCGAATTTTGCGAATCTGGCATTCGCGAATTTGCGTATTTGCGAACTCGCAATCCGCAAAATCCGTGAATTCTCGCGAATTTGCGGATTTTTTTGTTTTTATAGTGTTCGCAAGGATTTCTGCCAGTTCGTGAGGATTTTGTACCAGTTTGCGATTGCGAACTTACTTGTCGGCACGCAACGATCGCGACTATGTTGTTTCTACGTCTGGTTCATCATCACAGGTTCACAGCACCCTCTGTTTCAACACTGCCACCCTCTGTTTCACCCATGCCACCCTCTGGTACATCATCATCACTGTAGATTATGGGGGGAAAAAGCAAGCACACCTGCCCTGCTTCAACTGACATGAATTAATTTGGGGTTGATTTATTAATGTGTCACTGTTTTAAAATTCCAGTCTGGCACCTGCTTCCTTATCTGTAATTTGCTTTCTGTTGCAGTGCAATTTTTTTTTCAGGACCTTTGTTGCCTACTTGTAGCTATTCTATGATCCGGCTGTGAGGGTCAGAGCAGGGTCATACAATTGTTGCAACTAGCAACTGAACTCTAGAGGGGCCCCAGTCAGGAAGCACTACAGGGAATGGTTACTAATGATGAATTTGAACTTTTGCACCTGCTGCTGAGTGCTTTCAGTTTAGCAAAACTCGTTTTTCTGCAGAACAGCAAATGTAATGCCCCCAAAAAAACTTACTTGTGAAAGTTTATTCTAATCCAAAAGTGATCCAAAGAAAGTCAAAAGGCCTCAAATCCAAAAAAGGGCAGGCAAATGTCAACCTGAGGAGTTATTCTGATAAAAATCCTCATTTTCAGAAGGTCTATGCTGCTTGCTAGTGGATTTCTTGTGCAGAATTGCAAATTTTGTAATTTCGCGAGTGCGAGATTGTTGCTGCCCGCCGCACCTACAAGTTCGCAATTGCGAACTTACACCGCACGCCGCAAAATTGTATCACCAAAAAAAAAAAATCTGCTGCGTGCGAATTTGCGGATTTTCGGTAAATTCGCGAGCGTTCGCGGATCGCGAATTTATCGAAAATCCGCAAAATCCGCGAGCTTAACGGATTTTCCGCCCATGCTTATTCTCTTCATATACTTACTGGTGAATGGTGTATACATGATTGGCTGATTTGAGTTACTTGTATGCCTCTTGTGTAGGGGTAAGACCTATACCTAGGGCAAGTAACTCAAATACTCCTCTGTGGGCCTGCAGCCTTGGTTGTGCCACCCACAGCGGTAGGTCTTTAAACGAGCCACTGGTTATTCCTACTCAGCTTAGTATTTAAAAAGCTATTTGCCAATGTTCTGCGTGTCTCTTGTTACATTGGTGTACTCCCTAGGGCAGGGTGGAATGTTGGGAGGAGGCAGGGCATGGGCACGGGTGGCCTGCATGCATTGGTAGTGAATGGCACCAGATAGTGTGCTCCGTTCAGTGGGGCCTGCTTCTCTCATTGCCAATGATTAGCATAGGGGTTCATTGAAAAGGCTATTGAACAGTATTTCTTTTGAGCAGAAGAGTAGCAGTATAGTGTTAGATAATGATGAGTTAGTAATAGCAAATCCTCTCTGGTAGGTTATGCGAGTGGATTTGACATTTCTCATGTGGAAATGCCACTTTGCAAAAGTGGGCGTTTCTGTGCTCATGGCCCTGTGTGCCTAGCAGCATGTCTCCAATCCACATCTGAGTGCTGGGGGACAGCTACATATGTGCATTCCTGACAGAAGGCTATAAGCTAGGAGCTCAAGGGAAGCTGCAGACCTCTGAATCGGAGAGGCTTCCTGCGATGAATACGAGGGGGAGGAATTTGCACCTGCATGCCAAGGGACAGGGCCTTCGCCCCACTAAAGATATTTATTAAGCCAGGTCCATCTTGGGACCAGTTTCAGGATATTACCCCTTAGAGGCCAAGCTAGCTTAAATACAGTGGCACAGCAAGCAAGGGACCCACATCTGGCTGAACAGGGGTGGCAAAGTGAGGTAAAGAATGATGTTGGATTCAACTCAGATCTTATGGTGACTGGGTGTGAGTGTCTGAAAAGTTTTCAGCACTCAGTCCATCATCTCCTTGTGTCTGCTTTGTTCACCCTAAGTTGGCAGGATATGCCCAGACGTGGGTCCCTTGCTCACTTTGCCACTGGATTACCGGGATTGTCTCTAAGCCTGGGGCTTTCCCAAGTTTCTGGACCTGGATTGCAGCTAATGTTTCTTCAAGAGTAAATGGGGTTATCTCAATACGAGGGCAATTCAGCTGGGACTACTGGTTTGTTAACTAAATTTTCTTTAACATTGGATCATCTGCATAGAGAGTTGTAAAATGTTCAACCCAGCCTCCAGGAGACATATGGCAGTCAGAGCGGACTGGGTCTCTGAAACCATTATGCGATACCAGTTGCCAGTAGTATTTGTTATCCCTTTGTTTGTATGCATCTAAGAAATCCTCCCAAATTCCTATCTTCTACTGGGCCTTACTCCTCCTTATAACCCTGACATACTTCCCTTTTTGCTTTAACAATCTCATCTCTCTGTTTGGTCTTTAAGGCAAGCACTAGATCATTTTTAGCATTTTTGCACTGACCAATTAAACCATTCATTAACTCTCAGTTGTCTGGGATCCCTACAGGTGCTAACATTTTTCACAAATATTTCCCCTAACTTATGAAACAAAATGACATGGAGATCTGTAGTCTTTACTGGAGTCAGAGCTTGTTGTTCATACACTTCCAATTCATCAGAAACAATTCTATATATCTTTTAGATGGCACACTTTGATTTAGATATAGTCTCCCTTCTTACATGACGTTTGTTATTAGACAACAAAGTTGGGATAGATGTTAAAGCTGGATCAATACATCCCTTCTCCTTTATCCGAGTCATATTTCAGCCTAATGCAATTGGAGAATGGTCACTATCACAGCGGTCAATGACTGTCACATCTGCCATCTCGTGCCATATCTGCAAATCCATTAAATTAAATCAATATTACTCCTTCAACAGCCCCTTACAAATGTTGGTTTCGCTCCAGCATCTGAGGCAGAGCGGCCGCTGCATGACCTTAATCTATAAAAAAACAATTATGTCTGCAATCTGAAGTGCCTCAGAGCTCATTCCCTGCACTTTCCCGTCAGCAGTGTAGGGTGAGATACCACACCACTCATCTTCTTCTCTCGCCACATCCAAGAAGGGTGCATAAGGATCAAAGGACATATTAAATTTGGGAAACATCGTTTACAATGCACGCGTTAAAAACGTGTGTCATTACAATGCATTTTTTACATTGCAAAATCCATTACAACGCTTGTCATTACATCGCATAATCCATTGCAACACATTCCCCGAAGTAACGCCCCAGCGGAGTTAGAATAGTAATTGCGTTGTAATGGATTATGCATTGTAACAACATGCGTTGTAATGGATTTTGCGTTGTAAAAATTTGGGGGGGAATTAGAACACATTTTTTATATAGCACGTGCATTATAAAGTGTCATACTTATTAAAATAACCTGCTATAATCACATAATGGCTATTACTAAAATCTGTCAAAATAAAAATCAAGATGTTCAAGGTCTTTGCCCTTTTATTAAAAGTGATAAACCTATTATAGATACTAATCAATAAATAAGGAATTCCTGACTTGGGAGACACACTAAGACCTAAAATATCTAAGGAGTCAGTGCTCATTTGTTTCATAACACAGTCAAGGGACACTTGACACTGTATAATAAGGACTCCAGAAGGCCTGTCTGCTTTTGTGGGTACAGCTTCTAAGCTATATGTGGTAAAGCCATGTCTGTACATTTTTGTTAGTGACCAGGTCTCTTGAAGAAGACATATACAAAATATATCTATAAATGTACCCAATCTGCATCTCTTAGCTTGAGTCTAATTCCGGCAATATTCCATCTGACAAAATGGAAGGAGAATTCAGAATGTTTAGATGTGAGGTTTATATTTGAAGGGGTACTTAATAGCGACAAGGTATAGCAAATCGGACCTACAATATTTTGTTCTGTCATATTCTCAAAAAACAAAATGGATTCTCTCAAGGTCGGTCCCAGCTAACTATCCTTTCCAATTTTATAAGGTACATTAGAATTTGTGTCAGGTGATAAATGTAATGAAGTTTACAGTCAATCAATCTGTGCCACATTACACTCTTGAAAGGTAGATGGATTTACCTCCGCCTGCAGCCCAGATATACTTCTGATTTTAGTTGGTACACCATTCTCACCACCTACCTTCAACCCAGTTTAAACAATGGGCAAAAGTCTTAAATTAAATCATATTTCTGAACCTTTGGTGGTAGTGGTATGCTGATCTAATGAAATGAGGCCTTCAACCAGGTCTGTAGAAAGTCAATTCAATTCAATGGAATCCCAAGGGCTAATGGGTGCTTTATGTTTATTGGCATCCAAGATGTCTGCATAAACAATCAAGTAATAATATCTGGTATGTCTGAGCCAGTGCAAGGACTTTTTTTTAAACACATCTGTACTTTCAATAGAGTCAGGCGATAGCTTTGTCACATTCACCATATACACTGAATGGCCAAATCGAGGAGAAAAAGTCCTCTGCATACTCCTTGTGAATGTTGATGAAGGATCATGGTGGCAGACCCCATCAGTAATGTTATTTGATCTTAACAAGGTGGTATAGGAAGATGGGGGAAGATAAGAAGAGGCGGGCAAACTGTTCTTCAGTATGTAAGCATCTATTGAAAATGGTGGAACTCCTATCGGCAGACAATGGCCCTAGCTCATATGCTGATTGCGATTACAATGAAAGTTTGCAGGAGTTACTCTCTCCATCGAGTAACTCCTTAAATGTTCATTGTAATTGCAATCAGCACGTAACCTATTGCCATTGTCCCCGATAGGAGTTACTCCATCTTCAGCAGATGCTTACATACTGGAGAACAGTTTGCCTTTCTCTTCATATCTTCACCCGATGGCACCTACAGATGTCGAGAACCCCGCCCCACCTCTTGGCAAGTGAACATATCTGGACACTGAGGTGAGTGAGTGCTATAGATATGCACCCGATATTGTCTGCAGCTGTTCAGAGTCCCGCTCAGCCTCCTGGCAGGTGTAGATGTCTGGGACGTGGAGTCCCTTGCCCTCTTTTTTTTTTTTATTTTTTTTTTTTTTATTAAAGTATTTTGCAATTATATACAAGGCACGGCATCATTAATACAGAAAGAGCGAAGGAAAAAGTATATACAAAACATTCATAGACCAAAGTAAAAACCAATCAATAAATCATCAACAGGCGAGGTAGATATTACAACAAACAAATTAGAACACAAAAATAGCATAAATTGGGGCATATTGTACTTTCATGTTGTGTGACATCAATATTGTAATTACACCGAGTTATTATTTCCTTATCTTTAGGCAAGCCTACATTTCACACAGTTATTCCTCCTTCCATCGTGTTATGGGATCCCATATTATCTTACCTAACTTCCTTCCTCTTTTTCCCTTCCTTGCATATATCTCTTTCTCCACTTTATTTATTATTAATAACTTAGCCAACCATTTGTGAAAAGTAGGTGGTACAGGATCTATCCATGCAGAGGCTATACATAATCTCATAATAGACATAGCGACAAACAAAAATTCCCTCCCACAAAAAGGCCGTACATCCTCAACATTGACTCCTAGTAGAATAGTTCCAGGGGTTAATACAATTTCGCTTTCTAGAATTTTGTTTATAAAACATTAAATTTCTTTTTTAAATAAATCTAGACGGGGCATAGAGCAAATACATGTTGCAAATCAGCATCCGAACTTCCACACCTATAGCACGTAATGCCCGCTAAACCTCCCCATTGTGCTATTTTACCCGGTGTATAATACAAATGATAAAGTGTTTTGTAGTGTTGAGCCTGTAATGGTGCTGAACATAGTAATGAATTCCCCTTTTCTAGGGAGATACCAAAACTTTCAGAGCTAATTTTAAGATTATCCTTCCATTTTTCGCTCCATTTTTGGTGATCATCTTGTTTTACTTTAATCAGTTCAGCATATAATCTTTTAATTGTGCAATCCTGCCCCCTTTGAATAATTTCCATAATAGCGTTACGCCTAAATCTCAGAGCGCCACCTTTTTTGTTCAGAAGAAAACTCCTAATTTGGAGATATTTGAAAAATTGCCTAGTTTCTAGGTTGAATCTGTCTTGTAGATCTTTAAATTGGAGAACACCCTGATCCCCCTTTATATCTCCAATAGTTCTGATTCCCCTGTTTTTCCACTCTGCAATTATAGGTCCCGAAAAGATATCTTGTGGGAGGGTTGGGTTGTGTAACAGTCTTGTATATGAATTATATTTTCCTAGGCCAATTTTTTTAGCAAAACTTTTCCACATTTCAAATGCTGCTATTATTGTCTTAAACTTTGTCCTCTTATAATAACTAGCCTCTGTAAATTTCAGGAGAACATCCTTCGCTTCCATTCCCAAAGTTAATCCATAGATTGCTAATGATCCGAATTTATCCACTCCTCTAATCCACGGCACTGTTCACCTCCCATTAAACCAGTCATGTTCTGTAAAGCCGCCGCCCAATAATAAGATTTTAAATCTGGGACTCCCCCGCCTCCCCTTTCTCTCGGCAATGTCATATATCTGAGGGCCCTTCTCGTTTTCCCTTTTGCCCAGATGAATCTATTTAGTATACTCTCAAGTTTTTTAAATATTTTGCTATCAAAAAATAGCGTATTGCCCTAAATAAATATAAAAAATTTTGGAAGAATGATCATTTTTACTATATTAGACCTTCCCACTATTGACAGGTGCAAATTATCCCATCTATCCAAGTCTTTCTCCACTTTCTTGATTAAAGGGGTAATATTCCTTTCCACTAAAATATCCAGATCTGACATTATGATAACCCCTAGATACATGCCTTCTTGCACCACTCGGTTGTCTAAACATGGGGTATATGAATTTTTTATTATCTGTGTTTTTGATGTATTTAATTTATATCCCGATATCTTTCCAAATTTCAACGCCTCAAGTTCAAGATGTTCTATGGTTTCAGATGGATTTGGAGAGATAACAGCAATGTCATCTGCGTAGGCTAAGATTTTACACTGCCCAATGATTGTTGTTACCGGAGTTATCATCTCAGATGCGTCTATTCTGCGTATAAGTGGGTCCATATATATAGCGAATAATAAAGGTGAGCAAGGGCACCCCTGTCTAGTCCCTCTTTTTATATGGAATTGACCTGTGTTTCCACCATTCACTCGTAGAGTCACTACTGGTTCTAAGTAGAGAGTTTGTAAAGCTTTGATAAAGCCTTGTTTAATTCCTGTTCTAGCTAAAGCATACCAGAGGTAGCCCCAGGAGACCCTATCAAATGCTTTTTCTGCATCAAGTAACATCACTGCAATCGGGTCTCCTGTGACTGACGATACATCAAATAACGTTATTGCTTTCCGTATATGGTGGGTGGTTCCTCTCCCTGGTATAAAACCGTGTTGGCAACTAATGACAATTTTATCTATAACTTTTGCCAGCCTTGATGCCAATGCTTTAGAGAAGACTTTTACGTCCGCATTAAGTAGAGTTATAGGCCTATACGAACCTGGTTCTTCCGGATTTTTACCTTTTTTTAATATTACAACCACCTCTGCGCCCCCCCATGATTTAGGTGATGTTTTGCCCAACTGTGCCCCTTGCATCACCTTTATCATTTCTTCTCTCAAACAATCCCAAAATACTTTGTAAAATTCTATAGGTATCTGATCAGGGCCTGCTGCTTTACCAGAAGGTAGGTTCCATATTGCCTCCTTAATTTCTTCTAACTGCAGCTCTCCCTCTAACCCATCTGCTTCCTCTTCCTCTATTAGGTCTATAGGAGTCTCTCGGAGATACTCCATCATTTCTTCCTTATCTTTTAGAGGATCACGACCCTGTAATTCGTCGTCGTATAACTTCTCGTAAAATATCCTAAAGACTTCTCTTATTTTATTCGACTCTGAATGAACCGTGCCCGAAGAATCCCTGATTTCCCTCACTATGCCTGCAGCTTCTTGTTGCCTTGTTCGAGTAGCCAGTATCCTGCTGTTAGAAATGGGACCCTGGCCGGCCAAGACTCGCGTCGAGGTCAGTCAGGGATCACCATCTCTAAAGTCAGGGCAGGGGAGTCACACACCAAGGCAACCCCCACTCGCCCTCTAGGTAGCGTGGCGCGAGCAGTCTAGGCTAAACTTGGAGGCGGTATGAGTTAAGTATTTGCGCACGCACCCCAGCAACAACACCCAAGGCCCACCACAAAGAAAAGACTCCACACAAGGTTATATAAAAAAATAGCCTTTGTATTATAATAAACAAAACACATTAGATAACACAATGTGCCAGAGGCACGGGCAGAATTTACAATGGGAATTATGTACAGGACAGGGCCACATGGACCACTGTCAGGGGTAGGCACTTGTTAGAAAATAATACTGGTAGATATACACTTATGTCGTAAACATAGAATGAGTAGCACCAAAATTATAAATGCAACACACATCCAGTAATCACTGGAACAGTAAGGACCTCCTACGCAACCCTAACTCACTGTAGGTAAATCACGCAGGTAACTAGGACCTAAGGAAGGAATACCAAAACCTAAGCAGTTCACTCTTAGCAAAGGGAAGGAAACCTAAACATAACATGAACCATCAACAATCTACTATGCAGGTCACCTGCAGCATAATGGATAAACATAAACAATCCTCTCTGCAGGTCACATTTAGCAAAAGGGGATAACCATAAGAATACCTTATCAGGTTACTTTTAGAAAAGGTATGAGGAATCAACATTTCTCTATGCAGGTTACTTTCAGCAAAGAGGGATAACCATAAGAATACCTAATCAGGTCACTTTTAGAAAAGGTACAGGTTAGAACACATGCGCAAGAATTACATACCAAGAAATTACAATGCGCGGGGTGCACAAAGCACAACACTCATAAATGTCCCTCAGGCCAACTGGCCTCGAAAGGGGCGGGATGCCCTGAGTCTCAATGTCAGGGGGTCTGTGCAGGCAGCACAGAACACAAACCTAAACGTGGCAACTGTCCACTAAGTGCTGGACAGTTGTAAATATGCACTGGGCAAACGTTGGAGCCAGGAGGGCTCAAGAACTAAGGTGCCCAAGGAGCCTCTCAGGGGCTCACCAAGCAAATGTTCAAATAGAGCTTCAGCGCTCTCAAGGTAATCAGAATGCCCCCAGAGCCTCTCTCAGGGCTCTCACTCGATGTGGGCAATGATTGACTGTGGGCAAGGAGCCTCACCGGGCTCTCAACGAACAAAATGGCCCCTCTGAGCCTTGCAGGCTCGCAAACACAAATGGGGGCGTTGGAGTCCCTCACGGGGGACTCAGGATCAATGAAAATGCCCCAAGGAGCCTCGTGGCTCCAATCATCACAGAATGGCCCCCTCTCTCCTGCAGAGCGGCCCGCTGCCAACCGGGGCCGCTCTGCACACAATGCAGACGCCTCTCACTCACCGGGACGGCAGGGACGCTCCGACACTGCTCCTGGGCGGCTCGTCCTCTGCCGGGGCTCCCCCTTCGCTCGGGAGCCTCGGGGACGGCCGGCTGCTTCTCTCCTCGCTGCTCGGCTCCGGGGGCGGGACTTCCGGTTCGCCTCTCCCGGGCCCCGCAGCGATTGGCTGGGCCAACGATCACTTCCGGGTCGTCGCGGGCAGCGCGGCGGCCCGTTCCAGGTAGGCAGGCGGCTTCTCAGTACCCGAGGAGTGGGCTCCCTCGAGGTATTTACAAAATCCAACAACGGGGCAATGCCGGGTGGGCACCGGCTCCTAATTAAAAGGTAAAGCGAGGTGGCACTCGCTACGCCAAAAATCGGCGAAATTGCACCGGCAATTCAAAATACAGCGCTCCCAAGCGCTTAGGGACTCCAGAAAGTGCGCCTAGCGCTAGAAATATCGGAAAAGCGCTGGGGCACAAGGAAAGCGCTCCTAGCGCTATAAATCGGTATCAGGGCGCCTCCAGGCGCAGCAAAGCTCCAGCAGGGTCTGGAGGCAGGCAGAGGGGCAAGGCAGGGCCAGAGCCAGCACACTGGGTCTCCAAGCAGGGAGACAGCCAAGTGGCGGTCCTCTTGGCCCCTGCAGCAGCAGCAGCCCCCTCTGGCAAGATCCTAGGCAGAACCAAGAACAGGACAAATTGTATGGGGACACAGCCCCTTCTTATACTGTAAATTCCTTTGTCTCATGGTGCAGGGTGGGGGAGAAACCAGTTGCAGCTGGTTCTGAAGTACTCTGTTTACCTCAGCCACCCTCTCTATTCACTGGCAGGGCTAGGGCCATCAGTCGCACTACAGGGGGTGGAGCCAGCATTGTCCGGGGAAAGTCCAGGCCCATCAGGGACCAAGTGCACTCCTCCCAAGCCATCAAGCATGCTGATCTCACACTCACCACCGGGCAGACCCATCCAGCCTTCCTGGAGCCAGGCTCACCAGCCAGCTCCAGCCAATCACACTGCAGGCATATTTTCCATTAATATGCCAAGTCCCAGAAATGACATTTCTACATATGCCACACTCACGCAACATACATCATTGCGAAGCATTCATTCCCACGAACACGCACATACCAAATTCGAGCATGCACTCCCCACACATCAGGAATTACTAGGGACACAGACATTCCCCATGCATCCCTATGGGAGAGCAGGCCAGCCTCACTACATGCACGCACTTTACTCTGGGACACAGAGAAAAAGTGCGCACAGACCAGAAAATCATCCACGCATATCACAGATTAAAATCAAAAAGATTAGGGGTGAACCTGCCATAAGGGCCAAGTCCAACACCTGCCTACTGACTCGCTCAACTCATAGCACTTCTCTCTTTTAGTATTATAAATTTTCGCTGCTTTACTAGCAATTTCACCCTCTGCCTCACCTTTAGCTTTGACTAACTCTACCCAAGCTTTTTCCAAATCCCGCCCCGACACCACGCTATTTTCTAAGCTTTCTTCTGCTATCAGAACCTTCAGAGCTAATTCTGAGTTCCTCAGCTGGGTTTGTTTCCTTTTATAAGAATTATAACTCTTTGTTTCCCCTCGTATTCCAGCTTTAAAAGTATCCCAAACCACTCCCATTTCTGCTGTATCTCTATTAAAGGAAAAAAAATCAATAATCCATTTATTCATGTGTTCTATATACTTTTCATCTTTCAATAACTCTCTTTCAAAGGTCCAGTTTGTATGCTGTCTAGTGCTTGTTTTTGTTAATATAGTAAGTACTAGAGGGTTATGGTCGCTAAGGATCCGTGGCAGCCTTTCAATCTTTTAGTTAGAAATATTAGTACTTGAAATAAAAAAATAATCTAATCTTGCACATGTTTGATGCGGAGCAGAATAGTATGTGTAACCTTTATTATCCATTCTCTTTTTCCCCCATACATCTGAGAGAGCATTGTTTAACACCAGGCTGTGTAGTGCCTGAAATACTTTTTTTTCCTGCCGTTATACTTTCCAAAAGAACCCAGTCCTTATCCATCTGCTCCATTAATATTGAAGTCGCCTCCCAGTATAATTTTTGGTGCCCATGTTGCTAACTCAACATCTAAAAATTGAAAAATATCAGGGTCATCCTCTGTTGAACCATATACATTTACCAATGTTATCCAATCTCCATCAATAAAACACTCAACCATAGCCCATCTTCCCCATTTGTCTTGTGCTTTCTTTCTGATTAGGATATTATTATTCCTAGCTAGAATAGCTACCCCTCTTTTTTTAACCCCTTGACCTGAGTGAACTAGCACCTTAAATCCTAACTGCGACAGAGCGTAAGCTTGTGATATCATAATATGAGTTTCCTGAATGTATGCAAAGTCCAGATTCATTTGTTTCAACATTAATGCTATTTTCGCTCTTTTTTGGGGATCATTTAGCCCACAAACATTCCAAGTTACAACTCTAACCCCCATTATCCTCATTCTCAAGTCTCCTTTCCCTCCTACACTCTCTTCTGTAAATTATCCATTTAGTGATTCAAAATTTCATTATCACTAGCTTAGCGTTGTTTATTGCGTTGCATCCTTTACATTTTCTCAACCCCACCTGTTCCCTTTGACTAGAAAATGTCTTTTTTAAGCTCCCTCTCTCTATTATTTGTCGTGCCGTGCCCTGTTCCCCCTGTGCTTCCCACCCCGCACCCCCTTCTCTTTCCCCTCCCTCCCCACCCTTTCCCTTACTGGCAAATAGGTCAATCCTGACCTATATGTGACAGCCGCGCCCTCCCAGGGGAGTTTCCCCCAGCCACTCCCCATGCTACAACATTTTGAGAATATAATCACATTTACTCAAAAAAGGACAAGAAAGGCTCAGTTATCTCTTTGTGATAGAAGCTACTTGTTTTATACTCTCTGTGCGATCCGATTGTCCATTTCGGTCCCTATGTCTTCTCTCTTCTCGAAGATATGTCAGGTATTCTTGTGCAACAATTACAGAAAAGAAGATTCTGAACTGCCCATTGAGGCCCACTTTGAGGCGGGAAGGAAACAGCAAGTAGACTTCGCAGCCTAAGTTCTGAAATGGTACTATAAGTTGCCGCATCCGCCATCTTCTCTCGACTGTTGTATGACAAAAGTCTGGACGGGCAAAGAAAGTGATATCTTTATATGTACGTTTCTTCGTAGGTTTAGCTTTCATTATCACTTCCTCCCTTAGCAAATAGTTTCCTACATAAACAAGAATTGCCCTCGATCTTGCGCCCGCATTGCCTTTTTTCTGTACGAGGGGGAAACGGTGCGCTCGTTGCACTTCCTTATCCCAATCCCATGCACCCATCTCTGGGAACGCACCTTTCAACAGTTCTACGACAAAGGCTCTTGTATCTCCCCCTTCTTTGCCTTCTTCCACTCCTAACAGTCTTATATTATTTCTCCTCTGGCGATTTTCAAAATCTTCCAGCTTCCATAATATGTCAGATTCAGTTTTTCCCTGGGTCTGCCTAAATTCCTGAATCTCTGCCATCTCATCCTCCATTTTGCCAGTTCTCTGTTCTACCTCTGACAGTCTGCCTGTTACTTCAGAGTACATGTCCTGTAAGTTATGGAGAGATTTCTGTATTTTTTTATTAGCCCGCTTGGCTCTTTGACTTTCCTGCCGTGCTTCTCCTTGTATTTGTTTCATTGTAGAGAGTAAGATGTCAAATTTATCCTTATACCGGTCAACTTCAGCCCCCTCAGGTATGTTAGATATTTCTTTTTGCGGCATCGTTCCCTTCTTGCTCCTGCTCTTACTCTTACTCTTATTATTGCTTACTAGAATTCTTCCTCGAGATTTACCACTAACCTTATGAGTTTTACCTTTAATTTTAGGTTTCAAATTACTTTCCTCTTTCGTCTTTTTTGAGCTTAAAGAGTCAGCCTCAGACTCTTGGGCATCACTCATTGAAGAATCTTCCAGCTCTACAGAAGAAGTGGGTGATGATTCCGACCCCTCTCCCTCCTCATCCTCATCCTCCTCCTCCTCCTCTAACAACTCACTATAGTCACTATCCTCGCTGTACAGTGGGCTTTTAGACAGAGATACAGTTTTTATTTCGCTCTTGCTTCTGTCCTTATCCTTATTCTTAGGAATTGCTCCTTGATTAGGTAATGGTGCTTTCTTAGCTCCAGACTCTGTGACTACTATTGCAACTTGTGGGTTAACTATGTTAATGCCATTCAGTCCTTCTTCGGCACTGATAGTAGTCTCAGCAACAGCACATATATCTGCACATGCATCTCCACCTTTTGCAGCTTTTGCAGCTTCGGGCACCAATATAGATTCTTTTAAATTTTTGCTCAAACCATCAGCCATAGCACCTATTTGCTTGGATATTTCTATCTCCTTTGTGAGAGTATGTTGCAAATACCGCTGATCCTGCCCATTATTTAAGGATAACTTATCCCCCTGTACAATGCCCGCTCCCAGGCCCCCATTCATTTCCATGGCCGTAATTTTAGGGAACATGCCTATCTCATGAGTATCCGTGATCGTTACAATTTGTATATTTTTCTCTCCATTTCTCTCGCTGTCACTGACTTCCAATATACCATTATCGTTATTGTCCCTTTTTGGTTCCATTCCGTTGCTAGCCCTATATGCGCTATCTACGCTATCTGGGCACGGATGCCCTTCACCCCCAGTACCTGGCGTTGCACTAATCGCTGTGCCTGTGTCGGTGTCTCCAATTCCAGCACCTCCTCCTTCCTCACGAGGGTTCGCATCCGCTTTCTTTGCCTCTGCAAGTTTGTCCCCGCCCCCACCAGGCTCTCCGCCCCCACCAGGCTCTCCGCCTACTAGAGCCTCCTGAAACAGACACTCTGTAACCTCCGTCAGAGCAGGACGCACAGGCATATCCTCTGCCTCTGTGAGCGCCGCTCCAGTCTCTTGAGTTCCTTCCCTTTCCTCACTCGCTGTGCCCTTCGCAGACTCTAGTTGCTCTTCCAAATCTGCCGCTGTTCCATGCCTTGCAGGCACCGAAGTCGCCACTGTTGCTCCAACCGTTACTCCGACTTCTAGCATTTGCTGGGACAGTGGGCCAGCCCCTACGCCATCGGTTATAGCAGAGCTGCATCCTTGCCCCCTCTGCGCCAGATCCGCTCCTGCTCCCGTCTCACCGCTCGATGCAGCTGACTCCATTTCAGCACTCTTCAAACCTTTTGCTGTTGATAATGAAGATGAAGAGGGTGACGACCCCCTTGCCTGGAATGACTCGAAGATCAGAGGCTGACGCAGAATTGCTTCCGTCGCAAGATCCAGAACAGGTAAGTCCTTGCGTCGCTCCTCTCTCCTCTTCTGACTAGCCAGGAGGCGCTCCTCTTCGCGTTTTTTAGCTGCTTCTCTCCGAGTCTGTGCCCTTTGCTGTGCCTTTGTTCTCAGCTTCGATGTTGGTGTATCAGGGTCGCTAAATGTTTCCAACTCTTCTTGCTTCTGCTTCTGGGTAGTCTTCAGCACCTTAGGGGCCATGACACGTTTAAAAGCCCTCCAAATCGCTTGGCACGAAGTAAACCTCTCCTTGACATCTGAAAGCGCATTAGATAGTGCTTTAGACAGTACAGCCGGCCAACTGCCTCTCGGTGCACTTGATATGCTCGATGTGTTTAGCAAACTCCACTCTAGCTTCCAGCTGTACCATGTGAGTGTCTCTGCCTCCTCTGCCACAACCAACCAAGCAGTTGTATATTCCATATATATTTTCCACGGTGTATAGCCCATCCAGGGAGTCCTCCAGCCTCTCGTAGATCAATTGCTAAGGTTTTTAATCAAAACTGAGCCATACCAGTATGGGTTGAGCACAAAGTAGCCGTAGTTGCAGGAGAATGGCTGGGTACAGCTACCCCCTACGGACTGTCGGCAGCCCCTTGCCCTCTAAGTGAGCATCCCCAGTGCCGTTGATGTGGTTCCATCCATCCACACAGTGTGAAATGACCATTACTATCCACTGATGTTCTTCTGTAGCTACTGCTATTGAGAGATTATTAAGTGCATGTTAATGTGGGACATCATTGTCTACATGTTGCAGTGTGTTTGGCCCACTATGTGCACATGACACAAGGGCCCAGATATTTGGGGAAGTGGCACTGTGCAGTGCAGAATATCACTATCTGCACTGCACTGCTGCTCTTGGGAAGGGCAGTAGTGCACAATATTTAGGCCATACAGCATTCCTGTCCTTTCACCCCGCACTGGCACATAGTGGCTGCTAGCACAAACACAGCCACGTTTGCATCATGATGCTATGGTGCCTAAATTGAATGCAGGATTACCTTTGTGCAGAAGGGGACACCTTCCTGTACATAATGTACACTTACAGGCCACAGTATGCAGCACATATAGGAAGCGGGGTTGACTTAGATGACTTAAGTTATTTATCCTCTTGCACATCACCTGGGGAGATTTGATGCATTCCCATGTTTACCTGGTGTTGTATACATAATATGCCTCATTAAACATGGGAGCTGCATGGAGAAACTCACACAACGCCCATCAAACTCCTCCCTTGCACACAGTGATGCAACATTGCATTCTGCTCAGCATTGCATTGCTCTTGCTCTTTATGCCATTCAAGGGCAAACAAAGTAGCTTTGCGTGTCTTAACATGCCTGACTTAGGGATTTGCATTACACATGTACCATGATGCATGGGGAAAGTATGACACACACTCCTCAAAAATATGGCCATAGCTCCATCGACAGACACAGAGATGGCTATTGTGTCATACATTTTTTACGTTAGTAGGTCTGAAATGTACTTCAGATTTGCTTACCACCTAGTTGGCCATTGCCGTATCAGCCTTTCTGGAAGCGCTCATTGAAGAGGCTGTGCCTGAAGATGTAGGCATCATCCACGCACCCCGGGTATTTTGCCAGCACATTGGTGAACATCTCCAGATGGTCCACAATGGCCTGGATGTTGATGGAGTTAGTGTTCTTCTGGTTCCTGTACAGCTGTGATGTTTCTCCAGAGGGAACCAGTAGCAGATGTGTGTAATCCATGGCACCTAGCACATGGGGAAATCCCACCATGGCATAGAAGTCTTGCTTGGTGTCAACCCGGTTTTTTGGGGTTTGGGGGAAGAGATGGTATTGGGGTGTGAAGCGGATGATGGCAACCAGAAAAGAGGGTCTGAAGGCCCAAAATGATAGCTACGATATCCAGCTGCTCTGGCTGTTCTGATCTGTTCTGATATGCCAGCTTGCGAGGACAGCCATCAGCTTGACCTGCAGAACAATGTCATACATTCACCCCAGTACAGAGATCTGGGCCTAAATCCGCCGATTTTTTGCACTACACACCACCCCAGTTCAGACATGGCCATATGCGAATCAACCTTGACCCTGTGCCTCATGGGAACAGTCCAGCCCGAACTGCCAAGCCATGTCTTTCCTGGACCGGAATCAAGCATCCTAGGACCGGTTTCTGGCTATCAGCCGTCTTCAGCCAGGACAGCTTGACTCCTTCGTTTTTTTGCACCCCACACCACCCCATGAGGCACAGGGTCAAGGCTGATTTGCATATGGCCATGTCTGAACTGGGGTGGTGTGTAGTGCAAAAAATCGGCGGATTTAGGCCCAGATCTCTGTACTGGGGTGAATGTATGACATTGTTCTGCATTCTGTCCATCAACTGTTGTTTTTGCATTTGTCACCCCGAGTGGGATGGGTATGCTCAGACGTGAGTCCCATGCTCTCCACACCACTGGAGTCAAGCTATCCTGGCTGAAGATGGCTCATAGCCAGAAACCGGTCCTAGGATGCTTGATTCTGGTCCAGGAAAGACAGGGTTTGGCAGTTCGGGCTGGACTGTTCCCATGAGGCACAGGGGCAAGGCTGATTTGCATATAGCCATGTCTGAATTGGGGTGGTGTGGAGTGCAAAAAACGATGGATCGTGCAATCTCTCCTTTGTTGGCGCCTAGGAGGAGTACATTGGCGTAGTCCAAACGAGAGAGGATAGTTGCTTGAATGATAAGCTGGCGGACCTTAGCGTCAAAGAAGCCAAGTATGTGGCTAAGATTCCTCAGTAGGCCGACACAGGTGCCAGCGACTTTTTTGGTATGGGTCTGATAGTTGAGTGAGGCATCCATCCACACTCCTAGATTTTTAACTAGGGATTTGGAAGGTGGGGTAGTGCCTAAGGAGGACGGCCACCAGTGCTCATTCCAATGGCTGGTGTTTTTACCAAGGAGTAGAACTTCTGTTTTTCCAGCATTGAGCTGTAAACAGTTGTACGTCATCCTTTGGGCTACTGCGGAAAGACCGTTTTTAAATCTAGAGGCCAGGATGGAAGGGCCTTCCGTAAGAGTGATAGCCAGCTGTGTGTCGTCGGCGTACGACACCAGTGTCAGGCCCCACTCTTTGGCCACTGCCGCAAGAGGTTGCACATAGAGATTAAAAAGGGATGGGCTCAACGCAGAGCCCTGCGGAACTCCCTGTGCACTGGGATGAGGTTTAGATAGGAAGGGGGGTGCCGAGACCCGGAAGGATCTGTCCTTGAGGAAAGATCGAAACCACTTTAAAGCAAGGCCAGACACTCCGAATGTCTCCAGACGATTAAGAAGGATGTCGTTAGATACCGTATCAAAGGCCGCGCTGAGGTCGAGAAGAATCAGCGCAGCACTTTGACCGGCATCTAAGATCGTCCGGAGGTACTCGGTAGTGGCCAGAAGAGCAGACTCCGTGCTATGGCCCGGTCTGAACCCATTTTGAGATGGGTCCAGGATGTTATTTTGGAGCATGTGTTGGGACAGAACGCTGTTAGCATGGGCTTCTGCGAGTTTGGACAGCCATGGAAGCAGAGAGATTGGTCGGAAATTTTCCGGTTTGGTTGGATCTAGGGTGGGTTTCTTGATGATAGGTGAAACCCACGCTATAAACTATGAGCGGTGTAATGGCTGTGACAATCATTAACTTGTTTGTATTTAGTTCAATCCACCCAACAAGATTTAACAATAGTCAAGACACTGGGTAACAAGTGTTGTTAAATGAGAAACGCTTCACTTTTTTTCGCATGTTTCTGAAATCTTGAAATATGGAAAGGCAAGATTTGTTTTCAAGTTGCAGAGGAAGCCTCACTATGCCATTTCTATAATGCATGTGATTATCCTTTTTCTAAAGTTGCAAGTGAGAGTTCGTAGAAGTTTGTTGCCTCCCTAAGGAAAAGGTTGAGTGCATGGGAAGCCAGTACCATTTCATGTTTGTAATTATACAAACACTGAATGATCATACGGCCAACAGAATAACCTCATTTCGAGACACCACACTCACGCCTAAATACAGATAATTTAATTCATGAGAGCCTACATTCACTCTATGTTATAGTCGAGCTGTGACGTCTCTAGTCACAGATAATAACGAAATTATGAAGCTAATCAACTGTAATGTTATTACCATAGAGCTGTGAGGTCAAAATTTCTGTTGCCAGAAGCAATAGTCAAGGTGAAAGGCAGGTCACAGAGCATTATTTCTATTGCAGTTTACACAAGAAAAAAATGGAACAGGTTTATTGTTATTCTAATCGGGTTTTCTACGATGCTATAAAAGTCATTACCAAGCAAACTGAATCTCAATAGGTTTGTACTCTGACTTACAGCATTATTTTATTCAACTGATTTTAACATGATTTTTGCAACAGTTTACTTTACACTGTTGATATGTTTAGTATTGCGCAACAGATTCAGCTTTTATTCTTAATGTTTGCAACCATGCCTTTACTTTCATATGAAAAATTAAGACAGCAAAGGACGATGATGCGATTATATAATAAAAAGAATATAATACCCTCTTAAAATAATATTGTAAGTCACCTACGAGTTCAATTACATATAAATGAACTCAGCCTTCGGCCTCATTGCTCTGGATAGTCATTGCAGTCCTTGATGAGTCAAAATATTGTTCTAATGTACGGCAGGGGACACTATATGCCATATATAATGAAGTCAATCCTTAAATCAAGAACAAATACACTTTGAATTTTGAAAACAAGTGGATTAACCACTTCTACCAACCACTCCACAAATGCATTTCAGAGTAAGGTTTGAACGGATGACTTGTTTTTCTATGGACCTACATTTAATTCTCATATCACTTGTGTACTCACACACCTTGGGTCGGATATTTAAAGTTAATCCCAGAATGTGCTAGCTCATTTATGTTTTTAGAAAATTATTTTGTTGTGTGCTGTCTAATATAGTCATCAATCCCTGTTCAAACTCCCTGTCTGCGCTCTGACCATCACAGACAGGCGTCATAGCCCTTGTCATGGTTGAGCCTACCTCTCACTGTCATGATACCGATTGCAAGGGTCTTTATGACAGCCAAAAGTCTTGCTCGGGCCTACCTCCCACTATTCATTATGTCCCTGCAACCTGCATTCCACCTGGTCAGGTCCCATGTCTTGGTCCTGTCTGCGTATTTTGCCTTTGTGACCTTCGAACTGTGGTGCTTTCCCCGTTTCCAAGTTCCTAGTTATGACACCAACAATGTCCTGTAGAACTCTTTTTGCTTGAGCACTTTTCATTTGAAATATTTAATTCCCTATTGGTGCTTTTGAGGGTCTGCCAAGGAGCTGCTTATTGCCTGTATGACCCTGGTAAAATGCTTGCCTATCTTCCTTTCTCTGTCTTTCTCTTTCTTTTCTTCTGTCCTCTCCCGTCCTTCCTTCTTTCCTCTCTAGGTTTCTCTCTCTCCCTCATTGCCATTAACCCAAGCTTAGTTACATACATCAACTCTCCCAGGAACCTTATAGGTCTATACACATGTCATTACTCAGAAAAAACCCAACATCCGAGCTTTAGCGCCTCATGCATTCTGAGACTTTCAAATGGACGGTGTGTGCTAATGTCACCTTTTATTCTTAGATCCCATTGTCTCAGTATCTCGACATGTGTCCCCAGCACACACACTGGCCACACCAGCACTATGAAGCAGATGTTCTTCGGTGGACACTCTGAGAATTCCTACTCACTCACTAAACGAGAGATGAGCAAGTATACGGAAATCTTACAAGAATGGCAGGTGGGCATGCATCCTGACAAGAAGTCTTTTTCTGCTATCTTGCCTTATATCCACTATTCATATTCACTTCCTCTACCACCGTTATAAAGCTCTAGGGCACAATGCTCAAAGCTCACCCAAACATCTATTGTCACCCAAAACCAATCAGGGTCTTTTTTTTGCTACAACACGGACACCAGCAGCCTTCAAAAGACTTGACTGATTATTCTACAACGAAGGAATGAATACAGTTCTTGTTCAGTTAATTAAAGCGTACATTCTGTCACAATGAAAACACTTCGTACAGAGGTAGCATTTTTATAACATCCTTAATAAAAGAGCACTTTGTACAGAGGTAGCATTTTAAAACACCTTAAATAAACTGGCTAAAAATACAATCTGCAATGGTGTCATCTCATAGGATTGTTGTGCATAATAGGCCCCTTATGCCTATAGAGTCCTATTTAGATTATTTTGTTTCGAACCTTACATAATTTTTATACAGTTTAGTCACTAAAGTGCCTTGTGCCATATAGAATTCCACAGGAATCTTATTCTATATATTAGTATTGGGGTTAACGAACTAACTTTATTAGAATAATTAAACTTACACCTATTTAACTATTGCTAGTTAGACCATATAAAGTAGTCAACAAAGGCACATATCCTAATATTCCTCTAGTATCCTTTTTACCCGTGATTTAACAGCCTCACACTTAATGATGACTACCCTAGAATAAATAAAGAAATGTTATTTATCCAGGAAGTTAAAGTGTTATGTGTGTTTTGTAAAAGCCTTCCTGAATAATCATATTTCAGAATAGCCCTTTAAACAGATAAACCCTCTTGTATTTGTCCCCCGTGAATCACCTGTCGGTGGCTATTACTATTCAAACTTTTTTAAGTTTCCCCTCAGCAATAGACATATTTTGTAAAAAAATCTCCCACAAAAAATGTAATCCTCTCCATGAAGGGTAGCAAAAACTGCTTGACGACATGTGCAGATAGTATTCTTATTAAAATACTGTCTCAACAAACTTTTTCGTTCGATCACAAGAGGTGGGAAACAACAAACAATATGACAAATGTCTTCTCGGCTGTGATTACAAAGACGTCATGATAAGCCATTTCCCAGCTTTTTACAGGCAGAAAGATTACTACAAAATTGGAAGTTGCAAAGCCGGAATCTCAAAAGCATCATTTCATTGCCTGTCTCTTATCCAACCAGATAAGAAGCTTGCCCATCCTTATTTAACCAATGTTGAGTCGTCTGATACTGGGCTTTGTTCGCCCCCTCCAACCTATCTCTATATTCCTTTCGCTTGATGGCCAATCTTTGTTATATTAACTCTTCTCCTTCAGTTGTTAGTTTCACCTCTAGGTCTTGAATGTCACACTCAAAGGACACAAGCTTCGCTGTACTTTAGATTCCCTGGCCCTTAGCCACCACCTTAAACGCCTCCCAGAGGACACAATCAGACCCTACCATTCCCTCATTTTCTTTAAAATAGCGTTCGACTGACTCATAGAGGCCATTTCGGATCTGCGTTAATTTGAGGAAACAGGGATTAAGGTGTTTCACTCACCACCCCATCTGCGACTCCCACCCAAATGATGTGCATAGTTGGGTGTGATCTGAAATTACCCTGGAAAGGTGTATCACATCTATAAACGCTAGAACCCGTTTAGCTGACAGAATATGTAATCGATTCGGGACATGTTCCTGTGCACTCCTGAGTGGAGGTATATTGGCAGGTTGTGGGATTGAAGGCTCGAAAAAGGTATAAGAACACACACTACTAGCTGAACAGGAGTAACTAGATTGCCGCGTGCTGCAGAGGTATCTCTCCCTGGTCGTTGAGTGTGGCAAATATAGATAAAGGTAGCATTTCCTGTGTTAGGAGATGTCCCCCGGACAGGAAATCACATAGGGCCTTACCAGAGGCTTCATCATGACACGGTTATACTTATCCATGTCTCCACAGACAGCAGCATTAATGTCCCCGCTTAGCAGCAGCTCTCCAGCCGAGAGGCAGAGCAAAAAGTGTCCCAGGTCTGCCAACGTCGACGCATGAAGTCTGGGGGGAACATAGAGTGAAACAATATTGTACAAATGACTGTCCAAATCAAAGCCCTAACCCTAGCCTTTCCGGCATTCCACGGATCCTGCCCCTGCTATCCGAAGCAGAGGCTTGGCGCATATGAGCAGCCTCGTTCTCTCCGCTCAGGTTCCCAGAACCTGTTACGCACCCCACGAGTTAGGAAACTCTGTTAGGGGGCTGATCCTTTTCACTTAAGGCTGCCATGCTTTGGAATGCCTTGCCAAACGTTTTGCGACAAATCACCTGTGAAACAATTTTTAGGAGGGCAACCAAAACCTGGCTTTTTAACCAGAAGTAGCCTCTTGGATTCTCTGTGTTATGCGGGCTGCCTGGCGCACCACCAGTTGCTATACCGCCAGCACACCTCTTAGGAGGTAGCTGTTCGCGCCGTACAAATGACAGTATTATTAATGTCCTGTGAGTGTCATAAGTACTCTATTGAAGAATCATTGGGATTGAGTTTCAGAGCAGGTCACTTTCCCCTCTAGAGCCTCTGAGGTATCCTGCCTTGGCCACCAGATGATAGCCTCTTCTATTTAGTGCACAGTAAGTCATACCCTGGAGGTGTGTTTCTTGAAGGAGAACTACATCTGGGGAGAGTTGCTTCAGATATTGGAGCACAACCCCTATCTTAATATTATCACTTAAGCCATTTTCATTCCAGGATAAGATATTAAACATGCCCAATTTGTGTAGACTAGTCATCTGAAAATCTATGAGGGCAATATATCAACCATCGTGGGTGTCCTACAGCACACTTGTCCCCTTTGGACATTGACCCGGTATTTTGACTGGGGGAGTCATCGCTTTTGGGCGCTGTGATCAGTCGGCTTGGACCATTTCTGCCAATGTAGCTGGGCACTGCAACCACTGAAATTCGTCATCACTATCATTAAACTACACAGCTAGTAGTGTCATTCCTAATAACCCCCTGTTACATCTTACCCTTCTCCCTCCCTGCTTCCCTGCATAGTGGACTTGGAACGGCTCACCACCCCCAATTTGCAGAGTGCCTTTACATCTCCACCCTTGTAAACTATTGTAGGGGAAAGTGGACCATCCCATGTGCCACTTCACCATTCCCACCCTACATAATAACAGTCAGTTACCACAAAGTTGACAAATTGCCTTGTAGCAGAGTTCATGGTAGACCCAGTTCAGCCCCAGTCTGGTACCCGGGGGGGGGGGGGCGCCAATAGGCCCAACAGGTTCTCCACTTCATTAAGCTACCTGTCCTGGAAGAGTTGTGTTTGTCCCTCCTGTTATCCTGTTATGTAATGCCGTCACTATTTCTTCAGAACACAACTCAGGAATGTTGCTGTTTGGGAGTTGCCTTTTGTTGTTTCCTCCTCTGCTAAGTAGCGCAATTGCTCCCACTGTCTATGGTCTCCCATCGCCCCGGGGTGATGTGGGCATGACTTTTTCTCCTTGACTACAAGCCAGCCATCTAGCTAGTTCAACACTTCTTAGGGCATTTCATAGTACCGCATCTTTCCTTTAGCTACCTCACAAAGTTTGGCCGGGAAGATCATCGAATATTTCATTTCCTTTTCACATAAGATTGTTTGACTTCAAGGAAAGAGTGTTGTAGCTTTTGTACACGATCAGAGCAATCTGTAAAGAACATGATAGTAGCATGTTCCAGTCTGAGTGGCAGTGCAGTCCTCGCTGTTTGTAGAACCATGTCCATGTCTCTGTAATTAAATATTCGGGCCCACGATGGGACGTGGGGGTGCACCCAGCCTTGGGGGGTAACCCAGGATGGGTGGCTGCCTGGGACGTAATGTGGTCTTCCCACTTAAAAATAGTTAGAGAGGCCGTGAGGTTGGAGGTGTTTCAGGATGAGTTATTCAACAAAAAGATCCATCGAAGAGGCCTTCCACCCATTCCGGGACTCCCAAAATAATTTCACCGGGATTACGCCTGAAAATCTTCCATTTTGGCTTCCAGTGTTTGTGTGGTAGTTTGGAGATCTTTAAGTTGTTCATTAAGTGTCTTGGCTTCTGTTTGCAGTTTAGTTACCGTGTCTTCCATTTCTGTGAAGCGAGATCCGAGGTTTCTTAAATTTGCACGCATCAATGTAAGTTCCACGGGTGCTGTGCCTATTTTGCCTTCAAGCATCATGCAGACCCCCTGAATCCCCGTAATTATATGCTGAAGTGTTAACTACTCCTCCCCTGCTGAGGGGAAAAAGTCTGTGTTCCACCATTGGTACTGACACCTAGTCTGTCTTGGGTTGAGCATATTTCTCCATTTTGGTCTGGTGCACACTTTCTGCCCTTTGCCCCCTGACATCGCACCTGAATTCTACAGCAGAGCGCAATGTTTCTGGTTAATCCAACAGAGCAGGAGGCTCAAAATAATCAGCCTTTGATCTCACAATCAGGGTAGCCCATTGGTTACTTCCACCGGCCCGCCGGTGTGTTCTGCCAGCTTCAAACCCTGGCCAGGAGAGGGGTACAGCAACCGCCACAGTGACCTGGGGCAGCAGTGAACTGGGTGGTTTCTAATAGATCTGCTGTCTTTAGAGTTTAAGGTCGGGCCAGCAGGGTAGGGCCCCTTGTTTTTATTCTTTTATTCTAGGGTCCTGGGAAAGGCCTTCCAGTTTTGGTTCGTGGGTGCAGGAGAGCCAGAAGGGCAAGGCCTCTTGTTTTAATTTTAGACTCTAAGGGGAGGGCTTCTTCAGCCTGGCCCTATGGTGCAGGGCACACCAAAAGTCAAACCTGTCAGTCAGTGACGCCCCCAGGTCCTCTGACACCTCACAGGGGGAGTCTGAGCCACCCAATAGGTCTCCGTCTTCAATGAGTCAGATGGCGCTCCGCCCTTGGTTCTCTCACCTGCTTCATGCACCATCCTGCTGGATCGGCACCCGGCAGGCCACAGTCGCCCCAGCAGTAACTAGGCTGGCCATCCATTGGCAGTCTGGTCCAAATATTGGACAGGCTCTATCCTCCTAGGCTCAGATCCTCAAGCGTGTCTCCGTGCAGCCAAGGAAATGAGCCCCCTCGCCTCTGCCTCACCATAGCCAGGCTCCACACTGCAATACTCCTATCCCAGCTTCAACACAGTGAGACCCGGATCATGCGAGGGTGTGGTCTCCGCATTGCAGCTAGACCTCAGCTATCAATTACCTCTACGAGCATAACTTCAGGTGAGGTACCTCTCCAAGGCCAGCTCGCTGCATTATGGTAGGATTCCCAAAGTAGTCTGGTACTTTGGTCGGATTAATGAGTATATATATGAGGGTTTCGAATGGCACTCAGTGGTAGCTCCGTTAAGCTGCAGCCGTCTCCTTCGGCTGTTGGCCATGCCCTGACGCCCCCATTATTAAATAAATAAGCCCCAGGGAGGTGGTGGTACCCAGGGTATCAATGAGCCCCAGGAGAGGGGGCATGTGCCCCCTCCTCTTTTTGAATTCCCCTGGGACGTGGTCAAGCAGGATTTGCAGATCCAGCGCAACCGAACGCCAATGTTTTTTTAAATGCTGATTTGGCCCTGTGGAGTTCCTGTGGGACCCCCCCCCCCTCCCGAGGTCATGGTGCCCAGGGTGTTTCTACCCTGCCGCCTATTCTTTTGTTTTAAGTTTTTCCCTATAAAACAGTTCAACTAAGTCACAAGATGGCTGCCAATGCTTCCTGGTTTGAATTGTTGGCAGCCAATTGAATCTCAGCATGAGATCTTGGGTGGGGTTGCAGAATTTCCATACCCCCAGATGTATATCTGAAATACTTTTACCTAACTATGCAACTAGTAAACGGATTTACACCATTTAACAAAAAGGGTGGTGTCTGGGCTGACAGCTACCTTACTGCCAAATTTAGTGTAATTTCGTTCAGCAGTTGTGAGCATGCACATCACTTCCTGCACGGCATTGACTTTAGAGTCCGTGCCATGCAGGAACTGTTTTTGGCATTCACCACCATTACAGCGTCAAAAAGAAAGCCTGCCAGACAAGAGGAAACTCCTAATCTGGGGATGGTCAGACCACGCTCTGGTGGCACTGCAGCGGGCAGACATTGTGCTGCACTGCCAAAGTAGGAATCAAGCCATGTGCGTTTCCAATAACTAGTAGATACTTAGAGTTGGCTCATGATTGGTTGGCTGCATTGTTCATCTCAGTTGTCTAGCCCTAATTCTTCTTCTCCCTATTATTACATTTGTCCCATCCAATAGCATTAAGGTGTCACAGTTTCCTGACTGGGTGAATTGTATCCTTAACTTCACATTTAAATGATTTTTTTCATTTTGGATTGAACACTTGATTGTACTTGGGAGTTTTGTATGCCCTGAAGCTGTCTTTGTATCCCTCCCCTGCTGCCCATTTCAGCACGCCTTACTCCCCATTTACCTATCCCATTTATATTTTGTTTGTTGGTAGTTTTATGGGGGCCTAAAATCTGCAAATTCATGTGAGTCTTATTTCATTTTGTTTTAACTTGTAACATGACCATCAGGCATATTAAAATAGTAAATAAAATTTGCCACCTGCAACATGATGCATACTCATGCTTGTGTCACAGTGCACAAGTGATGCCACACGCATCAGGGGCCATCTTTACCCATTCTAAGACTGCGAGTCATGCATGTGCATGCTTCTTGATGCAAGCAAAAGCAAAAAAACATTGGCAGCTACAATGCCTTGATCTTGTGGGGCTGAGACCTATTTACATTTCCAAAGCTTATTATTTATAAATGTTCATTGTTATGGCTCTAAACTTCAATAATCCAATCAAGTGCTTCGTGGGTCAAGCACTCTAGTCTTTGTTTTAATGTTGGAGTTCTGATAAAAGTGAATTTATGGGTTAGTTTTGTAAAGGCTAGTGAGATTGGATATTTTTCCTTGGAGTCAGTTCCAGGCACAAGGAGCATTGTTAGTCAGATGATTTCAGGATGTGGGCTATTTCAAACAGGTTGGTATGGTGTGATCATAAATGTTGATGAACTGGTGTTCAAATGCAAGGGTATGCACTTGATGTTTAGTTGTGACCACCAGTAGCTCTATCTTGACACTATTTGATCTCATCAATCAGTTTCATAATTATTTTTTGCCGAAACCCTCATATATACACAAACCTGTGATGTATGTAATATGACATAAAGGAGACAAACTATCAATACAATCCAAAAATAAATGATTCATGGTTAAAAGGTTAAAGATGTAAATTCCACCAAAATCTTATCATGTGCCCTAAAAGTCATCTTGTTCTTTAGCAGGGATCTCCATCCTTTTCTGTTATAAGAACTATTTGCGTTAAATAGAAATCCTCCTGAGCTACCAATATTATTAGAGACATAGTAGTAAAAACATCTGAGGAGATTACATTAGTAGCCATCGTTGCAATATTATCAGTAGCGATCACCTCAATGCATAAGGATTGGCTGCCAACAGTAATATAAAAACTGTTTTATCAGTGTGGAATGTTTCTACATCAGTAATGGAGGTATGCCTCTAGAACAGAGTTAATAAGAATATCAGTAGTCTCCTCAACATCGTTTGAATTTTATCTTTCAAATATCAGCTTTAAATATATTTTGGAAATTCAACAATTTTTCTCAAAACATCAGCTTATCAATTCTCAAAATACACACATTTTCAGGTTGAATACATGCATTTCACTTGGATAAGGATATATTATTTGAACCAAACAAAAGTTTGTAATAATGTTCACAGGGCTGCACATAGGAGAACTACTTACATGTTGCTGGAGGGCTACCTCTAGCACACAAGTTACTCGTTGGGGAAGCCTGTTCTAGAAACTAAACACTTCACTCTCGCATGAATCCTGGCCTGTCTAGAACACAGTGCATGATATGCAGAAAATAACTCAGAATATTAAAGAACTGTGTCAGTGGTCATAATGACCAACACTACACCATTTAACCCTTTGTGCATATTATGAAGAAAGTGAGTGGTGTACATTAAATAATCAGTAGTCATTACCTGGAGGAGCGAATACTTACTCCCAGTATCTGGCTATACCACTCAAAGGCTCATCCTGAAGGCTTTCAGGAGCAGCCAGTGCAAGTAAGAGTGGTGTATCTTGTCCCCCCACTCCTCCCCATCGCTCTTACCCGACGCCTTTCCAACACAAAGCAAATGTCTGCACTTTCTTCTAAGCATTTAAAAACACAATTGGGAATTCTGTAAGAAGCTTGCATGCCAGTAATGTGCTATGTGCTCAGAAGGACACAAGGGATTAAAATGTTCATAGAAAGGAGACTGATTAGTTAATCTAATTCATTGTAATCTGCCTAGCAACTGAAGTTTAGTCAGCTTTGGCTCTTTTGATCATTCCATGTGTTGATCACATATTGCGCATACTGACTTGAATGTTGTTTTGTTTTTGCATGTTAGGGTAATGAGGTATAAGATTCAGTTGGCAAAGGCCTAGGATGCTATGAATCCGTCTGCTACTGTGTTAATTTCTATTATAGGTTGCACTGTGTCTGATCAGGCAAAATGATAGAAATGATAAGCAGGTAGGACTTGGCTGCTCCGAGTCAAACAACATATTATATAAGATGCATCGAAAAAGCTGTACCTTACATAGGGGTGGATGGACTCCTGAATTGCAGCTGCCTAGGATGTAGATGACTAACGCCCTCGTTAGAGTGGTCTGGGAGGTCTGTGATATTTATCGCAATAACGATATTATGGGGCATATATCCCAAGAAAATATTGGAGCGCTGAGCTGCGCTAATTTGGCAGCCCTGCGCATCAACATTTTCAAAACTTAATAAAATCCCAATCCAATATATAAAAATAGAGAATAGATTAATGAACAAGAGAACACATAAGCAACACAAAATAAATAAAAAATCAATAAGAGGAAGATGGGATGTGATTTCTTTAAAGCGTTAAATGACAAATGTCCCAAGAAGCATTAAGCGCAAACCACGATCATCTGTGGCACTTGACTTGTAATTGGGCACATGTTAAGGTCGATTGCATTTGAGCAGTGGTAGAATACAGGGACCCGGATTGTCCCAGTGAAAAAGTTTCTCTCTAAGTCAACAGCCTTCAATGAAGCAGGCAGATGGGCTGGCATTAAGGGAAGTGGTTTGATGTTAAAATTATTGGATATCGTTATCGGGATGGACCCTCAGCAAAGCAGCTGATTTTAGGCAGGAACATTTTTTTGCCCCGGAGGACTTTGGCATCGATTGGTTCTCCTTTGACGATGGTGCCAATTAAATTGTGGTTCAGCACTGAAGAAGTTTGCAATCAAGAGCAGAACATAGGAGGAGATATGGTTAACCCAGCTCTGATGCACACTGGGTGGATCGGCCAGCCAGGTTTTTGGATTAAGCAGGAGGAGTATACTGCTACACCATCCAAGGATTTCAGGACCTCTGATTAGTACTTGTGGGTCAGGACTGACCCACAACAATCCACTAGCAGGGACCAGGGCAGGTTCAGTGGAAAGGAAGTGTTATCAATGGCTATTGTGCAGGGTTTGGGGTAGCAGGTGAGTGGCGCTCTGGCAGGTAGCTAGTAGAGATGACTAGGTGGTGGATATTAGTGAGTGTGTGGTGCCTCCAGGACAGGGGGAGACCCACAACTCCTGAATGAGCCAGGAGCTAGAAGCCAAGAAGGTGGGCTTCTAGCAGTTTGTGTGCCCCTGTATTTTACAGGCCACCCAACTGAACCCTTAAGTCCATGTCTTTGTCATGAATACAAGTGAGAGCAGGACAAGCCCTTAGGGTTCTACTCACGGGTCCCAACAGGAGGTGTACATCTTTATTTTTTCACCATGTCCAGTAGTGTTCTGAAGAAGGTTTTCAGGGGTGCAGCATTTATGCCTGGCACTAGCCTGTGTGTGGGGGTGACTTCTGGCCCCTCCCAAACCAGTTCAGAAAAATGTTTCCAGGTGTAACCTTGCTCACTTTTGAAGATTTCCTGTGTGTCCCATTGCAAATAATCCAACAGTGCCCCACTCCACCTAAATTCAACATGGCAGAAACTTTCTTCTCCTATGTGGAATGCCTGTACTCACCCTAGAGGTGTGACCAGGTAAATGAGTACCCACTCCTACCCTCCTCTATGGTCACTCAAAATCAGTTCTGGATGCACCTCCTTTTATATGGCCCCTAGGGACATTGTCAACATTGCTAAGTTAGCATGAGCTTTGCTGCCATGATGGTGCTTTTGCGCATGTTACTACATGCCTTTGTTTTTGCAAGACTCTGTTTGTGCCTTTCACATGTGAACGGTCTGCTTTTCGCGTACTCTGTTTTTCCTGAGTTTAGTCTGAACACGACGTGCAAGGTCGATAATCAATGCCCCTTGTTATTCTGTTCTGGTCAGTCACTAGCACCTAGACATAACATGCTAAACACAGCTGAAATGCTGGAGACTCATGCATTGATAATATAGGGGCTGCACGTTGTTTCAGCACACACTTTTGAAAAAGCCTTTCCATGGAGAAGAGCTCCACTGTTCCTATGATGTAAACCTTACATCCAAGCTTTAAGGTATGGGGTCTGCTGTCAAAGCCCAAAGATCTTTGTTTATATAAATAAACTTCTTCCAGTCAAGTGTAGGGTGGTTAGAGCTCATGATCCTTTTTCCACTGTTTTTAAATAATGACTTCCCCCTTTGTATTCTATGGAAATGTAACAATGCTAATTGTCTTGAGTTTATGCATTTTGCTGCTGGTAGTGGCTCGTACACTGTATCTTAGAGCACGATAGTTAAAATAAACATTTTAAACTATTTCAGTGACTGCCAATTCCTATTGTGGACAAGTACAAGTGAGTAAGCGAAAGGGTATGTCTTGCTCCCACGATTCCTGCGAGGGTCAGGAGTGTTGTATTCTGAGTTGTATAATCATTTGTAGCTTCGTGATTTTTGGAGGACAACGAATGAGACACTATAGCTAGTTGGTTTAAGGATTTTGGGTACTAATGTGATAGGTTGGTACCCCCTTATACACTGAGGTCCTGTGATCCTGCTCATAGTTCTAGTCCTGTGTATGTGCAGAATCCCTGCAACACTCCTCTTCTGAGATTGGTGTGTAACCAACTATAGGGACAAAGGAGGTGCCACTCCGAGGTATTAGCTACATATGTCGGTAACAAGATAGTCCTCTTTGAAGTTAATTAGTTCCTGGGAAGTTCCCAGATGGTCATCCTGGCAAAGGAACAGAACACCTTCCAACACCAAGGGCCTTTGTTCCAACTATGGGAGCAAGTTCACATGTCATGAAGGAGCATTCAGCTTTAGGTTGACAGTTGGAAGCTTGTCAAATGGGCGTTTATAGCCTTGAGGCAGGCAAATGTGTAAAAATGTGGGGGCATATTATCAAGGCAGGTGATAAAATTATCTACGATTTAGAGGCAGATATTTGCAGCTGAAACTGCAATAATGGGCTTGATAATATGCTCTATGAAATTCCAAATTAAGCCCATGTCAGATGTCCTTCACATTTAACATGGGCTTCAATTGGAATTCCGTAGAGAATATTATCAAGCCCATTATCGCCATTTTAGCTGAAGTTTTCTGACTCTAAAACAGCGATAATTTTATTGCCTGTCTTGATAATATGCCCCGTAGATATTAGTGGTAGTGGATGGTAGTCCTCATCATCTAATAATTGTATAAATATTTACTAGGTCCAGTTAGGTTTCAGTAACTAAAACTTGAGCTCAACCTCTGGTAGCTGAAGCACAGAGCAGACAGGCTTAACTAAGGAAAAACAGGTGTAAAGCATGCTATCAATACCAAAACAATTCATAAGTAGAAACCACAACAAAATAAAAATCCCACTCCGATGTATTGAACTTGAAAAAAATGTAAACAGCAAAATGACAAAGGTTTGATGGAGGAAACTGGAGATATGATTTTTTTAAGTTAGACTAGGTCAAAGTCAATGGGTAATCTTTCCTGTGGGACGAACCTGGTTCCTGTATTAGACATGCGCTCCATCACGGTTGGCCTTAACATTTTACTTTGACCCAGTCTTATGCAACCAGATACCCATGGCTGGCACTTTGCTCTTTAAAGCACTAGAAAGACTTAAAACTTTGACAAACTATATCTCTGGTTCCCCACGTCCGATTTTTTGTTCTTTTGGTGTCTAACTGAACCTAAGAAAGGAAAATGCCATGATTATGTGAAGAGGACTACTTTCTAAAATGAAATATTTATTCAAACCTGACTTTACCAATGAATTATGCTTGTAATAAATATTTTAAATCAAAGAATATTCTTTTTAGCTGACTCCTAGACTGAGATAACAATATTATATCTTAATATTATACTGCAATGGTTTCCTATGGAACAGCTAACCCTGCGGTTAAACAGGTTTTTAGGGTCCCGTCACCATAAGGACATGTTTTACATTACATTTTTAAATGTCCTAGTTTTAAATACATGCACCCTGCCTTATTGGGAATTAGGATCTATCTATGGGTGACCTAATAATATTTGAAAGAAGAGTATAGGGTTGTCAAACAGAGTTATTTTACAGGTTGAATTTGCAGTTTTAAAACTGCACAGGTATTCTACTGAAATTGGCCTCCAGACATGTTTTGCACTGTCACTCTAGTGATGGCACAATGTGTACTGCAGTCCACTAGGACATTTAACTTACATCCCTGAGTATATTTTTTACCATATACCATGAACTTATGGGCAACTTAAATATGCCAATTTGGAATATAGCTGGTTGCTAAAGTAACAGTACATGCTTTGAGACCTCGTTCGCATAGTGGCAGTGCTTAGCATATTCGCAGTGAAAAGAGTAAAAAAATCAACAGCATCAGTCAAACAAAATGAGTTGATCATGCACAAAGAAGCATTTTCTTACACACATTTACTTTCTATTCTTATAACCCGTAGGCTTTTCATTACATTTCCAAAGTCTTAAGTGGCTTGATACCAAAACTATTTATATAGATTGTAAAGGATACAACAACATCACTCCAGAAGCAGTGCAAGGAATAGAGCTAGAAATGAGTAATATATTAAAGCAAGTCCTGGGTTGTTTGAGTTCCTGTTCAGGAAGGACCAGGCATGGCAGTTTGGGCTGAACAGCATTCATTGCACAAGGATTAAGGCTGATATGTATATGGTTGGGTCCAAACTGAGGTGGCGTGGTGGGTGAAAAATTATGGATTGGGAAGCGACCAAAGAGATTAACAGTGGCTAAAATTAATTCAAATATTCTATCAACCACTTTGTTTTTGGTGACCTAAGTGTGATGAGTATGCCTAGACATAAGCCCTGCCCTAACTGTACTTCTGGAACCAAACTACATCTAGCTGATGATCCCTAATAATTGTGTTCTGCTTCAGAGAGAACCCGGTCTGGCAGTTTGGACTGGAGTGTTCCGATTGGAGCATGGTCGAGAATGATTTGCATGTTCCTGGGTCCAAACTGGAGTGGCATGGTAGGTGAAACATATTGAATTAGGATGCAGCCCGAGTGATTAACAGTGTCTATGAATCATTCAAGCATTCTATCCATCACTTTTCTTCTGATGAACTTCAGGCAGGAAGCATACTGACAGGCAACCCTAATAAGCCTAATATTCCATAGCCTTATCCTGCTGCTAAGGCCTGTACCAGTTGTTAAAAAAAACTTGAACCTATGTTAAAGGCTCGAGCTGCAAACAAGGGCTTTTAAAAAGAGAGTGTGCTATACAAAAGGTATAGCCCAAGAAAGAAGGGCCTTAGTGCTAGTAGAAAATTCCATCCACTGAGGGCTGAATGTTTTGAATTAAAGCAATGTGCTGAATTACAAAATGCTCTTCCTCCTCCTATCTCATTCATTACCAGGGTCTTCCTTGCGCACCATCCATCCAGTGTCCCGCTCAATATACCATGCTAAACTGTTTGCTACACTGTTATCTGCAAATGTTGAGAATTTTGAACTTGCCAAATGTCATCACATCGCTCACGCTAGACCTCTTGCGCATCACCGATTCATGGTTAATAAATGTCTCCAGTTATATCATTGCCTCAATAGTCCCCACTGCTCCACCACCCTTAAAGCCCGGCAATCATAACTTGGTGGTGGCAATGCTGACATCTTCAAATTATCCATTAAATACTCCCATACTTTCACTTTTGAATGACCCAAAGTAGCTATTCAGAACCCACCATCTACATCAGTATGTGACTACATTGCTCTCTGCTAAACATCATCACTTAACAGAATCTAGCATGGTGAAATTATTGTGTACAGCAGAAAAGAAAAATGTAATGCTTTAGATCTTTAAAATTTTTCATTGATTGTCAAGATCTCCATTAACTAGCTATTGTTCCTACCCAAACAAAAGGAAGTAGCCATGACCTCATCATTGTTAACCCCCATTCTTTTCCATTGCAAATAACCATGGAATTGGAATGGTTCAACCACTTTCCCCTTCCTTTTCTGGTAGCTCTTCATTGATGCATGCCTGTCTCCATCACACCAATGAGCAACATATGAAAGCATTCCTTTAAATCCATCTTGACACAATATTTCAACACCTTCATCTGCAAAAAAGCTCACTCTCTGACTCCTTCTGGCCAACTCACTGCTTTAAGAAAATAATGAAAAAAACACTCCCTGCCAAGTCTAATCACTTACAGTATGATTTTTCACTATCTTAAAATTCTGAAAGGACCCTAGTTTACTTTGTTCACTCGAGCAACTTGCCTATCTCTAAAAACTCTTCAGAGGCAGCAGCAATCAATTTTGACATGTCCCTGGAGCAGTTAGCAACAAACGTCTCCCAGTCTGGTCCTCCTCACCTCCTATCAGCTCCATCATTGTGGCACCTTGTAAAACATTGTTTGCAATGAGTTCAAACCAATTCTTCCAGAAGGAATGTAATGGGTTGCAATTTCAGTCCTATGTCATTAATAGTTATGAGGAGGTTGAATTGCGACCCACTATAATTCTGTATTTTGTGAACCAACCTATTAATACATGGGTTGATTCACAAAATACAAATACATTCGGAAAAAGTTAAAATGCATTTTCAGTACATTAGGTCCACTATTACTTGTATTAGGCTCCAATCTACTCCAACTAATAATCCACCTTCGCTCACTGGTGTTCAGTAGTTGAATCCAGAATGTGTGCACTGTGACTCAACTATAAAATTGAAAAGTAAAAAACTCTAAATTAAACTGAAAACAAAAATTGATTCTTGATTTTTAATTGGCAACATGTGTTGATTTTTATTTTCTCCAAATTATTTTTGATTCTAATGTTTGCATCTTTAAATGTCTTAGAAACATGGAGTTGGATCTAGCTACCATGAGAACTCTCACAAGGGTCCGGATGGAGACCTAATGCAGAGAAAGGAAATTGAAGTTGGGCCAGAATGGCAGGATGGCAGATTATGAAAGGGCCCTTAATTCCTGGAAGATATTCTGCAAAGTACAGATCCCTTCTGAGGAGACAACAGAGAATGCAGCTCCAGAAGATAAAATGACAGGGGCTACCTTTGCCAAATTCTATTATCTGGGCTATAGGCTCTGATAGAATTTGCCCTTTTTTAATGGTCATCTCCAGTTGGAGCCCAGCGACATTCAAACAGCATAAGAGCTGCAGGATAAACAGACAGTCATAGCACTGTAGTAGTAGATGAAAATTTAACTGGAGGAATAGGGACTGGCCTTGGAGGAGAAAAAGGCAAGCTTAGGACTCCTGAGGTCAAACTAAGATGGTGGCAGAAATTGCGAGGTGTCTACAAGGGGCCACGCACCCATCATTTGCACATTCAAGGAACTGTTGCCTTTGGCAACCCATAAACTTAAAAAAGGGAACCACAATTATTCCATAACCCCCGCCAATCATGATGAAAGAAAGGTCTAAAATCTAGCACAACCACGCAAAGGGCTCATCAACCCCTTCAACTAAAATCACACCAAACCAATTAGCTAATTAAGTCATTAACCACACCTGCCATTAAAAACACCCTGGACCAACTCACCCTATCACAAACCCTATCCTAAACAAACGATTCTACCTAATAATTCTGGAAATTTTAGTCTTCCTTCAAGATCAGACCTAACTCTATGTGCCAAGGTTTCTATGTGCCAAGGTTTTTGGTGGGGAGGACATTGGAAAATAGTTTGCCTCTTGTAAAGAGCATTGGAATGTGCAAGGTGGGTCAACAACATTGAAGAGCTTTACTGTGGGAGTTAGTACCAACACAAAGGCCTCAAAAGAGGGGGTCGTGTTTTCCAAACCTTAGTGGGGTAGGGACAACGAGAAAAAAACGCTTTGACCCCGTGAATGCTTGGATGTGCCTGGGCTTTCACATGCCAGGACATAACAAGGGAGATTCTGCCTGTTCCAAGAAGCACAATTCCCCACTCCCAAGCAGGTGGGCAGTCCCAAGAGATTGCAAGTGTAGAAATTGGGATGGATATTTGCCCAGAGGAAATCAGGGGTTGATCTGAAGCCATCGTAGTCTTCGGGGGTGGGGTAGAAGCCCAGGATGCGTTATCGCTCAGGTAAGTGACCTTAGAGGCAAGAGCCAATCATCAACGGGACCAAGGTACTAGCTTTCCCGGATACAGGAGCCAGCTTGACCATGGTGGTGGACTGGTTGCTTTCTGCAGAGCAGATTATCTCAACTGTTGTCTGTAAGGTAGTCAATGCTGGCAATGAGGTAAACTTTCATCCCACAGAACGGTCACCTTTGAGTGTGGAGGGGTTACTGGCCTGAAGAAACTAACTGCGAGCCCTTCCATTCAAGTGTAGTGTCTGTTGAGAAGCCTACCATAACCCCCTGCTTGGGTTGAGGTGGAAAGGAAGACTAATGCAGAAATGTTGTACCTGAGATGTGTGTGTGTCCAAAAGGGCCCTTGCAGCCTGTTAGGGAAGTCAAGGGAACCTGCAGTCTGGAAGAATGGCCTAGTGATCCACAACAAAGAGTAAATTCAAGAGGAGTAGGAAACAAGCTTCAAAAAAGTCCCACACTCCAGAAGAAATCTGTCAACAATTGTCCAAAACCTCAAAAATACCCCTTATTTCAAGAACATCATTAAGGATAGTTTGGCCTTCTGAGTCCGATATTATTAGCACTTTCCTCAAGCAAGGAATGTTTCCTGACTCATCAGAACAGAGTAAAATCACTTGCTTTATGAAGAAATATAAGCTTGACTCAAACCTTCCTTCTATCACCCAGTAAACAACCTTCTTTCGTTAAGCAAAGCACTTGAAAAATGTGACTCTCTTCAACTTAACAATCATATCAACAAAGCTAATCTGCTTACAGTTCATCAGGCAGAATTCAGAGCTGGCCATTGCATCAGAATAGCCTCATATTAATTCCTTGATGGCAGCCACTATTTTCTTGATGGGGGTGATACATGCCTGCTTATCCCTTAAAACCATCAACCACGCGCAACTGATCTCCCTAAGCTTTGTTACCAGAGGTTCAGTCATCAAATGTTTTGAATCCTACAAATCAATCTCCTTTCATGTAGTAAAGCATAATAGCAAGATACCCAATTTTTCGCTCCTCGCTTGTTTTGTCCCTCAAGGTCCTATTGTGCCGCCTATTCTCATTACATGTGCAAGAAGTCCCTGTCTGAATTCTGCCATGGCACTGGGGTTATCAACTGTCAATTTGCAGATTACACACAAATCTACCTTAAAATCTCTTCTGTTTGTGACATTTATACTCCAAGTCCCAACCTGCTTAGAAACCAAACCTGGATATCTGATAACTGTTTACCACAAAACTTGCAAAAAAACAACTCATCCTTTTCTCTCAAAATCTCTAGAAGTCCTTCACATCAGAATTAATCAACAACCTTAATATTTCAGAATTTGTCTCATTGCTCTCCCTCACAGTCACTTCTCTTGTGATTACCCTAAGCACAAATCACCAGATGATTCCCCATGTCAAGAAACTTGCCAAATCAGCTAACTACTACCTGCATGTGACACTAAACAAAAAAAACACTTTTATCCACTCCCCCTATAAAATCAGTAGCCCATGCGCTCATTCTTTCTAGGACTGATTTTGGCAACACTGGACTAGTAGGCATCTCACATAGTAAGCCATTCCACTAAACCAACTGTCTTCCATGCTGCTGCAATATTTGGGTCACCTGCTCAAACGATTCAGCCACAGTACGCCTATCCTGGCTGAGTTACATTTGGTTTTCACTGAAATCAGAATAAAATTCAAATGGGATGTTGGCTTACAAAGCTATGCACAACAAGTCCCCATTCTGTCTGACTTCCATGCTCAAACAATTGGGTGGAGACAAAATATCAAGAAGTAGAAGAAATGTACTATTCAAACTACTTGCCTTAGAAACTTCACATGCTCAGCATCACTCCTTCTCAGCTACTGCCTCACTTTTGTGGAATTGACTACTAGCACACCTTAGAGTAAAACCTATCTTAATGTCCTTCCACATACACCTAAAAACCCATGTAATCAGACTACATTTGGCATACTAAATATACCATCTGCTCATATCTACCTACCTGCCTCTCTCTCTTTCCAATAAGGCTTCAATTATAAATCTTCTATAACTGATGATTGGCTTGTTACAATGGTATTGCTGTTTTTGCTCTAAGTGAACTTTGTTATAGACTACATGTGTTGTTCTATGTAAAGCACCCTCATACCTTTCCGTGCTCTGCACTATATTAGATTGTTAAATTAGTAAAAGGAGAGAAATATAAAGGCCGTCTTTGGAATGTAGTGCAGATGTTCTATACCAGCAATTATTGGTCTTGAGTGACTCCATGTTTTCAGTAGAGCTCTCAACATTTCAATGTTCTAATTAAGCATGGTAGACAACTGAGGGATGCAATGTGTGCCTTAGGCCTTGAACCCGAGTTACACCTCAACACTCTTGAAGGTCTTGAACCACCAGCATAACCTGGGTTGGAAGAGCTATAATGCTATTACAACATTTCACCCACTGATGGTAGAATGCCCTAAAATAAACAGAGTGAAACAAAAAGTCAAGCATAGAATGTTGGAGCAACAGGCCAAGACCAGCTATTGTTGGCCCAAAACCACTTCATTGTGTGCAGCAGAGGGCTCAACAGTCCAATGTTCTAATGATAGTTTAACTCCCAAAGGTCTGTGATGTTATATCACATGAATTTTAAGCAACACCACAGAACGACAGTTTCTGCAGAAAGGAGATAACTTTTGGATTGTATAAGGACTACCACAAAAAGCAGGAGAAGGGACAGCCGAGTCTACACTGGTGAATTATAGTCTAGAGCATTGGGCCAAGTTCTTAAAACTACTGCTGGATTATTATTTCCAGGTCATTGGACAACCACAGTTCAAGTATATTTTGAAAGACAAACCTGAGGCAGTCCAGAAACAAGAGATTAAAATGGTAAATATTTTACAACAATTCAAAAGGACGAGAGACTGACAAATCTTAATGTGCAGATACTAGATGGCAGGGCAAGTTAAAGGTTATGCAGACTTTGATAGACCTGTCCCTAGACACTGCACAAGTCAGTTACGGCTCATGTCAGGGGAAAAAGGGAGGGTGGGTGGTCGGTGGGGGTAAATGGTGGACAACGGAGAATTGGCCAGCCACAATTAGAGTATACATTGAAAGGCAGATCTGAGGCAGAATAGATTAAAATGGTAAATATTTTACAACAATTAAAAAGATGAGAGACTGACAAATGTTAATGTGTTGATACAAGAAGACAGGAGAAGTTAAAGGTTATGCAGACTTTCAAATAACTGCCCTAGACACAGTACAAGTAAGTAGCGGCTCACATTAGGGAAAAGAGGTGGGGAGGAGGGGTCGGTCGGGCTGAATGGGGGCGAAGAGTAAAAAATATACAAATAAAAAAGACCTTATCTACCATCCTCCAGCATCACTCTATTCTGCTCCTCTCCACTGTTTCCAGTTCAGGGAAAACATGGCTTGGCAGTTCGGGCTGGACTGTTCCCATGAGGCACAGGGTCAAGGCTGATTTGCATATCGCCATTGTTTGACCTAGGGTGGTGTGGAGTGCAACAAAACGATGGATTTAGGCCCAGATCTTTGTACTGGGGTGAATGTAAGACATTGTTCAGCATTCTGTCCATCAACTCTGTTTTTTGCAATTTTCACCCGAGTGGGCTGGGTATGCTCAGACGTGAGTCCCAGGCTCTCCACATCACTGGAGTCAAGCTATCCAGGCTGAAGAAGGCTGATAGCCAGAAACCAGTCCTTAGATGCTTGATTCCGGTCTAGGAAAGACATGGCTTGGTAGTTCGGGCTGGACTGTTCCCATGAGGCACAGGGTCAAGGCTGATTTGCATATAGCCATTGTCTGACCTAGGGTGGTGTGGAGTGCAAAAAAATGATGGATTTAGGCCCGGATCTTTGTACTGGGGTGAATGTAAGACATTGTTCTCCATTCTGTCCATCAACTGTGTTTTTTGCAATTTTCACCCCGAGTGGGCTGGGTATGCTCAGACGTGAGTCCCAGGCTCTCCACATCACTAGAGTCAAGCTATCCAGGCTGAAGAAGGCTGATAGCCAGAAACCGGTCCTTAGATGCTTGATTCCGGTCTAGGAAAGACATGGCTTGGTAGTTCGGGCTGGACTGTTCCCATGAGGCACAGGGTCAAGGCTGATTTGCATATAGCCATTGTCTGACCTAGGGTGGTGTGGAGTGCAAAAAAACGATGGATTTAGGCCCAGATTTTTGTACTGGGGTGAATGTAAGACATTGTTCTGCATTCTGTCCATCAACTGTGTTTTTTGCAGAATGCAGCACGCATAGAAAGAGCAAAATGCCATTAATGATCATTAATGTGATGGAAGGTGTCCCTTTCTACACATAACCAATCATTAAACAATGATGATTTGCTACTTCTATGTGGGCATAGAATGCAGCACACATAGATAAGTAACAAACACCATTTTTGATTGTTTATGTAGAGGAAGGTACACCTTCCTGTTCATACACATTGATTCCCTGCAACGTAGGCACCCTTGCACTATGGTACAAGGGTGCCTGCATTGGGGCTAGGCAGCTAACTTTTGCACCAGCACTAGGGAAAACACAGGGGTGTACCATATTTATGTAACTACAGCGCATCCCTCCTTTTAGGAAATGTCGGAGCGTGCCACTGACAAATCTGGCACAGCTCCGAGCTCCGACATTTCTTTGTAAATATGCCCCTAAGTGTGTGCGTGAATGTGTGTGTGCGGGTGTTTTGTGCCATGAGGTCTCTACAGTTGATTTATGCAGAGGTCCATTTTTAGATGTATCAGAAGTTACTGTCATTTGGAAATGGGGATTCCTGCATAATTGATCAACGAAGAGCTCTCGCATTCATCAACAGATCAAAAGTGGATACGTTTATTACTTGCTATTTAGAAAGCCATTTTAAAGTGCTACTTTTAATGAAACATAGCAGTCATTTTCAGTTTCTTGTGTGTGTTAGTTCAATAACGAAGCATTGACATTGGTGATTCGTCACTGGTGTGCAAGAACTCCAAGTGTTTTCCTGTATTAATTAACAACATGGGAGACCAGATGGTACTGTGAGGTAAACAGAGGGAATGAAGCTCCACTCAGCCACGGCAACATAAAAGTTTAAAATCCTTTGTCAGATAGTAACAGAAACTGTTTGAAACTCTGCCATAAATGTCTCCCAAGATGAGAAGGGTATTCAAATGTTCAAGCACATCAATGACGATGAGTGATTTTTAGGAGCAATAAATAAATGTTGGTCATCAACAACATAGTTTCACCAAACACAGTGCTGGAACAGGAACCAGAATGTTTAGAGGCCAATAGAGTCTGTTAGACACTGCCCTCATCATTGTTATGGTTACAGAAGATTAATTATATTAATACAGCATTTTGTAAAGAATTCTGAACAAAAATCACATAACATTGAGGCATTTATTTGTTTTGTCAAAAGATAAAGAGGGAGCTACCCTTTTGACAGGAAAAGGATTGGGTCAACAATCTTATAAAAACAAAACTCCTTCTCCTGAGTTTGGCAAATGGTTGTTGATGTTAGATTGCCCTGGGGGACGTTTACATCTATGGGAAAGATTACAATATTGCGTAGGTTACCACATTTACAACTTAGTTTGTGTTGGACCCAAGAGTATCATGAAAACATTACATACACAAAAATGTAAAAATTTCATTCATTTATTCGAAAAGTTTAAAAATAATAATAACACATTTTTACATAAAAACAAACTTATGCACATTTGTTTTTGCTGTTAGTCAGCTATTTATAAAAAACCTTCAATGTTTAAAAAATGCTGTTTGGGCATTGTTACACACATCTACATGTACATCGTATTTATTAATCAATAAACTTTCTTAGGAACAATCTGTCGACGCGGCGTTTCGGTGCCTCTATTAATCTTGCACCTTCTTCAGGACTTGTTCATTGTTTAATCATATCTATAAAAACATATCATAATACATTTCATTAGGTCCAATAATTTTAGTCTAACAATTGCACATTGATTCATACACATTTTAATTAGTCTCCTAATATTTGGGAACCCCAACATTTTGTAATCCAGGATATATTACCTTCCTGTTCTGTATTACTAAATTCCCACACCTTAGTATTACTGAGAGGGAATATCTGACTAGCATGATGTTTTTGTATATATCTCACTGGGATACGGTGTCTTCGCTTTGTTTTTGTCGGACACAAATGGGCTGTGTATAGAGTTCACATAAGGGACCATCAGGTTTTAATTCCTTCTTTAATGTATAGTCCCACCCGTGTGTATTTCTATCATCTTACCCAGGTTAGTTCTTACCTGGCTCTGTTTTATCGTTTTTTTGAGCACGTTCTCATCCGCTCTTGTTTTGTCTTAAGGAAGTTTTGATTTCTTTCCTCTTCTTTGTTCTAGGAGAAAATGTACTTTACTCTTGGTTACCCTGTTTTTCATGCCATTTCCTCTAATTTAGTATAATATAATTCATATTTTTTACCTTGTATTTCAATTTTGTTGGTACTCCACTCGGGTTAAATAAAAATGGACCAACTTCAATCCTATCAAAAATAAAGAAACATCTTTTTTGTAAGGTATTTCCTTTTTATCTAATTTCTAGGGTTGTTCAATTTCGTTGGTACTCCCCCCTAGTTAGATAAAAGTGGACCGACTTGAATCTTATCCAAACATAGAAACATTTTTTTGTTAAAATATTTGCATGTTTGTCGTATTCTTTTTTTGTTGTGCAGTAACGCCGCACTCTTAAAAATTGCACCTATATCTTGTCACAAATGCATACCATCTCTCTTTGAGGTATTATTAGAATGATTACAGACCTATGTTTCCAACTCATAGCCAATGATTTTGGTGTTTTGGTTAAGATGACGAGCTGCATCAACAAATGTAAGGCAAAAAACTGTCTATGCCAGACTTTCTAAAAAACTTTTTGAGCATTGTGCATAATAAAATGTTACAAGATGCCCTGTATGTCTACAGCTACTGAGTATTTAGCTAATTTGCTTTCTAAATGCGTGACAGTATTCTTATTTTCAGAGACAAGCACATTACTTATGTGGAATCTAGGGCCAGATGTATGAAAGCATGTTGTGACTAAAACATTTGGTGATTCACAAAATAAGTGGATTTCGTACTGCAAAAAGGAATTTTCAAATGACAAAATTCCTTTTTGCGATTTGGAAAAGCCTTTCCGAATCGCAAAAGTGGTTTTGTGACTTCCTCTGATTTGCAATTAAAAAGAGGCATGAAAGGGCCATCCCCTTCTAACTGATTCACAATGAGAGGTATCACTGGTTTGAGTCTGCAATTGTGATTCCAAATTATTAAAAAGTCACCAATACTGCAAAGAAGGTGATTACTCACTGTCGCTTGGCAATGGAAAAGAGTAGCAGAGTCCAGTTATAATACTGAGATATAACTTTATTAAGCTTGCAGGATTTTCTATTCTGATATTGTTTTCTTGTAATTGTCCAACTTCTTCTCCTTTCTTTCAGGTTCCAGGAGGTTTCCAACTCGCAGAACCTACTACAGAAAGGAGAAATCAGGTAAGTTACTGTTATATTATCCAAGCCTATCCACCTCTTTATTTTATATCAGTGTCAAGGTGTACTTAGTCACAGTATACGTTTGAGAGATATCTCTACCCCCAAAAGAAAGGAAAGGTTGTAGGTTTCCCCAAAGGAAATTTTAATAAGGATAACATTATGTTTTTCCTTATACTCTTTATACAAGTCAATAATCACTAACTAAGGGTAGTACTGGATTTTACAACAAGGCTGTTGGTTAACAGCTGCTTGATAACTGCAACCAGATTAACCCTAAAATATATTTCTGGGATATTGAAAGAATCTCTTCTGCCTAGTTTAGCCCTTTTCCTAAGATGTCACAAACTTGTCCCCTGTTTCTTTACATCTCCCTCTTTTCCCGTTGTTTTTATTTCTCTTTAGGTTTTAAAAAACGATAACACAGCTGTGATAGACACGCTCCTCCTGAAACGTGGTGGGTGCTGTAGTTCTGCCAACTCATCGGAAGGCTTTTTGTCTCTCCACTCTCACTCAGCTTCTTCCCCCTCACTCGGGAGGCTTCTGCTCCATTGAATGCTGCCTGGTATAGAGAACCACCCAGCCTCTCCCATACTTTTTGTCTGCAGGCACCCCTTGTGGCCGGGGTCTGCCTGAGTGTATAAATAAAAGGGGTAGGATTGTACATGACCGCTAGCCGAGTAGACACTAATTGTTGTGTAATGTGTGTGCTGCCTGCTGCCAGGTAGGCCCACTGTTGTATTTCTATCTAGGACCCTAATTCGATATTCCCGATTCATGCCCTTATGTGGTTACAATAAATAATATCCTTATAAAGGCATAAGAATCATATCCATATTTAGTAATAGCCCATGCAGTCCAAAGCACGGCAAGGCTACTCCCATAGACTCCTAGAAAGCACAACGCGTTCTTTAAACAAACCAAGCCTCCAGCAGCCCGGCAATTCCCCCTGCTTTTGTTTTGATTTGCACAAGAACTCCTGGAGTCCAGAAAGAACTATTAGTTCTTAGTGACGTCTTATGTCCAACCTTACGTCAAACCCGGCACCTTTCAGGTATAAATATACCAACGTTGCCTTAAGCAAACACACGGTTGTGGGGAGCAGAGCGACGTTCTACTTGTCCGAGAGCCCAGCTGTTGCCAGAGGATAAGGAAAACGCCCCTCCCTTTCACGCAATGAGAGAGACGCTGTCTTTTTCTCCAGCCGAGAAAATCCAGCTCCGGTGTTCCCAAGTCACCCTCGCGGGTTGCTGGGAGATCGAGTCCTGAGAAACGAGATACAAGACCTCCTTCATTCTATAACCAAGGTACGGAGCTGATTAAAACCTTAGAGAGAATTCTTGATTCCGATACTTGGCAAAAACCTAACTTAACTTAAAACTGCAACTTACTTACTCCTTCCCACGTATTAGGCTTAGGTCAGGTACACCGGGGTAGGCGTATCTTAGAAGCACCAGTTGAGTTTGTTAGTCAATGTTTTTATGTATGTATATATTTTATCCATTTTAAAGTATCATATGACTAAGAAACCATATCAATTCTTTTACAGTATTACTTCATAATACTACTTTTACTGTACGCACTTTACTTTATCATATGTATTGCAATTGTAGCAATTCATTTCTCTTGCATGAGAAAGAAGACTCCTCAATAAAATAACACCTTTTATTGAAAACGCCCAGCTCTATTTCTCTGCACTCTGGTGAAATTAAGCATGCACGATTGACTGAGTGAAATAGCTGTCTATTGTTTTCACACGACTCTGGAGATCCACTCTTTATTCTGTGGGAGCAAAGTTGTCATGTTTATGCGGTTGTCAGAAACTGAATCCCTTCTTGTCTAATCAGGGAAGTTCACTCCTCCTTGTCCATTCAAGAAAGTTTCTAGTGACCTCTGACCTAGCTGGCTGTGAGAAGTTGGCCTGATATGTGGTGTTTCCAATTCTGGAACCGCCTTGTATCAGTCCAAACAATCCCTTATGGTGTCTGGTTGTAAGTCAACCTTGTTAGACAAGCTATCCTAGGGGTAGCATGGACTAAGCAGCCTAAAGGCTTAACTTAAGAGGTCGTGTTAAGCGAGCTGTTTTACCACATACAATCCTGTAATACCAAATGAAAGGACACCACACAAGTATATTCTATAAAAATATATGTGTTTATTTCTAAAATAATCCCCAGTACTCTTTATGAGCAAAGGGGCACAAGCGTTAAATCAAAAGCACAGTATAACATACAAAGTTGCACAATTATGGATGAGGGCGGGGGGCCACTCAAACCATATACTAAAAAAGTGGTATAAGAGATACCAATCGAACAGTGGTTAGGCCTAGGGCCTAGAGAATTGCTGGGAGCAGTCAGGACTAGCAATGCTGAAGTCGGGAGAAGCCCACGGGATTCGGGTGCAGCACGTAAAGTGCGGCTTGCACCAATGCAAAGTCAATGGTGCGTAAAAGTTACACAAAGTTAGTTTAAAGATACTTCCGCTGAACCTAGAGGAACAAAACTTAAGACACAGACCCTAGAGGTGTGTACCAACGTGGGCACACTGGCGTTGCAATGTTGCCTCACCCACAGGAAGTGGGTGCACAGGGTCGAAGTGGCGTCGGGTTTTGACAAGCAGGTTCTTGGTGCTTGGAGCTGGAGAAGCTGCAGGCGATGGGAAGCAGAAGTGTCCGGTGTGATCCAAGGGCGGATCGAAGTGGAGATGAATCTGAAAGCAGAGGGGACAGAGTCTGGGTCACTCAGCAGTGACCAGGGTGGAACCAGGACGGAACCAGGCAATATCGGGCGCAATCAGATGGTTGTCGAGAGGCTTCTCTCCGCTGTCACGTGGGCTCTGGGGCATCTGCGACGTCCAGGAGTGGGTCACAATCTGTCCCACGCAGGCTCTCGCCGTCCGCACTGTCGGCTTCAAGATTGCAGCAAACAGCACTTGGTAAAAGCAATCCACGCGGAACCGGGAGATTGATTCTCACTCAGACCAGGAGGGTCAGAGTGGGGGCTCCTTTTCACAGGAGCTGGTGCAGATCTGGAGCAACCAGAAAAGCAAGTCGTATTCAAGTTTTCATTGGCACAGGGGCCACGAGCCAGCTGGCAAGTGACCGGGCCAACGCGTCGAGCCAACACAAGCAGAAGGGCCCCACGCAGCACTCGTCGAGTGTGGAGGGGGTAGTTTTGGTGCAAGTGTAGCTCTGGGTTGGGGCTTCTCAAACCCCGGTGTGCAGCTTCGAGGGTCACTCGTGGGCTGCACGGTCAGCGTCTCATGGCCTTTTCAAGATGGAGTGCCCCACGCTTCCGGTCGCCTCCACGGGTCTCAGCTCTGCAGGGACTGTGGTTTGGGCTGGGAGAAGGCAGGCAAGCTTGATCTTGTCGATCTCTGTTGCTTGAGTTCTGGCGGGAACTGCAACAAAGCAAGGGTCGAGGTGCTGGTTGGTACCTGTTTGCACAGGGTGGTCACTCCTTGACCACAAGGGAGATTCTTCAGTCTTCTACGTCGAGTAGGAAGTCAAAGGGTCCAGAATTTGTTTCTTATGTTTCTTCAGGATGATCTGAGTTGCATTGGCACTGCTCCCACTCCTATTCCAATCTGAGGGGAGGATCTCCTGCTAGGTCCCTCCCTATGGGTGGGACCTGGAAGGGGGGCGGTTACACCCCCTTTCCTTTGTCCAGGTCACACTGGAGCTGGGGCTGGTGTGCCCCAGAACCGGTTAGACCGGATTATGCAAGGGGAAGCCTTGTGCTCCCCAGGCACTGTCTGGTTTCTTTCAAACCTCCCTGCTACAATCCACTATCTCCTGTCTGGGGTGGTGTGACACCTCCCTGTGACAGGAAAGCCTTTGTCCAGGCCTCCTCTGCTGAGTTTCGGTCAGCAGCAGGATGTCAGACATGTGTCTGTGGCAGAAGCATCCATTTTGTGGATCTGAGGCTCTTTTAAAAATCAACCGCATTTTAGCAAAAGTAACATGTCGTCCCCTCTAGAGGGGTGGAATGCTACCCCCGTCGCCAGGACTGGCGAGGGGGTAGTATTCCAATTCATATGACACCTTACACGACATGTTTTGATAAAGCCAAACCAAAGTTGACATATAACCGCGAGGATTATAATGCACTTAATAGTATATGGTTTGGCATTATCCCGGAACAGCTAAGGGAATTGGTCCTGACAGCTGCAGACAGGCTCAGCTCATGCTAGAGCACCATCTCACATTAAACCACGCACTCTGCCTTCAGGATTGTTAAGGCCTGCCATAGGAGTGGCTCACAGGTTTATATGTGTCCAGATAGGTTTAGATATAGGCATACTATATCTAAGCAAGGGGTGATTACACCACCTTGCCCCAGCTGAGTGATCAGCCAGTTGTGTCAATTTTAGATAGCCAGCCAGGGGTGGAAAAAGATATGCTGCAGCCCCTGGTAGGCCTTGGATGCACCTATGCCCTGGGCACCTAAAGGGCTCTGTACAGGGGCTGATAAGGTGACCCAAGCCAATCTAGTTATGCACCTAGGGTACATGGAATCCATTTTACAGAGAGAGCAGATAGCCTGGGGCCCTGATTAGCAGGGAACCAGGCCAACTAAGTCGAAAACCAGCTAAACACAAGGCAAAAAATCTGGGGTAACCATAGTCAGGTAGCCACCTTCCTACACTGGCAAAAACTAATTAAGTCTAACATAGTCAGTAGAGACCTAGATGACCTCAGTCCTACGTCTGCACTGCTATTTATGTTATTCCAATGCATAGAGCCTATTGGGAAAATAGGAACTACACTACACCACCACCCAATCTGGCCCTGCCTATAACACTGGTGATGAGGGAGACACAGACTCTGGGCCTCCCTCCTGCAGCCACACTCACCCGAAGCTGGTCCGCTCTACTGCCAGGCTGCCACTAGCACCGTTTTGACAGCTCTGAGGCCTTTGCTTTGGCAGCCGCACAGCTCTCCTGTTCAGCGGTGTGCGCCTTACACCTGCAGCCCACCTTCTTCCTGCATGCTGCTGCCAGTGCCCCGCTGTGGCAGTACGACCTCTGCAGCGGCCACAAGCCTGTGTCTTTCTCAGTGGCCTGTCTCCTGCTCCCCGGCCGACGTATACCACAAGGTGGAAGGGCGTGACTTTGCACCACCATGCGGGGTAATGCCCCACCCCGTCTGGAGGGGAAGGGCACCTGAAAGCATACGAACAGTTAGGATGACATGGACAACAAAAAATATATATATTAAATAGAAAAAAAACTTTCAAGCTTAAGGTTGAAGTGAAGCCAGCAGAGCAGCACTTCACATTCCAATACCACAATAAAGAGACAACAGCAGCTGGATTCCCGGGCCTTCAAGAGCCTTGTCACGAGCAGGCTGAGCCCACTGGACCAAGGGGCATCACCCTGCGCCCCCACACTCTGGAATTCGCAAGGAGAAAGCTCCCTCATATTCCAGTGCACTCATTGGCTTAGCGTAGAGCTGTGCAACAGCAACAGTTTACCGCCACTTGGGACCCTGCACACCACACCATCCCCACATAGCACACGGATCCTGAATTCTACCAGACATGGGAGAACCTCCACCCCCACAGCAACCAGTTCCCGCACTGGGGACACCGGCACCATTGTCTCATGCTTCAGTTACGCCAATACCCACACTTCAGCCAAATCGCTAACACTTCCACAGGCACACCCAGGTGGAAGCAATGGTTGTAATAACTCAGGGCCCGATTCACAGAACTAACTTAAGACAAAATCCTAAACTTACTACCATTTTGGTATACACAGAAGGCACTTACTCATTTCGGAATTCACAGAAGTTAGGAGTCCTAACTTTAGGACTCCTAAATGCCTTCTGTGAATACTGAAAGTCTTAAAGTTTGGCTTTTCTCTGTTTAGGAATAGTAAAGTTAGGAGTCCTAACTTTACTACTCCTAAACTGAGAAAAATCCTAACTTTAAGACTTTTGGTATTCACAGAAGGCATTTAGGAATTCTAAAGTTAGGAGTCCTAACTTTACTACTCCTAAACTGAGAAAAATCCTAACTTTAAGACTTTCGGTATTCACAGAAGGCATTTGGGAGGTCTAAAGTTAGGCCTCCTAACTTCTGTGAATACCGAAATGAGTAAGTGCCTTCTGTAAATACCAAAATGAGTAAATGCCTTCTGTGAATACCAGAATGGCAGTAAGTTTAAGATTTTGTCTTAAGTTAGTTCTGTGAATTGGGCCCTCAATCAATACTTTAGAGGCACGAGAAAGACCGATGGGGCGGTGAAGCGGTGAAGCACTCTCTGCTGACGTACTTCAGGGGTGATGAACTTCACAAACTCTTTGAGATGCTACAAAATACCGGAGATGACGTTTACAACGACATGGAAGTCGCTGCCCTCAACATACACTTTGACCCCCAAATGAACCCAGACCATGAAAGGTTCAAGCTGCAGCAAGCCGAGCAAATTGAGGTAGAGGTAGTAGACATGTTCTACAGCAGGCCAGGAGGCTTTTGCGTACATGCACAAATGTCGACCAGCTGGAGATATGTGCGCAAATAATACAAGGCTTCAAGTCTATCATGCTAAGACGCCAGCTACTCCACCAACCAGGGATGTACTTGGGCGAGATCCTTGTGTTGGCACGCTCCAACAAACTGTCCGTAGGACATGGAGGCTGCCATGGTTTGAAGTAATGCAGCTATCCTATTACCAAAGGACATCCCCATTAAGGAGACAGTGGATGTGGTGCAATGGCGCCCTGACCAGCACAAATGCGGACCCCGCCCTGCAGACCTACAGGGAAATGCAGATACTACGGTTTTAACCACCATCACAAGAACAATGCCTAATAAGAGGGCAGACGTGCTCCAAGTGCGGCAAGATCAACCATAATGCCAGTGTCTGCCGTGGAGGAGAAGGGCGGGCTAGAGGGGGCACATCAAGAAGTCGTACCTTGACCCTTTGCCACCTGACCTTGGAAGACCCCACCCCCATGGACACACTCTGGGTGCAAGGAGCTGCTGCTCACTATGAAGATGATGACAATGAAGTCTGTTTAATCCTGTTCGCCGGACGGTCTTGTCGCAAGAAGCGTCCCACACCCATGTGCAACGTGCAGGTTAATGAGACTCCGGTTCAAGCTTTGATAGACACAGGACCATCCGTGAATGTGATGGATTCAAGTGAATATGAGAAACTATCCCCTTGACCACACGTCACTCCCAGCTTGGCCAAAATATACAAATAAGGCGGTACCGTATCCCCCTACTTCTCATGGGAGTGATTGAAGTTGACGTCACCAGCGCAGAACACCCCATCAAAACCAAATTCCACATCATAGACGGACAGGAGGCGACGCTGCTTAGATGCCATACTGCTGAAGATTTGGAGTTGGTATTTTTCACTAAGCAAGTCCACGACACACAGAATACATACTACAGGAGTTTCTGCAACTATTCCCAGGGTTTGGAAAACTCAAAGACCTTACGGTGCAGTGCCACATCATCAAAACCATCAAGCCAATGGCACTCAGGCACAAGCGCGTCCCTTTTCATCTTTGCTCCCTTGTGGGGAAAGAACTACTGCACCTAGAAAACCGAGGCGTCATCAAGAAGGTGTTGGGTACCACCCCCTGGGTCTCCCCGCTGGAGATCGCACCGAAGCCCAAACAGTCGGGAGCCATCCGGTTATGCGTCAACATGAGGCTCCCCAACCAAGCCATCCAGCGAGAGAGACATGTGACACTGACGATGGACGACATAGTAGCAGACTTAGATGGCACCCAGTGGTTATCCAAATTAGACCTGAACTCAGGATATCACCAACTGAAGCTTGCTCCGGAATGTTGCTACATCATAAATTTCTCTATGCATTTGGGCCTCAGGAAGTACAACCGGCTCAGCTTCGGCATTTCCTCAGCGTCCGAAGTGTTCCAGAATGAGATCAAGTAGACCCTGTCGGGCCTGGTAGGATTAATCAACCTGAGCGACGACATCCTCATATACTCCCAGAGCCTCGAGGAGCATCATGTCAGCTTGCGAGCCACACTCCAAAGCCTAGAGGACTGCGGCATGACCCTGCACTGAAGAAAATGCTCATTCTACCAGGGGTCAATCGATTTCTTTGGTTATGCGTTTTTCGGAGAAGGCTTCCAAGTCAATCCACGGAAGGCGGCAGCTATCCAAAATGCTCCGGTGCCCCTGACCCGACGGAGATAAGGAGCTTCCTCAGCATGGTGACATATTGTGGGAGAGTACAACCAAGATGGATCGCACACCGCTAGCCTCTCCTCCGGTTCGCCCCTTAGCACTCTGGTACATGTAGTGCATGTAGACGGACGAGTAAAAAGTAGTTCACCACAGTTGGTGCGAGTGGTTACTTGTTATCCCCAAGATCTCTGGACCCGAGACATGGCCCGGGTTTCGGGACAGTTTGCCTCGTCAGCAGAGCAGTGTTTGGGGTAGATGAGAAGGCCGCCAAGTAACCGTCACAGGCCCTGATGCCTCTCCGGCGCGCAGGTGCGTCTCCAAGAGCTCGTCAGCTCAAGGCTCACGGGAGCCGTTTAAGTACAACCAAGATGGATCGCACACCGCTAGCCTCTCCTCCAGTTCGCCCCTTAGCACTCTGGTACATGTAGTGCATGTAGATGGACGAGTAAAAAGTAGTTCACCACAGTTGGTGCGAGCGGTTACTCATTATCCCCAAGATCTCTGGACCCGAGACATGGCCCGGGTTTCCGAGGGGCGATCCGGAGGAGGGGCTAGTGGTGTGCGCTCCATTTATGACGAAACACAATACGGCTCCCTTGAGCTTTGGGCCGACGGGCTCTTGGAAGATGCACCTGCGTGCCGGTTTTGGCATCGAAGCCTTTGACTGTTGTGTGGCGGCCTTCTCTTCCACCCCTAAACAATATTTCTCTACTGATGAGGGAAGTCATCCCGAAACCCAAGACATGTCTCGGGCGATATCCTAAAACCCGGGACATGTATCGGGTCTAGAGATTCATCAGTCCTACAAGTACTGACTTGCACCCACCTGGGTGATCCACTGAAGAACTGCAAGTACCAGAGTCCCGAGGGGCGATCCGGAGGAGGGGCTAGCGGTGTGCGCTCCATTTATGATGAAACACAATACGGCTCCCTTGAGCTTTGGGCCGACGGGCTCTTGGAATACGCACCTGCGTGCCGGTTCTGGCATCAAAGCCTTTGACTGTTGTGTGGCGGCCTTCTCTTCCACCCCTAAACAATATTTCTCTACTGATGAGGGAAGTCATCCCGAAACCCGAGACATGTCTCGGGCGATATCCTAAAACCCGGGACATGTATCGGGTCTAGAGATTCATCAGTCCTACAAGTACCGACTTGCACCCACCTGGGTGATCCACTGAAGAACTGCAAGTACCAGAGTCCCGAGGGGCGATCCGGAGGAGGGGCTAGCGGTGTGCGCTCCGTTTATGATGAAACACAATACGGCTTCCTTGAGCTTTGGGCCGACGGGCTCTTGGAAGACGCACCTATGTGCCGGTTCTGGCATCGAAGCCTTTGACTGTTGTGTGGCGGCCTTCTCTTCCACCCCTAAACAATATTTCTCTACTGATGAGGGAAGTCATCCCGAAACCCGAGACATGTCTCGGGCGATATCCTAAAACCCGGGACATGTATCGGGTCTAGAGATTCATCAGTCCTACAAGTAGCGACTTGCACCCACCTGGGTGATCCACTGAAGAACTGCAGGTACCTGAGTCCCGAGGGGCGATCCGGAGGAGGGGCTAGCGGTGTGCGCTCCATTTATGACGAAATATTGTGGGAGATTCATCTGTGGTCTCGCCACACTGTCAGAACCCCTGTGCCAGCTCACAATGAAGGGTGATGCCCTGAAACCGGTACCAGGATGCTTGTTTCCGGTCCAGGGAGGACCTGGCTTGGCAGTTCGAGCTGGACTGTTCACACAAGGGACAGGGTTAAGACTGATTTGCATATGGCTGGGTCCAAATTTGGGTGGTGTGGTGTGGTGAGCAAAAGAATGATGGATTAAACCCATATCCTTGTGACTGGGGGAGAATGTTTTCATTGTACAGTATTCCGTCCATCAAGTGTTTCTTTTGCACTGCTCACGAAGACGGGCGCGCTGTCGGCATGGGGCCCCAAGGAGGAAGCTAAGCATGGGCATAAAATCCGTTCCGCTAGCGGAGTTCGCGGATTTTCGGTAAATTCTCAATCCTCGAACTCTCGCGAATTTGCCGAAAATCCGCAAATTCGCACGCAGCGGATTTTTTTGCTTGGTGATACAATATTGCGGCGCGCGGCGTTCACTTACCATCATTCAGCGTTTGCCGAGTTGTTTTTCTCGATATTTTGCGAGTGCTGCGCCATTTTGGATCTTGCTGCGGGATCCCGCGGGAGTTTGGCGACCGCGATTACGTCATTGCGGCTTGCCACCTTGCACAACGAGAGTTTGTCAACGCGAGTACGCCGAGATCACGTATCGCGGGAGTTCGCAACTGCCAACAGGTAGATGCGGCAGGCAGCAACAATCTCGCACTCGCGAAATTACAAAATTTGCAATTCTGCACAAGAAATCCACCAGCAAGCAGCATACACCATCTGAAAATGATGATTTTTATCAGAATAACTCCTCAGGTTGACATTTGCCTGCACTTTATTTTGCAAGGAGTCCATTTGGGGGGGGGGGGGGAGTGGGAGGAAGGAAGTGCCACACAGTGTCCAACTTCCTGTTCCTGTCCAGCTGGCTCCTCCCAGTGCTTTCTTCATGTGCTGGTCACTTTCATTAGGATCTTGACCTGGAAGGATTACTTTTTGTGGATGCTGCTGGATATTTGGATTTGAGGCCTTTTTGACTTTCTTTGGATCACTTTTGGATTAGAAATTTTACAAGTAAGTTTGTTTGGGGCATTACAGTTGCTGCAACTACAATTTTGGAATTTTCAATTTTTGGGTTGTTGTTGGGGCCTTTTGCCCAGGGGTAGTGAGTGGTGCATGGACGGAGTCTTTCTGTGGGGTCTCTTTAATGTAAACAACATGGAGGGCATGGATGGCATGGGAGTGTGCTGATTTTTGTGTGTTGTTCGATATTTTTGGCTGCTGTTGGGGACTGGCCATGTGGGGGGGGGGGCATTTTGAGTGCTGGTACAGACAGGCCCTGGCCATGTGCTGGGGGCAAGGGGCAATTTTGAAGGCAGGCAGTGTTCCCAGGCCTGCACCCATTTTGCCTAGCTTTCATATTTTATGCCCAGGGGTAGTGAGTGGTGCATGGGCCTAGTCTTTCTGTGGGGTGTCTTGAATTTAAACATCATTGAGGGCATGGATGGCATGGGATTGTGCTGATTTTTGTGTGTTTTTCGATTTTTGTGGCTGCTGGTGGGGCCTTTTGCCCAGGGCTAGTGAGTGGTGCATGGGCCTAGTCCTTCTGTGGGGTGTCTTGAATTTAAACATCATTGAGGGCATGGATGGCATGGGATTGTGCTGATTTTTGTATGTTTTTCGAGTTTTTTGGCTGCTGTTGGGGACTGGCCATGTGGGTGGGGGCCATTTTGAGTTCTGGTACAGACAGGCCCTGGCCATGTGCTGGGGGCAAGGGGAAATTTTGAAGGCAGGCAGTGTTCTCAGGCCTGCACCCATTTTGCCTAGCTTTCATCCTTTATGCCCAGGGCTAGTGAGTCGTGCATGGGCCTAGGCTTTCTGTGGGGTGTGTTGAATTTAAACATCATTGAGGGCATGGATGGCATGGGATTGTGCTGATTTTTTTTTGTGTTTTTCGATTTCTTTGCCTGCTGGTGGGGCCTTTTGCCCAGGGCTAGTGAGTGGTGCATGGGCCTAGTCTTTCTGTGGGGTGTCCTGAATTTAAGCATCATTGAGGGCATGGATGGCATGGGATTGTGCTGATTTTTATGTGTTTTTTGACTTTTTGGGGTGTATAACTGATGTTCCTCTGTCTTCCATTGCTTTTAGGTGCACAAGACTCAAGAGAACCACCAGTGCCAGGAAGAAGTCCTGCAGAGGTGTGTGTGTGCAACATAACGTCACGCGACGTCACGTCTGGCCACAGACAACTCTGCAACTCGTGCAACTGCGGCCTGCTGTTCTGACCTCTGAAGAAGATGGCCCCCAAAAAAGTTCCCCGTAGCTCCTCTAGCAAGAAAGTTGCCAGTAAGGAGCAGAAGAAGCAAGTTACCAAGGAGACTGGTGTGCCGCCCGCCACATTTTTTGGGAACAAAAAAAAAAGTACGCCTGCAGCAGCAGCGGGATCTGCTGGGGACCAAGCTGGGAGCAGCACCCCCTCTCCAATGGGCTCAGTGCCACCACCACCACGCCAACTTAAGTCCAAGCCCTTGAGTGCTGCAGAGGCAGCCAGTCTAGTTGCTCAATCACCATCGACCAGTGATGTTGGCTCATCGCAAGAAAGTAGCAGCAATGCACCTCAATCAACACAGGTTGTTGTAACTCAACTGACGAGTGTTCAACAACCACAGTCACAACAACAACCACATGTGCAAGTACAAGCCCAAGTACATGTGGAAGGAGAGGCAGCACAAGGAGATGCGCAAGCAGAGGTGCATGGATGTCACGACGTCAATGGATATTACCACTAACCTCTGAAAGATGTCAGCAGGAACGATGGAAGGATGACTAGTCCCCCTCGTCTCCAGAACGCACCACACACAGTGTAGGGTAACACAACTATGCGTAAGTACCTCCCGGGAAAAAGGGGGATATAACCAAAGTAAAACGTCCTCTTGGGCTTCTCAGGAATACAGGGAAATCGTCCACCCACTTTCTTGCCAGTCTCTAGGACCCCCGGAATACACTGCAGAAGGGGAAAGAAGAATACCAACAGTTTAGAACTCCAGACTGGGACAGGATATAAAACGACAAGATGTACTTGACCAAAAGATACTAACTGTAAAGTGGGACTGGATCGCTGAGGAAAGCCCTTAGGATGGTAAAACAGGAAACAACAATCCATTCGATAGAACCAAGACGTTGAGATATCAGCTCGGCAATTTCCAATCCTGGTTCGGATTGAAGGCAAAATCAGCAAGGAAAAATGAAAACAAAATCAGCAAGGGATTCTCCTGGAAAAGCGTACCGGCCGGCACGCCTCGAAGTTCCGAAATAGGTTACCCAGGAATACTACAGTGACGGAGACGACAACGCGCTCCTGCGCGGGTCTCACAAACGCCACTGGCTAGAGCGAGTTCGTCCGTCTTACCAAGACTGCGGGGACTCGCTTAAAAGAAACAAAGTGTTGCAAGAAACTGTCTCGAGACGATTCAGGAGCAGACTCCGTTCTGCTCAGGACTTACAAGACTCTTGATCTCCGTTCAAACTAAACCGGCATGGCTCCATCCAAACTACGCTCAAGGTCCTGATTGACAAGCCCCGAGCCGTTACTTCCGAAGGCTTTTGTAATCACTACTCTTCCGTTTCCTAGTCTGATGGGCCTCTGGGGATTGTAGTTCCGCAGTCGCCGAACACCCTCTAGTGGCGATATGCGGTAATTTCTTTCTCTGACTACCGCTAGCCGCCCTCTCCAGACCTTGTTCCCCGGGGTGATCGCTACAATGGAGGGGCACAAGTGCCCACAATAGTTGTTCCTGCCAAAGTAGGGGCACATCAGGAAATCGACATTCAAGCCGAGGTATCATTTGAGGAAGCCACTCCTCCTGATCATTCATTGTCTTCCACATCCCTAGCAATGAAAAGATCAAGGATGGTGTCTACATCTTCTTCAAGCCCACCTCCTTCTGATGATATGGATCAAACGTGGGAACCACCACTGCCGTCTGAGAGTGAGGCACACCATGATCTGACAAAGGTAGCTAAGCGTAAAAGGAAGGTCCCCGAAACTCTCGTACTTATGGAGTGTGGTGCTGAAGAAAGAGTGGAATCTACTACTCCTGCCGATGAAGACTCTCACGACGACGACGCAATCATCATTCACGTCACTCCAGCCTCAGAGGGCATGCAGCAAACAGACATTTTGACCCTAGCCCGAAAAGCTGCTGAGAGTGATGTTGTCGACGAGGAGGCAATGGGAACACCATCATTGGAGTTAATTAGTAGACCACCACCTACCGCTTCCATAGTTCTTTCTCGCCAGAAGGGACCTCCATCCACCTCGACCTCAATTAGTGGTGGTGCAAGTGCACAACGTAGTAAAGTTCGGCAACACACATCCTGCACTTCATCTGGCATTAGCAGCATGACCACCAGTATCGCCTCTTCCGCCCCCACAGACATTTCAAGTCCGCAGTTTTGGACTTCTTTAGTGTTTGCCCAAAAAGGGAAAACATAGCCATTTGTAGCATTTGTAAGCTTGCAGTTAGTCGTGGTAAGTTTGGTACCAACTATTGTACCGGAGGCCAGAGAGGTCATCTTGAGAGACAGCACACTGTCCAATGGTTTGCGCACCTAAAGGAGATCAAGGAAGACCGAATTGCAAGTCAACAAACTGTATCCGTTGTTGTTTCATCTGATGATGACGAGGAGGAAGAAGCGTCAAACACTTCACTTACACCCAGTACCCCTGTCAGCAGCACACCCCCTGTGAGCCACACTAAGAGTGTGGGAGAGAGAGAGACACCAATGCGAAAAAGTTCATCATCACCGAGCGTAACTGGGTCGAAGAAGTCATCATCATCCCGTAAAATGGTCCAGCCCACTATTAGAAGGATGTTTTTTTCAGAAGCGCCATTTGATCGCAACCACCCACTGATGCGTCTGTATAACACTAAGCTGGCTAAAATGCTAGCTTTGGACCTTCTCCCTTTTTCTTTTGTGGAAGGGGTTGGTTTTCTAGAATTAGTGGCAACGCTCAGCCCTAAATGGAAGGTTCCTAGCCGGTTCTATTTTGCCAGAGTTGTGGATCCAGCACTACATGAAGATGTGCTGGAGGTGATTGGGGCAGCTTTGCAGAAGAGTGCTGTTCACACTATACATCTGACAACAGACATGTGGACTAGTGGCGCAGGCACTGATTACATGTGCATCACTGCACACTGGGTCTCTTTTTCAGGAGTTACAGCAAAGCTAAGGGCAGGTGTTGACCCGGACAACGTTTTTAAAGCTGCTCGGAAACATGCAACACTAGACATGTTTGGCATGGAGACAAGTCATACAGGAGAAAACATTTTGAAGGAGTTTAACACAAAGGTCTTTCAATGGCTGTCCCCAAAAAAACGCAAGATTGGTTATGATTCCACGGATAATGGCGCCAATGTAGTTAAGGCCATGGAGCTGGGTAAATATTTCAGAGTGCCGTGTTTGGCACACTGTATAAACCTGGTTGTTAAAAAATTCTTAAGTGAAGAAAGTCCAGTGTGCGAGTTAGTGTCCACCTGCCGCAGAATGTGCAACCATTTCAGCCATTCTTTTAAGGCCCGGAAGCATCTGAGGGGCCTGCTACATGAACGTCGAATGCCAGTGAAAGCACTCATCCAGGAGGTGCCAACACGTTGGAACTCAACCTTCTACATGCTTGAGTGTCTGTATGAGCAGTTTACGTTACTCGATCAGTATTTCTTAACACTGGGTACAGCTCTGAAGGACCTGAGGCTAGATGCGGCGCAATGGGAGCTAGTTAAAAGCCTGACAGACATGCTTCGTCCTTTTGAGGTCTTCACGCGTGCAGTCAGCAGGGAGGACTGTAATTTGGGAAAAGCTGTCCCATTGTTGCGCATGCTAGAGCACCAACTGAAGGCGGTGTCTTCTATGTTTGAAAAAGATGAAGAAAAGCAAGAAGCTTTTGTTTTGGCGGAGAAATTATTACAGCGCCTACTTGGCGATGAACGTCTTCAAATGATCCACTCAGAACAGCATTACATTTGTGCTACTATTCTGGATCCACGCTACAAAAAGGCACTGGCAGGCAGAGTATTCTTTGCTTTTAGTGACGCACAAGTTTTAATGTACAAACATTGGCTAGCTGGTCAGCCATGAGGTTTGAAAGAGAACGGCTGGAAATTGAAGGAAAAGGCAGTACATCAGCATCAGCAGGCCATCCCCAGTCAAAAGAATCCACTTCTGCACCTGTGGCTGTGGCAGAAGTGACCTCTCAGCCATTAAAGACACCGGCAACCGGATCATCTGCACCAGACACAACAGTAACATTGGGTGAAGAAGAGGATTGGCTAACTCAGCTTGGGTTTGCTTCTCAAAAGGTCCCAGCAAAAAGTAAGCAAAGTGGAGGAACCGTGGAGAACCTTGAGTCGATGGTGCAGGACTATCTGAATGAAATTTTTAAATCACAATGTGTGCCAGTAGCTACTTACGGGACAGAGATCTGGGGTCTGGGTAAAACACCGAGTATCCAGACTGAGGAAAACCGCTTCTGTAGAAAAATCCTTGGAGCACCCATTTCCTCTTCAGAATACTGAGAACTGAACCTGCACTACGTATCAGGTTTTTTTGCGTCTAGACCGGCAATGTTTTGGCTCGCTATCTGGAAGAATAACTTGGCCTTCCTAACCCATGACATTATAAGAGACTGCCTTAACTGCGAAAAAGGGATGTCAATCCCCTGGCTTTCTGGAGTTTTCAAAAAATTGAGTAGCGTAGGCAAAGGACACCTCTTCCTTGACCCTAGCTAAATTGAGCTTAAAGATAAAAATAATTTAAAATCCGCACTGTACGCACTTTATAGCGAAGAAAGATTGGCAAGGGAATTAACTAAACCAACAATCCAGGCTTATGTGAATAAAGATCTGTACACACAACCAATCCCATTGTACCTTACGCTGCCAATGACAAATTGGGAAAGATCTTTACTCTTTCGCCAAAGGGCAGGCATTGTCAGATTTTTATTATGTTTCCCACTAGGCTACTTTTTCTTAAAATCTGGAAATAATTTGTGCCCATGTGATGATGTGAGCTTGCAAACTGACTTACACTTTTTCTTCTTTTGCAAATTTTATCAAAAACATTTTAAATGGTTTTTAGCACCGTATTTTAAAAAGCAAAGACCACTTTCTCTGGAGGAATAAAATTTGATGTTGTTAACTTTAAACAATGAAGAACTGATACTCCGCACTAGTACTTTTTTAAGAGTTATTACTCATGTCCGGAAAACAATGGAGCACCCTTAGCAAATTTCTGAACCTTACTGCTAATTGATTTGTATCTAATAATGTGCTGCTTTTAAACATATTTGTAATTATGGTCATCTGATTTGGTATTGTATTTTGTATTGCTTTTATGAATTTTCAAAAATTCCAATAAAGATTTTGAATTGAATCAACTCAACAGAGGTCTATGTGCATGATGACCCAATGGAGTATTGGCATGGGAAAAAAGAATTGTGGCCAGAGATCTCCAACCGGGCTATAAACTTCTTGTCTTGCCCACTCGCAAGTGTATCTTCTGAACGTGTTTTCAGTGCTGCTGGTGGCATTGTAACTTGCCAAAGGACCCGCCTCTCGCCCAAAAATATGGAGAGGTTAACAATGATCAAGATGATTCAGCACCTCATACCACCAGATTACAAAGTACGAGAATACACGCCAGAAGAAGACGAGGAGGACAGCAACTTAGATGAGAGAATTTCTTCTCTGTTAGGTGACCTACTCCCGCCTGAATTCGCAGAGTATGAGGACAAACTCTTATTCCCTGACACCGAGCCCTGAAAATGAGCCAATGAATCAATTACTTTCTTTTTCGTCCTTATTCACTTTTATTCCTGTGTGTCTGTCTTTCTGTGTTTTCCACAGTTAATATAAATAAAAACTTTAATCACCTAATCACAAAAACAAGCCCATCAGCAGAACTGTCTTCACTTATTTGCTTATTGATTTGAAGGTGCCGCAGTCTGCATTCCTCAGGTTCACAAGTTCATAAGAACATGCTCCTCTATCCTCCTCCTCCAGACTCCTATTTCCCTCAAAGCAGAGGGCTGGATTACGCCCAATGAAGAAAGACTCTGCACTTGAGGGGATGTTCTACTTCTTTAAGGGTGAGTTGGCGGGTCTTGGGGCATTGCTGGGAAGGTCTAATACCGGATAAAAGTGGTTTGGACAAAATCAGATTTGAAAACGTTTTTGCCTTTTTGCTCACTATCATGTTTTCAGGGGCCTGTTTGGGGGGCTTCCTGGTGTTTGTGGGTGGGGTTCGGGGTCTGGGAGCACTGCTGGCACAGTCTAATGTTGATTGCATTTGTTTTCTAGAACATCCATGGTGGAAAAGTGGAGTCATGACCTAGCTGCACACAGCGTTTGGACAGAAGACCGAAAAATATTGTAAGTATGAGATTTTCCATTTTTGCTTTTTGCCTGTTTGGGGTGTTGTGCTGTTTTGCGGGAGGGTTGGCGGGTCTTGGGGCATTGCTGGGAAGGTCTAATACCGGATAAAAGTGGTTTGGATAAAATCAGACTTGAAATTTTTTTTACCTTTTTGCTCACTATGATGTTTTCTGGGGCCTGTTTGGGGGGCTTCCTGGTGTTTGTGGGTGGGTTTTGGGGTCTGGGAGCACTGCTGGCACAGTCTAATGTTGATTGCATTTGTTTTCTAGGACATCCATGGTCGAAAAGTGGAGTCATGACCTAGCTGCACAGCGCGTTTGGACAGAAGGCCGAAAAATATTGTAAGTATGAGAATTTCCATTTTTCCTTTTTGCCTGTTTGGGGGTGTTGTGCTTTTTTGCGGGTGGGTTGGCGGGTCTTGGGGCATTGCTGGAAAGGTCTAATACCGGATAAAAGTGGTTTGGACAAAATCAGACTTGAAAACGTTTTTGCCTTTTTGCTCACTATCATGTTTTCGGGGGCCTGTTTGGGGGGCCAGCTGGTGTTTGTGGGTGGGTTTCAAGGTCTGGGAGCACTGCTGGGTATGGATACTTTTGATTGCAAGAGGTTTGAAGCAAATTCATGGTGGCAGAGGGAGTTAGGGCCTAGCTCCAGAGCGCGCGCGGAGTGATTTAGGAAATTGCCCTGAAAATGACTAAGTCCGCATTTTTGTACTTTTGCTTTTTGGCTGTTTGGGGGTCTTCTACTTGTTTTTGCCTGGGTTGACGGCTCTGTGGCCATTGCTGGGAAGGTCTAATACCGGATAAAACTGGTTTGGACAAAATCCATGAGGAAAAAGTTTTTGCTTTTTCTGACATTTTGCTCAAATTAGCGTTTTTTGGGGGCTGTTTGGGGGGCTTCCTGGTGTTTGTGGGTGGGTTTCGGGGTCTGGGAGCACTGTTGGGTATGGATACTTTTGATTGCAAGAGGTTTGAAGCAAATCCATGGTGGCAGAGGGGAGTTAGGGCCTAGCTGCAGAGCGCGCGCTGAGTGATTTGGGAAATTGCCCTGAAAATGACTAAGTCCCCATTTTTGTACTTTTGCTTTTTGGCTGTTTGGGGGTCTTCTACTTGTTTTCGCCTGTGTTGACGGCTCTGTGGCCATTGCTGGGAAGGTCTAATACCGGATAAAACTGGTTTGGACCAAATCCATGAGGAAAAAGTTTTTACTTTTTCTGACATTTCGCTCAATTTAGCGTTTTCGGGGGCTTCCTGGTGTTTGTGGGTGGGTTTCGGGGTCTGGGTATGGATACTTTTGATTGCAAGAGGTTTGAAGCAAATCCATGGTGGCAGAGGGGAGTTAGGGCCTAGCTGCAGAGCGCGCGCGGAGTGATTTTGAAAATTGCCGTGAAAATGACTAAGTCCCCATTTTTGTACTTTTGTTTTTTGGCTGTTTGGGGGTCTTCTACTTGTTTTTGCCTGGGTTGACGGCTCTGTGGCCATTGCTGGGAAGGTCTAATACCAGATAAAAGTGGTTTGGACCAAATCGGAGACAAAATTATTTTTGCGTTTTTGCTGACTTGCTTGTCTTTGAGGTGCTCTTTGGGGGGTTCCAGGTGTTTGTGGGTGGGTTTTGGGGTCTGGGAGTACTGCTGGCACAGTCTAATTGTGATTGCATTTGCTTTTCAGGAAATCCATGGTGGAAAACTGGAGTTATGGCCTAGCTGCACAGCGCGTTTGGACAGAATTGAAAGAAGGCCGAAAAATATTGTAAGTATGAGATTTTCCATTTTTGCTTTTTGGCTGTTTGGGGGTGTTTTGCTTTTTTGTGGGTGGGTTGGCGGGTCTTGGGGCATTGCTGGCACGGTCTAATACCGGATAAAAGTGGTTTGGAGAAAATCCATGCAGAAAAGCCTTTTGGCACTTTTTGTAATTTAGGGTTTGTTAGGGTTAGCACTAGCAGCAGGATTGCATGTGTTTCGGGATGTTCTAGATTTTTGCAACTGGGTTCTGGGGTCTTAGAGCACTCGTGGGAATGTGTAATTTTGGTTGCAAGTGATTTGAAGAAAATCCATAGTGGGAAAGGGGGGATTTGTTATAGTTAAAGAAAGCGTTTGCCACTATTCTTAACTTAGGGCTTGTTAGGGTTAGCAGTATTTGTATTGCATGTGTTTGGGCGGGGGGCTGTTTGTGGGGGGGTTTGCGAGTCTTGGAGCGATGCTGGGTATGGATACTTTTGCTTGCTTGCAAGTGGTTTGAATACAATCCATGGTGGGTAAGGGGGGATTTGGGCCTACTTTTACTTTCAAAGTACGTTTTGTCACCAGTTTTCTACTAGGCCTCATTTTTTGTGATCTGATTGGGGGTCTTCTACATTTTTGCAACTGGCTTTAGTAAGGGTCTGGGTGGGAGCACTGCTGGGAAGGTCTAATTTTGTTCTAAAACACAGTTTACAGTACACCTAGCTTGAGGGGAAAGATCAGCTAAATTAATTTGCCCATACTTATTTATCCTTCAAAAGGAGACTCAGACAGAGTACGCACTTTCAAAAATATTGTACTGTCTATTAGGAAACTCAAAGTGTGACTTTTTGCACTACAGCGTACATACCTTATATTTATTTGTCAGTGGTGTTCTAATATCACTTCCTGTTTTTCCATCAATAATTACAGGCTGGGTTTCAGTCTGTGCAATGGGAAAAAAAGGATGAAGTCAGGCTTCACATTAGCGAGCCGCAATTCAGCATCCGCCAGGCAGGCAGTGGACAGGGTGTCTTCTGGTCAGCAACATTGATGGACGGAGCGTCAGCTGGAATGGAGGAGTCCCGCTAATAAGAGGAATGGTTTGATGCATGCAACTTACCAAATTCAACAGGACAACTACAACAACATACAGATACAGTATCCGTTCTTTTCTAATTATCTTTTAAGTAATGTTATTGCTATGAACTTCTATGAGTGTGACTCTGCATTTCTTTGATCTCTATTCTCTGCTTCTAAATTCATCCCTACAGCCATTCTATAGGTTTTACTTCTGCTATTTTTTAAACCTAATTTAACGTAAGAAGTGTTTCTCTGAGTGCAGAGATAGGCAAGTGAAAACGCTGCAGCCCTGTACTGTCGCAATTTTTCATTCACGTTTGTCGAAAGTACTACTTACTTTTCAGTAACCATGCATGCAGTAGTGCATGCACTTCCTTTATGTCACTTAAAAGATTTATGGTTAGCTTTGTACCCAAAGATTTCTTTATCTTCAATTATTGTTTGTCCATGCTCTGCTTTTTTTTTCTTCTCTCAACAAAACTTTCCCAAAATCCCCCATTCCCATCCATTTTCCAAACCCTAACCCTCTTCCCCCGGGCTGTGTGGTTTTGATTGATGTGTGACTAAATGACAGCAATAATTCCACACACTTGCTGGGGAGGAAAAGGTCATAGCAACAGGCTTGTGAAGGAAACCGAGGATATATTCTATTCTTACTCAGCTTGACACTCAGTCACTATTGGCAAATGAAAGCAGATTTTCATGTGCGCCATCAACTTGATTGGTCATCAAGAACATCCTCCTCCTAGACATGGCAAACTATTACGCTGCTGTGTCCTTCACCATCGGTACTATTTTTTGTAGTAGTAGCCAATGTCAAAGAAATTCATTGCAAGTACTAGTTATACTTTCAATACTTTACCATTTGTTAGGCTACAATGTGGCATTGTTCTAGTGTACTGTCACCTGCTATATTCTCTATCGTACCGTTCTAATGCTACGGTAAGGACAAACAAGGTTTCATTTTCTTTTTTTTCAGATGCTGCAACTGCCACTGTGTAACACCACTAGTACCAACGCAATGATGACATTTCATCCGCCCAGGATTGACAACCTTAATCGCCATTTGCCGTGCAGACAGCCCTGTGCCTAGCCCTATTTCCAAACACAAATTACAGGTAAGATAAGCGTTTGGGGGGAGGAAGTATAATGGAGTATTAGGAGAGACGAGAGACTGATGCTAGTACTAGTAAAGTCCTAGGACTATTGAATTCACTTACTCTGTGAGAGACACTTAGTTTTGAAAATATTTGGGCAATTAATTACACAACTTGAATCAAGATGCCACTTAAGTTTCATGAAAACAAAGTTACTGTTAAACCCCCACCCACCAGCCTCAAAAGCAGTAAAAAAACACGTATGCTAAGATAAAGTTTAAAGTATATTTATATCCCTGACAAAAATAATCTCCTGCAAGACCCAACCCACCCACACTCCCTAACCCCAACGAATGTCCGTGAAAAGTCCAAAAAACCCAACTCCCAATTCCCACCCCCCAGAAGTCTTTAAAAAAGGGGCAAGGGACAGTCTCCTCCTACTGCTGGCTGCTGCTGTTGACTTTTCGGGCCAGGTCGGGATGCTCCTTGCGGAGGGTCTCGAGCAGGGTTTTCGTGTTGAGCAGCTCCTGCTCGAGGTAGGAAACCCTCAGGGAAAGGCAATGCATCCGTTTTTTGCAACTGCTGTGGGGGGCAGCTGATTTCTTTGCTGCTCGGCGGTGGCGGGTGCCTGCGGTACCCCGGCTCCGTACCGCTGGAGACCTGCTGCGCTGACTGGGTGACTCAGGGAGCGCGGAGGAGGATCCAGCTGTGCCGGTAGATGTTGTTGTAGACTGCGTGTCCCCCTCCTCCTGGGCCACCAGCCACCGATATTCAGCGACAGTGGCCTCCAGCCTCCGTTGCCGGGCCCGTCTAGCCAGCTCCTTCTGGGTTGGTTTGGAAGGAGCATTTATATGAAGAAAGAAAGACAGAGTCTGTAACCAATGCTCTTTAAGATTAACACAAAATGATTCAGCAGAAAGTTGTGTCACAGTAGAACTAGCAACTTTCAAGTGCAGTACATAACTATTGTGGCCAGTATCTATCTAACCTCCCACTTATTCACCCATGCTCTAACATTAGTGGGAGTTTAAGGAATCAATTCTACGAGCACTATGGACTCCCTCCATTAGAGTCGACTATGACAGTACACAAGTCTTCTTCTTCTTCTTCTCTCTTGTTTAGCAAAATTGGTATGTTAACTTCTGCAAGCCGGCATAATGCCAGCACAGTCAACTTGCACCCGAGAAAAACAGACGCCCGCCATGATGAGTGAGACAGACTTGCGTTACTGTACCAGTCCAGTACATGCAGGTGGTGACTCTTACTTTTCTTTTACGGGTGGCACTGAGAATACTCTGTTACAAGGGATACTGCTTAATTAATTTAACTTTCACCCTACAGTGCCAATGAATACTAGAAAAGGAAAATGAAGAAGATAAATAATCTGATTATCTATCACTGCACATGGTATGTATTTGCTTACATATGGGATGACTTTAGGTGCTTTGCTTTTTATTGAGTGAACAGTAATACATCCACACATGAATGACCGAGTTCTAATAAACTTATTAACAGAGGTAGTGAGTGGCCATCGTAATAGCCGGATATATGCTGTGCTTGCAATACAAACTACTGCTACTATTCATGGTAGTATTCAGACAAAATTACAACTTCTTTTCCTTGTCTTTCCTACACTGGGACGGACGTGCGGGTGCGATGTTACATGCTTTTCAAAGTAACACTTAGTTCATCCAGTGACCGTCTACTCTCTCTAGACACACATATGCTATCTAAGAGTCAGATAGTACCATGATCCAGGCATCCATCCATTCAAACTATGGGGCAGATTAGGATTACGGATTTCCCGCATCCTCCGGGCCGGCGGAATCCACCGCCCGCCCAGAGGATGCGGGAAATCCACAGTGGACTGAAAAAGACCCCCGCCAGATTGGGATGGCTGGGTAATCGTTTTTCAGTCCGCAGCTTTTCCGCTGCGTTCGCCTCCCGTCCGCGGCGGAAAAGCACTAACATGGCTGGCGGTGTCTATCAGACACCGCCAGCCATATTAGGATGTCTGGAGGAACATGCCTTTACACAGCGGCATTTCTGCTGTGCAAAGGCATACTGATTGGCCCCCAGAGGTGAAGGGGAGGTGGGGGGTGCACATGGGGGGTACCTATGGTACCCCCCTGCATTTGCCTGCACAAAGCGGCAGGCACCGCGCGGTGCCTGCCACTTTGTGAATGCAAATGCATAACTTACATTTTTATCATTGCGGCGGGTGCTGCTTCAAGCAGCACCCGCCGCAATGATAAAAATACAGGATGTGATCGCCAGGGTGGCGGTCACATCCTAATTACCACGGAGGGACTGCCGCTGCCCCTGCGGACGGTCCCTCCTACTCTATGGTGTCGGACGGACTCAGGTCTGTCTGCCATCATAATAGGCCCCTAAATGTCAATCATTCTTCTTCATGTCTCTCATCTGGACAAACCTTACGTTTTCTAACGGGGAGCAGCACACTATGCAGTCTGCGATCTCAATAAGTAAGGAATATAAGAGCTTACCACTGCCCGCCACTACCGTGGCAACCCGCACAGCAGTTTGGTCCGGCACTTCCACCGCCTCCTCCCCAGAGCATTCCTCCTCCACCTCCGCGCTGGGCCCAGCACCAGATGTTCCACCTACAAAGTACATTTAAGAATGTTAGATTTCATAGATATACACCACTCAGTAGTATTTTGTCTAGGAATTAAGAAATGTGAATACAGAAACCAATCTAATAATTTGTGACTGTCTATTCTAAAGTAAAAATGTCCCTTTTTCCAGGGAAGGGTGTTGTCTTGCTGCACTTTTTGGCACAACTGATGAATGCTTGCTTTTTAACACGCACCATTTTTCTCATAACAGAAAGAAGCTTCACTTCTAAGAACAAATCATCATAACTAGGACGAAGGAACCAATGATTCAGCACCAAAAAGAAAAAGAAAAGTTCAAACCAGGTGAGGGCTCGGCTCGCCCACAATAAATGTGTGAAATAAAAAATGTTTATAAGCACTTTTCCATTTTTAATCAACCGTTTATGTTTTATGACAAGCTTGATTTTAATAAATATTTTTACTTTTAATAAAGCTTTAAAACTTAAATAGACTCTGTGGTTTTTGGTCATGAGTGAATGAGCAAAAGGTTTTGCAATTTGCAAGCATGAGTCCGTGCCTCTGACACTTCTTGACTCTGACTCCGTACTCTTGTCCTGCGTTGGATAATCATCATTGGGGATCAATCATCGATGAATTCGGGAGCTAAATGACTCTGCCACACTATCAAGTCAGTAAGGAGATTGGGGGTTCTTTAATGTCTGATATCACTGAGGTATGTGGAAAGTCTACCTGTGCCTATTATAATTGATAAAAAATGCACTATTTAGTGTCCATAGTTCTTTTTTTGCAGATTTGTCCCTGCAATTGTAGTAGTATGGATTGTCCTCCTATCCAAACCAAAAGTAAAGTAGTATCTTATTCTTTCTTGGTGGTCATTCACCTTTTTATTGTTGGTAATTGTCAGAGCATAAACATTTAGAAGACTTGAAAAGACATTATGGACAATCGCAGAGGACTGCACTCAGTGCATAGAGCTATTGCCGACTAGAATGGGAGTTTCGTTTTACACCTTTTGCCAAATGTGCAATCTTAGTTAGCTACACAGACAGACTAATAAGAATAATCTAGTAATACCACAGGGTGTCATAGTCGAGGCAGGATAAGAATTTAGATACAGTTTACAAGAAGATCAAAGACGATTTAGAAAAAATCGAATGAGGAACGCTAGGAAAAAATAGGTACTCTATATTAAAATTAACTTACCGGGCCAGCAAAGGAACCCTCGCCTGACCGATCCTGGCCTTGTTCAGCAGCAGCAGCAGCCTCCTCCAATGCCATCTTGCCCCTGGGGGGAGCTGATGTACAACATGAAAGAAAGAAAGACCCATGGTGTGCCGCATTGTAAATACGGCACACCATGGGTGGTGGTGGCATGGCGCACAATTACTGGCGCATCCCTGCTACTTTGCAGGGATACGCCGGTAATTAAAAATCTGACCCTTAGTGTCTAGCATTACGCAGTTCTTTAAACTACACTCATACATAATTTCTCAGGCCAATGAAATGAACACAAAATCGAAAACAAATAAGCATAGTAGCAACACTACTGAGAAGGAGAGCAGTGCACCTGAAATGCACTGAAGATTTTGAAATATAATTTACCTACAATGTAATCAGCAGCATTATTGCTCTTGGTAAAAAACAAAAATTTGCAATATAATAACGCACAGAGCAGGAGAAAACAGAGTAGTGAAGAAATAGCTACTACTACTCACCAAGCCCGTGGATCTCAAGGCCGAGCAGGTTGATCAAGTCGCGTTCCCGGTCCAGGAGATCCGTCCAACGGTGGGTGGCCTGGTTGTAGGTGCGCCGGACCCGAGAGTGTTGGTACCCGCCAGCGATCTTGCCGCCAGCCATGATGGTCCTGGGGAGGCGGCGCTGAACATAAAAAACTAGTGCGGCCACCTCCTCCGCGCTGAAGAACTCCCGGGCCGTGACCTGCTCCCCCCTCAAACGCCTGCGCGGGAGCCGGGCACGGGGTGCGGGACTCTTCCCCTTCTCAGGATGCTTCCCGGCTCCCTTTACCATGGTCTGGGCAGAAAGGAAGGTAAATAATAAAGAAGAAATAGGGAAGAAGAAAAGAGAAGAGTTTAAAAAAGTAGTTTAAAATTAACCAAAAGTAGCAGAAAACACAAAAATATAGAGCTAGAAAAAAAGAGGGATAGATAATAAGTAAAATAGATTAAAAAAAACTTCAAACAAGCAAAGGATGGCAGAGATTCAGAGAGGATACAGAAAGCATGCCCAGAACCATAGCAATGAATGAGAAACAAGATGGCCGCGCCCGTTCACGACCCCGTGGGTAAGTTTGCGCAAGATTTTCCTTGCGATCACACGCGAACTTGTACTAGCGAGCCGCACACTTTGCGAGATTACACATTGCGCCCGGAAACGGAAATACATCATGCAAACAAGATGGCCACGCCCGTGAACGACTGTGAGGGTAACTTCGCGCCGTTGCGCTACAAGCGGCTCGCTAAAACGCACAAAACCTTGCGACCTAACACGCCGCAAAAAAACAAATTGCATATTCGCACGAATTTGCGGCTTCCGAATTCGATCTCGCGCAAATTCGCGCCCCGCGAATCCCGCGAAATTGCAGAAAAATTAGTTTTGCAAAACTGAAAACACTCAGCAGGTGCAAAAGTTCAAACTCATCATTAGTAACCATTCCCTGTAGTGCTTCCTGAGGGGCCCCTCCAGAGTTCAGTTGCCTACTTGCAACTATTCTATGACCCTACTCTGACCCTCACAGCAGGCTCATAGAATAGCTACAAGTAGGCCACAAAGGTCTTGTGAAAAAAATTGCACTGCAACAGAAAGCAAATTACAGATAAGGAAGCAGGTGCCAGACTGGAAGTTTAAGTTCAGTGACACATTAATCACCCCCAAATTAATTCATGTCAGTTGAAGCAGGGCAGGTGTGCTTGCTTTTCACCCCCATAATCTACAGTGATGAACCAGAGGGTGGCAGTGATGTACCAAAGGGTGGCATGGGTGAACCAGAGGGTGGCAGTGGTGAAACAGAGGGTGCTGTGAACCTGTGATGATGAACCAGACGTAGAAACAACATAGTCACGGCCGTTGCGAGCCGACAAGTAAGTTCGCAATTGCGAACTGGTACAAAACCCTTGCGAACTGGCAGAAAACCTTGCGAACACAAAAAAAATAAAAAATCCGCAAATTTGCAAGAGTTCGCGGATTTTGCAGATTGCGAATTCGCAAATACGCAAATTTGCGAACCGCGAATTCGCAAAATTTGCCCATGCTTAGAGGAAGCTTCCTTCAATAGCATTAAGTAAGCACTACTAGACCAAACCACCATGGCTTACTTCCATCCCAGGAAGAGAACAGAACTGGTCATAGATACCAGCCCTGTAGGACATGGGGAAGTATCCCAGGAGAGACTGAAAAGGGCCCTGATTTCCGATTGCATATGCCAGTCAACAATTATCTCATATGGAGACCCACTACACACACTTATAGAGCGGGTGGCTTTGGCCATCAGGTGGGCGTGCCAACACTTCCATCTCTACCTGTGTGGCCACCAGTTTCGAGTGGTGACTGACCACAAACTGCTGCCTTTGTTTAATGGGCCGTGCCACCTGGCTCTATCGTGGTTAGAGAGATGGACTGTACAGCTCCAAGCGTACTTTTTCCAGCTTATCCAGAGACAAGGAGCCAACAACCCTCCTGATTTCTTGTCACAACACCCTTCACCAGGCCACCCAGGTGGAATTACGATGGACGAAGAGCACACCAAGTGATTCGTAAACATGATGATGGTCATTGCCTGCCCAGTAGCAGTAACCAGAAAGGACACTAGAAGTGCCACAGATGCAGACGATACCCTAGAAAAGGTGAAGGAGATTCTGGCTTGAGGGCATTGGCACCGGTTCCTCAACGGATCTAAATCATTGATGTCTGACCAATGGTATGTGTGCCGCCAGCTGTGGAGAGTGCAGCACAAATTGAGCACAAGCTGATCAGGTTTAGTTCTATGAGGCCAAAGGATAATTGTTCCAAGATGCCTCCGCAGCCAAATGGTCACACTCGCTAATCAGGGTCACCAAGAAACTGCGAAGACCAAGGCTAGACTCAGCACAAAAGTGGGGTTCCCAAACATGGATGAGCTGGTGGACAAAGAGATCTGACACTGTCATCACTGTACAATCACCAGCAGCGATCACGCTCCTGCACCCGTGCTGATGGAGGAACCATGTTGGACCCCCTGGACAAAAGTCAGCATAGACTTTGGGAGTTTCCCAGACGGGTGAAACAATGTAGTAATCATGGACTCATTACCCAAATTTCTGATAGTAGAGCTGGTGCTGTCTACCACATTTGTCCATGTGCAGCCTGTACTTGGAAAAACTTTGCACTGTTTGGGCTCCCAGAAGAAATCGAGTCCGACAATGGACCCCCTTACCAGGAGCAGGACTTCATGATTTTCTAGCACAAAGGGAAATCAAACATCTTTGAATCAACCCCCATTGGCCCCAAGCCAATGGGAAGGCAGAGCGATTCATGATGACATTGAAACAAGCCCTCGGGTTCGATGTGGATCAATGCCAAGATGCGGAAGAGTGCCTGCATCAGTTCTTACTGGTATACAGACACCTCCTCACTCCACGACCCGATGCCCACCTGCCACTCTGATGATCAAACCGCAGGACCTCATCCACGAGGACATCGAGTGGGTCTCGCTCAGTCTGGACATGGAAAAAGCATAACAGAAACGACAAGCAACCAATGAGAAAGCCAAAATAAATCGGCAAACAGAGACTCTGACGCTGCGTGTAGGGAATCGTGTTGTGCTTAAAGACCGCAACCCAGGATGGAAGTTCTGCACTCCTTATGAGCCAGAGGTGTGGACAGTGACACAGGTTTGATGGCACGATGGTAACTGCCCAGCGTGGCCAGCACACAGTGGTGAGGAATGTGTCCTGGTTCAAAGCAATACCTGTCGATACCGCCCACGCAAGCATACCACAAAGAGGAGAAAGTGGGCTGGAAAGTGGCGATAACTTTTCCGAACATGGCAGATAGACAAAGTCTGACTCCTCTTCCTCAGTCGACGAGAGGAGCAACCCAGAATGCAGCAAGCAAGATGGACTGTCTCCGGGGCTTCACGGGTAACCTTACGGAAGTGCCTCAGATGTCAACGCCAATGGTGATTGAGATCCAGTCGGAGCATCGAGAAGTCAAGGTTACCTGTAGCCGCCCAATCCGGTGCCCAGTCAGAGATTGAGATACTTTATATGTTGACATTTGTTTGATACCTGTTTTGTTTTCTATTGCTGTCTCTGTTCTTTGATAACTAAAAGAAGGGAGGGATGTAGAGGGACTCCCGGCCTCTCCATACTTTGTGTCTGCAGGCACCGCTCATGGTCGGGCTCGGGCCGCTGATATAAGTAAAAGGGCTACGGTCGGACGTGACCACTAGCCGAGCAGACACCAATTGCTGTGCAGTGTGTGTGCTGCTCCCGAACTCTGCTTCCTGGCTCCTCTTCAGTCTGGTCTTCCAGCTGCTCCACGTTCCCCTATCTAAACTAGCTACCGCTTTTACTGGCGTATTCCCAATGTCCTCCTCCTCTAACTCGTCCCACAATTCCTGGATATTGAACAGGTCTAGTTTATTCTCTGTCTTGGTGAGATCTGCCTGCCTTCCTGTGCCTGTCTCATTATTGTTCTGGTCCTGCAAAACAAGAAGGGCGCTTTCATTTCCTGGTCTGTGACACTCACTCACAAAGGGAACACTGTCCTTGATGGACAACTTTCGCTTTCAAAATTATGTTGGTGGCCATTGTGGAAATAGGGGGTGGTCCAACGGACCACGCACTCCTCCACCTGATGATGTTTAAAAGGGAAATACATTTCTTTTAAATAACACCAGATCCTTTAAGGAATAGGCTGCTTTAAATGTTTTTTTTTTAATTTTCAGATTGGGATTGCCAAAAGAGGGATTGTGGTCTGCTGTTTCTTGGAGTCCATCATCCCAGTCTTTGTAGGCATAAAAAAGTGGGTTACAAATAGTGACCTGTGAAAATTAATATTCATTGGGCAATTCATTATGTGACCATCTTGCTTCACAAAATGACAGACTGTTCACAAATCGCACCATATCAGTCAGTAGGTTAGGTCCATAGAGATTGCCAAACTGCATTTGCTTTTCAATGTATTCCACCGGAGCATGACTCATACAGTCAAAAGAGAAGTCATGTAATTTCATAGACGGTTGAACTGAAAGGACTCTCAGAGAGCCTTCTCTGCTTAATGCCTACCTGGAGAAGGCACATGTTGAAGTTTGATGCACAACATGCATGATGACCCTCCTCTGTTTTCAGAGAGTGGATCGCCATTTCACGAGATCGATCATGGAAAGCACTTGTCTCCTATATTGTGAACTGATTCATGGCCGATTAGAGTAACCCACCACCAAGGCTGCTTTCATATACAATCAAAGTGTACTGCAGGATTTCATTCACTATAGTCCTGCCAGTCATTTCTATTTAAAATAAATGTGAAAGTATGCATTCGATTGGACAGAATAAAAAAACGATATTTATTTCAAATTTATATCTATGATTATATTTATTGCATTTGTTCTTTTCATACCGCGCTCATGCAGAAAGGAGGCAAGGAAACTACTGAACGCTAAAAACAACAGAATAAGAAACCTTATGTACCATGTCAACGTGCGTTTAAAACATAGATGATAAACATTTAAGGCCTCATAGCTTCCTAAAACAAGTTCTTTATTCCTTTATTTACATTTAGTTTCTAGAAGATGCAGGAATTTGTTAATTAAGTTAATCCATGCAATTGATTAAACGTATTAAGAAAGGCATTATTCTTTAAATGAGGACTTGTGTATTGCCTTGAAGTAGTCATGAATTTTATTTTTTAGGACTTGTGACATCAGGTGAACATAGTGAAATAACTCTTGATGGCCTGGCCTAGGATATATAATGATCCAAACAGGGCCTGATTACGATGTCGGGCGGACTTGCCTCTGCCCAACACCATCTTGGTCCTGGGACCGACCGACCTCCGGTCTGCGGTCCCGACCAGCCAATTACAATGAGACTGAACACCCGTCAGTCACATGCTCTCAATTCTTAAGGGGAGCTCGTATTAGGGCCGTAAGCCAGATGTAACACAAGCTCCCATTGAGAAAGGGGAGTTGTTATTCATCCCTGCACCCCGAAGCAGGCACCTCAAGGTGCCTGTCACAAGGTGCAGGGATCAAAAGAAGCCACTATAGGTGCTCCCTCGGCCCTCAATCGGAGGCCTGATGTACAAGGGGGCCCTGCTGGGGGCCCCCAAACACACTTTCCGACACAGGCCGGCAGGGAAACCATGTTGGAAATCGTGCATCATAATGACATGGGCGGAAAGGCCCGCCCTTTGGGATTACGAGTTGGCTCCGAATGGCCGACTGGCTTCATGAACCCATCGTAAGCCAGCCTGCCTGTTTACTTTCCGACCATCAGCATTATATTGCGGCGGGCTGTAAGTACACCGAGCGGCCCATTACAATGCAGCCAGGAAGGCTCTGACCGCCAGTCGGAGCCTTTACGGGCTGCCTCGTAATTGGCCCCTATATCTTTCCTAACATATTCTATTTATAAATGTAAACCGTCTTGAAGGTGCCATTTTTTTGCATTCCCATCCTAGTTTATTTCTGAGAATATTTCATTTGGGCCCCGCCTACATGAATAGCAACTCCAGACTTAGGGCATTCACCAGAAGACAAACTTCAATGGGGGTATTTGTAAGACAGAGAAAAGACATAATTAGTAGAAATAACATGTTTATAGGTAGTGATAACAAAATAAGTGGACACAAACAAATACTCTGTGTATAATAAAGCACTCATTTGCAAGGCCAGTTGGTCTTGAACATGACACTTGAGTATCAAACCTTCAATTTACAAATTAAAAGTTTTTGCACATTCAATGCGGCCTTGCAATTATTTTATTTTTACAGTAAAAAAGGAATTCAAGGTTACTGCTTACTGCCATGCATATGGAAGTATACATGGTAGAATGCTGGTTTATGCACACACACAGGTCACTGCCTTGGAATGGTTTGCAAACCATTTAAAGGTAGATGACCACTGGTACATTCGCAGTCGGAGTGCAAAAGAGAGCTGGATGTAATGTGGTTGGGGACAGAGGCAGCTGCTCTATAGGGGCCAAAAGGGCGGCGACCCCCGCTATCACGGGTCATTTGCATCGTATCTGTTAAAATATTACAACTTTTACATGTAGGAAAATGATCTCACTGATCATTTGTTTACATGTAAAAGCTGCAACACCACTTTGCACCATAAGAGGGCTCCCTTGGGATATATTGCGGATGCGTCAGGCATGGGCTTTTACAGCCCGTCCTTTCACAATACATTTCTGACATGCTGCTCTAGCGTCAGGCAGTGGAACATGTCAGATAATGGTGAAATGTGGGCTTGTCAGTCATACTCCCTTATGCCCCATCGGAAGCTACGATATGGGAAAAAATACAGGATTCCGTCCTATCTGAGCTTCAGTTTTGGCATAAGTGTGAGCCTCACTCTGGTGCCTTGTTTGCTTGATGTGAAAGTTGGGAATTGATGTGCAGAGGAAGTTGTATGATGAAGACTACCCCAGGTAAGTTTCCAAGTCATGTGTATGAATGTGAGCATGTTTATATTTATGCGCCTGTCTTCAAGTTTGTGCTAGTGTGTGTATCTGTGAGTGTATGTTTGTTTGTAGGTATCTTGACTACCATTTGGTTTTATAGTTTTGTGTGATAGCCCCATCACTTTCTAAAGTGATCTACCCCAATACTATATCAGTATTTCTCCCCCAGGGGCAGATGTGGGTAATTATCCCTGATCTGACCCCCCACGGGGGCAAAAAGTCCACTAGACAAAAGGACTTATTGTAAAAAAAAAATTTAGGGATAGGACTTCCCGTTGTGTTATAGCCATGTACCCACCCCTAAAAAATATTCTGGCAGTCTTTCTGCCCTGTGGGGCGAAGATGGGGTGAATGCCCACATCACTCCCCTGGTTAGGCAAAATGTCCACTAGACATCAGGGACATTTAACAATTGTAGGTTTGAGCACTGCCCAACATAGGCATGGTCTTTCCCACATCCCAACAACAAGGCATACAGTTGTATGCTTTCCTGGGAGGTGAATTGGGGTGATTCCCCCAATCTGCTCCCCAAGGGGCCAGAGAGTGCAATAGACACATGTCTTTGCAAGAGCCCCCACTGACCTTGATCTGCTCCGTTCCTGTTGGGTCACTAGTCCCAGCAACACCAGTGGTGCAGCATTTTCATCAGCATGAGTGGGGTAACACTGGGTAGTTGGAATTTTGTTTATTCCTGCTTATTTTCAATCACAGAATTGTAAGGAAACCGCTTGATTGCAGACAAAGTGTGAGGTAGGTTTGCATGGGTGGCATTACAACATGGCCTCAAATACTGCAGCTACTTCAATTGCTTATCTCTCAATGTAGCTGTTTAAGAGCCTTTTTGTTTGGGGGTGTCATGGCCCACCCAAACAAGTGAGGTACCGTTTTTAACAGGTGACAAGTGGTAATTCATTGTGGTAGGAAATACATGTGTCCCTGCAGATGACAGAACGTTCTGTCACAGAAATGCGAGGAAAATGTGTGTTTTATACCAAAACCAGATGGTTGCAAGGGCTTCTGGGTAAAATTACTTAGTCAGAGTCATGGAAGTTTGCAACCCTACAGTCCCCTGGTTGTGTAGTTTTCAGAAAAGTGAAGGTTTGCTAGGTGTCCCTAGGTGCAGCGAAGCAAGGGCTAAAAAATGCTACCTACACACTTTGTAAAACAAAAGTTCAGTGCAGAGTGGAAATTTATGTATCTATGGTGTGTTTTGGGTCACTTACTGTCACTGTCACTGGGCCTGCCCACACAAGTGAGGTACCATTGTTATCGGGAAACTTGGGGGAATGTCAGGTGGATGTAAGTTTGTGACTCCCAGCAGAATCCATAGCTTCTCATCACAGACATGTGAAGAAATTTGTTATTTTTAGTCAAAGTTTATGGCTTGCAAGGCTTCTGGTAAAAAATAAAAAACACATTGTGAGGGCCACGCAAGTCACCCCACTCTGTATTTTCCCAGGATCTGATTGAAAATGTGTGAAAGTTTGCTGGAGTTCTGTAGGTGCTAGCTGAGCTAGGGCCTAATATTCAGTTTCCCATTTTGAAGTAAAAGGGTCAGTTTAGAGTGGGAAAATGTGATGTATCCATGTTGTGTTTTGAGCCATTACCTGCCATGGGCACTAGGCCTACCGACACAAGTGAGATACTATTTTTATTGGAAGACATCATGGAGCACAGAATAGTATAACATATGTTATTACCAATTGGATTTCACAGCATTTGTGCCTTCCAAATGTAAGCCATAAGTAATACAGAAGATACTTTGAAAAATGTCTTCTAAATCATAGACTAGTATGGGTACCCATATATTCAGAGATGTACAAATATGCACTGTTCCTAAACTCCTATCTTGTTCCCATTTCAGAAATACATAGGTTTCCTTGATACCCTTTTTTCACTCTACATAATTCACTATGTGGATTGGTTTATACTCAGTACACAATGCAAATCCATAGAACGGTGCAGCCTAGTTGTTGGCTCAGAGTACCTAGGGTTCTTTGAGTAACCTACAAACCCAGTGTATATATCTCCAACCATAAATGTCCAGCAAGCATATTGTATATTTATTTTGAAAATCATCCATTGTGACAAAAAGTTAAAGATGAAAACACTGTCACAAGTGGCCGTCTTTAGGTATTTTGCACATCTGATTAAACTACATTACTGAAGATCAAACCTATAACTAGCCTTAACTAAATAGTTACTGAAAGGAAGACAAGAGGTCCATAATGCATAAGTAGGAACTCACGTTGTTCCCCTCTTCCAGGTTTGACTGCCTGGAAGCAACTGCCAGTAAAACATATCAGTGGAGCCCATCCTGTGTTCCATGCAGGGGACACACATCACGTTCCCATCCCGCAGTCCACAGCTCAGCATGTCACAACAACCTTCCTTTACAACACAACAAAAATATTGTAATGAATAAAAGCTAAAAAAACTAAATGAATTGAGGATGCATAGAGGCAAAGTTCACCAAGGTATGAGTTAATGCATGAAATAATCCTTACACTTGACAGGACCTTACCCTCCTAGAAATTGTCTTGTCACACTGGTAGTTAAATTGAGCAGAATCAGATTGAGACCCCATTTTTCTACTTACGTGCTCATCTCTGGGTTCTAGACCCAGTGAGTCAGATTGAAATTTAATTTCCCTACCCATATACTCAGCTTTGGATTCTAGCACTACTGAGAGAAAACATTGAATCCACTTTTTACCACTATCTAACACTGCCACATGTGGTTTCACCTCTTTGACACAGATAGGTGCAGAAAATGTGGCACTCTCTTCGCAAACAAAACCAAATTTCTTGATTTTCACCCAGTCTTCCACCTGAACCGCCAGCGTCCTGAGTTGTTTACTCTCAGTGCTATATGTACTCTGTACAGCAGCTCTCACATCCGCCACTCCAGATGTCTTCACAGGATCCACAGTTTTTCGAGACGTCAACTCCTTGTTCAATTCGGTTTCAGCAATTCTGCCTGTGTGAAAGGGGACATCACCGTACTTATGTGAGGGGTTCTCCGCCCAGAACAATCAACTGCCCACTTCTGCACAAAATGCCTCCAAGAATGAATAATTCCTCCCTTACTGTCCAGTAGGGAACCAATGCCTCCAGGGTAATTGTAATAACGGGTCAACCATTTACAGCAAAATATGCAACATCCTGAAACTCTTTGTCATTTGCTACAGCTTCCAACCACTCTTGCTCAAATGAGGCCCCCTTTATGGTGCCATGGACTGAATTCAAAACAAACACCATCTCTAGTTCATCTGATATTTCAGCCCCATCATCCTTCAGTGGCCATGTGAAGAGACAATTAGCCACAAAATTCCTGGCTCCCACCACATACTCCAATCTGTACCGAAATTCTTATAATTTGTATTGCCATTTAGCAATATGTAGGGTTTCCCTTCCACCGCTTCTAGGGGTAAAAAGAACCACAACAGTTTGTGATCCGTCCTTAAAATGAATTTTTTACCCCACAAAAAATTCCTTAAATGAGGTATACCTCACCATAAAGCCAAACTTTTTTTTCATGTGTTGAATAAGTTAATTTTGTTCCCCTCAGAGTCCTAGAAGCAAAAGCAATTTTCTTCTCATGTTCATTGCCACTTTTTAGTATGAGCACAGCACCAAGACCAACATTATTAGCATTGGTGAAGATGACACATACATCATTGATGTCAAAAGGTTTAAGAGGGCACACCCACACAATTTCTTTATTTATAGGCTCAAAGTTTCTACCATATTTGTCTTCCCACACATACCTTCCACCCTTTTTGAGGAGTTTGCGAAACCACATAGTTTTATTTGCAAATTTGCTAAAAACCTTGGTATTACTATCCTTCTAAGCCAAGAAATGAGCGATGTTGCTCCTTATCTTTGGGTGTAGGTGCACCTTGGATGACTTCCAGAAACTTCATTTAGGCTCAACTCCTCTATACGAGACATGGTCACCCAAGTGACCCACTCCTTCTTGGAAAAATTTGCATTTTTCTCTTTTTAAAGTTAATCAACTAGTCTTCATGATATTTGACACATCCCTCACTCTCTTGTCATGCTAACTCTCCATGGTAGCCGACTAGAATTGGAGAGCTTCTTTGCATGTTGCACAACACAACCCCCACTTGTTACTTATTACCATGTCTGAATGTTGGGGTCCAAAACAATACCAAGATCCCCTTGTTCATCCCAATGTAAAAAATGTGCCACTTCTTTGAATATATACACAGGTCCCACAGTAGATTTCACTTCAAACTCCCAATCGGCTCAATTTCTACAACACTTCTACTCTTTTACCCCATATGCAAAAATCTTAACCAGAGATTGCTGCAGTTGCACATCCCTCAAGTCATTGAAATATTTCATGTTCATCTGAGTGAATATTGAACCAGAATTTGCCTTCCATTTAACATCACTCTTATTCACAGAGATCACTCAAAAAAGGGGTTCCTTTTCTGCAAACCCACAATACATTATATTACTACCTTGCCACATTCCACCTGGCTTGAGGCAGATGACACAAGTACTACGTTACTGCCTTCATTAGAGTTAATAAAATGTTCTTCAGTGGTTTTGATAACAATGGCAGCACCTCTGTACTGTTTGAACCAATCGCACAGCTTTGAGTGAGGTAATTCACGGATCTATGACAGTATATCGACAGACAAAATATCGACCTACAGAAACATCGAGGCTGGAATATCGAAGGCAAGTATATCGACATCCTATCTACAACATGGTAAGTACAAAAATATCGAAACAAAAATATCGATGTTAAAAATATCGTAATTGAAAATATCGTTTTATATCTGTTAAAATATGTGTAAAAAAAGTAAATAATACTTATAAATAAAATAAATATTGTTAAAAATATTTAGCAATGTTTAAAATTAATAAATAATAGATATATAATAATATAACATTAATTAAACACATATGTGAAATATATATTATATATTTACTTAATAATACATTTTAATAATTACTATAATTACTTATAAATTATTTATAAATACTATAAATTATAAATAGATCTCCACAAATAAAATAATTACATAAAAAGTATAAAAAAGTAAAAAATTATTTTTAATAAATTTAAAAAATTAAATATACTTTCAATGTTTTTAAAATTAATAACATAATACTTTATCTTAATTCCTTCTAAATAATAAATTAAACTACTATTCAAATTCCCAAAAAATCTACAGTATTAAAAACATTGGATAGCGTAAAATGTAAAATTACTATTCCCACTCCAGAAAATGCTAAATTAGGGAAAACATTGTGTAGCATAGAGATAAAGATGACTATTACCACTACAGAGAGTCAAACAGTAAAGAAAGCGCTGGATCGCGTAGGAATAAAAATTACTATTCCCACTCCAGAGAATGCAAAAGTAGGGAAAGCGTTGGATAGCGTAGGGGTAAAAATTACTATTCCAACTCCAGTGAGTGCAATAGTAGGGAAGGCGTTGGATAGCGTAGGGGTAAAAATTATTATACAAATTCCAGAGAGTGAATCAGTAGGGAAAGCGCTGGATAGCGTAGAGGTAAAAATTACTATTCCAACTCGAGAGAGTGAAACAGTAGGGAAAACGTTGAATAGCGTAGGGGTAAAAATTACTATTCCAACTCCAGTGAGTGCAATAGTAGGGAAGGCGTTGGATAGCGTAGGGGTAAAAATTATTAGACAAATTCCAGAGAGTGAATCAGTAGGGAAAGCGCTGGATAGCGTAGAGGTAAAAATTACTATTCCAACTCGAGAGAGTGAAACAGTAGGGAAAACGTTGAATAGCGTAGGGGTAAAAATTACTATTCAAACTCCAGAGAGTGAAACAGTAGGGAAAGCGCTGGATAGCGTAGAGTTAACAATTACTATTCAAACTCCAGAGAGTGCAACTCTAGAGAAAGCGTTGGATAGCAGGTCGGTAAAAATTACTATTTCCACTCCAGAGAGTGCAACCATAGGGAAAGCGTTGGATGGCGTAGGGGTAAAAATTATAAAT